>NC_143581.1:25767237-26967237 GCF_048544385.1 Mastigoproctus giganteus | reverse complement strand
TCCATGAAGGAATATTGCCACACATATGAGCGTATAAAACTGTGACAGTATGGTAGTTTTGTTTTCTGTTTCAGAATGACAATGAGCCGTCATACTGCACTGTCTGCACGGAATTTGTCCGAAGTCGTGGGCATGCCAAACCTCATTGGTCTGCTCAGGACCTTGCATTTAGTCACATTTAAATAGTGTAACGATTAAAGAGATTGTACTTTAATAATCAGCAAAAGTTAAACATTGGCTCATCAAATACTTTTGTATTCTAAGACACGCGAAGAACTATGTCTGACATCTGAGACTGCTGGCGACCTACACGTATCCAACCAAGGACAACGTATTTCTTCCAATGAGAACAGTTCTGATCTATTTAAGCGCATCCACGAAGGAATATTGCCTCACATATGAGAGTATAAAAATACCAGTGCTTGCTGAACTACTCGCAGAATAAATTTATCATTTATTTGACAGAAAAGGTAAGTTCAGTTGTTTGTCGCTTACTGTATTCGTTTTCTATTCCGAAATATTTTGTAATCGTGCTAATTTTGTGTTAATTTCAATCACAAATTGAAAGTGCTCGTGTAATACACTAAGTTGTCTTTGCATTAGCAACACCTCCTTGTGTATTAATGGGGTGGTCTGCGACTCTGGTAAAGGTTCAAAGCCGGGAATGATTGTGGGGCAAGAAGTGCAGGTGCCAGCATCTGGACAATAGCCAACACAGTTAAATGCTCCTGTTTTGTCGTGTCCCGAGTCTATGGTGATTGGCTCAACAGCGGTCTAACGACCAGTCAAAGGTCATATGGGAAACAGCTACGGGTGTTCGGCATCCATGGTGAGCGTCCTGTGTCTCGTCTCGGACCATAGCAGCGACTAAGCACAGTAGCCCAGGTAACCACCCACTACAACGTAGGAGCAGCAAGACCAATATCAGCATGGACTATGCACCGGACATTAGCTCGTATAGGTTATGGCAGTCGACGGCTGTGAAGCATACACCAGGGCACATGGATGCACGCATGTTGATGTGTGGCGGACTTGAGGCGGTGGTTTGGGGTCAGATTTCGTGGCATATCCTGGATCGTCTGATCATCGTTAATCAATGGTTATGGGAACGCTTACTTTTCTATCGTCGGCAACAAAGGATACCCCTTTATGATGATAGTATATCTCCATAACTCCGGAGTCTATCAAGAAGACAAAGCGCCATGCCACACCTTCCAGTATGTTACTAACTTTCAGGATAATGAATTATAATTGGGAACTACTAGAAAAGGACATTCGATGTTACGACCATCCACCTGACAATGTGCGGATATTACTGGACATATTGTGCAACGCGAGAGATTTTAGGTAGGAATTGCTAATGTAAAGCCAACTCACTGTAAAACTAGGCTGTCTGTTTTCAGTATGAAAATTCCTCTGGAAAAATCTCTGAAAACACATCTGAGACCATCTCAGACAAATTTATCCTCACCTCATTCAACAAGTTTCAAAAACGGACTATTTCAAATGGTTGTTGCTTGTACCGGATTGCACAGGATTGTTCCAGCATACATCCATGGGTTTTTCGCAACTCTCCCAATTGTTTTGAAATGTCAAGTAGAACGAAGAGAATTCATGCATTTTTAAATTAGTTCGGAATTTGAAAAGTTCTTTGCTCAAGTAAGAAGGGTTTATTTGAGAAGTTTGGTAACATGTTCATTTTGTATCTTTCAATATATTTCCCTTTTGGAGTCAGTTCTCTTTTGCCACCGATGATGAAGTGCGCTGATCCCAGTTGCGAAGATAGTTTTCTCTTGGGCCTCCAGGAATGCATCTACTGCTGCAATGATGTCACAGTCGGCGAGAGAATAGAAGACAGGCAGGTATCTTTTAAAATTAGGAAACAGGTGAAAATCCGATGGTGAAAATGTGATGAATATGGGGGATGGTCCAAGATTTCAAAGTCGCATTCATTCAGTGCAGCCATGGCAATGACAGACTTGTGAACAGAAGCTTTGTCCTAATCGAACAAGATTCCTTTGCTGAGTTTTCCTCGGCGTTTCTCTTTGATGTGTTTACGCAAATGCCTCACAAGGTCTGCGTAATATATCTCTATGACCGCCTGGCCTTTCTGAAAGTAATCCACTAGAAACACTATCAGCATCCCAAAAAATTGATGCCATCACTTTGCCAGGAGAAAGAATCGCTTAGCTTTCTTTGGAAGTCAGACGGACTGTGTTTCTACTGTTCGGAATGCTCCTTTGTCTCTGGATAAAAGTGATGGAGCCACATCTCATCCATGATCACAAACCTTGCAAGGAAAGTTGATGGATCTGCTTAAAAACAATGCAGATATTCATTTGACTTGACAAATCTTTTGTGTTTTGAAGTACTATCAACAACTTTGGGACCCCGTCGTTCTGACACATTTTTTATAGTGAGAATCTTTGTTAGTATGTGCTATGCACGTTCAGATGCTCAAGGCGCTGGCAATGTACAAAAACTGTCATGCACACTCAACAACTTCCAGAATGATGGACGTTGCACATCTTCCAGGCCGTCCATACCTCGTTTAAATTCTTCTGCCCACTTCTTAGCCATGCAGTAGGAAAGCGCATTCTCCCCCAATGTTGTAACCATATCCTAATGAATTGTCTTTGGCATTAGTCCATTTTTTCTATAAATACTGGATGACTGCACGGTTACTAATTTCGACAACTTTTCTTCATTCACAAAATTTCCCCATTCGCGATTGGCACGGGACTCTATTTATTAAACATCTTTATTAACAACATGTAATACTCTGTCAGCAGTTAAATATTTTTGTTGGGGAATATTACGTTTGTTTCTTTTCGACTTGTTATTTTTAACTTATATTTAACAGAATTTTTCAATTAATAATTGCTAAAAGCTTTTTTTTCAGATGGCGCTGTATTCAGTGTTGTGTGTATTAACCATTTTTCTGCTAACGATCGAAGCGTGTCCAAATGCCTATCCCGACTTTAACGTTAGAAGAGCAAGACATAAAGTTTCAGAAGCTTTTCATGTAATAAATAACATTTTACAGAAAGGTAATTTGTTTTTTGGTATTTACCGTAGCATTTTTACTTCATTTTCTTTAATTTTTTCCTTAATGATGTTTTTACATTTGACATTGACACGTGCATTCCAGATGCAAATGCACTCACTGGACAAAAAATTAGAAACTTTTATTCAGAATCATCTACTTGGATTTCAGGAAAGCTTTTGATACTGTTGCGCATGGAAGACACGGTACAAATTGGAGCAGTATGGTATTAAGGGCAGGTTGCTACAATGAATAAAAGGGTAGTTGATTCCCCCAGGGTTTGGTGTTGGGCTCACTGTTTTTTGTATATTTATCAATGATATTGATGAACGTATATCAGGTTTAATGTCGAAATTTGCAGATGATACAAAGGTTGGCAGGGTTGTTAATGACAGTAATGGAAGTTGGCCAGATGGGCTGAGAAGTGGCAACTGAAGTTTAATTTTGAAAAATGCAAAGTACTGTATATGGATAAAAGTAGGACAAGAGGAACGTACCAACTGTGTGGTACTACACTTAGGGTGGTAGAAAATGAAAAAGACCTGGGAGTAATTGTGCAGGCAGATATGAAGTTTTCTGAGCAATGCAAACAGGCTGCCAGATCAGGTCATGGGGTATTGTCAATGATATACAGGAATTTTGCTAGCAAGAAAAGAAGGTGATTACCCTTTTGTATAAGGCAATGGTCAGGCCACACCTTAAGTTCTGTATACAGGTCTGCAGGCCTAATTTTAGGAAGGATGTAGAGTTGCTAGAGCGGGTACAGAGAAGGGCAACAAGATTGGTGAGGGGAACGAAGGGGTACTCTTACTAAGAAAGGCTTAAGTTCTGCAAATTGCATCGTCTGGAGACTAGGCACCTGCGAGATGATCTGATTGAGGTGTATAAGGCCTTGAATAGGTTGAGCACGCTGAATTCTGATGGGATCCTTCCACTTGTTCAGATTACGAACCTAAGGGGGCATAAATTCAAATTAAGAAAAGACAGATGTAGAATAGATGTGCGGAAATTTTCCTTAGCCTGCGGGTAGTTGATTGCTGGAACAAACTCCGATCTGTCCGTGTGGAAGTTGATGGCTTAAATAAATTCAAGGCAGAAGTGGACAAAACTTTTAGAGTGGTTGGTTGTGTGAAATTGTTTTTTGGCTGATGCTCATACGCTTGCTTTCTTGCATCACATGCCTCTATTACTATTACTACTACTACTACTACTACTAGTAATAGTAGTATGAATTGACTACCTTTTGCCCGAATTACATCCTGCACACGTATTATGAATTACACTTGAGGGAGTCGAGAACCAGTTTTGACCATTCTTAATCAATCAGACAATTTTTGCAAGGTGGTTAGTAGTGTTTATTATCGAAAGAATCCATCGCAATCCGAGTAAAAATTAAACGTTTCATGGTGACGTTGGTCAGATACACCAGAAATATATTCATTGGAGATAACAGAACCTTCAAGCGAAAAACTGAAAAACTCCGGTTTTTCGTCCCACAAAGTGGAAATCGACCAGAGATATATACGGTGCCAAGAACTTGTGATCATATCATGTGATAACTTATATTTGCATACCGTATGTTTTAATTATCTGTGGATTACCAAATGCAAAAGGTTTTTAAGTTTTTGCCCGGTGAGTTTATCAGTATTCTGAATGCACAAGTCTATCAAGAATTTGTCTATCCAAATTGATTTATGATTTGATCTATCTAATGAAGATAACTCGCAAATATGCTTCATTTTACGAGTCCTTTTAAAGGAATCATAAAATGATGTTCTCTTCGATACCATTTGGATAATTGGCTGTTTTCTTTCGACAGTGGCGTGTCGGCAGCGTGAGCAATGTAGGCAATGCCCCTGGAAGCCAGCTGATTGTGCTGAGGTATTCAGATCAGGACACCATCGCAGCGGAATCTACACGGTATGGCCAAGAAATCGAATTATCGATGGTGGAATTGACGTTTACTGTGATATGGATACTGATGGCGGTGGATGGACGGTAAGCACCTTTAATAACAAATGATTTTACAATTTTCTTAAATTTATTCCATACAGATCACAAGCAGCAGGAAAATAAAAACAAAAATTCAGATCACAAAGGGGGTGGCTATGGAAATGCTTCCAATTGCAGCAGATTCGCTGTATTACATAATAAGGGGACTACAGGGTGAAAGTATGGTATGCGCCCTGTAAGTGATATTTTTTTAAAATGTGATAGAACTTTTATTACGTACAGATTACTAAGAAGAAGAAGAAGAAGAACTCTAAGTAGCAGGAAAATAAAAACAAAATTGTAGAACAGCGAAATGGTGTACAGACATTCAGTTTCTGCTGCATGCCTTTTCCAAACATGTTATAGGCGTACGTAGGCGTGTTTTCTAACTAATTCGAATACATGCATCAGGCAGTGGTCTGTAATCTCATTTGGATTTTCATTTGTTGGTTTCCATTACAGAATAGAAACCAACAACCTGACGCCAAAGGGACTTGCACACAAAAACTACACTGCTCGACAAAATTAAGAGAACAAAATGTTTTTCATGAATATTTTAATGTGAACAGTGTGGCGAATATTTGATATAATACTCATCCTGGGATGTAAATTCCGAGTATCCAATAGAAATCGATCTACTACCATACAGAGCCATACATTATGCAAATTATTCATATCTATAAAAACAAGGGTTGCGGTTGCATCACTTCATTCTCGTTTTTTTGGTTTGCTCAGTGGGACAGCCACATCTCCAGTATTCGGATTGCAAGTCATCGTTGTTTAGATGATCCTTTGAGATGGCCGCCTGCTGGACGACTTGAAGCCAGGCAGTGGTAAGCGGAGGCGGCCCGTTGGTTTAATTATTATTATCAATTTATTATCCGAGGAAACTGAGGGCCACCCCGGGACAGCAATGTGCCTGGGGGGTGCGAAATTTACATACTAAGGTACGATGAACCACACGTACAATATACAAGAGTACGTGCGTGCTCGACCTGACATATTTACAGAGCTGAACTTACAAGAGTTCGAAATAAAAGAAAAGTTTGTAATAAACAGCTAGATAAATGCAGCAGGAAAAAAAGTCCAGTTGTAGGTGAACGTCATAGATTCAATAGCTGGTAACATGAGTATTTCTTTTCTGTAGAGCTGGTCCTCACAGAACTTATTAGGGTGGATGCCTAATTTATTGTAGATCTGAAGGCAATTTGCCCGGAACATGTCCCTAAGGGAATCAATGTTTATACGGTTAAGCTGCAGAGGGAGGCATGAGTCGAGGTGCCCTCCTCTTGTCTTCTTTGGCCCCGAGATTAATGGAGATATAGACGGAACATCAATTCGACCTGTGATAAGCCGAGCCAGCGTCAGTGTATTTCTTTTCCTGATGAGAAGTCTCCAGTGAGTGGTACCTAAATTAGCTTGGAGGATGAATTGGGGGATAGTAAAAGGGTGGCCCACCACCCTGTTCATCCAACTGAGCAATCAATATTCCAGACTGAGGTACGTTTTTAGGTAGGAGGCAGTAGCAGTGACCAAATTTCAGATGCGTAGAGAGAGATAGGGGTAATGCACCTCAGGATGTGCCCAACAAGCAGCACTAGCTGATGCACACCAACGAGCTCCTGACGCACTGCCCAAAGAGCCGCGTACGTCTTCTGTCTCATCCTGGCAAAGTGAGGCTGGAAGGTGAGTCCAACATCCCAGGTGAGGCATAGGTCAGTATGGGAAGTTACCCCTTTTTTTATGTAAACCCCCAACACGAGAGGTATTAGAACCTATAGTACTTAGTATCGTGCTTGGGTTGGAGGTTGAGAAGACGAAAGAAGATATTTGTTGACATTGGACTTGAACTTCTGTAGATTGTAATTTTCAGGAAATACGTATGAAGGAAGGTTGTTCCAGAAAACGGCAGTTGAATGAATAAATGAGGAAGATGAAAAGTTGGTTCTGTGGGTTTGAAGTTGGACAGTAAATGGATGTTGGCTGGTGGCGGCACGTGTTCGGACTGTTTTGAAAGAGAGAGCGGGAATAATAGAAGCCAATTCGGAAGAACAGTGCCCATGGAAGTATCTGTAGAAGAGGCATGCAGCAGAAACAGTACGTCTATGAGAAAGCGAGTGGAGAGACTCTGTTAGAGATGAATCATTAATTAACCTAACTGCCCTCTTCTGAATGGAATCAAGAAGCCTGAGAGAGGTTTTGGGGGCACCACCCCAGATGTGGGAACAATATTCCATGGCAGGGCGGATTTGCGATTTATACAGAGTGAGCAGCTCTTTGGAAGAAAAGTAACGCCGAGAGCGAAAGAGAAAACCAAGTTTTTTTGATGCAGAGGAAGCAATATTTGTAATGTGCTTGTGCCAAGAGAGATTAGAAATCAGGGTAATCACCAAAAGATATATAAGACAAGACTATGTTTTAGAAGGGTTGAAATCAACTAAGTTGTCTTTGCCCCACTGGAGAATTACCTGGAGATCGGCATTTAAGGAATTGGTAGCAGATTTTCGAGAAGTTGAAGCTGATCGAGCAGGACAAGGTTTCTCAAAATGGAAAATTGAATGCAATGTGCTATCATCGGCAAAACTATGGATAGGATTTCCAGTCAATGGAAGAAGGTCATTAATATAAAAGAGGAAAAGAGTGGGGGAAAGAACTGAACCTTGGGGGACACCGGTATTAGTGGAGAAGTTAGAAGACAGAGAGCCATCTACCATCACCCTCAGTGAACGATCAGAGAAAAAACTGGATAACCAATTACTAAAAACAGTTGGGAAACCATAAGATGGAAGCTTGTTTAGAACACCTTTTTGCCAAACACGATTGAATGCCTTTGAGATGTCAAGAGCAACTACTTGTGTTTCACCGAACCTTTCCATTGAATTAGTCCATAAATGGGTAACATAAGAGTTGGCGGTTGATTTCTCCATTACTTTAGAAAGAGTAGAAGTAATTGCAATGGGACGATAATTGGACGGGAGGGACTTGTCACCCTTTTTAGGAACTGGCTGGACATGAGCAAATTTCCAAGCAGAAGGAAAAAAAACACCTTTGAAATAAGCAAGTGAAAAAAGGCGGCAAAGAACAGGAGTAAGTTCAGGAGCACAGGTTTTGAGAACAAGTGGAGAAATACCATCGGGACCTTGAGCTTTCTTAGCATCAAGATCTTCTGACATCCTTTTTATGGAAGACCACAGGAGGCATTGAATGGAGCGTGTTGGGAATGGTGGGAGATGTTTTACCAAGATCATTAATACACGAGTTGGAAGAAAAATGGGATGCTAGCAGGTCAGCTTTATCCTTGGCTGAAGTGACAACAGAACCATCTGGTTTGGACAGAGGTGGGAGCAGAGATGGGCAAAAGTTGGGGCCAATAGCTTTGGCAAGGGACCAGAAGCCTCGGCTACCATTAGGGCAAGAAGCAAGTTTTCTACTCTTAGCCTGTTCAAACTCTAGTTTGGACTGATTAATAACTGCTTTACAATTGTTGCGAGCTTTGGTGTAGGCAGAAAATGAAACTGAAGAATTAGAAACAAGCCAATTACGATACGCAACATTCTTCTCTTGAACAGCCTTAGCACATTTATTGGAAAACCAAAGTTTAGATAAAGGATGAGATTTTAAAGTGGAGTGTGGGATAAAGGATTCCATTCCTGCAAGAATAATTTCACTGACAAGATCTGAGGTTAGGATTGTCCTGTATTCTTGTAGGTAAATGAACAATCTGTGCAAGGTCATTAGTAATTGCAAACGCCTCAGCATCTCGACCAGCTGGGTCGGTGTGACTAGAAAACGGAAGCCAGCTGGAGTTGTGAACATTAAAATCACCAAGGAAAATTACCTCACTGTTAGGAAAGTTGGACTGGAGAAAGTCAAGTTGCAAAGAGAGAGGAAGTCAAAGAGCTCCAAGTGATTAGTGGAGTTGGGAGAACGGTAGAGACAACAGATGAATTTGACACAATGAGGTAGAGAGATTTTAAGCCAGAGAAGATCAAAGAGAGGAGATTCCAAATTGCCAAGTCTCTGACAGGGAATATCAGAACGGACATATGCACAAGTACCACCTTTGAGGCGAAAGGAATCATACAGCGAATAATTTGGGTAACTGAGATGAGTAATAGTTGAATCAACCGATAACTGAGAAGTTTGTGTCAGAAAAAAGTACATGGGGTTTGGCAGACTGCAAGTGGAAATGGACATCGTTGATATTAGAATTGAGACCACGTATATTTATGAAATGAATTAGGAAGTGCTTGGGAGGTTTAGATCTTTTCGCAGATAAGTTTCTCTGTTAGTTTGACAATTCATGGTGTATTCAACAGTGAGAAAAAGTGGGTGGGACATGCTGTATGAAATAACGAAATTTTTGGATATGGTGTATATATAGAGTAAGAATATACCCAGATCCTTGACATAACGTTGCTTCGAGAATGCTCCCCGCATACACGCTACTCGGACTCCCTCCAGTCACTATCTGGCAGAGTAGAGGTAGCAAGATTATACACTATCTGGTCCAGAAGCCTCCTAGAGAGTTACCAATAGGTTCAGTCTGTGTACTAACTAGCGGCCGGCCTGCGAACACCGTTTTAGAGTTGTACCCTCGAATGTAAGGAAGACTGGATCTTGTCATGATGTCCATCATAACCTCAAAAGTCATCAGTCATACTGCATGATGGAAGAGATGGGGAAGGGTTGTCTGGAACTTTGCTCTGGAGACTAAACATGGGTTCCACCACTTCAAGCCTCCAATAAGCAAATTGGTGGTATTGCACCGGTTGATGAGAGTCATCTGCCACCTAGTACTGCCTGGTAACATAGAGGGGCGGCATTCCTCCATGTGGTGTGGACGCCACACCTCGACCTCTGTTTACGTTGGTTCACACCTGGGTGGTCACCTACAGTGTGCTTGTGCCGTGTGGTTATACCCAGGATTATTAAAATTCCCACCCTCGTGAAGGTGCAAGCAGAGGATTTGGCTGTCACAGATCGTCCGGACATCGCCGAAATTGGGTCCATTTGACTTGAGTGTCACCGGAATATCAGTCTCCTCAACGTTTTAGACTCCCAGGTAGCAAGTGCAGCTTGTCTGGCATATCTGAGAGAATGTCTGTGACAACCTCAAGGACCTTTGCACCCTTTCACCGCTAACGAAGATTTGAACATCATTTTTGACTCTTTTTTTTTTTTTTTATTTTTTTTGGCTGTCGGTATTTGAGCAGATTTGGAAGTGTTCAGCTGCAGCCCAATTGTGGCTAGATAGTTTTCCAGTTTCGTTATCTGTGTAGATGCATGTTGATAATAGCAAAAATCTGATGAGGATGATTTGAACTCACGTAGAACTTCAGATCGTCGGTATAAGAAACAAAGTTAGAGTTACATGCTAGGAAAGGTTCCAAAGCAGCTGCGAAGAGGATAGTTGAAAGCATACTCCCTTGTGGGACGCCGTCGAAAATTACCTGGATGTCGTTGACGGTAACGGACAGATGTCTGGGAAGTAGAATTGAATTCAAGATTTGTAGCAAAGTATCTACCAGACCGAAGTAGTGCTTAAGTATGATAAACATAGTTGTAATGTATATTCTGCCATATGCCGATTCAATGTCCAGGAATATGATGTCGATCTGGGATTTGCTGTTCAGGGCTTGTTGGATTCTGAAGAGAGTATCTAGAAGATTGGTGGTTGTTGATCGATTGTGCAAAACGGTATGAAGGTACTCGGGCCTGTGACCAAAGCAGTGCTGGGCAATTTCTGGCTGAATCGCTTTTTCAAAGATTTTTAAGTAAAGAGCAACTGATGGCGTTTGGTCGCAGATCTTTCGGAGATTTGGGTTTCCTAATCTTTAGAATGGGCTTGACACGATAGAATCTCCAAATTGATGGAACGATTCCAGGTTGTAGGATTCATTTGAAAATGTGAAGTATAAGGTCAACTATGTATGTGCTGCATAATTTTATTATGAATAAAAGGGAAACCATCTGGTCCTAGCTGTCTCCTCATTTAATCGTTATTCTATGATACCAATCATGCCAAATTTTGACTGCTTCTTTGCAGGATGCACGAGTTACATCACGTTTTCTTCGTGTTCTATTAATTTTATCGATCAGTGTAGAAAACATAGAAATGAGAGACAAGATTATCAGGATCATGCGTGTCCTATCTTTCCGAATTTCAGAAAGATGTTTTTTTGGAGAGCTTTTAGTAGGACTCATAATTGAGAAAACAAAGGAAATCACTGTCTTGTCGAAAGTGACCACCATCAAACTATACAATGAGTGGAAGACGAAAGGAGAATGCTGTTGAAAAAGGAAGAAATGAGGCATACAGTTGCTATTCCTAGAACACGACCGCAGGAGTTGAAGCTAACTGTGCGTCACAATAGAAGGACCAGTGTGCAACACATCACTGAAAAATTCAATTTGGGGAAAAAAAAAACGTTTCCAACGGAACTGTGCCACACTAGTTGAAGAATCGTGGATTTTGTAGTCGTGTGCCTATATGAAAGCCACTTCTTTCCTAAAAGATCGAAAGATTCTACCGAAGTGGTGCACAATACACACCAAGCTTGGACTATGGAACAGTGAACAGAGATCATGTGGTCTAATGGGTCTGGATTTACACATTTTGTGCCAGTGGTAGAGTGAAAGTGTAGCGTGATCCTAATGGAGGCATGCATTCAGACTGTCTGGAGTTCACCACTCAAGTGGCTGGAGGTGGTATCATGATGTGAAGTATGTTCTGTAGGTACAGATTGAATATACTCATACCGTTAATCGGTAGTGCTACCTCCAATGAATATCTTTATGTCGTATCGGATCAACTTCATCCTGCAGTACTCCAGTTCTACCCGGATTGCGATGGATTCTATCAAGACAACAACGCGACTATCCATCATGCAAAAATTATATCTGTATGACATTCTCAACATTTCCACCAGCTACCTTGGCTCTCTAATTCTCCATATCTGAATGCAATTGACAATGTCGGTGATACGTTGGAGAGGGCCGTTCGGTTTTGCAGTTCTCTACCGACCACAACACAGCATCTGACAAATATACTGATGGACGATTATAAATTTTCGGTAGAAAACTATTTCTAATATGGTTTCAGAATCTTATTTTCCTGAATGTGATTATTTGCAAACACAATGTTCATATACATCCTCCTAGTTACTGGGTTACGTCAGGGTTTTACCATAGATGGTAGTAATCAACAGTTTGTTTAATTCTATTGGCAGAACTAGGGTGGGCAGGTCAAGGATGTGACCCGGGTCTCATTCTTTTCGCGGAAGATAGACAAAGCTATTTAATCCATAATGTAGATAAAATCAGAGACCATTTAGAGACCGGACCATCTTGGTGACCGAAAGAAAATCAGGAACCATTTAGACCATCATGGAGACTGGAGAAAATTGAAATAAAATTTAAAAAAAAATCAATAAGGATTAAAAAGAAATATACAGTTTTTTAATATCCTTGAATGCGGCACAAGCAGAAATTTCATTCATCTCAGAGCTTCAAAAGTTCTAACTGTGCCCCCTCCAGAAACTGAAATCACAATAATTATTTTATAAATAAGCGAGTTTGTCGAGGGTCATGCGATTATCATTTGCTGTTAATTAATAAGATTAATAAACAGGCCTTTCTTACATCGTAACTAATATACACTTCGCACAGACGAAGAATATTTCTTGGCCCAGGGCCTGTTTATTCTTAATACATTCTTGTTTCATTCATACTTCAACACGATTACCATAGCGTGGACAGTGAATGTTTTCATCGATGATTTTTATTATAATTTTATAAAGGGTATTTTACTCTTTAGGTCTTTCAAAGGAGAGGAGACTATGGACGTCCTGTTGATTACTTTTACGAAGACTGGGAGACATACAAAGTGGGCTTTGGAAATAAATCCGAAGACTTCTGGTTAGGTATGAATTTCTATCAAATGCTTAAATGTTAGTAGTTTATTAGTGCACAGCTCTTATGTATTCAAATTTCCCAAGCTGAGTATAGAAACACGTTGATCGTAATGATTGTTATTATAGTGATCAGATAAAGTGTAATTATTTACAATGATTTATATGATTTTATAATGATCTTTAATGTCCAACTCCTAATGATGCGGCCCTACTGTTAGGATAGGATATAACGAGTTAGCACCATTGCAGATGGCCTCATGGCTTTTAAACAAAAGATTCGGGCACTGGAAGTTATGTCACCCTCTTGATTCAACACCAATTCAAAAGACTATTTAATGTAGTGTTCAGGGGCAATATGGCCCTAGTAGCCCTTGAGACAGAAATAACAATACCGATGTAGGGTTCAAGGAGACACATATAGCTTGTCGTTGTGCATAAAGACACTTGCTGTAGATCCATGAGGTTTACCCGTTTTTGAACTGGTTCCACAGTCTGTCTACTGCGAATCGCATTCAACCACCTGGCCAGTTCATCTCCATTTTTTCCTGTCTTTATTCTCTTGTTATCGTTTGTAGGGTTTTGTTCTGTGGTCGATTTTCCTGGTTGCTGGACGAAAAAAACCCAGACTTTCAGGGAGAAAAGTCCTACTGTCCTCGTCCGAGACGGACTAACTCAGCCACGTTGTGAAAAGGCCCATAAACATTCTTCGCATCATCAAGGGGATTTCGAACTTAGGTCTTTTCCATCCGGTGTGGGGAGGACGGCGATTCTACCAAATGGGCTACTAACAAGGAAGGTCCTCCATTCTCTTCTTTCTCCAAATTTAAGAATCATCCAAATTAAGTTTTCCTGATATTTGCACAATGATGGCTACCATGAAATCGATGGCATGAACGATAAGAGTGAAATATAGAAATATGTCAGCCAAATTCCTTTCAATTATGCTTGTACAGCTATTTTTTGGAGGGCAATCACTCCAAAAGTAATTCTCCACAATTTGTTTGCAAAGTCATATTTATTTTACAGCCCTATTATTTGTAGAACACATTATCAACGCCGCATTATGTCACAGAAACATCTGGCGTTTCCCTAAACTAACTACTAATTTCTGATCATCGAACTTTTCTGCTGACAAAATCCGCGTGATCCAGCGACCAACTATGCTGCGGTCGACAGCATCGTTTCCATAAACCTCCTGTAGTCGCAAATGGATAATAGTAGTTTCCTTCTCACATACCAAGAATTCAGTAAGAGCACTCTGCATTTGAAAAATATTCCTGGAGGCTGCCATGTTTGACAGCTGTGTTTGGATTGCAACCTTCGATTTCCTTTATGATTTTTTTGTATTTGTGTACGTAAAAACCTTGTTTTTGTTTTTATACTGTGAATTATCATAAATTACATGTCATCTTACGTCTCTTTATTTTTGTAGGTAATGACAATATATACGCATTCTCAAATCAGGAAAAATATTCGCTCAGAATAGATTTGGAAGATTGCGAACTAAATTCACGTTATGCTCATTATGATGACTTCTACATCGACAGCGAAGAAGATCTTTTTAAACTGCACGTCAGTGGCTTTTCTGGAAACGATGGTATACAATAAATTTAATTTGTTAATTATATCAATTAGTTTTTCTTGATAGCTAAACATAATCTTGTATAAAAAATTTTAAGTTCTTTAATGCGAAGTTATATGAAGATTATACGTGTTAAGTGGTATCCATAATTTTTCTGAAATGACCATTGTCATTTTTAATAATATCCTAAGTTTTTATGAGGGCTTTCCTGGAACCTGGGAGAGCACTCGTAGAAATCTGCTTCCTGTTTATGTTATGTAAATATGGTAAGTTATGTGCACACCTGTATGACATTATTATTATATTTCCTTCTACACTTCCTGGCCACTTTATTAGGACCATGGTGGTTTCGACTATATGCAAAAATAGAATTAAGAGTAGGTAAAATGGGCTATCATGTGTAGTATTCGCTTGCAGGAAAACCTTATAAAACTGTGCAATCCAAAGAGTTCCCCAAATCACTTCACACGAACGGAATCTCATTGGCTTCCAAAGAGGTATGATTGCATTGAACAGCTGTTGGATGAACTTGAAAGGTCAAAGTGATCGTCCCACATCGCTACAAGAATCCAGGACAGTTTTGTTACATTAATCATCTAATATTCCTTTTATTTTTGTTTCAACACCTTGTTGATTCCATTGGATCAGTCATTCAGGTTAACAACAGGGTATTAGCTCTTGGTAATAATAAAGTGCCCAGGTAGTAAGAGGGTACTTGAAAAGATTCTCTGTATTAGATTATTCACGAAAATACTTCACTCTGCACACGGCATGTTTTTAGTGATAATTAAAATTAGTGTTCTTTTCCATATCTTCTTAGGTGATTCATTTAGCCAACAGGACGGGTACAAGTTCTCCACCAAAGACGCAGATCATGATACGCATCGTAAAAGTTGTGCTCAGTCGTTTAAAGGTGCATGGTGGTACTCCAGTTGTTCCGTTTCCAATCTTAATGGACTGTACTTGAGAGGAAACCAAAGTTCCAATAGCAATGGAATCGTCTGGCGGTCCTATTGGGGACCTTATTATTCTCTTTGCTTTACTGAGATGAAAATCCGCCCTGCAAACTTCAAGCAGTTTTTGAATGAAGAAGACGAAGAAACATGTGAAAGTGAAGAAAATTCAGGCGAACATAAAAACTCGTCAAGCAAGGAGAACGACTCGTCAAGCAAGGAGAACGACTCGTCAAGCAAGGAGAACGACTCGTCAAGCAAGGAGAACGACTCGTCAAGCAAGGAGAGCGACGACTTTGGCATGAACGATTTTAAATAAATAATAAATGAATCCTTTTTTTCTCTAGACGGCCGAATCCTGAAGAGTTTTAGTTAAATTTTAGAATGTCCAGCCATTGATTCAAATTGTTGGAAGTTATAAATGTATTTATAGTGAACTGTCTTTGCTTAATTCAGTATATTGTAAAATAATGTGTGTATATTTCTAGTTGTATAATACGCGGAAATAAAATAACTACTTCATTGAAAATATTTTCTCCTCTTACAGTACGCTCACCCGAGGGTGATGTCGTGCTGAGGCATCACCCTCTGTGAGCTCCAAGCCTAGTCTGTTTGTGCCAATCTCACACATCTCTGCTTAAAATGAATGACAACTGTAAAACCGTTGGTCAGCAACGTATCCCGATTGTAACCACTCTCTGTCTTTTCCCACTCAACCATCCCTTTTTTCATAGTAGTAAAGCTGTTAATGCCAGATTGCAGTATCAAAGCAAAGAGCAGTATCATGGGCGGTTTTTGAGAACCATCACCTTGATTTGACCATCATTCTCCTTGCACAACGGCAAAACGTTATCAAAAAATCAGCAGACAGTGCAAGGATTACAGTCAGTAATCGTTCTAAAGCCTTGTGGTTCCCAAACCCTCTCGCATGCCTTCAAGTAAAAAGAGGTCCTGTACAGAATTTGAAAGAATACAGAATTCTCCGGAGATAGAATAGTCTTCAGAAGAATGGATGGACAATATTACGCGTTTTAATAGTTAAACCAATAGCGTTTCATCCGCAGGATCTCATAACCACGATGTTCCACTATGGTCCACTTTGCGCTATCATCAGGAAAGACCTCATATCAGCTATGAACTCTGTCCCGGGAACCGGTAGATCCGACGGTTTTCCACAACTTATTATTATTCGAGCACTGAGTTCTAGATCTACTGCCCTCAATTTATAATTCTGCGTTCTTACAATGCTGGAAGCCTAAAAGGTTTTCCCGGTGGTGACGGTTCAATTGCGCACTGAAGTTTCACAGTTCCTTTCAATTTCCGCAGTGCCCTGAATACTAAAACTGATAGAGAAAACCATTCTGCCAATTGTCATTAATCGCCTGCTACCTCAGCCACGATTAAAATTCACAATATAGTGAGAAACAGATCAACTATTATCACCTCCCATACGCCACCAATACAATTCTGTCAACTTCTGAAGCTAATAAAGAATTTGCTGTAACACATCTAAATATGACATGTTACAGGAAAGTCAGATACACTATGGAAAATACAGATGCATTTGCCATAATGTACCTGGGTTCTTGTGCTTTCTGAGACCCACTTACAAATCAGAGAGGATGATATGGTATCTTTCATTACTCCTGAACAACAGAACAATCCACCTCTCTTGACAAGGTCTTCCGTGACAGTATAGTGGATTCGCCATTTGTTACTCGTGTCTGAGAAATCTGGGTTCGATTCCCATCAACGAATTGAGAAAATTTAAAGTTTTCTTCAATCGAGGCTGTATTTAGCCTATCTCAGGTGGAGAGAATAGGTTATCTCCATGATTTATTCTGTGTTTCTCAGCCCGCACAACGTGCATATCGGCCCTTGAACACCCAAATGTCTACATACATATGACCCTTATGCGGATATAAGTTACGCTTGGGAGCGGTTAACCTATTATAATCGTTCTGTTGACGAGTTACTACAGGGGTACTACCCCCGGCGTGGTATGCTGTCTAGTCTTCTCTTCACGGCACTTATAAAGCTAATTAGTAAGATTAGACTCAGAGATTATCCACAAAGAATTGCATAAAACATCAATAACTCACCCAGCCATTTTGCAATGTATCTTACCAGTTTGGAAATGTCCTTATCTAACGACCATGATCGTTTCTTCGATTTTTAGCACAAATTCAATGGTCACCTGAATATATAAGCAATGTTAGTTGTCTAGGGATTCGGTTACATAATTTCTCAGAAAGCCAATGACCTCATTTAGCCTGGTTAAATTCTATGGAACTCTAACTCCTTAAACTTATTCCGACGATGAGAAGTTTTATTTTAATTTCTGACATAAGTACCATAAATTATTATTATTATTAAAATCAGTTTATTTCCCAAGAAACCTTGGGTCACCCCGGGACGGCTCTGTGCCAGAAGGGTGTTAATACAGACTAAGGTGCGAGGAACACAATGTACAATACACAAGGGTACATTCGTGCTCGACCCGAGACTTTTACAGGATTAAATAAACAATAATGTACAAAATATACAGTAATATACATGATTACATGAAGACAGAAAGTCTTTGTCATATACAAAGAGGCAAGTTAAAAAAAAAAAATAAATAAATAAAAAAAAAAAAAATAAATAAAAAAAAAAAATAAAGGTCTGTCCAGGAGCAGGTGAGTATTATAGGTTCATAATCTGGTAACAGTTCTTGAGGATTTCCTTCCTGTAGGGCTTGTCTTCACAGAACCTATCAGGGTGGATCCTAAATTTATTGAAGATCCGAAGACAATTGGCTGGAAACATGTTCCTTAGGGAATCAATGTTTGACAGAGTAAGACGTAGAGGGAGACAGGAGTCGGGGTGCTTCCCTCTTGCCCTCCTCGGGCCAGAGATTAATGCGGATACTGATGGAGCATCAATTCGCCTCGTTATAAGCCGTGCAAGCGTGAGAACATTTTTTGTCATGATGATATGTCTCCAGGGAGTGGTGCCCAGATTTGCTTGTAGGATAGATCTGGAGATAGTTAGGGGGTGGCCTACCACCCTGTTCATCCATCTAAGCAACCAGTACTCTAAACTAAGATACTTCTGAAGGTATGAGGCAGGGGCAGATGACCAAATTTCTGAAGCATAGAGAGGAATCGGCGTAATACACCTCAGGATGTGGCGAACAAGCAGCGCTGGCTGATGCACACCAACGAGCACTTGACGCACTGCCCAAAGAGCAGTGTACGTCTTCTGCCTCATCCTGGCAAAGTGAGGCTGAAATGTGAGCCCAACGTCCCAAGTGAGGCCAAGATCAGTATGAGAGGTCACCTTTTGCACCGGTTCCCCACTCACAAAGATTTGGATATCATTTTTGGCTTTCTTCTTGGTTATCGTCAGTTGTGCCGATTTGGAAGTGCTCAGATGCAGTCCTATTGTGGCAAGATAACTTTCCAAGCTCAATATCTGCCTAGAAGCTTGTTGGTTGATATCATGAATCTGATGATTATGAAAGATATGGCTGTACAAAATAGTGTCTGTTGTATTAATTTAAATCATCTTTGGTGTTTCAAGCATTCTGAATTTCATCAGAATACGAAAGTGACGAGAAATAACGCACTATGAAATCATTTGAAAGTTTCTGGAAATCAAGTGAACTTTATTTAAAAATACTAATATAACAAATGCAAAGTAAACGCAGTAAGTAAAATAAAACAATTAATTGCATCTACCAGTTTGCATCCAAATTTGTTCATGAAACTTTTTTTCCATAATTGAAAAGATATTCAATTATGGGAATAGGAATTAAACATGCAAATGAACGGGGCCATCTAAAATAATGAACTTCGGTTTGGCTTTGGCTGTTCCTGCCGAGATGTATAAAAATCCAGAGGTCTCAATTTCATTTCAGTGTTAGCCAGGGAATAATTATGACCTCTCCATGCCTTCCAGTTTACTCCATCAGCAAAACTGGTATGGTTCCCTTTTAAATACTGCGCATTAAGATTCGAGTGATGACATTTTTGATACCACCATGCCCCCTTAAAGGTTTGAGCACAGTTGCCTTCGTGGATATCATTATCTCTGTCCTTGGTGGAAAAACCCATTCCATTATGAATATTTGCAAACGAGTCTCCTGAAAAGAGAGAAAATTCGTTTATTTGATACAATCCAACTTCCAGTACGGGCATTTAAATCTATACTCCTGGAATCAGCTGATTGTTTTTAGTTTTTTTAAATGCGTAATGTTTGATTAAACCCATTTTACAATACAGAGAAGATAAAAGCAATTATTAATACGTTGGGAAAGAGAGTTATACAAACCTGCATTTCCTCGGTAACCTTCAACGTGCACTTTATATTCATTTTCTTCGCTGTCAATCCAAAACTTATCATAAACAGCAAAGCGAATTTCTCCAGAAAAGTCATTCATGTCAAATCTGATGGAATTGGACCTCTGGTTGGAAATAGCGTGGATTTTATCATTGCCTACAGAAAATAAGTTCTTTCATTGCATTTCTTTGACATCATTGGAAATCATTTCGTATTTCAGCATATTTTAAACTTTGATTGTTTTTTTACAAATTAGACGCACTCACCCAACCAAAAATCTTGTTCCAGAATACCGAATCCAACTTTGTAGTCTTGCCACCCTTTGTAAAAGTAATCTTTCTCTCTTCCATAATCACCTCTTCTTTGAAAAACCTGTAGGGATCAAAATATCAGTACAAGTTTGAAAAGAAAAATGCTACTCAGTTTTTGAAACAGAAATGTACTTAACCCACATAAAACTAAAGTATTTATACACATGACAGATAAAAATAAAATTCTTATTATAATATATATTAATGATGCTTCAACTTACTGTCCATCCTCCGCCATCGGTGATCATATCGCAATACACATAGAAGCTTTCCATCACTACTCTGCTTTTCGGCCATATTTTGTATAATCCACTCTTGACATGACCCCGTTGGAGTATTTCTGCGCAGTCCACTGGCATGCACCGTTCTTCATCTTCAGCTATTAGAATAATCGATGAAATTATAGTCCGAAAATAGACTGAGTATTTATGCAATTCTTCAATAGTACAGTACTATAAAATCAGATAACATTTATATCATTTATTCCATAAGGGGATTTATGTAGCGAACTGGAACACCAGTTAATAAATATTACACCGATGTATTATTTTTGAGCTTGATCATTACAGAAACTATCGAAAATTCCTAAAGGCACAGTAGGTTCTCTCGGAGGAACAAGTGGTAGCCCTATGATCGATCGATACCCCTGTTTTTCTACCAATTACATTTGGGAAGTCAGTAAAGAAGTAACTTAACAAATATAATTTCTATGTGTTAAGAAATCATAATAATAACAGAACCAGAAGAATTACTTCTGGAAAAATACAAATGCAATCTACAAGACCATATGGGAGTTCACTATATAATAGTGAACTCACTTATAGTCTTGTTGATTGCCGTTCTTAACACCCCTCTTAATCTCAACGAAGGGACTTCACCCACCCATATGGAAAAAAGGAAGACGGAAAAATGGCGAAGAAACCACTCCATGTCAGGCACTACAATGACTTCCATTAACACTACATTGAAAAGAAGGCTTACAATGTATGGCTAATCAGAGTGGACACAGTGTGTTTATTAGTACGTTCTTGGGTTTCCTACAAATCTAGGAGGCATCTTCTCCGCTTGAACAGGTTTTTTGCGTAATTGAATAGAAGTTTGAATCTGTCGTTGGTGGAGATACAATCACTGGAAGGCATGAGAGAAGGTTGCTGTCTAATAGTAGGTTTAATCTCAAGTCTAGATAGTGTAGCCAGTGTTCTTTGTTATAGCAGAGGCATTGGTTATCCTGTGTCAATCTGAGTTCTTTCAGTTTCACCTTGATGGATCCGTGTCCAGTAATTAGGTACGTCAATTCTAGACTTGGTGTGAGTCAGGTCAAAGTGTTTTCATGAGAAGAAACTGACGTTTGGGAAGAAATTCCTAGCGATATTCCTTTTTTTCGCATGTTCACCAGTGGGTTGTTCTTTCCCAAGACCCCAAGCATTCATGCTCGCCATCCAAGATCAGGTAATCGATACCAGAAACTACAAAAATACATCTCCAAGGACCTCAGAGCGACAGAAAACGCATGTCGATGATGGCACCCTGCCCAGAAACAACCCAGCGCATCATCGTGGGATGCAAGATGGTCATTTATTTATTATCTTGGCAATCTTCTGATTACCAAGGTAATAAATCGGAAGCCAGCGAAAAAATACCATTTTATCAAAGAAAGTGTATCGTTATCTAAGTTCGAACCTCAATTTGTACTAAAACATCTATTCGAAAACTATACTGGAATCGCACCATAATAACGGACAAGATGGTCACACACAACAAACAGACATAACCCTCATCGACAAGAAGGACACGACTACCTACCTGATTGACATAGCGGTGCTTAACACCAGAAACCTCAACAAAACGCACGAGGAAAAATCAGAAAGTACACAGAACTTAGACAGGAAGTTAAAAAAATGTGGCACATGAAACAAGTAGCGATAGTCCCGATCAATGTGTCAACCACCGGCATTGTGACAAAAAGAGCATTCTTAATCCAGAAAGCAGCGATCCTGAACACCTGCAGAATAGTCACAGAGTTCCTCGACTAATAATAGCTACTAGACATAACAACCACTCCACGCACCTGGTTCCAGAACCCATCGCAGGATGGGGAAAAACCCATAAGGAGAAGAAACAGATAATAATAACGGTTAGTTTCGTTAGACAAAAAAATTATTTTTTATAACCTAAAACGAAATACGTATGCCTTTGATGCAATGCCGATTGGAGTATACTTACTTTGCCTCAATACGTCTTTTATTGCGTTACAAGCTTCTTCAACCTTTCTTCTGGGATCAGAAACGCTACAGTTATGGTCCGTAGAATAACCTTCACAACACGCCATTATAACAACAGGAATTAGAATGTACACACTTCCTCGAATCATCTGGAAAATTAAATATAATTTTAAATCAACCTTTTATAATGCTGCAATCCATTGAAGTTTACACCATTTCTTCGTTTCATGAGGGAAATTTCGATTTTTAAAATTAAACGGAGAGAAAGAAATTGAAATATTTCAGTTGCAACATACCGTTAATATGTGCGCAGTTAGCGACCTAACTTATTCGGAGAACTCACCCGCAGAATCAAATTTGAACCAGTAGTGGAATATATTTATATATGACCTTTATCTTAACCTCTGCCTGTAACTCAGTTGCAAATAGATTTGCCATAATTGGAAAGGGGTTGGTTTTATGTAAACATTCGCCTCTAATATCAAACTGAGCCTTGGATTCACTAAATTGGGTGTATTTCTTAGAATTATTTTACAAGACTTTCGTTTCTGGAAGTTGAAATGCGATTCCTCTTTCAGAAGCCGAAAAGTCTCCCTGCATCAAACACGACATAACGATGGGAAGAAAGAGATTCTTTGTTTTTTAAGAGGAAGTTCTGTAGACTGATATTGATACAAGCTGTATTTTGATGGTACTTTGAACCGTTTAATCAGAGTTGTCAGTGTTCACTTACTATAATCAGCAGCGGGGAATTCCATTGGTGTCACTTCTCGGTACAAAGTAGGATAATAAAGAGCGTTTTATCAGTAGTGCATTATGGGAAAAATTAGATCTTCCTAAAATACTATATTCCGAATGGAATGACTGATTGGGGAATTGATGCAGGCTATTCAGTTCATTCAGGATGAATACAATGGTCAGTCTTCTGTGCGTCTTTGTTGTGAAAGGTCACATTAGTGTCAGAGGTGATTCGATTTTGTGTTTTTCGGTGCTGTGGAGGAAAAGTGGAGGAATTATGCGTAAACTGGGCGTTTTGTTGAAAAAAGTTTCCATATTATGGCCAGCCAAGACCTGACTTTAAACCGTGTATATTATGTTCATAAGTTGCGTCTGGTCCATTTGTTTGTTTAGATGGATGAAAAATCCGAAAACCTTGCAATCCACCGCTGAGACAGACTGGCTCAATTACGGAGGTGAAAAAGTTCCTCGAGTCATTCACAGGATTTGAACCTAGGCCTTTTCCTGTCGGTGTGGGGACGACGGTGATTAACCACTGTTCTGTCTGTATGTTGGGCAGAACAGTGGTCATAATTTAACTCAAACTGCACAGAATATTTTTTCAATTAGGTCATCCACAGACTCGCGTTCCTTCTCATTAATGAAAACGGCGTTGCCACCTCGCTAGTTATAAAAGGGATCAACACTGGACAGAAGAAGTTGGATACACAATTATGCCTTTTATCTGAAATGTGTTTGGATGAGGAATCTGTCCTTTTGCTGTAAGATCTAACCAAGATCTCTGTTTTTAGTTCAGAAAACTTTATATCTGGGATTAGGCTTTGCCGTCTTTATTGCGAAAAAATGTCTACTCTTTTGGGGCAAAAGTACAGGTTGTTGTTGTTGTGAAAAAAAGCCCATAAAATTTCTTCACGTCATTGAAGGGTTCGAACCCGAACCTTTTCCACCGTGTTATTTTTATTATAGTAATATTTTAAAAGCATCAGCGAATAATCTCATATTGCTTAATGTATACTGTCTGTAAATTGCACGTGTTCTGAGGTCAATTTTCTGTCTGCTGGACGAAAAACCATGCTACCCTCGCAGGAGACTGACTAACCCAGCCACGTTGTGAAAAAAGGCCCGTAAAAATTCAATTCCTCACGTCGTCTAGGTGATCCGAACTCAGGTCTTTTCCAACCGGTGTGGGGAAGCTGGCGATTCTACAAACTCTGCTACTCATAGGGGCTTCCCTCGTGTGCGGAGGACGATTTTATGTTGAAAGGTATCTTATGTTGAAAGGTACAAAAAGTGAATATTTAAGCGCATTCAAAGGGGCACTTTATTTCATCGCTGGAATGCAGATTTTTAGATTTGTCACAAATGTTGGTAAATATGTCCTGGAAGTTACAGGAGGATTTTCAATTGTTTATTGAAAATCCTCCTTGCTAAGTTTTCACTTATCAGGTTCAGAGGGCATCACGTATCTTTTCTTAATTGCAAGATACCATAGTGATAAATTGTTCATTCTGCCCATCAACTTCAACCAGAACCTAAGGATCCGAAAATTTTTCCAGGTGATACTCTTTAATTATTGTACGCTTATAACTACGTAAGAATACCGATTTGTTCAGCTTATAAATAAATCAATACGCAGAGGACAATTTATTTTCAACTGTAGAACCAAACACTCCAGAAACATCATATTGCTGTAATACAATTAAATACCACGGCCCTTGAAGAGGGACTTAGATATTGATTTTCTATTTACCTTATAAATAAACCGTTAAATTTTTCAAAATTTATTCTTCATTGATTGGGATTTTCCATTTATTATTTTATGAATTTTTTTATATTATTGATTTATAAATATTTTCAATTGTACCATTCTCTGCTGTTGTTCATTTGGTAGAGTTTGTTTGGCAGAGGGTCCCAGATTTTTTGGTAGCCCTGCAATATATCAATGGTCCTTTTTGTGAATTTTCTTCTATTATCTTATTTCTCTAATACACCCTAATTGTATTCGAGAAGGGGATGATTGTCAGGTAGCGGTTGAAGAGTAGCAGTATTGCGGAAACTGATAATTTTGTGGGCTGTTCGAGGAGGAGTTTAGTAGAAGTGTTCCAAGGGTGGATGGATAGTTGTCAGATGCAACCACCTGGCCAGTGGTGACGCCCTTATCAGTGGTTGTTGTGAACAAGGATGTAGGCCGTTACATCCTTGTGCAAAGCGACAGACAGAAAACGGTGGAACAGTTTACCATGGCGTTTGTTGGCTTCAGTAATCACGTCTTCAAACTAGTCCGCAACTATTTTCAAGATTGTATTAATTAAATCTAACATCAACAAATTAAAAGAGTAATTAATAGAGGGTGTCGTCAGGGATCTATTCTGGGGCACCTCTTTTAGAGAATGGTTTTGAATGAATGTTTGTCGTAGTTTTCCCAGGACACCCATTACTGCATATGCTGACAATCTTCCCCTTATCATCAGTGGAAGATCAAGATCGGCTTTAGAACTACAAGCAAAACCAGTTTTATAAAATGTTTTGGGATGGAAAAAAGATCTTGTAAAAGACATAAAAATTTATCTCTTTAAAACTAAGAAGGTTTCATTTAAAGGTAAGCTGGATTATAATAGACTTCCACTGATTAAAACCTTCTGTTGCCGTTCGTGTGTGACACACAAAATACTTGGAATAACTCTAGATGATGAATTTAACTTTAATGTACATTTAGATAAACTGTCTATCAAGGTTAAATTTTCAAGAGCAAGAGCTGTTTTGAGAATTACTCGTCAGAAGTGAGGTCTATCAAGAAAACCACTGGTCGCCTACTATGCCGCTATCTTCGTATCATGGTGACTTTAAGCCAGGCGCTTGGTTTCAGCCAGTTACTAAAAAAAATCAGCTTCTCCTTCTTATAATAGTTCGTACTTGTAGAATTGTCTCTTCTGTAGCATTACAAGTGCTTGCGGGCACTGTTCCTCTAGATGTAAACTTTGCGATCAGAGGTCTTCGAAAAAGTATCCGAAAAGAATTTCTTGGACTAAGGCTCAGTTAGAATAATGACATCAAGAAAGAGAAGAAAATGATTACCATCTGGCAGACTAGATGGGATACTTCACCAACTAGATACTTGACGATATGATTCTTTCTGGAAGCACATTTCCTTCTTGACAAACACAGGAAACAATGGCTCTCAATCGGTCTCCATGCATCTTATTTATTGAGAGAACACGAATTCATTAATGATGAAATTCGTTCTCTGGGTCTCCATCATTCTGATTTACAGTATGTGCCTGCAGTCTCAAAGAAGATTGGCAGTATAGTATACATCATTGTAACTTATAAGCAGATAAAGGGAAATACTTTACTCTTCTGAGATTAGACAGATCTGGCGTTTGGAGACTCCATCACAGAATACCTCCTGTGGTTGTTTTTTGTAGAATTTTTATACGCATCAGCAACTTAGGTCGAATTGGCCCGCGTATATTTTGTTATTAGAAAAGGCAGTTATGATGTTTTCACTGGACATTGTATTATTTTCAGAATAATTTTATTGTCAATTTATAATTTAGTCCATCAAGTCTTTGCTTATCTCGTTAATTTATTATCTACTTTACTTAAAAAGAACTTTAAACAGTAGAAAAGTCGGTAAAAAACTAATCAGTAAAAATTTACTTAAATCGAAGACTTTCACATTATTCGCGCTAACACAGAATAATGTTAAAGTTCTCTTTAAAATGTAAATTTTCTGAAACAGAAACTTTATTTATAATACGAAGAATACAAATAAAAATTACATAAATAAAAGGGCACAAAATGATTGAATGAACAAGTCTGAATTCAAAGCATTGGTCTTTTGTTCAGATAATTTTACAGTTCCCAAAATTAAAGGATTTCTTATCGTAATTGACACCATCACGTACCAGAATTCATCCATCATTTCATGTTTCTCATTAGTGGTATCTCTTGTAAAGCTGAACTAAAATCTAACGGTCTCAGTTTCATTTCGGTCTTTGCTAAAGAATAGTTATGCTTTGTCCATGTGTACCAGCTCATTCCAGTTCCAGGACTGTTGTGATATCCTTTTAAATGCAATCCATTAAGGTTAGAGGTATGACACGCTTCATACCACCAGGCGCCCTTGTTGGACACGGCACAGTTTTTCTCTGTATGGAGATCATTATCTCTGTCTTTGGTGGTAAAATTGCGGGCATTGTGATGAGTAGCAAAAGAGTCCCCTGAAACGAAGAATATTTGTCAGTGAAGATTTAATTTATTTTCAATAGCAGCACACAATTTAATAATGAAACATTTGTTGAAAAGTAGCATCAAACCTGCATTTCCTCGGTAACCTTCAACGTGCAATTTGTATTCATTTTCTTCACTGTCAATCCAAAACTTGTCGTAAACAGCGTAGTGAGAGTTTCCAAGGTCGTCGCTCAAGTCGAACCTGATGGAGTTCAATCTTTGGTTGGAAATAGCATGGATTTTACCATTACCTATATAAAAAAATGGCTTTATTAATGCACCTTTAAAATAAATGTCATGTAAATCTTGTTGAGAAATCCAAATATTTCTTTCGAAGCTCATTTCAAGTAAGTCAAAGTGAGTGAATGGTACGATGTTTCGAATTTGAATGTTTATTCCATGTTTGAATGATATTTAAGATGTTTTTTAATTTTCGATTGGTCAACGTTAATTTATAAATTTGGATATAAATAATGCTTTATTTTATGAAACGTTAAAACTTACCTAACCAAAATTCTTGATGCAGAAGACCGAAGCCAAATTTGTAGTCTTCCCACCCTTTGTAAAAGTAATCTTTTTCTCTTCCAAAATCACCTCTTCTCTGAATAACCTGCAGTGATCAATAAAGCAATTTATAAATATGTTAAATATTAAAAATGATAGTTATTTTTGGTTTCGTCATACAGAAGAGCACTCTTTCGGGTATTTATGGTCAATTACTTTCTCCCCTGCCCTCATAGTCTTCATCTACCTCTTGACTGAGAATTCTTGGTCTTCTTGCACGTTCAATTCACTTTTGTTATGCATTTTATGTCAGTTGTTTTTGAAAGAGCTAGCTACACAATGTACAATATATCATAATGAGGATTACTTGAGAGAACAGCCTCATATACCAATGTGTATTATTCCATAAATTGCGAGTTTTCTCTAGTCGGTTTACTTGTTTTCCTCTACGAAAAAATCCGAAATTCCAGGAGGGAAAACCTTGATATCGTTTCCTGTGAAAAGAACTATAAAGGTACTAGTGTTATTGATAGGGTTGGACCCACTAAATTACCTGCCAAGACACACATTGTACTGTAATAATTTTTTTCTTTTCTTTGTAAATCTGGAGTGCACAATCATGGTTTGGCTGAGCGCTAGCTTTTGGGTAGGGAGGAATCTATATGTCGAATGCAATTTCCTAATGGGGGGAGCTATGTAAGACATCTTCTCCTCGTCTCCGAGTAGTTTTTACTGCTGAGAGGAAGGAGATTTATTGGGCACATGGATAAGAACTTTGTTATGTTCTGTAAGTTCGTTATTTTCAATTATATTTTACTCCATAACGTCTGTAAGCGATCCCGCAACGATATTTTATAAGATTAGGATAATAAATCTAAAAACTGAAGAAAGTTATTATATTCACTTTTATTTTAATTTGATCTAAGAAACATTTCAACTTACTGTCCATCCTCCACCATCAGTGTCCATATCGCAATACACGTCGAAGCTATCCATCACTGCTCTGTTTCTCGGCCATATTCTGTATATTCCACTCTTGACATATCCCAGTTGGTGTATTTCTGCGCAGTCAACTGGCTTGTTATCGCGAATTTCAGCTGTTGGAATAATTAGTGTAGTTATAATTAGAAGCATAAATGGTCATCAACCAAATTGTTATACAATGCTTAAAAATGAAGTAACATGCATTATTTCATTTTTAAGAATACAAAAATATACGGACCTTGAGTTAATACTTCCTTTACAGTGTTGAAAGCATCTTCAATATTCTTTCGGGAGTTATAAATGCCACATTTTCTCTCGTGCATGGTGTTAGCATCGCAACATACCTACCAGCATGATAATAGGAATAAAAGTACAAATCACCTGCTGGACCATCTGAAAAAGTAAATATTTTGAATTTTCTTTAACTGTAATACAACTGCCAGATGGTGCTTCTCGAACTATTACACAATTTGCGCTATGCATGAATTACAAATTGTCATTTTAAATATTTGAAACATTCATTTTGATTTCTAAATTAAAGCTATGTCCTAGTAAATTCAATTTCAGTGTTGCTGCTGGATGAAAAACTATTGTTTCCAGAGGGTAAGGTATCCCATCGACGAGACTTGTTGTTTCTCTATGGGGTTAATACATTTTCTAAAAGATCTTAAGTCCCTGATCAGAATTATTCTTCAACCCAAGCAGCTCGTGGAGTGGCATTCACATCATTTTGTAATGTGTGTGTAAGAGAGAGAGAGAGCAGCTAGCTATGTTGTCCATTGCACAACCCGCGAGATAAGTGCTAAGTAACACAAATTAAAGTAAGGGAGTTATAACTTACCTTAAATCTGTGGACTGGAAGAATAAAACGTATGCTTGTTATTAAAATTAACGTTCAACAGGAGGAAGCTTTCATCTGTATATATATAGTATTGTACTATAAACATTTCCGATAATTCTACTGGAAATAGAATTCCTCTGATTGAAAAGGGGTGAGCTCTGCTTAGAATTGCCTGTTCTTTGGTGGTAAACATATCACCAATCTGTCAATTTGAATGAATTTCGTACGAAATATGTCTGGCAATTTTTCAACAGTCTCTGATAACTATCCAATGTAGACTACGTAAGAAATTCCAGCAGTGCAGAATAAGTTTTTTTTTTAAAATTCAAATTGTAAATGTTTGTCACTAATTTTAAACGAAACTTATTAGTATTCTGACGATGACTTTTGCAACCAATTAAATCGGAAGCATTTCTTAGAATGACCCTAAAAACTGTGTCTTTCCAAGAAGTTGGGATGATACACATCCTCACTTGGAGGATGTGTATTATCGCAACTCCTTGGAACTGAAATAAAAACTAAATTTTTCGGATTATATTTAATCTAAATAAAATTTATTTAAATTTACATTTGAAAGCTGATCTAAAATTAAAATGAAAAATTTCGGTAAATACCGGTAATTGGAAATTCCAATTGAATAAAACAAAATCAAAGGGTAAACTGTTTGAAATCGAAAAGCGATTCAAATTAAATTGGTTTAAAGATTCATGAATTGAAGGTTTTAATGGTAATTTTAAGTGGTGGTTTGAAATTAAAAAATTACTCTTCCTGAGTATTTTCGTAAATAACCGTGGTTTAATTTTCAAGTTAAAATATGACTGGGATTATAATCTACTTGTTGAGAGAATTTCTATGATTCTGATGATGGAGAGAGATTGGATAGACTTCAATGTACGTTTCATTAACTTCATTTTCTTGAATGAGGTAAATTTTTTTTCAATTCACTTATATTTAAAATATACTTTATTGGAATCTATGTCCGATTTTCTTTCGCTGGACTGAGAATCTTAAATGTGTGCTGTAGATGTCCTCAGCTTTCTTTACAACGTCAGCTCAGCGATCTTGCTTTAAGATTGAGGTCGCACGAGGGTGAAAGGCAAAAGGAAATTTCCTGGCTTTTCAGGAAGCCTGCAGGCATGATGCCACTCAAGCATTTTGTCTAAAAAGTCAGAGAAGAATGAGAGCACGTGAAAGAAGGACTATTGTGCAACTAGTATGATGTCAATCGATTACAAAAGTTAACAGTCTATATGCCTTTTTTCTAAAGCGTTTACTTCCATCAATACGATCAAATTCTTGCTTTTTTGAGACAAATTCGATCATCTTGTACGAAGACAGTCCAATGAATCTTGTGGTTGGTTGTGAAGGAGTTGCTACTATTGTGGCAATGGGAGATCTTTGAGCTCTATTCTCTTCTATTCTTTGAGCTCTATCGTCGTCTGTTCTCTGGACAAGTTGTGATTTTGACTTGTCCCATAATATGTAGAAAATCAATGCCTTTTCTTTCTAAAATAATTAATGCTCTCTGAGAGCAAACCACTTCGCAAGCAATAAATTTCTCCCTCTCCATTCTTCGTTAATGGTATCCAACATTTTCTACTTATATGGAGATCGGGCTGCACAGGTGGTTGGTGATTACCAAGAGGGAATGCGACCGTCAAATGCTGTAACTATAAATGGATCTCTTCTATTTTTTTAACTGCTATGTCCCACTACTGTTTTAAATAACCCTCGTATAATAATAAATATAATAATAAAGGTGGTGTTGAGCTTCCTAAACTTTCTTTTCCACACAGGACATCGGATAATCAGTTACAAAAGCCTGTTAATGGTGAAGTGTTTCAGAGCGTTGGCATCTGCCTATTTTTACAGCCATAATCATCAATATAACGATCTAAATGGAAAAACATAGGTTGCTACGCAGCTGTTACTGAAACCAAACCCCTCCTCCGAATAAATCCAATAAATCCAATAGACGAACATCGTACAATTAACAGCAATATTAATGACAACCTGACTAATCTAGCAAAATACCTTTTACAGCTTTATCTCAGACTTAATCCAATCAGATCTTTACAAATGCTGTACTGCTTTGTGCTGATTGAAATAGAATTATCGACCTGCAAGTCCAGAATCCCTGAAGAGAAGTGAAGAAATTCTTTTTAATTTTTTAACTTTTCTATTTATTGTTTTATGATATTTGTTTTCTGTTTTTAGATAGCTGTCTTTCTAGTAAACCAACAGCATATTAATGAGCTTTATTACATAATTATAAAATAATTTTTATTATCGTTTTTTAATTCTATAGTCTGTCTTTTCTTCCATATTGATATGTTAAACCGTGTTGAAACAGAACAACGTTTTTTTATTAAGCATATAAATAAAGAAACCTTTCATTTACAACAATCTACATTTCAGATTTAAATGATATGACAGTGCAATCAAGAAATGATTATGTTATCCAAGTCTAGTTGAAATCATTGGTGTTTTTCTCAGAAAGTTTTTGCAACCTCATCAATTAAAGAACATTGTGCAGATATCGGAAAACTCCATCGGTAATCAGATTCAAATCCATCGCTGTGTGGTCTTCACTCTGGTACCTCTTGGAAATCTGAATAATCAAAATTCATCGGTCTCAGCTTCATTTCAGCCATAGCCAGAGAATGGTAAGTACCTCTCCATGTCTTCCAGTTTACTTCATCAGCAAAACTGCTATGATTCCCTTTTAAATACAATCCATTTAGATTAGAGCTATGACACTTTCCATACCACCAAGCCCCTTTATAGATTTCGGCACAATTCTTATCAGATTGGTCATTATCACTGTCCTTGGTAGTAAAATTACGCCCATTATGATGGTTTGCAAAAGAATCTCCTGAAAAGAGAGAAATATTGTAAATTTATCCCAACTTGGAGTGCGAACTTTAAATTTGTGTTCTGGATATCAGTAAACAATTTAATAGTGAATCACACTTTGATAACAAAAATATCGCAACGATTCTCATTAAGAATCGTTTCGATAGGTTGAAAGTTTTTGTGATTAGAAGGAAACATTTTGTTTGGAAGTTGGAAAAGTCAATATAGTCATTTACAGAAGTGAAAATTAAAAATAAAATACAATATTTGGTACAGGAACCCACAATATAATAATGCGGTTTTATAAATTTATTCTGCCAATCGATGCAGCATTTGTGAATTCTGAGATTCTGGTGATTGCTTTGCAGTTCAACGGCCAGTATATATTTCAAGCAGTTTTCTGAATTTGAATTCAATCGTCATCTCCTGATGTGAGTAGTGGCACTGACGTCTTGTGGCCAACAAATGACACAATTTTTTTATGATAGAGGGGTAGTTTTTATCTCATAAAAGCAGGATTTATGTTAATAGCATTTAACTTTTCTAAACAATTTCTCTGTTAGATGTTTCAGAATCATCTTTGATACTTTTAAGGACCAAATGCCCAAATGCATAACTTCACATTTAGAAGAATTTAATCTCCTTAGTTGCTATTTTTGACCATATATGCAACCGATTCAAATCTTTTTGAAGTAATCTTGCCTGTCCCAGATTATTAACCATTATTTTTCTTCTTCAAAATCAGCAAACGTTGACAGCTTACCTTGTCAATATCATTTATGAAAATTACAACTAAGAGAGGACTCACCGATCTCTATGAGGACCCACTTATTGCGCGGGTCATCCTGATGACCGGCAATTTATGAACACCCTCTTTCCCTATCTCTTATCCAGCCTGGTTTCCAGCGTACGATCTTTCCATTAACTCCAACTTCTTCAAATTTATATAACAACCGTCCATGACGGACAGTATCAAAAGCGTTACTAAAGTTAAGATATATAGCCCTCGTAGGTACACCACCCCGAGTAGAAAAGACCTGAGTCGATTAACTCAGCCACGGAGTGACAAAAGCCCATTAAAGTTCCTCGCGTCATTGACGGGATTCGAACCCGGGCCTTTTTTTACCCGGTGTGGGGAGGACGGCGACAATACCACTCTGCTACCCGCGTAGACTATGACTGTTTAATAGAAAAACTTTGAGCAAATAAGGCTCCTGGAGTTCATTGCATTTACTCGGCAATTTTGAGGGAGACTGCCAGTAAGTATTGAACCATTGAGGTTAATTATTAGGGCGTTGGACTCCAGGAGATTCCTTTGGATTGAAGAGGGTGCCAATGTATCTCTAATACATAAAGACGGTTCTATGAGTAAAGATGGTAAGTAGAGACCGGTTAGTTTGACTTCGATGGTAGGAGAGAAATGTTAGAGACAATGGTTAAGGCTGCAGTCCAGGGGCATTTAGACAGATATGGCATTCTGAAGGACACACAACATGGTTTTGTTAAGGGAAAGTCGTGTTTACCTAAGTTACTAAGCCGTAGCCGAGTGGTCAGTGTATTGGTGCATAAATGCATGTGCCTTGAGTGACCGGGGTTCAAGCCGCTGACTGTTAAATACGGTGATGTTTCTTGTATTTTCTCTGTCCTCTGAACTCCTCTGACGGTGTGGGTGTATAAACAGAAAATTTATTTATTTTGACACAGTTACTCATGCGCTAGATGTAGGAACAATTTCGACATAGTTTGTTTGGTTTTAGCAAAATATTTGGCTCGGTCCCTCTTGACAGGGTACTGTATAAGTGAGAACAGTTGGAATTACTGGAAAGATTCTAAGATGGATTGCAGGGTGACTGCAGACCAGAAGGCAGGTGGTTGTGATTAATGGTATTCTTCAGATCGGTGTAACATCAGGAGTGGGTCCCCATGGATCGCTTCTTGGACCACTTTGTTTCTCATTTTCATAAATGACATCGACGAAAGGATAGAAGCTGATATGTCATAATTTGCGGACGACGTAAAAATTGGTATAGTGGTTAATAATCAGTACAAATCAGCGCTCCTTCAGGATGATTTGAGTGGACTTTAAAGATGGTTAAAGAAATGGCAGCTATGTTTAACTGTAGTAAAATGCAAGGTCTTACACTTGGAGAAAAGCAACTTCAAAATTGAAGTACCAGGAAAGACTTTGATTATGTGGGCTACAGAGCATGGCAACCAGGCACCTTAGAGAGGTGATCTGATTGAGTTTTATACGCCTCTGAGAAGGATTAACGTTGGAATTTTCACTGTTATAAAGAATTCCAGAACTAGGGGCCATAAATTGAAATCATAGGGGTTGAGGTTTAGATTAGATTGTAGGAAGTTTCCTTTAAGCCAGCGAGTTGTTGATTGCTATAACAAGTTGCCCTCGCAGGTAGTTGAGGCTGACAGTTTGAATACATTCAAAGGTCAACCGGATAGTCGGATACGAGAAGAGAAGGATATAATTTGTGTTTGCTAGTTTAAAATACTTTCTTTTCTTTTAATTTTTATAATTTTGCGATGATTTTTTAATTATCCGTACACTTCTGTACTGTTTATTTGGCAGAGGGGATGCTGCTTTGTTTTGACCCTCTACAGAACGACTCGCGTACAAATGATTCTCACCCCAATGGTACTTTCATTAATTTAACGCATGCAATTTTTTAAAAAATAATCTTTAATAAGTGTCTCATTTACAAGTATGCTGTTTTGTTATTGATAACGCGTCTACATTATATGAAATTAAATACTTTAAAACAATCAGTGAACTATATAAATGATTTTCGTGTTAAAATACAATTAAACGAGTATTTTATTAATTAGATAAATATTAGAAACATTTTATTTACAATCAACAGTACTACAAATTGAATGAAGTCCAACACTTATTTAAATTATTGGGTGTTTTCTCAGAAAAATTCTAAAACGTCGTGCATTAAAGAATTTTGTGCAGATGTCGCAATAGGAACCATCAAATATCCAAATTGACCCGATCAGACAATATTCTTTACATTGGCGTCTCTTGGAAAGTTGGTGAACCAAAATCCAACCGCCTAAGTTTCATTTCGGTTTTAGCCAAAGAATAGTTTTCCCCTTTCCACAAATTCCAATTTACTCCTTTACCAGAATTGCTATCATTTCCTTTAAAGTAGAGTCCGTTAAGATTAGAGGTGTGGCACTTTCTGTACCACCAGGCCCCTGAGTAGATCACGGCACAGTTGTTTTCGTGAATGTCATTATCTCGGTCTTTTGTGGTAAAGTTGCGGCCATTATGATGTGGAGCAAAAGCATCTCCTGAAATGGGACAGAATATTTTAGCTAAACTTGGAGTGTGAATTTTTAAATTTTTTTAAAATCTGATCATAAATACTAATTATTATATCATTAGTTTACACATATGCAAATACATCAGAGAGAGAAAGAGATAGAAAGAGAAAATGTACAAACCTGCATTTCCTCTGTAACCATCCACGTGCAATTTATATAGATTTTCTTCGCTGTCAATCCAAAAGTTGTCGTAAACAGCATAGCGAGAGTCTCCAGAAAAGTCACTTAAGTCAAATCTGATAGAATTGGGTCTTTGGTTGGAAATAGCGTGGATTTTGTCATTACCTACAGAAAAGCGAGGTTAATTAATTTACATAAAAACAGTCCAAGAAATTAAAATCTTATTAAAACCAGAAATCCCCTCCTCTTTCAGAAACACAAAAATGAGTAAATGATGTAATGTCGAATTTGAAGCTTTTTATTACATTTAAATGATATTTTACATTCGAAAATTTTGATTTTGATTGATTAATGCAAATTTTTAAAATTTTCAGCTTTGCTTTATTAATTCGGAATACTTTATTTGATTTTTGAATGTCAAAGACATTAAATTTTAAAATGTTTTCATATTTTATATAAATATTTTTAAAAAAATCGGTCCAAATTCCAATTTGTATTAATCTATAAATCGCGAACTTTAATAGGCTTTTTTTCACTCAGTAGTTTGATGACTTAGTCGGTCTAAACCCTGGATAGAAAGTATGTCTGTTCTGGAAAAAATTCCTGGAAACTAGGATTTTTCGTTCACCAAAACAGACAAATCAAAGAAGACACGCAATTTATGCACATGGGCTCTCAGGTGGCCCTAATATTACAGTTTTTAAAGAGTTTTGTTTGGAGTTTTAGAGCACCAGAAACTTAGGGCGTGTATTCTGTGATTAATTTACTCTTTGCTGGATGAAAATCCATTTACCTCGCTAGAGACCGATTAACTCGGCCACATGGTGAAAAAGGACCATAAAAATTCTTGTTGCTGACGAGATTTGAACTCAGGGTTTTTCCATCCAATGGGGGAAAAGACGGTGATTATACCAACGGAACTACTCACGATGGACATGAACAAAGCATGTATTTATTCAAAAAAAAAAAAAGGTGTCGGCCCACCATTTTCGAAATCACTTATTCTATGCGCTGTGGAAAACTTCCTAAAAAAATTCTAATAGAAACCCATAAGCAATTATGAGCTCCACTATCGAAGGACATCTTAACCTTATTCTGATTTACATTTTATCCCAAAGATGTTCAAATGGGTTGTGGTCGATACTTTGACGTTACGCTTCTATCATGAACAAACCTCGTTCGAATCAGGAACGTGCTTTCTGACAGACTAATTATTAATTTTAGTTTAAAAAACAGTGTGTCATTTACTACAACCTTAATTGCATTGAAAAAATCCTTAAACGCAAGCTCTTTTCCATATAATTATTGATAATTTTGGTGCTTTCAAATTAAGGAGTAAACGAATATTGTTAGGGTTAATATTTTGTGGTTCATTTAATGAGTTACTATTACTTACCCAACCAAAAATCTTGATCCAGTAGACCGAATCCAACTTTGTAGTCTTGCCACTCTTTGAAAAAGTAATCTTTTGCTCTATCAAAGTCACCTCTTCTTTGAATAACCTTCAATGATCAGTATATAAAGTACGCATGTGCTTTAAAAAAATTTCTGAACAATTTGGATATTTATTTTCGTCACTCTAGTAGAAATGAGAAATTTATGGTGAAGGGCTTTTCTTTAGCAAAGTTCTTATTACTTAATTACATAATTATTACTTACTGTCCATCCTCCGCCATCAGTATCCATATCACAATACACTTCGAAGCCTCCCATTACCACTCTGTTTCTCGGCCATATTGTATATATTCCACTTTTGACATTCCCCTGTTGGTATGTTTCTGCGCAGTCCACTGGCTTGTTATCTCGACTTTCAGCTGTTAGAATAATTAGCGTAGTTATAATTAGAAGCTTAACTGGTTATCTGTATACTCACCGTATAATAATTAAAATAAATTAACAGTCACGCAGAAGAGTAATTCTCGGTTGTTATCAGTAAACTGATAACAACCGAGACCCGAGAATATTTCCTTTCTCCATCTTCACCATATTGTCCATTCATTGCTCAAACCAATGCAGAGCAAAGAACAAAATCTCCAGATTTGAGATACAATATACAGAAACCTATGTGAACATTGCTGGACTTCTATTGGTCACATTTAATGATATTTGGAATGTTCGACAAACGAAACTCTAAAAGAAAATATATGAAAATCCTACCAGTGAGAGTCGATCTGATAAATGTGGAATGAAGGATATGGTTTCACGGATGTATGACGTATGTGGACTGATTAACCATCTGAAAGCAGTATCGATATCAGTAATCCTGCCCTCTATTTATGCTTTTGTAATCTTTATGCAGGTTGGAAAGCTTTTTTGTGTCGAACACGCTCCTCATAATCCTAAAATATACTTATTTTATTTCGTCTAATTACTCTTTTTATTTCTTTCTTTTATTTTGTCAAACTACTCTTAATCTTACTACCTAAAGACAGAAAGAATAGTTGAGAAATTGCATCTTCTTTAGATCGACTTCGATTTCATCAGCCAACATATTTCGCATCAACTGGAAACATTGCACCATTGCTTACGAGTTCCAGTTCTATCAGAAGGCAAGTTGAGGAATAGATGATCGAAAAACTTAAGTCTCTGAAACATTAAATGTAGAAAAGGAATTGGAATATTTTAAAAAGTTTTCTGGAACATTAACACAATATTTATATCAAACTCTTCAAACAAAGGATTTTAAACAGAGGAAGAAATTATACTTTCCTTGCGTTAGTACATCCTTTACCATGTTGAAGGCTTCTTCAATCTTCTTTCTGGAGTCAGAAATACAACATTTTTTATCGTCCATTGTGCGACTATCACCACACACCACAATGATTAGAGGAATCAAAACACAAATAACTTGTTGGATCATCTGAAAAATGAAATATTATCTCTCATCATTCGAAAAATTTAATGGTATGAGATCACCTGAAATATTTAATAACATCAGATCACCTGAAATTTTTTTATAGAACTACAAATAGAGCTATACTTTATCAGATGGTGCTTCACAGACTCATACATATTTATGGATGAAATTTCACTTTATTAAAACCAAATAAAATTAGAGAATAGAATCTCCAGCAAAGTCCAGACTGGATAACGTGGCCATGGATGAAAATAGCCCATAAAAAGCTTCTCTTCCAAAATAATATTATCCTCAACTTTGATAGTCAACGGTAATCTAAATTAGGTTATTTTCATTCGGTGTGAAACAGTGAGAGCTTTATCCACACGCCACCGGCGAGGGCATTATCTGAACTGAGAAAAATAAATTGAAGTATTTTAAATTGTAACCTACCTTTGTCTGAGGACTGCAGAAAGACAGTTGGTGCTTGGATTAAAATTATTACGCTATTGAATGAAAATTTTGCACTTGTATTACAGTATATATAGACCTTAGGTTGTAAACATTTCCCTTTATTCTGTTAGAAATAGAATTCCTATAATTGCCAAGGAGTGGACTCCATAGAATTGCCTGTTTTCAGTGATAAAATTAAATAAAAATTCTCCAATGCGTCAATTTGAATGTGATTCGTCCCATAGACGTGGGAAAGGGTATTAGGGAGTTTCATTAGTTACTGTGGGAATGGATTAATTTAAATACAGATGACAAAATCAGAATTTTACAATAAAATATACAATAATGTCTTACCGCCGTTTTTAATTTATCTGAAAGTATATTACTGATTAAGCCACCTTTGGAGAATAATGCGAAAGGGCTCAAAATACTGGTTAGATCTACAAATAACATAAACTAGAGGGCAAACAACTGGAGTGGTTAAAACTGTTATCAATTCACCAGATTCTAAGCAATCATCTGTTTCCTTATGCCTAAAATCGATCTTTAGAGAATGTAACGTTTCAGCAGTAATGGGAATAGCTGTTGGGGTTCCATTATTGCTCACAGGATGCCTAAGGTCCCTTAACAAATTGCTTCTCTTCTGTTTGTGTCAATTCTTAAATTAAAAAATCCTTTAGTAATGGCAGTAAAATTATTAGAACAAACGTGTAGAAGAACATCATAAGCTATATAATCTATTTTTAAAAATACTAATTAATGGTAGCCACTTCTTAAATTAAAAAGGATCATATTAACCACCAAAATAAGTATTAATTTTTTAAATAAGATTGTCTTTACAATTAATTTTTGTTAACTTGAACACGCCCCTCGTGGGTAGAATCACCACACCGGGTGGAAAATGCGACATTCGAATCCCATCTACGATGTGAGGAATTTTATGGGTCTTTTTCACAAATTGGCCGAGTTAGTCGGTCTCAGTCGAGGGTAGCATGGTTTTTTTTGTCCAGGGAACTCGGGTTTTTCTTCCAGCCAACAGAAATTCGACCTCATAACAAGCGCATTTTATAGACAGTATACACGGAACACTATGGCCTTAGTCGCTGATGGTCCTAGAAAACCCTACTACAATTACAATTACTTGTACACTTTCAGTTTTTGTCTGTATCTTAGATTCGTTTCTTTGAATAGTTCGATCACTAAGAGTTCTTTGAAAAAATTTAAAATATATATACACGCTTACGTCTCTTGTTTCCTTTATTAAGAATTGCAAGGAGAAGAAATCAGGTTTTTAAAATGTTAACCTGTCGGGACCAAGTAAATCACAAGGTGGGCTATATATGGTCCACAGTGCATAGACTGCCGACCCCTGAAATAGAGCAATAATCAGAAGTCTTGAAACTACGTCAGTACACTTTTCTGAAGTGTTACGACTAGGGGCGTCTTGATATAAAGTGCATTGGTACTGCCATGATAACACAGAATACGCAATTTGCAGTATATTTGGAGCAATATGGCCTTAGCGACAGATGCTCCTAAAACCTCAATAACAACAACAACCTATCCCTACTGAAAAAATTCCTGTATAACATCGAAGAACCCCATCAACTAGTAGCTTGTTTGCACAGCCCAGAGAACGTCTTCATGTTGGACTGTGCAGTTACCCATAGTTCCTTTTAATACTTCACCAAGTCGAGCGTGGTACAACCCCATTGGTATGTTAAATCCGGAATTAATGCTACCCATATGGCCGTCTTGGGTAGCACAGTTGGTACTTGCCAATCCCACACACCGGACTCGATTTCCAATCCCGCCAATGACTCGAGCAATTTTTATGGACAATTTTTGAAAAGTGGCTGAGTTATTCGACCTCAGGCGAAGGTACCATGCTCTTTTCTTTTCGAACAGGAAACAGCAAATCCACCACAGAACACAAGAAATTTAGAGACATATTATAAACGACGCATTGTTGATATGCCTAAAACCCTGTTTCAACCAACGTCAAGATATATGTTGAAATTCTTATCTGCATCAAACTGTTTATTTACTATCTCATAGTAATTTCTTAGGTTTATCAGGCACGGCCAGTGTTTTAATGATCGCATCCTGGGATCTATTGATGACATCATTCTTGTGGAGATGGTTCTGAATCTCATCTTTAACCATAGACTCCATGAGTCCATGGTTAAATTCATTTACAAGTATGCTACCTTGTTATGGTAAGTCGCCCACATTACACTAAAACAATCCGTACACTACATAAAATAAATTTTTTTATTTCCCTGTGAAATTACAGTTAAAAAAGAGTCTTTTATTAATCGGATAAATCTCAGAAACGCTTTATTTAAAAGTACCAGCATTACAAATGCAATATGAAAGTAAATTAGATAAAATGATCGTGATATTTAACTCCACATTCATTGAAATTATTGAGTTCTTTTCTCAGAAAATTATGTAACGTCGACCATTAAAGAATTTTGCGCAGATATCGAATAGGAACCATGACATATCCAATTTAGCTCCATCATAGCTCCATCAGCCCATGTTCTTTACATTTTGGCATCTACTGGAAAGTTGGCGAACCAAAATCCAACGGTCTCAGTTTCATTTCAGTCTTAGCCAAAGAACATGAATGGAAATGATCAATGGTTAAGTACATATTACAATTAGAGGGTATTAACCTTACCGAACAAGATATGTAATTATCGTCCAGGTTAAACTACCTTCCTATACATCACCCTTCTATATATCACAAGGCTGTTAACACTTCCATAATTTAACAGGCACTGACTTCTCTAAGTAACTCACCTTTATCTCTTCTGTATCAACATAGATTCCACATTCGAATCTTCCTTTATACAATACTCTTCTTCTAGTCACAAGAATGATGATAAACTCTTCCTATTTAGACTTTATCTCAGTACAATTAAAATCATCTTTAATACTTTCATATATCTTATTTCTAACATTTATGCTGGCAACCATACTTCCGACCGTCCATTACATCACATTCGGGACTTCATTTATATAACATTCATCTTTATAATCTTTCCTAATTAACCCATCCAAAATTAGTTAATTTACATCCATTCATTTAAAGGCAATTTAACCTTATCCAGGTACCTCCTTTCTGATTGTACATATATGCTAACATGTTCCCCATAACCCCCCCCATCCATTTCTAGAGTCCTCTAAGTCACAAAATAATATCTCGTTATCTGACCACTTACTTCTATTGGTGAACTGGATCTCTCCGCTAGGGCTTCCGCTTCTTCTCTCCGGAAACTTTCGGGCTTTCCATCTCATCTCGGGCAGGTTCGCCTCACCGTTACCTCACTATATTTATACTTAGACCTTTTAAAACTTAATCATCCTTTCCATATCTGGTTCTCCGTTAGACTTCTCTCGGGGACTATTTTCTGGGCCTTTCTCTCCAAGAAAAACACAACTCGACTCTCGTCCTTTTCTCATTCCGTGGCGGACTGGCATTCTTTCCTTACTCGACTCACATGTCTTCACAACTGGCCGGACCCTGGACACAAGTGTAGTCTCTTACACGACAAAACCTTGGAGGTACAGCTTGCGATTATGTTGCCAGGAACTTCGATCCCCAGATTACTACCTTCCAATGCTGGACTAGGCTTTATTTCCTTGCTTGGCCCACACATCAGCACACTACTTAACCGTTGCTTCCATCATTAAGCTTATAACACAACCTCTCAACTGTTCTCTACCGCGGAGAACTTATAGGACCTACTCACTCACTTCTTTCGTCTTTAAACTTATCACACTTTTCTTAACTGATTTATCTATCTTAAAACTTTATCTAAACTTATTCTGTTAACTATTCCATCTTAATCTTGGTCAAAACTTACTCAACTGACTGACTGAATCCCTTTTTCTCGTGCGCTGTTCCTTTTTGTTCCCCGAAATTTCGTACCGCCCCTCTTTGTTGCCCTGCCTTTGCTCGGGACTTTAACCACTCTCTTCTGACGCCTTGGAATCACATCCCGTGTTATTCGTTAGTGTTAATTTCCCAATGCAATTCCCTTTTTCGCGCGAGCCAACCTCCCTTATGGATATCTGCCCCTTTCCTTCCCCAACCGTATCCCTTTTTTGATGTTAACCGTTGATAGCGTATATGAAGGTCCCCATCACCGACGAGCAAACCTATGTCTTAATTTAAATTCGAACACTTGACGTACCCTTACTTCCTGTTCGGAACTTATGGTGTCGCTGATCAGAGGAGGCGCTGCGACTAATCTGGTCACCCGACCTATTGTTTGCTCCCGAGCAACTCTTCTCCCATCTTTCTACAAAATGACCCCCACTGCTTAGTCTCGCTATCCTTGCTTCTAAAATGAGCTTCTAAAATTATTAGAAGCTCATTTACAAATATGCTACCTTGTTCTTGGCAACGTGCATACATTATATGACATAAAATACTTTAAAGAATCAGTACACTACATAAAAGGTGTTCGTGGACGTAAAATACAATTTATTGAGTATTTTATTAATTGGATAAATCTCAGAAACACTTTATTTACAAGTAAATATATTACAAAAGGAAATAACATGAAAGTAAAGTCGACAAAATAATTCTGCTCTTCAAGTCCGTATTCAACGAAATCATTGAGTCTTCTCTTAGAAAATTCTGCAATCTCAACCATAAAAGAATTTTGAGCAAATATCACAATAGTAACCATCACATATCCAAATAGCTCCATCAGCCCATGTTCTTTACATTGGCATCTCTTGGAAAGTTGGTGAACCAAAATCCAACGGTCTCAGTTTCATTTCGGTTTTAGCCAAAGAATAGTTATCCCCTCTCCACAAATTCCAATTTACTCCTTTACCAGCACTACTATGATTTCCTTTTAAGTAGAGACCATTAAGATTAGAGGTGTGACACCATTCGTACCACCAGGCCCCTGAATAGGACACGGCACAGTTGCTTTCGTGAATGTCATTATCTCGGTCTTTAGTGGTAAAGTTGCGGCCGTTATGATGTGGAGTGAAAGAATCCCCTGAAATGAGACAAAATATTTTAGCTAAACTTGGAGTGTGAATGTGTGAATATGCAACAGAGAGAGAGAGAAAATGTACAAACCTGCATTTCCTCTGTAACCATCCACGTGCGATTTATATAGATTTTCTTCGCTGTCAATCCAAAACTTATCGTAAACAGCATAGCGAGAGTCTCCAGAAAAGTCACTTAAGTCGAATCTGATAGAATTTGGTCTTTGGTTGGAAATAGCGTGGATCTTATCATTACCTACAGAAAAGTATGATTTATAAATTTACTTGAAAACATTTCGAGATATGGAAATCTTGCGCATTCTCCGAAAACCCGCCGTCTTTCAGAAACCCAAAAATGAATGAGTGACATGATGTCAAATCTGAAGTTTTCTTTTTCATTTAATTGATAGTTAAGTTTCTAAATTTTTCGGGTTTGATGATTAATGCCAATTTTTAAAAACTTCAGCTTTGCATTTATCAATGCGGGGTACCTTGTATGATTTTTGAATGTCAAAGACATTGAATTTAAAATTTTTTTTCATATGATTACGCAAACGCAATTTTAAAAGGAAATGGGGTCGAATTCCAAATTGTATTAATCTATAAGTCGGTGACTTGAGATAGCTCTTGAGATTTTAGCTCAGTAGATCCTTGGTGTCAGCACTGTTAGTACAAATTCAAAAATTTTTTGCATAGTCCAATTAAGTAGAGAAACAAGAACAGAATTAGTTTGCGTTTTCCTCAGGAAATTTAGAGGATGCTATGCAAGAATCTTAAGCTCTAGTGGGGGTAGTACAATTGGTAGGCTCGCCATCTTCCCCACGCGGGTGGAAAAGAACTGGGTTCGAGTCCGTCGAAAACGTAAGGAATTTTAAGGGGCTTTTTCACAAAGGTTTGTGGTAGTCAGTCTCAGGCGAGGGCAGCTTGGTTATTTCTCCCGAAACCTTGGGTTTTTCATCCAGCAACCAGAAAATCGAACACAAAACACACACAATTACAGACATAATATATACGGAGCAATATAACCTTAGTTGCCGATGCTCCTAAGAACACTATTACAATAAAATCGCTCAGTAGTTGAGTTGGTCAGTTGGAAAACCTTTCTATCCACCCTCGAACCTCGGGTCATTCTTCTAGTAAAACAAGCATCAGTGCCCTCGACTAGAAAACACACGCAATTTATATAGATAATACATGGGCAATTGAGTTGCCTCTCGGGTGGTCCTAATATGACAGATTTTATACTCTCCCATGAGCGGTCATGGTTCACTTACAGTTATGGACAAAGTTGTTGTCGGATCATCAACAACTTAGTCCATATTGAGAGATATATATTATGCCTATTGATTGCAAATATTCTGTGGTCAAATTGCTGTTTGCTGTAAGAAAAAACTACGTTTGCAGGAATAAAATCAATACTACCATCTTCTGAAACCGATTAGCTCAACTCTGTTGTGAAAAAGGCCCATAAAATATTGTTCCAATCATTAACGGCATTCGAATTCAGGTCTTTTCAAAGTGATGTGAGGAAGACGGTATTATACCAACGATTTGGTGTTGGAACCGTTTTCTGGTCACTATAAATATATCATTCTATCATGATCAAACTTCGTTCGAACCAGAAACTTGCTTTCCGATGATAGACTAATTATTTATTTTAGTTAAGGAGAAAACGACTGTTGTCAGGATTAATATTTTGGAGTTCATTTCATGAGCTTACGTACCCAACCAAAAATCTTGATCCAACAGACCGAATCCAACTTTGTAGTCTTGCCACTCCTTGAAAAAGTAATTTTTCTCTCTACCAAAGTCTCCTCTTCTTTGAATAACCTGCAATGATCGGTATATAAATTACTCACATGCTATAAAACAGTTTATAAAAATTTCTGAACAATTTGGATATTTATTTTCTTTACTGTAGTACAAAAAGAGAAATTTGTGGTGAAGGGTTTTTCTTTAGCAAAGTTCGCTTTGACAGAATTTGGATAATTTTCATAGTTTTGCGATTTTGAATATTTTTTGAATTTAAAAATTATTCATTATGTTTGTAATTTTAAAAGAAGTTGAAGACTTAAAATTGATACTTCATCCTTCCTTCAATAAGAATGAAGTTTTAGAGGAAGTATTGATCTCTGGAAGGGAATATTTATATTCGCTTTTCTCACGTTTTTTTATAAAATCAAATTTTAAAAGATAAAATGAAATTTTACGGTTTATGATTTCGATATCCAACAGATATTTGAATATCGAATAGTTTTCGATATTCAAATATTTTGTTAATTTGAAATGGCAAGATGTTTCTTCACTGGCCATTGCAAATGTTACATCTTTAGGGGCATTCAATGCAAAATTCAGTTTGTTTACTTGATCGAAACACTGGAGAGTTGAATTGGTTTATCTTTTAAGTTTCAGGGAACTCAAATCATGTAATCCCTATTCCGTGATCGTCTGATTCGCCAAGTTTGAAAAAAGCAAGTGGAAATGTTTTTACCAAGGTGAGTTTAACTGTATATTCAGACTGTTGAGAGCAATTCAATTAAAATGCACTTTGGATTCAGGTTTTTGTGTTCTGAAGGCTGGTTATCACACATTATTTAGATAGCGTTTCCAAGGAAAGGATCATGATTAACTTGATTTTCTTTTAAATCTGGAAAACAAATGTGCATAGCCCAAAAATTATAGAAAATCTTTCTACTTACTGTCCATCCTCCGCCATCAGTGCCCATATCACAATACACTTCGAAGCCTCCCATCACCACTCTATTTCTTGGCCATATTCTATATATCCCACTTTTGGCATGGCCCTGTCGATATATTTCTGCGCAGTCCACTGGCTTGTTACCTCGACTTTCAGCTGTTAGAATAATTAGTGTAGTTATAATTAGAAGCGAAAATGGCTATTAGCAACGAGGCAAAGAAGCAAAAATTGCATACATATATTCTTATTCTAAAGTTATACTTTTGTGATAGTTGAGAAATTGCATCTCTTTTAGATCGACTTTGAGCTCATCAGAGCTCAAAGTCGATAATCCAGGATCAACTGGAAACGTTGCACCATTACTTATGAATTCCGGTGCTGTCAGGATATTTATGGAATAGATTATCGAAACGCTGAAGTCTGAATGCTGAATTAAATGCGAAAAAGGAATCTGAATATTTTAAAAGAATTCTATAACATTAACACAGTATTTTGGATTCAACATTTATGTTAAACTTGCCAAACAAAAGAGTTGAAATAGAGGGTGAAATTATACTTCCCTTTTTCTAGTACATCCTTTACGATGTTGAAGGCTTCTTCAATCTTTTTTCTAGAATCAGAAATACCACAATTTTTACTGTCCGTTGTGAGACTCTCACCACACACCACAATGATAAAAGGAATAAAAACACAAATCACTTGTTGGATCATCTGAAAAATGAAATATTGTGTGATTATTCGAAAAATTGAATAATATGCCATCATCCGAAATATTTAATATTATGTGGTTATGTAAATATTTAATAGTATATGATTGGCTGTAAAATATTTTTGGAGATAAAAATATGGACATAATTCGTCATGGTGTTGATCCGATTAATACGCGCTGTATACATATATATTATATAATAAAGTCATCTCTAGATTTTTTATTTATAGAAGAAATTTTAATTTATTAACAACAACTAAAATAATGAGAAAAAATCTCCATTAATGTCCGAAACCGGATAACATGGCCATGGATTAAAATAGTCATAAATGTTTCCCTTCCAGATGAATATTATCGGGCTATTTTCATTCTGTGTGAGACAGTGAAAGAGACATTATCCGCAACGCTATCGGCGAGGGCTTTAACTGAACTGAGAAAAAAAACATGAAGTATTTTATGACCTACCGTTGTGTGAGCACTGGAAAGAGACCGTTCATGCTTGAATTAATATTTCTACTGAATGAAATTTTGGCACTTATAAGTATATATAGTCTTTAAGCTGTAAACATTTCCCTTAATTCTATTTGAAAGAGAATTCCTATAATTTCAGAGGAGTAGCCTACATAGAATTGCATGTTTTTAGTGATAAAATTAAAAACAGAATCTGCAATACGTCAATTTGAATGTTATTCCTTCAACGTACTAGCGGGTTTAATTATTATTCTGAGAATTTATGAAAATTGATTTCTACTGGGGATCTAGTTTCGAAATGACAACAGATTAAAAACAGATTTTAAATCAGCGAAATATAGATTTTTGTCACTGATATTCAAACGATTTGATGGTTATTCCTACCATGACCTAATGTAGTCAGTTAAATTTAAATCTGAAGTATTTCTTAGAATCACTTTACAAAAAACGGTGTAATTCCAAGAAGGTTGGATGCTTAACTCCCAGTTAGAAGAAAAACATGGCTTATTATATCCCAAAAGGGATACTTGTTAAAGTATCTGATTTCCTAGTGTAGGGAATTTCTTGGATTTTTCATCACAAATGCAAAATAGATCTAAGCTCCTATAAATACATACAAGTAATTAATTTCAGTTACTGTATGTGTTAAATGATCATCAATAATTGCATCCCGAAAATTGGTGTTTATAAATAACTCTTTTAATATCCAGTATTGGAATTCTAATGATATTTAATCTAAAATACTAAAACTTAAGTTTCTAGTAAAATAGATTTCATATATTTTTAGAAAATGTTACATACAGCACTAAATATCGAAAAATATGTCTATTAACCTTATTCTGTTTATAAAATGTTTGTTTAATAACCAAACACTCTTATTTTGTCGTTATTTGCGGTGTCTGCCATAAAAGACTCTAACAGTAGTCTGTCAACATATTTGGATTTCATTTTTCCTGGAAACTTTTTTCCACTTGAGAAATATCTTGGTGAAACCTTTCATCGTGTTCATCGGGGCTGCTCCCAAGTTTTCAGAAAAATAGTCTAAATGGAAATGTAGGAAATGAAGATTTAACGACACAATGCATCCCAATTCTCTGTACGCTAAAATTAGCTCATCCATAATTTCACTGTAATTCGGTGATTTCACCTTGCCTACAAAGTTCCGGTAGACGTTTCCGAATGCCTTCCAGGCTTTTGTTTCTATAGCCTTATTTTTTTTAGTGAATTACTCATCTTGGAAGAGCAGTTTTATTTGAGGACCCACAAAAATTCCCTCTTTTATCTTCGCTTCGCTGATTCGAGCAAACATTTGCCCCATACAGGAAAATCCTTCTCCTTTTTGTCCCTCGCTTTCAGAAATAATTTTATCAAAACTAGCTTGACGTGCAATTAAATTTATCTACAGGTTAAAAAGATTTTCGACCTACCCACCAAAGGAAGATGTGTTACACTTTTCTGGCTTGGTGTAGTTTCTGAACTGTCTGGCCATTTTTTTTACCCTGTAGTGAAAATTAATCCCTCACTCGGCTGTCCCACTCGAATAAAAATCAACAGTATTTAGTGTATCCACCTTGCAACCCAGTTAGCAACGCCACCACTTTTAGTTCAGCACAGATATTCCATTTGTATTCTTGATGGCATATTGTTTGCAAAAGAACCTAGGTTTTGGTACTTTTCCTTCACATGAAATACATATGTTCTGAGGTTGATTTTTTATTTGCTGGATCTTAGTTTCCGTGATAACCACGTTGCGAAAAAGGCCCATAAAAATCCCTTCACTCATCGACAGGACTCGAACTCCTCCACCTGGTGTGAGGAGGACAGCGCTTCTATGAACTGTGCTATCCACGAGGGCCTCATATTCGGATGATTTTATCAAGATCAGAACAGAAAAAGATCATTAAATCATGAAATTTGGCTTACAGGTTTGCTCAGAAAAATCCATTATGAATTTTTCAAACGTCATCATGGTGGTTTCATAGAAATTCGCTCCGACCCTAACTCAGCCTGTTATTATTGCCGTGTCAAGGTCCATCATCGTATAGAGAAGAGTTTTGCTAAATTCAACAAAGCAACAGCTGTTGCGTATTCAGAATACCAATTTGATAAAAGTGCATACGACAATTAGCATAATGATTTTCAAAAGTGTTCTCTATGGTATCGAGCACCTTCATGAACTGGAACACTGGATCAGGTCGTGGACAATTCCCCCCTCTTTCAAAATGGGGATTGCTCTAAAGGAGGAATGGACACAAATTCCTACTCTCTACTACAAGGAACTTGTCCGAAGTGTTCCATGATTAATTTTATGGGCAATGTGGGTTACACGTCATTGAAATTAATTTTATTTTTTTCTCCAAAAGTGATAATGATCGAATAGTTTCGATAGGGTACTGTACTAGTTATTTGAGTACGCTTACTTGTATACACGTGCACATACGCATAGATGATAGGCTAACAAGTTATCATATTCTTGTGATAACCATAAGAATCAATTAAAAATTTACTTCCTTCTACTGATTATCAATCAGTGTATACTCCACTTCCGTTAGTCTTTCTGACGGAAGTACTTATAAGAAAGTTCCACGCAATACGTTTTTAGGTACACGTTCAGAAATTCTCACAGCTCTTGGAGCATTTTGCTCAATTTAAAGTGGACATTTTTAACTCCAGGCTTTTGTTTCATTTTAAGGGTAAGTTCCTTTTGTGTTCGATTGAATTTCGAATTGTCTCTAACATGTAGGAATGAATAATATTTAAAGCCAAAATATTTTGATTAAATAATATTCAAAATACTTTAGCGAAAGAAAAAACCTTAAAGAGTCTAAAACCCATTAGAAATAATTAATTTAATTTTGATTTTAATAATTAGTATCGATAAAACTTATCTTACTGAATAAAATTAGGAAATGCATAAATACACTTTTAAAATTTAGTAGTAAACTAATTATTTAAAAAAAAATCAAAAAAGCGTTCATAACATGTTCAAAGTTTGGAGTTTTTCCAACAATTTTCAATCTACATGGCAAGTGTTTGATCTTTTAATCATAAAATAACCAATTTGAATTACAGATGGCGCTACAGTGGTGGATAATAATTTTCACTTGGTTCGTAATAACCGGAGTTCATGGATCAGTTGATAATGATTGTGCTCTGAGTAATGCAAATGAAAAGATTGATGAAGCTTGTCGAGTAATGAAGAATATTTTGTCCAAAGGTAAACTACATAAGCTCAAATGCATGCATTCATCCCGTTAAATATTCCTTGCATATTTAATTAAGTAACAATTTAGTAGTAATTATTCATGATTTACTATATGAATGGAAAAAAAAGAGAAAAGAAGAAAAAGCAACAACTTTTGTGTGTAATCAGGGGCAATTTTGTTTCTGCGCATCTGCCAATCTTTTCATTTCTCCAACCAGCGCATAGCAACAAATAATATCCAGTGCTTCAGCTATGTTTCAAAAGATAAGTATAATTTTCAATGGTCCGATTTTAATTAAATTTGGGGAGGATCGACAAATCGTTCTAGAAGAGCCAAATATAAAATTTCATGAAAATCTGTCCACTTGAAGTTGTTGCTTAGGTGACCTGGTCCCCTAAATGGCATTATTACTTATTACTGGAGATGAGAGTTGGTGGTTCCATTATGATCCTGAGACCAAAAGACAAAATGCAGAATTACGATCACAAAGCTCACCAAGACCAAAGTTTCTTTCCCAGAAAACGTGTATCAAAGACCAAGCTGAATGCATTCTTTGATCACAAAGGGATAATCCACAAGGAATTCGTTCCAGAAGGACCGTTTCTCGCCCACTACCACTTAGAGATACTGTAACGTTTGTTGGCGAGTCAAGGGCGTGCGTCTAGAGTTTAACAGTTCGGTTGTTCACGTCTATTGCATAACAGTGCGCCTTCTCAAACAGCGATCAAAGGGCATACGTTTTTACCTAACAAACAGGTTGCAGTGCTCAACCACCCTCTTTACTCTTCTAATTTGGCTATGATAGACTTTTATCTGTTTCCCAAGTTGAAATTGAGATTGAAAGAGGCCAATTTGATAGTGTTTATGACATTTCGAAGAACGATTGACTGCAGATGAATTTTCGAAATCTTTCCAAATCTTGCAAGAACGCTGTAATAAGTGTATTCTGTCCTTTGAGGACTATTTTGAGGGAGACAAATAAGAAAACACTTTCCTTATCAACATTTTGTTTTGATTGAATTCAGTTTGGTTACTTTTTGCAACACTATGTAGGTTACTATATTTTTTTGAAAGATGATAGTGGAAGGGAAGTTATAACTGGATGGACTGCATTGCAAGATTCAAAGCCAATTCCGCTTTTGCAGAAATTCCTCTCCAATACTCAGAGTTTGCTCCTAGTGATGACTTATCCATCGTTTCTATCACCAGACAGCAACTGATAAATGCTATAAACTCACTGCGTCCATCTAGTACGGCGAGCCGAGATAAAATACCGCATTTCACGATTAAGTGCCTTAGCCCCTTCATCCTAGATGCATTGCTTTCAATCTTGAACTCATTCCTTTCCACACGAGTTTTCTCTGCCCAATGGAATGAATACTATGTGATTCCACTGCTAAAGTTAGTGCCAACTAACTAACCAAAGTTAGTGCCAACAAGCCCAAAATATTTCAGACCAATCACAACTTCTTCCATCCTCCTAAAACCTCTAGAAAATGTACTCCTTCCAGAATTAAGCAAATAGCTCATGCTACAGAAACCGAAGCAATTTCATTTTTCAGTCGCAAATAGACCCACAATAACACATCACATGGCGGCATAGACATCCATCCTTCAGGCCTTCGAAACTAAATCAGAATTGGCTATTTTGTATATTGAAGCTGCCTTTGACAGCCTAGACATCACAGCCCTTCTCTGTCTTCTGAAATCCTTCTTCAGGATTAATGGCGGTGTTCTAGCTTTCTTCACCGCTTTATTGAGTAATAGAAGTGTCCACCTCACAATGAAGAAGTATCACTTTATCCTGAAAATTACTGCAGGAGTCTAGCAAGGTGGTGTCCTTTCTGGCTCCCCTTTCTCAGCCATTCTTATTCCGTTTATGTGTCCCCGTGATGATGCTTTAATATATGCCGATGATATAAAGTTTCTTACCATAATCCCACAGTCTGCAAACCCAAAGGCAATTGCATCTTCATTCACAGAGAGCTTGATCGGTCTTTCAACTTACTTGCAGATTTTTGGGTTAGACCTTAACCCTTCTAAATCTGCAATAATGATTTATTCACTGACAGCAACAATAATTCAACCATCAGTTTGTGGCACTCTCATTCCAGTGGTTACCAGCCATAAGGACCTCGATGTCTATTTCGAAGCTGATATTTGATGCGCACACAGAATACCTCCGGTAGCGATCCTTAGGAATCGCTTCTGGAGGTATACTGTGTATCACCTTACTCTGGAGAGCACCTACTTCATTCCAACGATGCCGCAACCACTTCCAGATATCTTCAAACCATCGTTTATCCATTTATTCTATATGCAGCTGAAATCTGGGCATCTGCTTCGGCCTCATTCAAAAACCCGTGTTCGCATGTGAATACTAGACCGTGAAATGGGCCACAAATAAGCATCGCCGAACCCCTCAGTTGAGAACCACTGATATGGCTGAGCAACTAAGGACTTTAGTTGCTCAGCCCAAAACATCTGGGATTTCTGTCAATGGAACAACCCTCAGCCATCCTCGAGGTCTGACCACAATGATCCTGAAACACAATCGTCTGAAACTTTGTAATCGTTTCCTACCTGCCAGCCACTCCCTAAAATACAGGCACTGCTGCGCCTTTGAGTTGACCTGTAGAAAGTGGTTGTCGATTGCAAATACTGTCGCATTCTCCTAGAGTGGATCGCATCTGTTCAACTGGAATAAACTCTTCCAAACCTTGTGGCTAAAACTGTGCCAGATGATTGAGCATCGATACCTGACATCCACCTAATCCGTACCATGCTGTGTTTCAGCGCCAACAACAATCCATGGTTTGCTTTGATCCAACTTCCCTGCTATTATTTTTACTTATTCTTGATTTGTGCTACGATGTTTATTATATTTTACTTCTCTTTACAACGATTATAATGTTTAAAATTATGACCATAATTCTTTTATGTTTTCTGAAACGTTTTCCCTGTTTACAGTTTACGATAAACTCAATAATTAAATTCTTTATTTAATTACTGAGTTTTTAAAATCGCTCGTGTCTCTGACTCATAAAAAAAGAGCAGATCAATAACATTCACGATTCTAATTCTAATTACATTAATTATTCAAACAGAGTCATCTCACATGCATTGTCTGCCAGTGGACTGTGCAGAAATACTTCAACAGGGACATGTCAAGAGCGGAATATACAAAATACGGCCCCGAAACAGAGCAGTGATGGAGAGTTTCAACGTGTACTGTGACATGGACACTGATGGTGGAGGTTGGACAGTAAGTAGTCCTTCTAATAATAACAATAAAATAAATTATTTATAATAATAATAAAAAGTGGTATTAACAGGGTTTTTGTATCAATTTAAAATGTGGGTATACGAGTAATAAAACTTATCTTTGAACTCTGTGGATAGAAAAAGAGGACAGCATTGAAACTCTGGAAGGAGTTAAATGATCGTATTTCTTGGCACATTGGGAATTCCGAAGTTACTGTGACGAGCTACAATTTACCACGAGGTTTTACAATCCTAGAATGTTGCAGTAACAGTGGACACCACACAGCTGAATTCCGAACGTTATCATCTAAAACACGGGAATGTTCATCAACTGAATGGACCCATTGCATAGCTTTTGCAACTTCTTTTGGTCCTGCTTTGTCCACACTGGTCTGCTATTGTCCATTATAAATTTCAGAAATCTTGGAAATTGATATGATCCCCAAGCTACTCGATTTTTTGATTATTGCAGGTTATTCAAAGAAGAGGCGACTTTGGACGAGAGGAAAATTACTTTTACAAAGGTTGGCAGGACTACAAAATTGGCTTCGGGTTTCTGAACCAAGATTTTTGGTTGGGTGAGTATTAGTAGCTCGCGCAACGAGGCATAAAATGATAACAGTTATTTTACTGTTTAATTTGAAAGAATTCCAGCACAGTTCAATCTTAATGAGAGACTTTTTCAGAGGGTAGTTAACAATAATTAAAGGATATACACTGCTCCATAAAAATATTAGAAATTGAAGGTCAGTATCTCGTAAGATTCCGTGTGCCTGAATTATAGATTGAATAAAAGACATAAAAGAATCCTTAAAAGATATGAAATAGAAGTAGGGTACATTGAAATGACTCTTTTTTTTCTTGCAGGTAATGATAAAATCCACGCTATTTCCAACCAAAGAGTTAATTCCATCAGGTTTGACTTGAGCGACGTCCCTGGAGAAACTCGCTATGCTGTTTATGATAAATTTTGGATTGACAGCGAGGAAAATCTATACAAACTGCACGTTGAAGGTTACCGAGGAAATGCAGGTGTTTAATATTTGTCAATAGGTTACAATAAAATAACAGTATGACACCAAAATAACGTATTTTCTATCGTTAAATATTGTTTTAATAAACATTTCTGAATCATTATTTCAGATCAGCTACTGAAACTAATTTTTGCTTTATGAAGTGCAATTGTAATAGTATATACTATGCCCTACCATCAATACAGTGCCCCAGCTACAAATAACCTTTATTAACAGGAAAACAAGCTGCTAATAAAAGAGGAAACTTAAACCTTCATCATGGTCAAAATTTATCTCTCAAACTGCACTATTTTTTCAGTTTAATGGTAAAATATTTCATTTATCTTCAGTACACAACAAAATATGTTAAATGAAACTAAATCACTTGAAAGGAACTGTTTAAAAATATCCTTTCTCTCTCTTATTGAATATACAAATGTAAAGATCAATGTTCCAATCTGTGCATAAATATTAAACATTTTCTCTCTTTCAGGGGATTCTTTTATTATTCGCCATAATGGCCGCAATTTTACCACAAAGGATAGAGATAATGACATCAACCATATGAACTGTGCACAGACCTATAAAGGAGCCTGGTGGTACGAAAGGTGTCACGAGTCTAATCTTAATGGACTGTATTTAAAAGGGAACCATACCAGCGATGGCAATGGGGTGAACTGGATGAAATGGAAAGGTTATAAATATTCTCTGGCTAAGACTGAGATGAAACTGAGGCCTTTGGATATTGTCGCATCATCATCTGGAGAAGAAGAGCTGAATCCACTATGAGAAACATTACCATGGTAATGTGCAGTTGATCAGAGCCAGGATTGTTGATGATTTATTAACATATATCCATATTCTGATTGTTATACAATGTGAATGTCCATATTTTCTTGTAGAATTAATTTTTGTTATATATTTCTTCGTTTAAACTTTGATATATACTGTTCGATCTTAATATACACCAACGTAGTTGGTGTATATTAAGAATCTGTGTTGCACAGAACAATTTATTATTGTATTCTTACATTTAAATAAATACATTTTTACAAAAATCACGTGGTATTAATTTTTTTTAAACTATAAAGCCAGACTACGTTCTTTTCTTGCTCCTAAAATGCTTGAACTTTGAAGTTTTCCGTGACAGACAGTGGTCTACATCACTGTCCATCGGGTATTGTCAACTAACTGTTGGACTGTTATGAGGGTATAACTATTCGAAAGCTAATACAATCACAGTCCCCCCCACACCGGTGTGGTGTGGACTGTGATCGTATTAAAATGGACTGTGATCTTGAGGCCATTTCATTCTCTGTAGAAGTCTTCTCCGTGACTTTTTTGGGGTGTTCTCTTCCATTTTCAATCGAATAAATTAAATCTTTGTTTCCAAAAAGGTTTCTAGATCTAATGGTATGAAATATTAAACATTTATTGTAATTTATTCGACCTGTTCTTGTTTTTAGTTTGTATGTGATGTACAAGTGTTCATTTTAAGAAATGCAACGTGTACAAATGTTAATAGATGGCATAAAAAACATTAAAGATTTTTTGATTAATACACCTTAAAATAATTGTTAACACCACAAAACAAAACTTCCAACAAAAAAAATTCCTTCCAAGCTGCTAAACTAACTCAAAGAGTTAGTACGAGAAGTAAAGTTCACTAATGTTTTATATGAATATGCAGTGGGCTGATTAAAGATGAGTAAACTGATTGTGCAATCACTGGCCAAAAAATTAGAAACCTTTTTCAATTGTTGTCAACAGATAATTAAATGTGCGTTATGCAAATGTGTTGTTAAATGGTACGATCCCAAGTTTCTTGGAATCAGATAAATACTCTATGCTTTTCTGGGGCTCCTTAATGGATCTGATCATGGGAGGACAGGTGATCATTTCGATTTTCAGAAAGCTGCTATTGTTGGACCACGATTAGCAAGAGCCACAACTGAGAAAACAAAGGAAATCACTAGTGGAATGAAAGCAACCATCTCATAAGTATACAGTGAGTGGAAGATGAAAGGAAAATGCAACTCTAAAGGGAATAAATGCGATAGAAAATCGATAATCCAAGAACGAGATTGAAGAAATTTAAAACGAATCGAGCGAATAGAAGGTCCAGAGTGAAAAAATAACTGAATAATTCGATCTAGGCAAAGAAGACTCATATCCATCTGAATTTTGCAGCGGCAGTTGAAGAATTTGTGATTTGGTAGTCGTGTGCCCACAGAAACTACTTATTTTTTTATAAAATACGGAAATATTCGACTAGAATGGTGGCCAATGCCAAGTACAGGCCAATGGAAAACGTTCATGTGGTGTGGCGAGTCTCGCTTTACAATGTTTTGGACCAATGTTAGGGTGAAAGTATGACGTGATCCTCAATCACCACTCAAGCGGCTGGAAGAGATATCATAGTATGCGATATATTCTGTTTGTACTGGTTGGGTCCGCTCAGACTGTTGGAAGGTCGTCTTACCTCCAATGAATATCTTTCTGTGGTATCCGATCAACTTCACCCTGCAGTGCTTCATTTTGATCTCTTTTAGTGCATCTGTGAACTGCCTGAATGGATCAAGTAACGATTCCGAAGATTCCGAAGACCATGGCTTTCTAATTAGCCATATCTGAATCCAATTGAGATTGTCTGGGATACGTGTTCTCTGCCGATCATAATACAACAGCTGACAAATATTCTGATGGAAGAATGGTCAAATCTAGAACTAGACTCCCTCGGATATCTAGTGGAATCCATGCCACGACGTGCATGGACTATAATGTGGGAAAAGGTATTGAATAAAAGTTTCTAATTTTCTGACCTGCCAGTGTATTTTTACTATATAAATAGGCTAGTTTTATTTATTTTGCAATAAACATATTTCAATATTCAATATCTGTTCGAATTCATTCTGATAACACGTACGTTTATAATAATAAATTAAGATTACTTCTATTATTTTAATTGGATTATTTCAATTATTTTAATAATACTTTGTATATATTTTTTTCAATTGAAAGGTTGTTCGTATCGTCTGAAACATTAGTAATCCCTTTAATGGAAAAGCGTCCTGGACCTCAAAGACGTTGCCTCCAGAGCCTCTGAAAAATAATTCGGGCTATATTAAAATATTTGCTATTCAGTAGGCGCTTTGAGGAAGATTGAAGTCAAAAGTAGATTGCAAAATTTTGAATAATGCAATTCTAGAGATCTTTGCTGGGCCCTTACGATCTATTAAGCTTATCAAGTGAGTTTATATGTTGATGGCATGTATTACAAATGAGGTTTCAGGCAGTACCAATCATCGAAAACAAAATTCTCTGGAAATTAATTAATAAACAAATCCAATACAATAGGCCAATTTCTGTTTACAATTAATAGACCTTAAAAAGTATAATGCGATTGTGGTTACAAATATTTACTGGGGAGTAACTTCTCTCTGAGTAATCCTCAACTTAGCAGGACGGATCTTCATCTCAGTCCAGAAAAGGGAGTACGTATGTCCTCTCCATGATACCCAGTCCACTCCGTCACCATACCGAGTGTGGTTCCCCCTGAGGTACAACCCATTTAGATTGGAAGCGTGGCAAGTGTAAAACCACCAACCGCCATGATATAACTGGGCACAATGCTGATCGAAAATGTCATTGTCTCTGTCTTTGGTGGAGAATTTCATTCCACTGTGCGGACTGAAGGAGTCCGCTGAAAAAACAATAATAATATTTGAATTATTTCTGCACAAATGAATTTTGAAAATGTGTACAAGTATCGATAAATAACATAAGCACATAATATCCTTAAAATATAAGACCAAATCTAATCTCCTACTGAGGCAGATGGATATCTTCACCAATGTAGGACTGTTGATTATAATTGTATAATGTCTTGCATATATGACTGCAAATTGGCAATTATTAAAAGAAATTTTAACTGGATGCTTACCAGCATTTCCTCTGTAGCCACTGGTGTGCAGTACATAAGCCTCTTCCTCACCCGTAATCCAAAAGTCATCGTACACTGCAAATCTGTAATTTCCTTCGAAGTCCTTAAGATCAAACCTAATAGAATAGTCTCTTTGATTTGTAAGTGCGTATATGTTGTCATTCCCTAGATAAAGAAAAACAGAAGACTATTTTGTAATTTATATTATGGACAAATTCAATATTATTATTATTATTATTATTATTATTATTTTGCTTTTTTATCTTAGCTTCTAATTAAAAGGTATGCAACTTAAACAACAAAAATAATAATAATTTCCTTAAATTTCCAAGCGTCAGATATGATTTGATGATTAAAGGATAAGTTTGATGATGGTAAGGAGATCCAGTCCAGGTTGAAGTGAAAACTACTTCTTGAGATTAGTAACTGAAGCAAAGGTCCAGACAGCGGAGGCATACAGGATATGTATGTATCTTGTTTTTGGTGGCACGTAGTATCTCAGCCCCGTAGTGGTACCTCCTTCCATCGCAGCCCCCAAGTGCTCAATTGCATTGAAACGTGGTGAATAGGGTAGCGGAATTCACTCTCATGTTCCTGGAACCAGGTTTGTATAGAAGATTAACTGCTTATTTTTCGTGGTATTAATTTTTATTATAAGTACACCTTAATTTTGGATTACTGGTTTTTCTGGAAAATCCTAGAGTAGACTATTCCAACATACCTTCTGCTCCAGGTCAGCTACTCACGATGATAAAATGCCAGCACCAAAGCCAACAGAAACTAACAGACTTGACTCTGATATAGAATCGGAAAAGGAGTCTTCAGAAGATGGAGAACCAACGAGAACAGATCCAGACTTTTCAACTCCTGATACTGCAAAGCAGCATCAAATCACTCAGGCAGAATAGAAAGATTTGGTCATAGATTTGGACCTCTTCAAAACCAAGGCTCAATTACTAGGATCACGGCTATAGCAGTGGAATCTTATTGAAAAGGTTTGTTCTTGCAATAGGATTCAGGAGCATCAGCGACTAAGGCCCTTATTGCTCTGTGTATATTGTCTGTAAATTGCGTGTTTCTGGCGTCGATTTTCTGTTTGCTGGAAGAAAAGCTCGAGTTTCCGGGAGAAAAAAACCATGCGAACCTCGCCTGAGACCGAATAACTCAGCTACGTTGTGAAAAAGGCTCATAAAAATTCTCCCGTCATCGACGGGTATCGAACTCGGGTCTTTTCCACCCGGTATGGGGAGGACAGCGATTCTACCAACTGTGCTACCCCTAGGGCTTAAGATTATTGCATAAGCATCCTCTAAATTTTCACGAGAGAAACACAATATAATTCAGTTCTTGTTTCTCTACTTAATTTCCGTGGACTATGCAAAATCTGTATTCGAATTTGTTCCATGGTTTCATTTGACTTTCTGCATGGATTTTTTGTTTAATAATTAGAAATGTAAAAATTGTTCTAAAATAAATCGCATCGTTTTCTCATTGTTAGTAGAAGTACAACAAATTTCCAGAGTTGTTAATGGCATTACGTTACACTTTATCTTAAGAAATGAATACCCTTTTGTGCTGCTAATATCTTGGGGACACTCTAGCTGTTACACCTACTCTCTCAGACATAAATTTAATGTACGCCACAATACCTAACCAGAAGTCCATATCGATGTCTCCAAATCCCTTTTTGTATGAATTCCAGTCTTTATAGAAGAAGTCATCTGCTCGACCGTATTCCCCTCTTCTTTGGATAACCTATGTATATCGAAACATTGGAAATATATTATTTCAAATGAAATATAAAGCATATAAATTCGCTATAATGTCCCACCAGATTTTCTCCATTTTATATTCAGTAATGTTTTAAAATTTTGTTGTGTATAATTTTGAACAATAACAAAAAATACGAACCGTCCAGCCACCACCATCAGTGGCCATATCGCAATAGACATTGATGCTATCTGTCAGCACCCTACTTCTGGGCCATATCTTGTATATTCCGCTGGTATTATACCCTCTCTCCAGCACATCGGCACAGTCCATTGGGGGACAATGGCAGCCGCATTGGCTGACTGGAAAAAACAATAAAACTTCAAATATTGGGATTAAAAGTTAGAGATAAAATTTCATGGAATTAATTAAATAATCATGGAATTTAACCACAGGATTGTCGTTACCAGCATGCATATTAATAAAACGAAACTATTTTAATAATTTTGACTGGTAAAAGTAAAATAAATGATGGTATTGGTGTACAATGAACCCTTTTACAACCCTGACTTTATTACTCCAACCAAAATTTAACAAATAAACGTATATATACCAATCCATACTCGTGTTTTATTTACCTTTCGATAAAATATTCTTCGTTGTACGATAAGCTTCTTCAACTTTTTCTTTTGCGTAAATCAAATCGCATTTGGTGTTGATTGGTGCTGGAGTTCTAGTTGTTACGCATTTGGAGTCGACTGATTCTCCAGTTCCAGTTGTCGAGCATTTGGTGTCATCCGATGTTCGAATTCCAGTTGTTGCCAACGAAATTAAAGTTATTAACAACCACTGCAACGTCATCTACAAAACAAATCAGCAGTTAAACTTCCAGGTCTTCTTGACAAAATAAATTGTGTTGAAATCGCAAAAATTAATGTAATAACAAACTTTATAGAAAATGATTGATTTGTTCTCAATAATCATCATTAATTTAATCAAAGTATTTTGGTTTTAAGTGGAATATCTTCGATATAACTCGAGAACAAAAAATCAAAGTACGCAGAAGGAACACAGGATTGGAACTTACCTTTCATTTTGGCTTACTTTCTTCAGAGACAGGAAGCAGAATGCAGTCACTTGACAAGCAACTGCTTTCTTTTAACTGTGAACTTCTTTGAATTTCAACGTCGTTTCCGTCCAGTGACCTGCAGAACTCAAGTATTACCAGAGTCATAATCGCAGTATTTAATTCGTTTTCAAAATTTCAAATCCCAGAAATCATTTTAGATTTCTTGCTGTTATTGTAACTTTGCAAACTGGTATAACTCGGGCTGTATCAGAGAATACATGTATAACTGGGATTTTAGTAATTCAGTCATCATTTGTTTCAACAATTCTATTCTAAACTTTGATAATTTTTATTTAAATAATGCTTTAGATTGGACCCAATAAGATTACACTTTCTGTTAAGAATATACCGCTCTAATTATAATTAATTAAATTTAATTATTGAATAAATATTTGGTCCTAGTATTAGTAGTGGCAAATGATGCAAGAAAGCAAGCTTATAAAAAACTTCCCACATCACCTATCCATTCCTATCAATAATTTATATAGTTCTTCCTGAATTTATTCAAATTACCACTTCCAGAACAACAGATGGAATTTTGTTCCAACAATCAACGCTGGCTGAAGGAAAACCTCCACACATCTATCATGTAACCATCCTTTCTCAGTTTGAATTTATGCACCTTCACGTGTGTAGTTAGCGGAAGAATTCCATCAGCATCCAGCTTGCTCAATTTATTCAAAGCCTTCAACAACTACGTCAGATCACCTTACAGGTGCTACTCTCCAAACGTAGCAATTCCCAGAGCTGAAGACTCTCATGGTTATGAGTATCCTTTTGTTCTCCCTCACTAATCTCGTTGTCCTTCTCTGTACCTGTTTCAACAGATCCATATCCATCCTAAAATGGGACCTCCAGACCTATATGCGATATTCAAGGTATGATGTATCCATTGCCTTATAGAACGGAATAATTTCCTCCTTGTGGCTTCTGGCAAAATTCCTGCATATCATTGACAAAACCTACGTGAGCTATCCTAGTAGCCTGCCTCCAGAGTAAAGCTTCGGCAACCCCCCCCTCTCCCATCTCTTCCATCATGCAGAATGATTAATTTCTGTTGAGGTTCTGATGACCATCCTGGCGAAATTCAATTTTCCTTACATGTCGAGAGTACAGCTATAAAACGGTGTTCGCAGGCTGGATAATCTGCCAAACCGAACCTACTCGTAATTCACTAGGAGGTATCTGGTCAGCTATACTCTGTCACGTAGTGAATGGAGTGAGTCCGCGTAGTGTATGTGCGTGGGGTAGGGGAATTGTCGTGGTCACATTGTGCCAAGGAGCTAGGTGTATTCTTACTCTGTGTACGCCATATCCAAATATTTCATTACTTTATACAACATGCCCTCCCCTCATTTTCTAAACTTCCAAAACACTTCCTTGTTCATTTCACAGATACTCGTAGTCTCAGTTACAATCTCAATGACGTCCATTTCCATTTACAGTCTGCCAAGCACCACCTCCTTTTTTCGATAGAATCCCAATTATCGGTTGATTCAGTTACCTAATTATTCCGTGTACGATTCCTTTCGCTTCAGACGTGGTACTTGTGCGTATGTCCGCTGTGATACACCCTGTCATCAACTCAGTAATTTAGAATCTCTCCTTTCGATCTTCTCTGGCTTAAAATATCTCTACCACAATCTGTCAAATTCATCTGTTGCCTCCATCATTCTCCAAACTCTATTAATCACTTGGAATTCTTTGACTTCCTCTCATTGAAACTTGACTTTCTCCAGTCCAACTTTCCTAACGGTGAGGTAATTTTCCTTGGTGAATTTAATATTCACAAATTCACACGGACTCAGCTTTTGGGGATGCTAAGGTTTTTGCAATTACTAATGACCTCACACAGATTGCGCATTTACTTATCAGAATACCAGTCAACACTTCTTGTTGTTTTTCTAATTTATTTTTCTAACGAACAACACTTCTAAGTTCGCAATCGGGGTAATTATTCCTTTTCCCACCTCAGATCACAACTTGGTGATGGTCTTTTCTCCGATAGAACCATTCTGTCATGGCCATTCTCAGCATTGTGTTGTTTGGCGTTACAAGAATGCAACATGTGACGAGCTGCGAAATTTCTATTCTTCTTTTCTTTGGTTGGATTATTGTTTCTAACCTTATGATGTTAATGCTTGCACTGATGGTGTCAGTGAACTTAATATTGTAAGAATTATATCCTGTATACCACACTCCACCTTAAAATCTCGTCCTCTATCTAAATCTTGATTTTACAATAAATGTGCTAAGGCTGTTCAAGCTAAGAATGTGGCAAATCGAATTTAGTTTGCGTCGAATTCTTCAGGTTTATTTTATTCCTATACTAAAGATCGCAAAAATTATAAAGTAGTTATTAGTCAACCTAGGCTTACGGTAGAAAAGTTGCTTCTTGTCCAAGTGATAGTCAAGCATTCTAATCTCTTGGCAAAGTTACTGGCGAAAACTTTTGTCCATTTCTACTCCCACCTGTATTAAAACCTAATGGTTCTATTGCCACCACAGCTAAAGATAAAGCGGATTTATTGACATCACACTTTTCTTCTAACACTTGTACTTCCAATCTTTGTAAACCATCTCCTACCATTCCTGTACACACCCCTCAATGCCTCCTGGGCATTTAGTGGTGTACCTCCCTTGCTCTTTCCCCCTAAAAACTACAGAATATACGCGTTCAACTACAGAACCCTTACTTGCCTTTATGCTCAAAATATTTTCAAATAAATAATCATCTGTAATTACGCCATCACTAATTTCACATGGCTCAGCCTCAATAGTACAGCCTCTTCTCAGCATGAAGGGTCTTTCGTCAGTAAAATCCAATGCAAAATACCTATTCAGTTCATCTGCAACATTGTCTTATGACAATGGGTCCCGTACTTTAAGCCCCGTGATGTCATTTGATTTCTTACTATTTGATGAGATCAAGAATATTCTCATCCCTATTACTTCCTTTAACATGCTGGTACAAATAACAATCATCTAGTTTATTTTAAAAATATATTTTCTCTACGGTGAGTTTCTCTCCCATTATTTCTATCAATTTGGGGAAGATTAAAGTCACCCATAAGCGGATCTAAATTATCCTTCTCCCCACTAACTACCAGTTTCCCTGAACCTTTAGGGTATCCTCAACGATACTGGCACAAATCCTTGAGCTACCTTTGTTCAAAGGAGTACCATTTCTACAAAATAGATTCTTTCTACCTTCAAATCGTGTCTGGGCAGAATTACAGAAGATACATTCTGACCTAACTTGCAGCATGTTTTCAGCATGGTCCTATATTTATCCAAGAGATCGTCAGGATACTTATAGGATTTCTTAATCCTAGAAGTTATTAGGCTTTTCATACCAACTAAGATATACAGTTCAAGGCTTAGACCTAAATGGATTACAGATGAACTAATGAGACTCGTGGTGGAGAATAAAAATGCATGGGATGCATGTAAATTACCAGGCAACACTAAATGGGAATGTAACAAATGAAGCTTTAATGACATGTTGCATCCCAACTCTTTGTACGCTAAAATTTACTCATCCACAATTTCACTCTAATTTTGTGATTTTTCATTGCTTAAAAAGTTTCGGCCAACAAGAGCTTCGAAGGCCTTTGAAGTTCTTATTTCTGTAGCATTTAATTTTTTAGCGAATTCCTCATCTTGGAACAGCAGATTGATTCCAGGATCCACAACAATTCCCTCTTTTATCTTGCCCTCAATGATTCGAGAAAACTTTAGCCTCAGACAAGAAAATTCTTCTCCATTTTTGTCCATCGCTTTCACAAATATTTTTATCAAAACTTGCTTGATGTGCAATGGAGGTAAATAGATTTTTGACTTTTCCATCAAAGGAGGATGCGCTACATTTTTCTGGCCTGGTGCAGTTTCTGAACGATCTGGCCATTTTTTTTACTCTCTAGTGGAAATCCTTCATTCTGTTGGCCCACTGGCATAAAAAGCAGCTGTACAAACAGATTTAGGACGTTATTTCTTCTGGAGACAAAGAGAAATGCGATAGCATCTCTCCAACATAAGAGAAAGGGACACTTACTGTAGAGGGGATGTCAGTCAACGGTCGCACCCCTTTTATGTTTTTGATAGGGGTATCAAACTGAGGAGAGGTATCGAGAACAGATCTTCGTATCCGATGTGCGACTTTTAAGGGGTGCGGTTGGCGCATATTTTCTTTTCATGCACGACAACTCCACTGCAACAGAACTCAAGTGGTGGAGGAATATCTTGAAACTGAAGACAGTGGAACAGTATTTAGGGTTAGGCGGAACTGTGGTTTCCCAAATCTGCGCCGTATGTACTCTATATGCAGTATTGTGCACAAACGCAGGGCCCCTAGTGGAACCTTACATTGTCCTCCATCACCACTGGGAGATGAGCCAGGCTGCCCATGATCCTGAGCCTGGTCTGGGAGCCCACCGAAGGCCAGGGATAGGAAGACAGCTTGCAGAACAAGGAAGATTCCCTGCAAATGGGAAGTGTATCAGTTTGATTGCTTTCAGTTCAGCGCTGTCATTCCTACGAGGAGAATGTCCCGTTGGGTGTTTATTCAGTTCTGATTGTGGCTGGTGATGAGGAAAGAGCTGGTTGCAGGAGAGATCATAACAGTTTCAGGAACGTCTGGTCTGGATGTCTATGTTGTAAGATCAGACGCGGAGAGATGATACCACCGCCTCTGGAAGACTGCTGAGGCATATCTGCCAAAAGCTAAAAACGTTTCTTTTGATTTTAACAGGTTTCTCTCCGGAATAAGTGTGGTTACATTTATATCCAGTAACAGTTGATTTTGTAGGTCCAGGTAGATGTTACACGAGTGCATTACGTCGTGCCAGTTCTCTAGTTCTCCACAGACACAATGGGCATCATTTACAAGCCCAAAGTCCTGAAGTCGCTTTTTGAATGACCCATGCCCTGTCAGATCAGAACAAAGGTAATATGTAAATTTGGGAAGAACCAACAAATCTTTGTTTGTTGAAGTAGGAGATACTAGGCAGAAATATCTTGGCAGTACTGCCTTTGGTGAATCATCCCAACGGATTTTCCAGAAGGAAACAAGTTCCTGTCAAGTACGCCGGAGTTCTTGTTTCGGATCTGCATCGACAATAGTTTTTATCTCCAGGAATTCAGTTTCTTTGTCCTTTCTGATAGCATGGAAAAGCCCTGTGAAGGCCGCTTGGAGGTCAAAGGGTATACAGCCTGTTAATACTTGTAGTGCTTCTGTTGATGTCGTTCTACAAGCCCGGGTCATTTTTAATAACATTAACCGTTGTATCTGCAGGATAACGTTCCTAGTGCTAACGAGGGACAAACGATAGACCACACAGCAGCGCCGTATCTTACGAACGGTACAAAAACAGTTGAATAAAGAAGGTGGCGTGCAGGTCCCTTAAGACCCCAGTCTTTGCGGGTGAAGTGAACAAGCATATTGATATAATTTTTGGCTTTCTCTTTCATGGACTTTAGATGTGGCATGAAAGTTCTGCGATTATCTAGGGTAACACCTAAATATTTGAATGAACGTTGATTCTTGAGTACATGTCCTTTATAACGAATGGTTGGTGGTCTATTAATGTCAAGACGTCCTTTGGAAGGAGGGTTCTACTTTTATCTATAGAGATTTCCAGCTCATCCTCTTCAGCCCAAACCGAGAGGGCATTCAAGACTGTGTTGGCTGTGATATCAATAGCTGCACGAGTAGGGCCCTCAACAACGATAACCGGGTCATCTGCATATGAGAGCTGTGTGGTGTGGGAGAAGTCCTGCAGGAGCCAATCATCGAGAACCATATTCCAAACAGCTGGCCCCAGAACAGAGCCTTGCGGGCAGCCTCTGGTAAGTTGGTGAGTGATACTATGAAATTTTGTTTTCATGGTAACTCTCCTGTTAGAGAAGTAATCTGCAAGACATTTGAAGATGTTGAAGGAGCAGAGAGGTATTCTGACTTGCAGAAGGATCCTTGACCACCAGACGGTGTCAAAAGCTCCCTTAAAATCTTTAAAAAGCACCAGTACGTAACGGGCATCAGAATTATCTGCTAGCTGAGTGGTTTTCAGTGGCGCATAATAGTTGAGCACCCCTGCTTGAAGCCAAATTGGAGTGAGGAGGCGAGTCCTTTGGTTTCATAGACAGACTGAAGACGAATGAGAAGTAACATCTGAAATACTTTTCTTAATATTGGTAATAGAGCAATTGGACGGCATGCTTTGGCCGTACCAGTGGGACAACTTGGATCTTTAAGTAAGAGCCTGAGGTTGGCGTGTTTCCAATGTGTAGGAAAGGAGCCTTCATTAAGATACGTGTTGAATAGTTGTACTAGAACATCGGGTGCAGCAGACCAAAGGTGTTTGACGGACTCCCCCCCACTTAAATCCGATCGAACATGTGTGGTGCGCCCTTGGACGTCCCATTGCACGCCGAATTCCACTCCTCAGTCACTTGGTGAAACTGGCCCGGCCAGTCTACAAATTTCTTTATTAAACTTAAAAAAAAACCAAAAAAAAAAAAACGGTTACAATATAACAGTATTTATATTGTAATTATAATAACCTGAAATACGTCACAAACATTTTACTAACCCTTCCGATAATATTTGGAAACATTTCTGTCCACATGGATACGTAAAAACTAAAATATCAATGGCGATATCACATTTAACAAATTTTGCACAATATTCCATATTTTTTTTTACAAAGTAATGTGTTTCTAAATTTTAAAAGCGTATTTATATCGTTTATAATTTTATTTACCAAGAACGGGTTTATCAACAATAATTATAAAGTTAAAATCAAATTAATAAATCCTAATGGTTTTGAATTCATTAATTTCTTCTGTCTCAATTATTTCATTCAAGAATCATTCGGCTTTCAGTATGGTTCATCCCTACATTTTGTACAATCCCCAAGAATTTCGATGGAAGGCAGAATAATCATGGATTGAAACTTACCTTTTAATAAAATTAAACAAATCCTGGAGGTAAAATGTCCACTTTAAATCGTACAAAATTCTTACGAGACAATTGAGAGCTGAGAGAATTTCCAGAACGTGCACTTTCGTTCCTGCACAGAAATTTCCTTTAAGTACTTCCGTCAGAACGAATGAAGTACTTAGAGGAAAGTTGTATACTCACTGATTTATAATCAGGTGCCGGAAGCATCTTTCTACAAGGATCCTATCAGTTATGATAAGGATACTTAACCACGCCCACATGAATTTATTTGACATCGATGCCATTTTCACAGTTCCAGCTGATATATTCAGAAATAAACCAGTTTAACTGAAGAGAAGGGTAAAATTACTGCCTTGCATGTGGAGTGTATTAAAAGAACATTCAACTTTCTTATAACGATAGTGGAAGTCAACAAACATTCTAAACATTTATCAACAAACATTCTAAAACATCTTTGAATGCAGCTGACTTTTCAAAAATATTTATTATTAAATTAGAGATTTTGATGACTATTTATTAGATTATAAAAAAAAATAGTGGGACATTCATTAGTGGGACTTATAAAGATCTAATTCGGTGAAGACCGCATATATTTGAACTTTGTACAAAAATAAGAAGTTAAAAATATTTTTATTCAAAAAATCATCACATTGCAATAACTGCAGCAATGACAATACATATTGTTATGATTTATGTTTATAAAATTCTTTCGATTCGGGACCAAACTGGAACTTCACACCTTATCCATTTATCTGAGTTCCATAACAATTCTAAGAACTAATTGAATGATACAAATAACGAGATCAACCAAAGCATCGACGCATTTTATTACATTATTGAATATTTATGATGGTTTTTTATTATATATTATCAAATATTTATGATGGAATGTCTATCACTTTGTTGGAGAAGCTTGCGTTGTTATTTTTTTGTGTTTATACCAAAACTAAGACCATGAGGATTCAGTGTATTGTCTATAGATTACCTTTATTCATTACTCTACTTGGTTTGCCGGTGTGACTCCTTCCTAAGACTGACTAACTTGGGTACTGCGAAAAAAGCCCGAATTCCTCTGAACAGGATTACAATCCCTGCCCTTTCCCAGACGGTTTGGAAGACGATCGTAACCAAGGCCACCTGCGAAGACTGTTCTAGTAGTAAAAAGTGAGTACAGGAAATCAAAATGTGATTGTGGTTACAGATATTTACTGGGGAGTAACTTCTTCCATGGTAATCCTCAACTTTGAAGGACGGATCTTCATTTCGGTCTCGAAAAGGGAGTATGTATGTCCTCTCCATGCCAACCAATCCACTCCGTCACCAAACCGAGAGTGATTTCCCCTGAGATACAACCCATTTAGATTGGAATAGTGGCAAGTGAAAAACCACCAACCGCCATGATATAACTGGGCACAATGCTGAGCGAAAATATCATTATCTCTGTCTTTGGTGGAGAATTTGTGTCCACTGTGCGCATTGAATGAGTCCCCTGAAAAAAAAGAGTGATATTTGAAGATTTAAACGAATTTTGAAAGTGATATATATCGATAAATAACATAAGCACATAATATTCTTAAAATAAAAGACTTTCCCTTGTCTCCAACTCAAGTAGACTGTAATATCTTCACCGATAAGTATATGTAGGACTGTTGATTGTAATATATAATGTCTCGCATGTATGTATGACTCAAATTGATAATCATCAAAAGAAATTTTAAATCGATGCTTACCAGCATTTCCTCTGTATCCACTGGTGTGCAGTACATAAGCCTCTTCCTCACTGGCAATCCAAAATTCATCGTACACTGCAAATCTGTAATTTCCTCCGAAGTCTTTAAGGTCAAACCTAATAGAATACTCTCTTTGATTTGTTAGTGCGTATATGTTGTCATTCCCTGGATAAAGAAAAACAGAAGACTATTTTGTAATTTATGTAGCTGTATATTACAGATTGAAAAATGCTTCTTGAGATTAACGACTCAAGCAAAGATCTAGCAGGGAAGGTATACAGGGCAAATGAAGCACATCTCCTACATAATTTCTTAGAGGAGTGGAACTCCAAATCCCTCGTAGTTCTAGTCTAACATACCACACTGAACGCAGGATTTTCGTTTTTGCATCTACGAGGTGAGCAGCAATTATCAGTTTGTTATGCAATACCTAGATCCTTCCATCTCAGCCTTCAGGTGCTCAATTGGATTGAAATGTGGTGAATAGGGTAGCGGAATTCACTTTCATGTTCTGGAACCAGTTTTGAATGGACCAGGTCCAAAATTCTGGCTTTGTGACTTGGCGAATTATCTTATTGGAAGATTTTCTTCTTATTTTCCGTGGTTAGTTTTTTATAGACATGGGACTTCTGTTGAATTTTGGATTTTATGGTTAACACCGCCACTGATCCTAATGTTGAAAAGTCATCATGCTGAGAGTTTTTGATTGGATGGTAACTAATTGGATGGTAATAGATAACTAAGGGATAGATAACTTACAAATTCATTTTATCTAATTTATGAAAACGTTCATTTTGTGAAAAATAATTTTTCTTGGTTTTCTTCCAGCTTGTGTACGTTTTTTTTTCATTTTTGGACACGGATCACTAAACGCGAAACTGGCTGAATTCCATCTTACTCGTTCAATTTTGCTTATTTGTGACGACACTGAAAATTAGGAATATGTCCTTTTCCATTGTTATGGTCTTTAAGAAACTCTGCTAAGCTTCAAGGAGAACTTTCTTGTTCTCCAGGACTTTGCTACGTAGGCATTCCTTCACCGAAAACAACTGCTTGCATCTAGGCAACAATATTCTGGCCACTATTGATGGTTTTAATCAACTAGAAGCAGATTTATTCTCATGAATCAGCCTATGCGAGGACTTCCAGGAAAAACTAGTTCACAAGACGGAAAAAAAATTGAGACCATTTAAGTGGGTCGTAGCGAAGGAATTGGACAAATTGTCTCAAAACGCAACATAAGGGTTCGCCACTGGGGTCCAACAATTGTAGTAGTTTAAAATTTTACTATAGTATGATTCTTCAATAGAATCCTCAAAATTTTCATGGGAGAAACAATCTAATTCTGTGCTTGTTCTGTGAATTATGCAAAAACTCAGTTCGAATTTGTTTGTTCCATGGTTTCATTTGAGTTTCTGTCTGTATTTTTTTTTTAATAACCAGAAGTGTCAATATTGTTCTTAAATAAATCGTATTCTTTTCTCATTGTTTGTAGAAGTAGAACAAATTTTCAAAATTGTCAATAGCATTACGTTACAGTTTATCTTAAAAACAACAACAAAAAATAAAACTATTTATTAGGGTCACCAGAAACTTATTTCATCTACCATGTGTATTGTCTCTGTAAATTGCGTATGTTCTCTGGTTGATTTACCTGTTTTTCTGAACGGAAAACCTCGGATTCTTGGTAAAAATCCTTGCTGTCTACGCCTGAGACCGACTAACTCAACCTCCGAGTGAAAAAAGCCCATAAAAGTTCCTCGCGTCATCGACGGGATTCGAACCTGGGCCTTTTCCACCCGGTGTGGGAAGGACGGTGATGATACCACTGTGCTACCCGCTCTATCTTAAGAAATGAATACTGTTGTTGTGGTGCTAATATCTTGGGTACACTCTCGTTGTTACACCCACTCTCTCAGAAATAAAATAAATGTACGCCACAATACCTAACCAGAAATCCTGATCAACGTCTCCAAATCCCTTTTTGTATGATTTCCAGTCTTTATAGAAGTATTCCTCTGCTCGACCGAAATCTCCTCTCCTTTGGATAACCTATGTATATCGAAACATTGGAAATATATTATTTCAACTGAAGTATAAAGGCATGTAAATTCGCTATAATTACATAACAGTTTTTCTCAATTTAATGTTATAATTTTAAACAATATCAAAAATACGAACCGTCCATCCACCACCATCAGTGATCATATCACAATAGACATCGATGCTATCTGTCAGCACCCTACTTCTGGGCCATATCTTGTATATTCCGCTGACGTTATGCCCTCTCTCCTGCAGTTCGGCACAGTCCATTGGGTGGAATTGGCAGTCGCATTGGCTGACTGTAAAAAACAATTGAATTGCAAATATTGGGATTAATAGGTAGAGATAAAATTGAAGTAGACATGGAATTAAATAATGTACTGGGTACACGGGAGATTCTTAAGGATCATTCCTCTCCTCGCATGGAATCAAATATCGTAAGTTCAAGTTCCACGTATGCACACTGAAAATTACGAATTTATCAATTCGTAATCATCCATTTCAGAACTGGATGCTGAGAACGCGACTGTAATTAGTGCTGGAGGAATAAGTTCTCATCAGAAATTCGCCTGTAACACAGTGCATATAATCATGGTCCTTCCCACACCAGGTGGAAAAGACGGATTTTTTAAGCGCCTCGGCATCTATGGCAATGGTGCGCTATTTGTAAAAGGTGGATATATTAATGACGCGAGGAAAATTTCCATTTGTCTTTTTCTCTCTCTCAGGATTATTAGCTCCTAATGATCATAATGATGAGAGAAGAATATTGAGAAAAGAAGCCTTGCTCTCTGTTTTGTAGATTCCTAATTAATTCATAATCTTTACTACATAGACTTTGATGCAGTCAGCAATTAGGTCATTAGCGAAAGTACCCCAAAAAAGATACTTTTATATTACAATTCTGGCCTTGTGTCTGGCCTTATTATCCTGTGGACAGAACATATTCGCAGATGGCCACTCCTGCCCTAGAGTACTGGGTTCTTAGATGGCTGAACAGTAAACTTCGTTTTCCCATTCGCAGATGGATACACTGCAGCTATGAAGGGATGCATAAGTCGGAAACAATTTCCAGATATATTGTGGCATCCAACTGCTTCTCGATTGGTATCACAGGGGGACCCAACGTCCAGTGCAAAAACAGCCCTAACACCATTACACTGCCGACATTAGCCTGGACTGTTGACACTTGAGAGGATGAGTTCATGGACTCATCCTGTTTTTGCCAAGACCACAGGATTGCCATTGCCTACATATTATTTACTTATCGAACCGTACATCCACGTTCAAACTCACTGAGAGCATCCTTCTAGTCCAATTCTCGCACTGAACTGCACAATACAGCATCTCAATGTGTCTACCTCCTTTATGGTTCAAAACATGAACGAGAGGTCCATTTCATGGAAAGAGTAGTTGTGACCAATCAGTGTATAGCTGTTTATTAAATTTAGTTTATTACTTGATAAAATTTATAATTGAATTAAGACATCAGTTTGAGACAGTATTTTATATATTCATTTATTTATTATTGCACAATAAAATCAATAAAATAAAAGCAAAATCTATTTTAAATTAGAAACTAGGCTTCGTTTCCTTTTATTTTTTGATGGTATCTTAAAGTTCGTATTAATAAAACGAATCTAGGACTCTTTTAATAATTTTAACTGGTAAAAGTCAAATGAATGAACGTATTGGGTAGGGTATAGTGCGTCCTTTTACTTCCCCGATTTTATTACTGAAGTCAAAATTTAATAAATAAAGTTATATTACCAATCCATGCTCGTGTTTTATTTACCTTTGGATAAAATATTCTTCGTTGTACGAAAAGCTTCTTCGACCTTTTCCTTTGCGTTAATCAAATCGCATTTGGTGTAGATCGATGCTCGAGTTCCAGTTGTTGCCAACGAAATGAAAGTTATTAACAACCACTGCAGCGCCATCTACAAAACAAATCAGCAGTTAAACTTTCTGGTCTCGTGGTCTTGTTGACAAATTTTGTTGAAATTACAAAAAAAAAACAGATTCAAGTCATGAAATTTTAGCTTATTTTTTTAACCTAAAATACTTCAATACAGTTTTGACGAAATTGAATATCCAATAAGCCCATCCTTACTTCAGAATTTGTTTATAAAAATATTTTTTGAATTAAAACAAATCTTTAACAAAGTAACAGTATATGTTTTATAGCTTTTATCATTTATTTTATTTTATTGTTTGTCACTTCTGCATACCACAATTAGGACAATTTAAAGAGCTTAGAAATTTCTTTTCTAAACACAACAAAAATTTGCAAAAATAAAATCAGGAAGAATAATATAAATAATAAATTATGCGTTTGTCCGAGCTTGGAGAATACTTGAAAATTTTATTCGATCCATGTTCGAGTTCAGTTAGGAATTCCTGCATTAAATAAAAATATAAAATAAAAAATTAATTAAAAAAAATGTTTTACAAATGCATAATCACAGTAGCCATTTTTACTATTACTGTTAATATTACACGGATGTTGTCATACAGCCTACATATTTTATTATCTATTCCTCTCTTAATTTCTAAAATTTGGAGTGTTTTTTCATTCTATTTTTATTTATTAAGAATGTTATTTTTAAACAAAAATTATTTGATTTAAATAAACTAATGATCTTTATAGAAAATCATTACATTATTCCCAATAATCGTCATTAATTTTTCAAAATATTTTAGTTTTGAGTATAAAATCTTCCATGAACTCAAAATCAATCAAGGAACAAAAGATTGGAACTCACCTTTTATGATTTTGACTTAAAGTAGAGTTTGCACTGTTCAATTCATTAACGGTGGATTGTTACCTACTTTCTTCACAGACATGAAACAGAATGCAATCACTTGATAAGCAACTGCTTGCTCTTAACTGTGAACTTTGAATTGAGCAAGATCCTCCTAGAGTTCTGAAAACCCCACTTCCCACGTCTCGCGTTGCCAGGAAGTTTTTCGCAATCAGTTGACAGCGGTATATTTTACACTAATTTATTTCATGAATTGTAGCTCCACACGTAGCTCTTTGACATTGATGTTTGTCACTCGTAATCCCAGATGACTGATTTAAGTGATCCTTACGTCCAATTAAGAAAATTATAGATTTATTGCTGAAAAATTTATATAAGATAGACCTGGCAACTGTCGCGTTATTTTAAAGCAGACAGGCTATATTTTCTTTTACTTTGTCCTCTATTGAAACTAGACATGAAGTCAGTGAATCCTCTTGAGAATATCCAAAATGTTAAACCTCAATTAGGAGTTACCAGCAGTTTCTGTAACTCTTAGGTTTAGCTGTCAAATCATTATTAACATCTGAATAATGCCAACATCCATTTAAGATAGTGTCATTTAGTTTAAAAGATACAGTAGTTATTTCAATGACTGACATAACAAGCGTTTAATATTCATCAAAATGCTGTTTAGGACTTCTGAATGGTTATAAATATTTGAAATGAAATTATCAACGGGAGGAACTTTTATAGACTTTTTAATACCAAGCAAATGCATGGAATGATATACAGGCTTACTGAAAGAACAATATTTCTGATGTTTTAGGACCAGAATATGGTAAAAAAAAATCACCAGTCCTTAATTATCATTTCCTACAGGCAATGACAATTAATTTATCATTGCCTGTAGGAAAATGAGTCATTTTAAACTAGGATTTTAAATATTAAGCCGCCATTTGTTCAAAAAATTCTTAGATGGGACCAAATATGATTACACTTTATCTTAAGAATATAACGGCTCTAACTAAAATTAATTAAATTTAATTATTGAATAAATAATTATTTATTTAAAAACTGTTCTAGCGACCCTTCAAATATTAATGGAGATGGCACCCCCGTTACTTCTCTGTACTCCTCTCTCTGTTCGTATTGTGGGTGCATTTGCAGTTGAGATTTTTGATTTCCAATTTGCTACATATTAAATGGTCAGAAGGGTGGAGATTTATTATTTTCCATCCTCCTTCTGTTGCAATATACTCTGACGTGTTGGTCAGCTCAGTAGCTGTTTGCTGAATGGATAACTTGATTATATTTAGCAGGAGTTCTAGAATTCTGTCATGATTTATACAATTTGCAAGATTCTTTCCATTATTACCTCATTTTGTTCTTCATTGCTACGTTGCCATTGTGGTGAAGACTGGATTTGGTGATTTCAAATGTTGGTCTCCTCTAGTTGGTGGGATTATCAGTCTGATCATCCCTAACGTCTGATCATCCCTAACGCTTTAATTAGCCCTTATAGTCCACTTATTTCTGTCACATAATTTGAGCAGGCGCGTTGAAGTTCTCAATTAATATGGGTCTTTATGTTAGGCTTTAGATTCGCTGCAATTTATGTATAGAGTTCATTCCTAACCTTCAGAGCGTGTAGATATATACAGTAAACTTTTAATGGCATATTAATCTTGGGAACGTGGATCAAATCACTTGAAAAATTGAGATTCAAAAATTGAGATACACTTCGCTGGGTGCCTACGATGGTGAAATTTTCTTTATAAAGAACTGCAATGCCCCTCACCCCGTCCGCCTGCCCGTTCTTTCCGTGCCAATAATTGCATATCCAGATGAATATAGTAGTGTGATCACAGGTTTTCCATCCCTTAACCATGTTTCTGTGAGATAGATAAATTATTCCATACCCTTTACTGAACAAGACCTTATTTCTCTGTATTGTTGTAGATGGATTCATCCTTGACGCAAATAAGTGGTTTCTTGTCCTTTAGTGATTCATCTGCACAGAGCCTGATTGGATAGAAGTGTGTAAATATCATAAGTTGGAAAGAAAATGCACTGAGTAGCCATTTTATTGAGTACACTTACCCTTTTCATGAAATAGAGCACTTCTTCAGAACAGCATCACGTGTTCGTTGCGCGATATAACGCAGGTGGGTAGGTAGCAAGGATGCTGTATGTGTGCAATACAGTGCAAGGTTGGGAAAGTTTAAAGACTTAAGTGTCTTATCAGTATCTGAGGGAATATAATTTTATAATACGCAAAGCGTATTATATAATTATTTGCGTAAATAGACACTTGTCAACTTTGGCAACTCTCTCTCCTCTTCTGGATAAATAGACGGACGTCATTTCTTGGGTCATCGCTAACGTCCTAATACATCTTTTAACCACTTATACTATCAAACACACTTAACGTTCATCACTATAAACAGTTTTTTACATTTCATACGTTTCTGTTGCAGATTTTCCCAGTTTAAAGCAAAATTTTCCATTCTTTCATTGCTCCATTGCAAAATCATGACACGGAAAGTTAACGCTAGTAAAGAAACTGGTTGTTACTCGAAACCTGTCAGCCATCTGGACAATCTTTGTATGGCCATCTGTTGGAACTACAACATACAACTTCTGTTTATTTTCAAACTCATCGAACATGACTGCAATGGCACCAGTCCGGGAATTTCAAAGATACTATATGATAATGGTTCGGGGGCAAGCATTGTAGTGTTTGAATAAAGAGTTATGCAACTCTTGCTGAAATGGAAAGTGGACATATCAAAGTCCAATGTCAAAGTAATCTGCGCTTGTGACATTCTGCGCGGGAAGCACAGAGGTATCGTCACCGTCCTCCCCACAACGAGTGGAAACGTTTCGAATCTCGTCGATGACGCGACGAACTTTAATGGGCTTTTTTCACTCCGCGGCTGAGTAAGTCAGTCTCAAGTTTTTTCCACAGAGATTTATATGCCTTTTTAAATACAGGATAGAAACTGCACTTTCACTAGAGTGTATAATTAATGGTCATGCAATTTGCATCACAGAGTGTATATAAAACACAAAAAAGATACCATAATACGAAAGGACCCGTGCCTGAGCAAATTAAAAGTCTTGCAACTGAACTAAATCTCTGAAACATAAATTTTATTTTTACAAGTATTGGACAGATATTTAAATACAGTATAAACAATTACCAAAGAATTAATTACAAGAGACTCGTTCTTCACAGTCCTTCATCGCTTGAACATTTGATTTATCAAAACTCAACGGTCTCAATTTCATCTCGGTCTTAGCAAGAGAATATTCATTTCCTCTCCAGGCCAACCAATTCACTCCAATAGCCGAAATGTTATGACTTCCCTTTAAAAACAAACCATTAAGATTAGAGGTATGGCATTTACCATACCACCAACCTCCGTAATAGCTTTTGGCACAGTTGTTTACATGAAGGTCATTGTCTCTGTCTCTGTCTTTGGTGGTAAATTTTTGTCCATTATGATGGCCATAAAAAGAATCCCCTGAAAAGAGAAAGAAAGAGAGAATATTTTATTTGTATTGCCAAAAACACATACGCACATACAATAAACAGGAAGTTACAAGTGGGTGTGCTGCTTAAGTTTGGGAAACCAGATAGATAGATAGATAGAAAGATCAAACCTGCATTTCCTCGGTAACCTGCAACATGCAATTTGTACAGATTTTCTTCGTTTTCAATCCAAAATGTATCATAAACTGCAAAGCGGTACCAGTCATTATAGTCATTCAAGTCAATTCTGATTCAATTACTTCTTGCGTTGGAAATAACATGAATTTTATCATTTCCTAGAGAAAAACAATCCTTTGTTAATAAGAATATTAGAATAATTACGCGGAAAGTTTTTAGAACATTAATATGCCACTCCCCTAATCCATCAATTTAAGTAAACCAGAGTTCAGTGAACGTTTCCATGTTTCTTTTCAGAATGTTTATATCAGTTCTAAAATAATATTTAACTTTTTAACTTTCCCACTGAGCATATGAGGTTAATCCATTATCTGGCTGGTTAAGAATTAAGTTTAATTTAATAAGTTCAATAAAAAGTTCAGTGTCCCTTAACACTCACCCAACCAAAAATCTTGAGTCAATATTCCAAATCCAACTTCGTAATCTTGCCAACCTTTGTAAAAGTAATTCTCAGCTCGTCCAGAGTCGATTCTTCTTTGAAAAACCCGCAAAGATTAAATTATCAAGTGGAATAAACCAATTTCTGAAAAATGTCTGAACAAATACAATACAGTAACGTAATCAGGATTTGAAACCGAGAGAGAGGATTGAAACGAATAATTTGGGGGCAAATTTATATTTATATGAAAAGACGAGATTGGTATTAACTTCAGACAATGATAACTTCAAATTTCACTATCTATATCTTTTAAATAATACTTAAGGAAAAGTTCTACTCACTGTCCATCCTCCACCATCTGTATCCATATCACAATAGACTTCAAAACTCCCCATCACCGCTCTGTTTCTGGGCCATATTTTGTATATGCCACTGGCGTTGTAGCCCCGCTGGTATATTTCTGCACAATCAATTGGCATGCATTGACTAAGACTTGTAGCTACAAAAAATAAAATAATATTTAAAAAAAGGATTTTTGAATTAGAAATGAAAAAGTCTACCATAAATTACCTGCATAAAGAATTCAGATCTTATTCTGTAAATATTTCCTCTTCTACTGTAAACAGGATTTTCATAATTAGAATCATATCGTTGGACAAACTTTTATGTACTTTTATTTAGTATGAAGAGTGTAGACGCCAAAAAATCAGTTTAAATAGAATATGATGAGTATTCCCATCTTAACCTTTGATACTAATCGGATGCATTTCTTAGAATGGCTGGCTTCCAAGAAATTAAAATAAACATCCGGAATTGCAAGAGGAACCAAGGAAGTGGGTCTTCATCTTATCGATTTGTGTAGTTTTTAAATTCATATTCTGTGATGCGCCTCCTCGAAGGAAGCTATCAAAACTGCCCCTTCCTTCGTTTGGAGATGAACAGGTTCAAATGCGTCGATGAGGAGAAGTACTTGAGGTTGTATAGTTAGCCCACATTTGCAGGACTCTTCCTGGCTTTTCCTCCCTTAGTACATGGGGATGAGGTTTAAACACAACAGGACCCCCCCCCCCCTACATGGGTTGTTTGACGTCAGAGGTCGGGCCTCTTTCCCAATCGAACATTGCAACGCCCCAGGGAGATGTATAAAAAGTCAACTTCAATGAAATGTAGACCCGCAGCTTCTTAAGAAACGTGTAAAAAATATCGAACAGAATTGGGTCCATGGCAAGCTTTCACCTGAAAATGTAATTCTCTGATTGACAGGCATAGTGGCATAGTATTTAGGGTAAGACGCCACCTGTGGTCTCCTCAACTGTGCCATCTGTATTCTTATGAAGTGTACAGGACTCTGAAAATGCCAGAAATGTGTGTGGTATGTTGTATGTGTTAAGTTCTGTTGTTTCTCTGGCTTCTTGGCCCCAGGACACCTAACGGGACCCTACCTTGCCCACCACCACTGGGAGGTGAGCCAGGCAACCCATCATACTCTGGCTGTCCTCTGCCAGGGTCGCCCGAGCTGCCTGGCAGAGACTACAACCCACCCCCTTTTGTTGAAGAGAGTTCACAGGGATTAAGAGAGGACGAGGTCAGACTGTGGGGTGAATGAAAGGTGGACTAATAGTGAAGACAGTTCACCACGGATTTAGGAGAAGTGGATGTAGGAATTAAAAGTTCCAGGAGCAGGTGTCCCTGTGCGAACGCCATTGGCCAAGCGCTTTGTGTGTTGATCCCGTACCCTAAAGTGTGTGCCAGCATGTATCCTACCCATAAAGGGTTTGCATTATAGTTTCCGGAGCATACATTTAAATTTATCCTATCCCTGAAGGGGACAGCAAGGAGTGTGGAGTATTCTGGAGTGTCCTAGCAGCAGTGAGCTTGGCAAAATGCACTTATAAAAATACATATATATAATGCAAATTATAAATTGAAAAAGAAACACAATGAAAATAACCATAACTATTTTAAAATAGTAAAAATAAACAAAATTTGTGAACGTAGTCGTTTTAAGTCACTGGACAAGGGAACATATAAATAGAACTTGCCGTATCAGGATCATTTCTCTAGTCTTACTCACTGTATATTCAGGCTACAGCCATCGGGAGCCATGAGCCAACCGATCACCCTTGTACGGAATTCATCATCTGTCGGAAAGCTCTACTAATGCCAAGTGATCATTAACATTTATATGAAATAATTACGTGGCTGAGTTAGTCAGTCTCAAGCGAGAATTACATGGTTTTTTAGTTCAGAATTCGTATTTTTCATATGGAAAACTACCATATTAAAGCCACTCGACAATTATCTCACCTACCCTTTTGTATTATGTCTGTAAATTGCATGTGTTCTCTGGTTTGTTTGTCTTTTACGCTGAACAAAAACCCGACTTTCCTGGAGGAGGAGAAATTTTGCTATGCTGTCTGAGACCGACTAACAGAAACAACGAGTGAAAAGAGCCCATAAAAGTTCATTGCGTTATTGGTTGGATTCGAACCCGGCCTTTTCTACCAGTGTGAGGAGGACAATGATTACAACCCCTGTGTTACCTCTAAAACAAGCTCCCTTCTGGGTAGCACAGATGGTGGTATCACCGTCCTCCACGCACTGGGTGGAAAAGACCTGAGCTAGAGCCCCGTCGATGACATGAGGAATTTTGTGGGCCTTTTTCACAATGTGGTTAAGTTAGTCGGGCTTAGGCAAGATGGCATGGTTTTTCGTTCAAAAAACAGGAAATCGATCACAGAACACACACAATTTACAGACAATGTATACGGAGAAATGTGGCCTTAGTCTATGATGCTCTTAAAACACTAATAGACAACAATAAGAGCCAAAACAAACTGCTAGAATAGGTTGTTGTTGTTATTGGGTTTAGGAGCATCGACAACTATGGCCATCTTGCTCCGTGTTTATTGTCTGCAAATTGCGTGTATTCTGAGGTCGATTTTCTGTTTGCTGGACAAAAAAACCCGAGTTCCTGGTGAAAAATCATGCTATCCTCGTCTGAGACGACTAATTCAGCGACCTTCTGAAAAAGACCCATAAAAATTTCTCCTGTCGCTGACGGGATTAGAATTGGGGGAGGACGGTGAACCTTTAGTTGTAGTTATTGTACCGTAAATTTAAAAAATGGATTTTCAAATTCGAGATAGAACTTTTCTTCCTGAAACAAATTTTATTAAATTTTTCCACATTTGTTCGAGGCCGGCTAACTCGGCCACATTGTTGAAAACGTCCATTTTTTCCTCCTACAGCATCTCCAAAATGTGCATCGATAATTTCTGACAATTGCAATGACGAAATGGAGAATTTCATGAAATGGATAAGGCCAAATAAACTTTTCTACACGTATATAGCTCGCTATTTTGTCGTATGAGAGAGAATGAGGAACAAAAAGTTCAATTTTGGAAAAAGTATAGAAAACTATGCTAACATTCACTAACAAAAAAAAATGAAATAAAATAACTATATTTAAATAATACCCAGAAGTACATATGCTGCATACATAATTAGAAGAACTTTCTATATAATAATTTGGAAGTCCATTCTCCAGAATCGTTTCGTATTGCGAGTTTGATTTATTTCTTGCACTTCATTCCAAGAAGTTCGTATATATGTTTCTTTCTTTTTCTTAAACACTCTACCTAATTTAACTTTCGCTGGAATTAAACTGTTATGAGATTGTGAGGTTGCAAAACATCCTGTGTCAGGGTACAGGACGATATACTGTATGTACAGAAAGTATTTCTATTGAAAACAGTGCTAAATTCACTTTTGATAAATTAAAAATATCTTTTGCAACATCCAAAGAACCCAATATGTTTCATATACTATTGGAACTATATAAACTAGAAATAAAATAGTTGGATTCATTAATCATCATAGGAGGATCATCAGCCTTTATGGCGTAATAAAGAATATCCAATAAAGATAAAGTTTTTAAGGAGAAATATCTCTATAGATAAATAAACACGCCAGAACGATATAGGATAATGATATTTTATTGAGGAATTTTAAACGAGAATAGGAGGCGCATCTAGTTTATCAATTTGTATTTAATTCAGTTTATTTATAGTTTATATAGTTGCGCTGGTTTATAAAAATCAATCGTCCTTTGGGTGCACTGGAGATATTTTTAATTTATGAAGAAATAAAGCTATTTTCAGTACAAATACTTTCTTTATATGTATATTGTCCAGAATTGCAGGACAGGATGTTTGCCAGCAGCCAATTTCCAACGATTTGATTCAGGGGAATGCTAAATTTGTGGCACTGTGCATATTAGCAGAAAACTACGGATGATATAAGGGAAACACTTTGGCAAGGAGTGCGAGAAGTTACTGAACTGGACGCAGGAATGGTACTGTTCAACAGGAGAGTCTCATGATATTTTGTACAGCAACAGAAGAAAAATAGTTAAGTATTCACGATTAATTTAGTATTTCTGGGTAGATTGACATATAATGGCATCGATTTTTCAATGTCACTATATAACACTCCCATTTATAGTACTCTTTGGACACTTCCCTTCAAAAACGGGAGTTTATTGTATTGAGAGGAGGCAAAAGACTGCAATATGGCGTATTCATTTCAAATTGAACTGTCTTAGGCGATAAATATTAATTTCCTTTTTCCAGATGGCACTACTGCAAGCATTGTTCGTCATCTCTCCATTTTTCTTCATCAGCAAAGCAGAGATTGACTTAAGTTGTGAAGTAAGTCGTTCAAAGGAGAATTTTGACACAGGTTTCGCCATATTGGAAAAAGCTTTGTCGAAATGTAAGAGAGTTTTATAATTCACACTTTACAAGAAGTTCATATTTGTTTATCTTACTTCAACTTCAGATAGACATGTTTCATATCTAAGCGTTAAGTTACAATTTTCTAAACACCAATAACAGCTAATTATTTCGTTTTATATTTATTAAAGTGGGCCCTGAACACAGTTACAAGCCAGTGGACTGTGCCGAGTTGCTAGAAGCAGGATATAACACCAGTGGAATTTATAATATCTGGCCCAGAAATCGTGTACTCATCAGGGACAGTATTGACGTGTACTGTGATATGTCTACGGATGGAGGAGGATGGACAGTCAGTTGAACTCTTTTATTCATACGTTCTATAAAGATTAAGACGTTAAAACTTGACGTAGATTTTCAATTTGTTCTTTAAAAGACTGTTTTTCAGTCAAAGAGTAGATATTAATTGAAGAGGACTCACTAGCAAAAGAGTTGATATGCCATAAAATGTAAACTGTTCGGTGGATTTACAGGGTTCGTGGTTTTAAAACTAATAAATGACTATTTTAACTACTACTTCTTAAGCGATTAACAAAAGTTCTTCGTTTATAGGTTATTCAAAGGAGAGGAGATTTTGGAAAGCCAAATGATTATTTTTACAAAGGTTGGCAGCAATACAAACTTGGTTTCGGAGATATTAACCGTGACTTCTGGTTAGGTAAGGAGATGATATGAATCTTTCTCTTATTTCATTCTCTTTTTGTTTTAATGCAGATGTGACTCTATGATCTCAGCGAACCATCCACTAAAATTGCCATTGGAAGTTTTATGAAGATCTTTCCAATTTTCAATGGCCTCATTTCGAATCGACGAGATTCGAAATCAGGCCTTTTCCACCGAGTGTGGTAAGACGGTGATTCTAACCATTGTATTCGCGAGAACTGAAAATATCTAAGTGAGATGTTTGCATGAATTATACGAGTATTAAATAAGTGATTTAAAATATTCCTTTTATAGGTAACGATAACAATCACGCATTATCAGAGCAAAAACAGAACTCTATAAGGTTTGGTCTTAGAGACATGGATGACAACTACAGCTTTGCCTTGTATGAACAGTTTTGGATTGATGGGGAAGAAAATAACTACACACTGCATGTCTCTGAGTACAGCGGAAATGCTGGTAAGTTTGATGACACTTATACTTGGTGTTTGCCCTTTTTCTTATCGTTTATTTCAATGCTATATTATATTTAACTCGTCTAGAGACGAGTTAAGCAGAGCAGTTTCAATTTGGAACAGCCTTACATAGAGGTTTAAGATTTCATCTCTTCATCATCGAGCAGTGAAGATCTTCAACCTCAAAGATATAGACGGGTGTTCATCCTTTATAAGTTTCGTTTGTATTCTATTAATCTGCAGACTGGGCATTAATCGATTGCCTCAGTCTAGATGGGGGCCTGATCCTTGCCGCTAAGAACTCTTTCCATCAGGCTCCACAGATGTTCAACAGGGTTCAGAGCCTTGAACGAGCAGGCCAATGATGTAATAAGTTGACCTCATGCTTTTGAAACAATTTCTGAAAAATCCGTGCCTAATGATACGATTCATTATTATGAGTTGGGTGACTGGTTTCTTTGAGCGAACCAGCAGAAAATCACCTGGAAATTCATTGACTAGTTCCTGTCCTATGCTACTTGAAACGTTAAAAACAACTTTAAAACATTAATACGTGGAACGTAGATTAGTTATACCTAATGTACTATATTTCTTTTGGAAATGAAACCCTTGTACAATCATCTACTCAATTTTACTTTGAACGATTTTGAGTTGTAAATTAACATTTCGCAGAGAATTCGAAAGAATAAAAGGGAATAATGAATATGTTGATTCTGCCCCTAACAGTGACATAATCGATATTATTACCATTCAAATTTTTTAGCTGTTCTTTTATTTTCGCAGGAGATTCGTTCACAATGCACAACGGATACAAATTCTCCACTAAAGACAGAGACAACGACTCCTGGCCAAAGCATTGTGCTCAAGAATTCAAAGGTGCTTGGTGGTATGCCTCCTGTCACTCCTCCAATCTCAACGGATTTTACCTGAGAGGAAATCACACAAGCTATGCTGATGGAATAAACTGGGTTTCCTTGAAAGGATCGTATTATTCTTTTGCTGTTACTGAGATGAAGATTCGCCCAACCAACTTCAAGATATCTCGACAAGAAATAGACCCCCGGTAGCCACTGTTCACCAAGACCAGCAAAGTGTTCAGCTGAAGTTTGTAATATTACTATAAAGTGCAGAAAAGTTGCACCATGTGTTGCATTAATAGTTATCAAGAATAGAAATAAATATAATAAATATCCTTTCAACAAGTAGTTTTTTTCTTGATTAGCTATAAACACACCTATTAGTTTATCTATCGAAATCTAAAGTTGGGTCACTGCTTGAAGGCGCCCTCAGGGGTAACAGAATGGATATGATTATCATCCGCCAAATAATAGAAAGTGTCTGGGTTCGAATCAGTGGCACGTGGAACTTTTGTGAGCGTTTCTTTCACAACTTGGCTGAGTTAGTCAGTCTCAGGCAAAGGATCGCACTGTTTTATTTTCCAGAAGCTAGGGATTCTCGTCCAGGAAACAGCAAACTGACTGAGGGATAGACGTAATCGGTCTCAGGCGTAGAAGCAAGGTTTTCTCCCCCAGAAACTGGAGTTTTTTCGTACAGCAAAACAGAAGATTCGACCAGTGAACACACGCAACTTACAGACATAATACATATACGTGTATATGTTAGAATTGACAGACAACTTCGACAATTGATAGAATGGCCATCTTCGCCACACTGAGAGGAAAAGAGATGAGTTCGAATCCCATGAATGACGTGGCTGAGTTAGTCGGTCTCACTGCGAGAAGGATGATTTTTTCTCCTGGAAACTAGGGTTTTTCGTTCAGCAAACTGCAAATCGACTAGAGAACACACGAAGTTGCTGATGCCCAAAAGAACCTTACAATAACAACGTCCTATTGATCTCAAGGTATCTCAAAAAGAAAAGAAAAGAAAAAAAACATTTCCCCAGTATCCATCCTTTACCAATACCAGAAAAATGGTCTACAGATAACCAATAACAAATCTACAAATAATCTTAATTTGTGGGAAAACTAATAAAGTAAGCTGAAATATTTAGTCTCTATAAGAGCCTCTAATTTCGTTGGAACATTCTCCACCAGTAGTTTTGTAAATACACTGATATTGTCTGCCAATCGAAGTTCAAATCAGCCATGGCAACCAGTTCAGCTCTGTTTTTTTAGCAGTCTCTACTGACACACATCCAATGATCCAAGTTTAGCGATGGCAGCCGCAAAACTTAATTATCGGGACGATACAGACCGACTGGTAGCTTCCTCCAGGTATTCGCATCATCCAGACACGACCGGGCCTGTGTTTGCTGCGACGACGTCGACCTACGTTCCGAGCAGATGATTTTTTCTGGGATTTCTCCTGACATGTTTTGTCAGCTTCGAATGTTTTCTGTGTTGGTTTGTGAATGTTTCAGCACTAGTACGGTTTAACTTGTAGATTAAATTAGCAATCTTCGACCTCGAGTTCTTCAGCGCTGTCGAAATGCCACGTACAGACCAACGGCTTACGTGGCACCCAATTATCATTCGGCTCTGGAAGTCTGTTAACTCCTCGATCGCAGCATCTTGCATTCACACACTCACTATTATCTCCTGGAAATCCTACGAGCATCTATTTGTAATTGTGTCTGACATTGGTGACCACTCGATGTATGTCCGAATATTAACATTAGGGCAGTTTAGACTGATATTATTATTTCAGCAGGAATTCAATTTGACCGCGAATGTTTTGACCGCGAACTGAAGAATTAGAAAAAGTTTTCTTAAAATGTACAGATGTCTGGAAGTTCCTTTAGCTTATTTTTAGCTTATAAAATTAATCGATTTACAAAGAAATCGTCCTTTGGATGTACAGAAGATGTTTTTAATATTTATACAGTAAATTTAGCTCTGCTTCATATAAATACGTTCTGTATATTTATACTATCTTTATCACAGGATGTTTGCCAGCCGTATAATTTGAAAACATTTCATTCCAGCCAAATCTGGGAGGGGACTCGAAAAAACAAAGAGAAAAAAAATGCAAATTATATATAAGGGACCGATTTGCCACGGTATGTGCGAAATAAGGTTGGAACAAGAAGCGATACTACTGAAGGACCATTCCAGATAATTACAGAAAAGTTGTCGCAGTATTTTTCAGAAACAGAAGGAAATAATGTAAGTGCTTAAGTATCTCACAATTAGGACAGTTCTTATACTACAGTTCCTTGAGTTGAAAGCAGTTCAGAATGGTAAAAATACAAGAAACCAAAGAAATCTTTTGTAGACGTGCAATTTTCCTGATGTTTGTTGTAGGGTAGTGCAGTTCTCCTATCCAATAATTCGCATTTCCCACTCCCTTGAGATTAATCTTTGGATTTTTGGTTTTTAGTCCTTGAGATCTTTGGTTTATAAGATCTTTGTTTATAATCCTTGAGATCTTTGGTTTATAAGATCTTTGGTTTATAATCTTTGAGATCTTTGGTTTATAATCCTTGAGATCTTTGGTTTATAATCCTTGAGATCTTTGGTTTATGTTTGACACGGCATATTTGTAATTCTAAATATTTTTCTTGGGATAATTTAGGTTAACTCAATTAACTTTCAATTTAAATTAACTCATTTTAGATGAATTCCGTTTTATCGTATTTCAGATGGTGTTGCAGCAAGTACTGATCCTCGTTTCTACGCTTTTCTTAATGACTAAAGCATCAGATGACTTAAATTGCAATGTATTCCGCACAAAGGAAAAATTTGATGATGGATTTGCTTTACTCAGAGATGTTTTGGCAGAAGGTAAGAGGTATTTTATATTTTATTGTTTATAAATAGCAAGAAAGATCAGTACCTTTTCTAAAAGGACCATTTTTGTGATTTATATATATTAATTAATTTTCTTCGATACTTTAAAGCTCCAAAAAGAAAGGATTCGAATCCAATTCACGAAATGAGACGTTTATTGAAGATTATTCAGGCTATGCTGGGACAGTAGATCCGGTCGAAGAAAAAGCGACCTCCATCTGTGCAGATCAGCAAGATTAGGGTCGGGACTTTTGGCTCATGGGTATTAATAGCAAAACGTATAACTCCTCAGATGACATTCAGTATTTCTCATATTACTCAGTTTCACAGGGAGTTCAATATACTTTACTGATGTTAATCAAGTGTGTGAACATTGGACACAAATACATTTAATAGATCTTTTTTTCATATATTGGAGAAGTCATCAAGGATCCAGCGCTGTCAATTATTACTAGTTTGTTGAGGGTATCGTAGTTAGTACATCCGAACATATCAAACCTCTTTTACGATAAATTGTTCTACACTAAATTGACGTGCTCTGGACCTGACCCTTGCTGAACTTGGAATTTTCCGAATTTTGGAACTGTAAAGAGAGTTGTCAATCCCACACACAAATGCTGGTCCACATTTTGCATAATTTAGTCAGATAATCCACACAGATGAAAACTTTTCAACGCATCTTATTGTCCTTGTCATTCTTTCTAAAAATACAAGTTCGCTCTACATCCATGCTAGATATATCATACCTTTTCACTATCTAACATAGCTAAATATTTTTATACACTTTTATTCTGGTTACAGTGAGCTCTGCAAGATGTTTTTGCAAACCAACGGATTGTGTCGCAGTACTGGAAGGAGGTTATAACACCAGTGGCATCTATAAGATATGGCCCAGAAATCGTGTAATTAGAGATAGCCTTGACGTCTACTGTGACATGTCTACTGACGGAGGAGGATGGACAGTAAGTGGAACTCTCGTTCTCCTACATTCAGTAAATATTAAGGACCTTAGACCTAATGTTATTCCACCCATTAATAATACGAACGGTGTTCTGAAACCTTTCAACTAACAGAGAATTTCAAATTTATCGAATCACAGAAATATGAAAGGAATTCTTAAAGTATATTATTCATTTAAACCGATGTTGCTGATCTGTCCTTCTAAACTGCGACCCTATGGATAATTAGCCAATGACCACGCTTTGTAAATTGTAAAAGTAACTATTTTAAACTATTATTTCGAACAGAATAACAAACGTGCTTTGTTTTTCAGGTAATTCAAAGGAGAGGAGACTTTGGAAGACCAAATGATTACTTCTACAAAGGTTGGGAAGAATACAAAATTGGTTTTGGAGACCTTGATCGTGAGTTCTGGTTAGGTAAGCAGAATATGTTCCTATTTATTTTGGAATTTCTTTAATGTTTCATTTTATAAAAGAAATAACGAGTTCTTTTTCTTCAATGTACTATATTAATAGGTTAATACATTATTATTTTAAAGGTAACGATAATATCCATGCACTCTCAGAGCAAAAAAAGAACTCCATAAGGTTTGATCTTAAAGACCTGGATGGTAACTCCAGATTTGCTTTGTATGACCAATTTTCGATTGATGGTGAAGAAAATTATTATTCACTGCATGTTCGGGAATACACCGGAAACGCTGGTAAGTTGGACAGCAATACTTCAGTTTTCTATCTTTTCTTAATACTTATTCACAAATTTTCCGGATTTCCGATTGTGACATCATAGTTAAAAAAATGGACTCAAATATTGAATTTTTTCCAAATTATTGTACATAGTACTGTACAATTTTCACCAATTTTCCATCGGCCATATTAACTTAGCTATATTAGAGAAAGGTAAGGTATATAATACTGGGAAATGTATTATATACATTAACCTTATACATGGAAATATAAATATTATACATTAAATAGTTTTAAGGTATGTACTGGAAGGAAAAAGAGTACACCTTATGGAGAGCATTAATATGTAATGGGACGTGATAATCTATGATTATTTAGAGCAGTATGCTTTTGTTTTTGTAGGTGATTCCTTCACTGGACACAACGGAGCCAAATTCACGACCAAAGACAGGGACAATGACGTCTGGGAGAAGAATTGTGGAGAAGAATACAATGGTGCCTGGTGGTACACCGGCTGCCACTCGTCCAACCTCAATGGACTTAACTTGAAAGGAAATCACACGAGCTATGCCAATGGAATTGACTGGAGTTCGTGGAAAGGACATCACTATTCTCTTCCGTCTGTTGAGATAAAGATCCGTCCTGCGGATTTTAGGATATCTCGAGAAGAAATAGTACCACAGTAACCAGCGCTTCTTCTAAGATGCCTTAATCTGAAATTAGCGTTATTTTCTCTAATTCCAATAATCTCCCAAAAGGTGCATTTTACAAAAATAATGTAGACGGGTCCATCTCGCCGGCTGTCCAGATTCTCAATTTGTGTGTATAAAATAAAAATAATTTAATGTATTTTAATTATCACTCAAAATGAATTTTAGAGATAAATCTGAAATTGGTTATTGTTTTTAAATTTTTATATATTTTAATAAAACAAAGACAGTGAAACAAGAGTCTTTTCTTTGGCACCTTTAAAAGACATAATCCAGTAAACACTGGAAAAAGCCTCCTGCAGGCATTTCTTCTTGGCTGTCCACCCTAAACCACTCTACAATGTTTACTTTAAAACGTGTTTCAGCAGCTTTTATGTTTCCAGTCATTATTTAAAATGAAATGTGGACAAATAATGTACAGTAAACTGGGAGACTCATATTGAGAAAATGCAGCAGACTCCGGATAACTCGAACAACGATAAGTCGAATTTTCCCGATATCTCGAATTTCTACAATCTCTCCTTAAAACCTCCATAGAATAATGCTTTAAAATTCCTGTTAAATGTATATAAAGTTTTTTTTTTTCTGTTGATCGTTGTGCTATGCTACAACAATCAACAGAAAAGAAATAAGCAGAAAATAGAGGGAGTTAAGGCTCTTTTGGCCTCCATCATATCCATAACAGCATAACCAAAGATCATAATCGTGGACATGGATTCTATAATGAAAGCTCCTAGAGCTTCGGACAATTTATTTATAAGGATACTGGATCGCGTGGGAGTGCGACGATATTTGTAAATTCAATGAACTTAACATTGTGATGGTTTTCAGTACAAGATAAACAATTTCTTTATATTTGGATTGTCACACATCCTGGCAGGATGTTTATCCATAGATTGCATTCCCGAGAAGTCTAAATTGGGAGTGTTAAAAAAGAAAAAGAAAAACACACGCACACACATACACAAACATATGTGTACATACAGATGCACACATGAGCCACACAAAAGGAATCTCGGCATAAAGTGAAGGAAGTCAGTCACCAGACGCTCGAAACGATACCGTGAAGAAAATTAACGTAAGTACATTACATTACTATTTCGTTATTGCTGGACTTGTTGAAGGTGCAGTAACTTCATGTCTGCATTAGTTTTAGATTATTATAATTAAAATTATACTGGGTTATTATTTTTAACTGATGGGGGTTCCACCCCGTGACGGGTACTGGTATCAAGCGCATGGGGTGGTTGTCATGTCCGGTGCTTATTGCTGTTGCTCGAGGAATCCTCTGTCTATCCTACAGGTGTTCAGGATTGCAACTTTCGGGAGATCCTTGTAGGTGTTCTGTAGGAGACCAGTTGCTGCTAGTCTCTTATTTAAAGGTATTAGCCACCATACTGGTGGTTGACACGGTGATCGGGATGGTCATTACTTGTTCCACACGTCATATCTCTTTGATCTGCAGTCTGTGTACTCCTGATCTTTCCCACATGGGTTTTCTGCAAGTTCCCAGTGTTGAGCACTGCTGTGCTCAACACTGGGAATAAGACCAGACACAAGGATTGTGTCTGGTCTGTTTCACGGGAGTGTCTTGTCCGTTATTATGGCACTGTCCCATTACGGCTTGTGGAGTCTCTAGTACAGTCTGGAGCTCGTACTTGTAATACGGTACAATTTTTTGATCAACTGGTATTTCCTCGCTAGCTTCTGATGTATTGTTATACTAGCTATCTGCTAGTATCTACGAGTGTACTCCTTCTGGTAATCATCCGGCATCCTGCGATGATGTGTTGGATCGTTTCAGGAACCACGACATGTGTCGATTGTCACTCCGGAATTCTTGACGATGTATTTTTTCTGTAGTTACTGGTGTTAGATGGCGTGCATGGATCCTTCGGTCTCAGAGAAGAGCGGCCCAATCGTGAGCCATGAATTGGAAGCCATTTTATCCATGTGGTCTAGATTGAGGTCATTGTAGTGATTGCCATGGACTGTCTTCTTTGCCTATCTTTCTAACTTCGTTTGTTCCGAACTGAGGAAGGGATCTCCTCGCTTAGGTTGTGTGATATTCCGCTGTCTATCTTCTTTATGGCCTGGAAGAGTGGTATGTATTTTTCTCGAAATAATCCTTCAGATTCGCTATCACTTTCTTCTGTTGCTCGATGAGGTCTATCAAACCCCTTCCTCCTTTTTTCCAAGCTATAGTCAGTCTCTACACAGCCGACTTCGGGTCGTTTTTGCTGCTCTTGATCATCATTGTCCTTATCAATCTATGACCCTCGAAGGAGTATGTTAGCACTGAGGTTGCATAGGTGTTTACAGCTTTTACTGTGTTTCCTCTGTTCAGCTTTGCTTGGAGCACGCTTCTGAGTCACTGATTGCATTTTTCGGTCAGGTAGGCCTTGATCTCCTTGTGCTCAACGAGTTAGAGCACAAGGAGAACAAGTGCCTGCATCCTCATCAAGTATTAGCAGATCTAACCCCCATCATAGTTTCGATCTCTTTCCCAGTCTGCAGCTGGTATTTTCGGCTGATTAATTTCCCTGGTGCAACCCGTGGCTCTTCATTTGTCTAGTCCTGATTCCATCATGATATCATTGCTGAATTCTTCGGTGATCCGGAGTAACTGCTGGAGTTGTTCGCAGTTACCGCGTAGAGCTTGATTTCATTCATGTACATCCGGCAGGAGAGGGTGTCCATTTGAGCATGGTGGATAGCGGATTTCGTGCTAGAAAGAGATCTATAGTGGACTCAGCGCCTTTCCCTGATAGATTTCTCTACAGATGGCGATCGGTGTAGTTCTAATGTTCTCGACCTTGGTGGCGGTACTCCATTTCGCCATGGTTACCTCTAGGAAGTTTCTCACTGTCGGATTGGCTTTGCTTTATAATTGTGGCTTCAATGGTTAATCGCTCCTTGCATCCTTTGCTCATTCGCTGCATCCCTTCTGCTATTTGGCCATAATGGTCTGGCTTTCCAAGTGGTCTAATATCTTTTTAGTTATGAAGCTGGTCAGACGTTGTACATCGTTTGGAGACAGCTAATCGGCGTGTATTTCATTGCGTTTATTGTATCTTGGTCCTTAGCCTTCTGGTATGTGATTCCTTCAGTAAGGAACTCTGGAACTGTCTCTGGATGATTTATCATTCGGATGAAGTGCTCCGCTAGGTGTCTGGATGTGCAAGTGAACGTTTTTTTTGCATTTTACATATGACTTAACTCCTTTTAGATGAACTTCGTGTTTCATATTTCAGATGGTGTTAAAGCAACTGCTGTTCGTCATTTCTACACTTTTCTTAATCACTAAAGGAGGAACTGACTTAAACTGCGACGTAATTCGTTCAAAGGAGAAATTTGACGAAGGTTTCGCCTTATTGAGAAATGTTTTATCCGAAGGTAGGAGGTGTTTTATATTTCCATGTTTACATATCGAAAGAAATTAGAGTACATGTCCAAAACAATAATTTTTTTGCTTTATATTATGTTTTTAAATCTGTAAATGGGAATTCCCGAAAGAAGAAATATATCTTATCTTATACAGACAATTTCGAATTAGATGTCGAATTCCACTCGATATCTCAAACCTAATAAGCAGTTGAGAAATATTAAAAGAACGAAGATCGAAATACAGCATAAAAAGGTCCACTTAATCGTTCTTGAAATATCAGTTCGTTTTATATCCACTCTTGGAATATAAGCTTTCAACACCCAAAAAAACATTTTTATTTCATTTTGTCCTTATTACAGTTGACTCTCCAAGATGTATATTTAAACCTGTGGACTGTGCTGAAGTTCTGGAAGGAGGATATAACGCCAGTGGCATTTATAAGATCTGGCCCAGAAGTCGTCTATTAAAGGACAGCTTTGACGTCTACTGTGATATGTCTGCCGATGGAGGAGGATGGACGGTGGGTGGAACTCTTTTATTCATATATTCAGAGCACATTAAGACCTTCAGGTCTAATATTATTCTCCTTTATAATATGAAAACCTTTGATAATCTTTTAGGTGTTGTTTAGTCAGATAGATGAAACAAATATACTAATACTTTTTATTTAAATAATAGTAATTTTTTCCATTTTAACTATAATCCGAAACCAAATGGACAACGTTTTTTTCATTTTTCAGGTGATTCAAAGGAGAGGAGACTCTGCACGCCCGAAAGATTACTTTTATAAAGGTTGGGAAGAATATAAACATGGATTTGGAGGTATCGATCGTGAATTCTGGTTAGGTGAGCGGTTTATTTGAATTTGTTTAAATGAAGCTTGATTGTTGTCAGTTGTACTCCAAACATGAATCATTGATCAGAAAGTTTACTGTGTGGGAATTAGCTAACCGACGTGCATATTTAAGAAATATTCTGTCTATCTAGAGAAGCCATATTGAAGTATGAAGATGTTTTCTTCTTGAATTATTAGAATGTGTATTTCTGTACATTTTTATCAAATGATTTGTTCTGTATCGAGTTTTCTTCTTGCCTAATTGTGATAATATACAATAGATTTGTAGATTTTTTTTGCGAAAGAAGCAACAGTAAAGACACTCCCTGGTGTCTCACTGTTGCATTACAGGAAACTTACACGCTTGCAGGAATTACTGACAGAGAGGCATATAATTGTAAAGCATGAAGACTTTTGCATCAATTTCACACTTAAATAGAGGGGTTCCCAAAGGAGGGGTACTCTCTGCAATACTCTTTGCTGCAGCTCTTGATCCTTTCCTATCAACCTGCAATAACATCCTTACCTACGTAGACGACATGAAAACTTTCCATCCAGCCATAGTGATAGTGAGCATAAGGTTGCTCTACAAGCCACACAGCAGTTAACCAACCTGGCCAACTTCCTAGATTTGATTGGTCTTGAAATAAACCCTCTTAAACCAGCTCAGATGTTCTTCTCCAGAAAGCAGATAAAGCATAACGTCACCATAGTCGTAAATGGTCAATCCATCCAGATTGTCGAACATCACAAGGATCTGGGAATTACCTGGGACAACAAGTAATCCTTGACTTAGCATTTCACTACCACAAAGAAGAAGAAGAAGGGTTCATAATGCTCAACTGATGAAAGAAGTTTAGGATAGGTTTCCTTCTGTTTTCCATTGTTAGGTGTGTTACCCCAGTTGCTTTATACTCTTCGGTCATTTGGTCACCAGCTCCAGAAACGTTAAAACCTTCATAAGCATAGAATATTAGCTACTTAGGTGATTAAACAGGATCTTCCAATTTCCTTTGACTGTCTCAAGAGGCATTTTGTATGCAAATATGGAGTAGGCACCCTGGATGTTTATTGTTACCAGGAATATATATATCCTGGCCTAGTTATTGAGAGGTAGATATGATGCGCCAATACCTCCAGGCATCATCTCGCATTCACGAAGTCTGAGGCATCCATGCAATCTGCAAATCAATCCACTTCACTCCAACCTAATCTCCTTGAAAAGAATAAAGAGGATGTTCCCACAAAATACAATGGAAATCCTGAACCGGTTTCAAGTTAACGGTGAAAAACTTTGCTCCAGTAAGGTCTACAGGATGTCTGTCTTCCAACAAACAACGGAGTCAGAACGGTACTAATTGGAACCCACAGTCTTTTGCAAGCAGTGCAAATAAAAATTGAGCTGGGATGCATGACTGATGTTGAGGGCAGTCCCAATGCACAGTTCTCTCAAAATCTATATTGTGATTAAGGAAGTCGTAATGGACGTTGACAGCCTCATGACGCAACCCTTATATTACTCAGAATTATGCTGCCATCATGCAGTTCGTGTACGAAGTTTGTAAAGCTTAAATGTTGCGAATGCTCCTTTCAGAAGACACCCAGCACAAAAAACTTTTTTCCCCTTCTTCCTGATGGATTTTGTGTGACCCACTCTTTCTGCTATCTGTTGAATTGACACGTGTGACAATTCACCTCTCCTGAAGCGATGTACGTCCTTTGTTGTTTGCGTTGTATTCCATCTACCTATAACTGAATGCGCGTGTCTTTCAATCCTTCCTTTAATTGGTGCTGACATCTACTTGCAATGTGATCCTTGCAGTTAAGACAGAGACTTTCTCAGAGAGTAGTAAGTCGAAATCATTCCTTGATCATAAAATATAAAAGCGCAGTTTGATGGAGTATAAATTACTTAAAAACAACAAAAATGTCAGATGAGATATTTGCATGAAACACAGTTGAATAAAATATTCCTTTTATAGGAAATGAAAAGATTCACGTACTCTCACAGCAGAAGGAAAATTCCATTAGGTTTGATCTTAAAGACATGGATGGGAACTTCAGATTTGCCGTGTATGACCAATTTTGGATTGAGAATGAAGAAAATAACTACATCCTTCACGCTCGCGGATACTCTGGAGATGCTGGTAAGTTTGAAAACGATCACAATATGCGTTTCTTCAATTTATTGATTGCTAAAACTCTGTTACATTTAAAAACTGATTTATTAGTTTTCCACATATTTTCCATTTCGATACTTCAAGCATTGTATCAAATCTTGCTAAATTTACACGCTTTCACTGTTTGTCCAAAATCTGGATTGTGGTTAAATATATTTGTGGGGTTATCATTAAACAAAAACTCAACAAACTGACCGTTTATCAGTTAATTCGCAAGAAATATTTAACGCGGTGTGGCTTTTTTGTTTTTGCAGGTGATTCTTTAACTACACACAACGGAGCCAAATTCTCCACCAAAGACAAAGACAACGACTCTTGGGAGAAAAGCTGTGCTCAAGAATACAGTGGTGCCTGGTGGTACGTTTCCTGCCACTCATCCAACCTCAATGGACTTAACCTGAAAGGAAATCACTCAACCAACGCTAATGGAATTAACTGGGGTCAATGGAGAGGACATCGCTATTCTCTTTCTGCTACTGAGATGAAGATTCGTCCTGCTGACTTTAGGATTTCAAGCCAAGAAACAATACCACAGTAACTAATAACTCCTTCCAGAACTTGTTCATCTTAAGTTATAATTTTTTCTTAACGCGATAAAGTGCAGAAAGGTGTATTTTACAAAACACCACCTAATAAACGAAAAGCTTTAGAGATAAATGCTGATTGTGTATTTGACTTTTGTTAAGATAATTTATGTTTGACGAACTGTTATGGGCCTTCTTCACACCTTCTTTGAGTTAGTCGGACTCAGGTGAGGACAGTAAAGATTTTTTACTCCCGGTAAACAGAAAAACCAACAAGAGAACAGATGGAGTTTGTGAACATAATACACATGGGTGGATCAGATTATTTTCTTGGGTAATCCCAATATAAAATATTCCTTTTTCATCCCAGTTGAGAACCATAGCACTTGAAAGTTTATAGCCGATTTTTGTGTGGTTTTTGATTTCTATGACTGCTATTGGAATATCGTCTATAATCAGGTTCGATCCAAGTCCAATAAGACCATTAGATAATCGGGTTAAGCCTCATCTACTGGATCTCATTACTGGCCTAGTTAAAACCTGAAATGATCTTTCAAAGTATTCCAAAAAGCCTTTAAAAGAAACACATTCATACAGACGCAGGTGAGAATTGATTGGACCAATCCATTGAGAAAGACCGGCACCGTCCTCCCCACACCGGGTGGAAAAGACCTCAGTTCGAGTCCAGTCAATGATGTGAGGTATTTTTATGGGCCTTTTTCACAACGTGGCTGAGTTAGTCGGTCTCACGTGAGGGTAGAACGGTTTTTTCTCCCGGAAACTCCAGTTTTCGTCCAGAAAACAGAAATTCGACCACAGAATACGCAATTTACAGACAATATGAACGAAGCAATCTGGCCTTAGTCGCTGATGCTCCTAAAACCCTACTAAAAGAAAAATCACTAATACAATATTAAAAAGCACATAATATCCTTCCAGTCTAAACTGATATTGAAATCCAAGTGCGATATGAAGCTGCTTAGGTTGCGAATAGTTTAAATTACATGGGTTTTGGATCCGTGGTTGTGCAAAGGATATTTATAAGTTGAACCGAATTAACGCTACATTTGTTCACTTTCTATTTTAAACAATTATTTTATTTTTACAAACATAAAAAATATGTATTGGAATCCATTAAGAAATGCGGATATATTAAAACAAAAAAACTTTTTCTGGATATTAACCACACAGTGGTGGTCTAAACATGTGAGGTCCATTTCGAAAATAACGAGGCTGCTTTGGCAAGAACAATTTAATTTTTTAAATTCTATAAACTTTCCTAAATGTAGTTTAATTTTTACTAAGTAAGTTTATAGAACTGTTTTTTTTAATCGTTTTCTTCTAGTTATAGCTTTTTTGGTGCTCAGCAGGAGAGCGCCAACGTTTATTAGCAAAATTAAAATTTGCACGTTCACCTATTGTCAATTTTGAAATAAAATTTAACAATGTTTGAAAATAGATGAGAATAAGACTTTCTAAAATTTTATATAGTTTTTTTACATTTTAAGTCGAGCCTAAAGGCAAATAAGGATGCTGGAGTTGATGGCATATATTAAGCAATTTTGAGCGAAGTAGCCAGATACTGTATTGAATCATTGGGATCATTTATGAAGGTATCGTTGGAGCCGGGTCAAATTTCTTTAGACCTGGTAAAGTGCCAACGTATCACCAATACATAAAGATCTTTTTTAAAACGTCTGATAGAGGTGGTGTAGTCCTAAGAAATTTTTAAATCCTTCACTGAACTCTCCAAGAATAAGTAACCTTAGTCTTCTGAAGCGTTGCTTATTCGTGGTGGTTCAATATCAGGGCAACTCCTTGTGAAGATTTCCCCAATATGAGATACAAAGTATAACTAATACGATGCCAATTCACCTACTTCAGGGTTCACTTATATGATGAAATTGCACTAACTTGTCCATTTAGCACGTGTTATAATATTAACAATTAGAAATCTATTTTAAATACCATCAACCATCACTGTTTTGGGCATAGACCGGAGTACCTTCATTCAGTGATCCCGCAAAGATCGACTACCACGAATCTTATGGAGACTATTTCGAATCTAACACGCCCTTAAGTTCAGACAGCAATTAGATATTTTCTTCTTAGACGTTGCATCCGCTTTCGACAGTATTTCCATCTCGGATATTACTATCATCTTGGAGGAATATTTCCATATAACTGGGCACGTATTAGCAATAATAACGAGTTCTTTGAGAGCGAGACACATCATTGCTATAAATGGAATTTCCAAAGAGACCTTCCAAGTCAACAGGGGAGTCCCACAAAGTGGTGTCCTTTCTGCTACGCTCTTTGCAACAGCACTGCATCCTTTCCTGGCACAAAATCACAAAATCAAAAACAATTTGTCATGGGGCTCCGACTAAATGAACGCAAGACAGCACAAATGGTTTTCACCAACAAGATAATAAAGAACCACATATCAACACGCGTGAATAGTAGCGTGGTCAAAATAGTCCAGACACATTGATCTTGGTGCGAAATGGGACGAAAACCTAAACTTCACACCGCATATCGGACATGTAAAGAAGAAAACTTACGCAGCACTATGGACCTCTAGACTGGTAAGTATCAGGAACCCTGACCTTGTTAAACCATATATTTTAAGATGCGTCATCCCCATTCCTCTCTACGCATCTCAGATTTGGTCTTCTGCCCCAGATGCTACCATCAAGGCTTTCCTGGGTTTAGTACGATGCTGAGATGGTTAAACACTACGCAGCCATTTACAATCTCAAGGGCTGTTTTATATGCCAAAAAAGACCAAACTATGATGTGGGGAGACGCCCAGCGGCACATCCACACCCACCAGAAAATGTTCACCAGCTGAAGGAGGTGCTGACAGAGGAATGGACGATGTTACCGCAAGAACTTATCAACAACAGTATTCTAAGTATGGAAAGGCGGTACAAAGCCTGCATCGACATTAGGGGTGGCCATATCTCTTGCTGAGGACCACCTCTTTGTTCCATTGTTCCATCTTTGGCAGTGATGCATCTGTATCATGGCAGCCAGTGCTGTTGCCATTTTTGAATAAAGTCCCTCTGTAGCGTTTTGTTTCTGTTGTTGTTGTTTCCTTCATTCTGTACCTCACGAGGTTCCTTTGGTATGCTTTTCCCATATCCAGGACACTCCTATGAGAAACTACAGGTGAAAACCTGACTGGTCCTTAAGTTTTGCACACCACTGTAAATCACTGAAGTAGGTGGCATCGCTTTTGTGATTTCAAATATTGTGAATGCCTTCACCACGAGTTGTCTGATATTGAACTACCTGGAATAAGCAGAGCTTCAACACTGGATTCTCGAATAGGCAACACTTTACCAGTGGATTCTCTGGTATAGGTGAAACTGGGACTTAAGAAACCAAACCTAGAGCAGGGGAAAACTTCTTATGCGGGAATTTCTTATCCGGGTTCTACTGTATATTTATTTAATTTTCATTAACTTGAATAACCTAAAGATTTCTCTGTTTCAAATCACTAATGTTTCTTGTAATTGTGAAGCACAATTCTGATTAGCAGAATCAATTTTTTAAGAGAAAGAAGGTCGAACATTTTAATTTTTCTTTTTCAGATCGAAAGAGTAAGGTATATATGGGATACATTATGGTATATAACAGTTAATATATAGTAATTTTTAATAAGAAACTTGCTATTTATTTTTAATTTTACGTTATAAAATCAGAATTTTGAATTGTAAACATTAGCAACTGTTACTTTATTGTGAGTTAAATATTGGAATCTCTCATTTTCTTTTAAGTGGCTGTTCTTCACACCAGGATTTCTTCCTTTATATCGCAAGCTGCTTCTGTTATTTATCTCAGAACTCGGCATAAAGCTGGCTAAGGGTAAAATTGTTGTCTTGTGTAAATATTGTGTCTTAATACATTTTTCGTTATTAATTGTACTTGGAATAATGGAGAATTAAACTCTGAAGGTGACATTCACCAAGGATAGTAATTACCGATATTCAAATTTTGCGCGAGTTTTATCTGCCAAATTAGAAATAAATTTTTTTAAAAAATGGAAGTAAATAATAGTTTACAAATTGTTATATATTTCTGAAATGTTTTGACACTATACACTAATATGCAAAGATCTATGCGCATGTGCACTTTTAAAATAATTTTTGGAATAATTTTTCAGAAGTGGCGTACCCTTACAATCTCCTCAAGTTTTTTTTTTTTTTTTTTTACAAGAACACGAAACAAGTTCTTGCGACCTAGGCGGCCTTTAGCGATGGTGATATTGCAGTGAAAGACAGCTGTCACTGAAGAAGTGGTGAGAAAATACCACGAAACGTTTGACCCTATTATGAACGAAATTGAACCAAATTGGACAGTTGGACAGTCACAGTAGTAAGCTCCTTATCACTAATTAAACGCGGTATGCGTATCAGTAAATAGATTGAATGAAACAGACAGTACTGCGCATGCCATCCATTTCTAGAATGTCATGTAATTAATCGAAAGGTGTATGTCAAAGGCAACCAGTTGTTTCAGGAAATGTCATGCGTGAGCTACGCATTTTTGAATTATACTCTTACAGGATTTCTGAACTGTTCAGTGACATTTTGTTGATTTAATTTTCCTGCTCGTACCTCATTTGAATATTTCATTAACCTGTCTCGTAAATGCGTTAAAAAGTCTTGACAATTATTATTAATTCTGATGAGAACATACCAGTACGCAAGCCACTAAACGCATATACTTAAGAACCTGACAGTGTTGCTTTACTAATTGGACGGCATTGCACCTTTGGACACTTTTATCTGAAAGGATGTGTAATTCCTTAATCTGTACTGCTGAGAAGAAAACACTACTAAAAGAAACAATACTAAAAGAAAAGAAATTAGACAACATATGCATTTCTCTCCTCCTCCTGTAGTTAACTATCCAGTTGGCCTCAGAATTTCCCCAAATTGTCAGCTTCTATCACCCATGTAGGTAATTTATTCCAGTAAATTTAAAACTCGCTGGCTAAAATAAAACTTCCTGCAATCCAGTCTAAACAACTCCCCCCATAACTTGAAATCCTAGCCCCTAGTTCTAGAATCATTTATAACCATGAAAATTTCGTCCTCATATATTTTACTTATGCCTCTTAGAACCTTAAACCCCTCAATGAAGTCTCCTCTAATGTGTCTAGTCTCTAAGCTGTGCAACCCACATATTCTAAGTCTTTCTTCACACGGACGCCCTTTTGCCGATCTCAACAGGCGAGTTACCTATGACCCTTTCAAACGGCACAATGTTTTTCTTTAGGTGCGGTCTCCATAGTTGAACACAGTATTTCAAGTGTGGTCTAAAAATAGGATTATGGGATTATGACGTCCTTATCTCTAGTGGCATTTGTTCGATAGATCATCGATAGGACACCATGGGCCTTCCTCGCAACCAGTCTACAATGCTCGGAGAACTTCATGTCTGACCGTATCGTAACACCCAAGTCCCTTTCCTCCACCACTGGCTTTAGTTCAACTCCACCAAGTGAATAAGCTATTTTGGAGTTACTGTTCCCCAGGTGCAATACTTTACATTTTGCTGGATTAAAGCATAACCGCCATTTTTCTGACCATTCCTGAAGTCTATCTAGATCTCTCTGAAGAAGCTCAGCTTGACAGTGATCATTAATTACTCTACCAATCTTTACATCATCTGCAAATTTAGACATCACGCCTCTATCCCTTCATCGACGTCATTTATAAAACTCAAAAACAACAGTGGTTCTTGGGGAATCCTACTTCTTACATTAATCCAACCTGAAGGATAACCATTTATCACAACCCTCTGCCTCCTGCCCTGAAGGCACCCTGCTAACCATCTAAGGATTTTCCCAGTGATTCCAACCTGTTCCAGCTTATAAAGCAACCGCTCATGTGGGACTGAGTCAAAAGCTTTGCTGAAATCTAAATAAACAATGTCGAAATTATTCCCTAAATCCAGCTCGTGAGTGACCCTTTCGAAATAGCGAACCAGATTTGTTAAACATGATTTTCCCTTTACAAAACCATGCTGAGTATCCTTGAGAATTTCAATTCGATCCAAATGATCCTGAATTCCACCCTTGATCATTGCCTCCATGATTTTCCCTACTACTGAAGTCAGACTGACAGGTCGATAATTTCCAACTTCACTTTTAGAGCCACCCTTATGTATGGGAGATACATTTGCACTTTACCAATCCAAGAGAATCTCCCCAGAGTCTAGTGATGCTCGCATAATTAGCCTCAATGGTTCAATGCACTCGCTTGCCGCCTCTCTTAAGATTATAGGGTATATTCCATCAACTCCAGGAGCCTTACTGTTCTGTAGGCTTGAAAGTTTTTTCATTAAATAATCTTGCGAAATTTCAATATCATTAATTACATATTTTTTAACTTCGCTCCCACAATTTCCCATTGCCACAAAAGGCTTTTCATTTGACAACATATGCATTACTATCCCCCTTACGTAAAGGTCCGATCTGGTTTGTCCTGCTCTTCTTGGCATTTACATATGTGAAGAATTCTTTATCCCCCTCTTTGCTCTGTTTGCTAGTGATTTCTCATAAACTGCCTTTGTCTGTCGAACCTTTTCTGTGGCTCTATTACAGATCATCTTGTAGCTGTTATAGGCTTCAGTACTTTTTATTGCTCTGTAACTTTTCCATGCCACCTTTTTCTGCTCAAGTAATGTGGCAACTTCACTATTCATCCAACTTGGAACCCTTCTCGTGGAGTATTTTTTTACTGGTAAATACGCATTCAAGGCTTCTGTGATTAATGTTTTTAAGGTATACCGTAATTGAATTGTATTGGTTCTCTGTGCGATATCTACCCAGTTACTGCTGCTACCTCTGTCATCGTCATCCACCGTACAACTCTGTGATCACTTCCTGCTACTGGTTCCTCTACTGTCAGCCCTGTTATGTCATCTGATTCATGTGTGATGATGAGGTCTAGGATATTCTTTTCTCTAGTACTTTCCCTGACATGTTGATACAAATAACAGTCATCTAGTTGATTTAAAAATTTTGTTCCCCATGTCGAGTTTCCTTCCCATTTACTCCAATCAATTAGTGGCAAATTTAAATCACCCATAATAAGGCATTGACGCTTACTTGCCCATTCCATTTGCATGTAGAGGCTTTCGTCATAATCTTAACGATCACCTGGTCTGTAGATTACTCCTACTCGCATTATACCTTTGTTTCCAACTATCTCACACCATACAGACTCTATACTAGCATGTGAAAGATCTGAATCCGGGAAAGCTATCGTCGCACTCAGGCTGCTTCTGATAAGAAGCATTACCCCACCATCCCTTCTATCTAACCTATCCTTCCTAAATTCATTATACAAGCCGTACTGAAACTCATCACCCCTTATCTCCGGGTGGCACCACGTTTCTGTAAGCCCTATTATGTCCGCGTTACTTGTCCTAACAGGCTATTCAAATGCACTCATTTTATTGACGACACTTCTGACATTACTGTATAAACAATTAAGACTTAGTGTTCCTTAAAGGTATTTAAGCGCGCTTCCTTGGTATTAGCTGCCCGCTCATTTGAAACGTTTCTGCCTTCAGAACATCTTGCTAATATGTTGTGTTGCTGTAACAAACAAGAACTCTTGAGGAATGTACAAGCGTTACTTTGACCAACATTATCGGATAAACGGGTATCTATATCACCCTTGCCCCCCCCCCAAATTAGCAGTTTCTCCTGAACGTTCAAGGTATCCTCAGTAATACTGGAAAAAACACCCTTGCCCCACCTTTATTTAAACATTTCGCGTCTCTACAAAACAGATTCCTTCTGTCTACGAGAGCGGGCTAAGCTCATAAAAATTTCCCCCCGAAAGCCCTTGCAGAATCCTTCATGTCTTTATGAACGAATATTTTATTAGGAATAGCGTCGCAGAAAGACAATATTTGATATAATAGGCATCCTGGCAGTTCCAGCCTGTACTGTGGCACAGTGGTATCGTCACCGTCCTCCCCACACTGGGTGGAAATGGCCCGGGTTCGAATCCTGTCGATGACGCGAGGAACTTTAATGAGCTTTTTTCACTCCGTGGCTGAGTTAGTCGGTCTCAGGAGTAGATAGCAAGGTTTTATACCCCGAAAACTCGGGTTTTTCGTCTAGCAAATCGACCAGAGAACACATGCAATTTGCAGTCTTAATACACAATGTACGGCAGATGAATTTTAATATTCGAGTGGCGTAATATAATAGTTTGAAAGCAGTTCCAGGAACCATTACAAGAAGAGCTGGCCAAGGTCACCCTAGGTCTGCGTCAACTAGAAAAGACCACTATCTGGCTCTACAACAAGATCCCTACGATGTCCTAAAAATCAACTGATATTTGAGGTTGTTGCCGTCACAGGTGAAAACATTTCCAACCGGACTGTGTTAAGCAGACTCAATTCAAGGGGACTCTACGCAAGGAAGCTGGTGGTTTGTATCCCATTAACCGCAAACCACTTCACAGCTCGGTGAAACGAATGCCATGAACATATGACTTGGAGCCCTGACAAATGGGGAACAGTTCTGTTCTTCGATGAGTTCCGTTTTAGCCTATGAACAGATTCTAGATGTCATTTCATCTGGATAAAATGAGGAATGCGCTACCATTCCTACAACATCAGAGAAAGGGACACTAACCTTGGAGGCGACGTTCTTGTGTGGGATGGAATAATGATTAACGGCCATACCCTTCAGTAACTTAGTCGTTCTATCTCTCGAGGATGCCCACAAGGTTTGGTGCTTAGTCCAATCGTCTGGGATTTGTTTCTAGATGAGTGGCTTCTCCGTTCAACTCCCAATGCTTCTAAAATAGCATATGCCGATGATCTAACCCTTCTTGTCCTTGGTATTTCTCGTGTTTCTTTGGAAAGTACTGCCAGTAGCATTATGAATGATCTGTGCTCTTGGTCCGTTATTAATAAACTTACCATTTCTCCTAACACGACTAAGCTTCTTTATCTTATGGGCAACCTCAACATTTTCAGGCCTCCGATTGTTAAACGTTTTGATCGTTCTCTCTCCATGGTTGACTCGCTTAAATTTTTGGGTATTATTCTAGATCGTAAGTTAAACTTTCAGAAACATATCTTGCACCTTCATGATAAAATAGCCAAATATATGTCTATGCTTGTCCGTCTTTCGCATCAATCCTGGGGTATTAACCATCATACTCTTCGTCTTTTGTACAAAGTGGTGTTTGTTCCGATTTGTACTTATGGCGCTGGCGCCTGGTTTTGGTATACTAAGAAGATTTCCATCCAAGAGAAACTCTCCTCTATCCAAAGACGTATGCTCTTAATGATGAGTCGTACCTGTTACACTGTCTCGACAGCTGCGCTCCAGATTTTAAACGGTTGCCTACCTCTGGATCTCCAAATCGCTTATCGAGGTTTTTTGCTATTACCTTAGACATGCCATTCCAGTTGGCTTTTTAGACTTCACTGTTAATATCCACTGCAATCCTAAAACCGAAAAAAAATCTTTGCTGGAACCACCTGGTTCAACTCTGGCAAGGTCGGTGGTCTTCTTCTTCAAAAGGCATTATTTATTCCATCTGTGTCCTTTGCCTTACAAAAGTCTATTCTAAAATGGTTCGATCCGAGTCTCCGCACTCTTTTTCTTCTAACTGGTCACGGTTCCCTTCGTGCTAAACTTGCTATGTTTAACCTGTCTGATTCACCCCTCTGTAACTGTGGCAGCCCAGAAGACTGACAGCATGTTCTTTTCACCTGTCCATGTATTACTTGGATCTTCGTCAGCCTCTGTCTACTCTGTGTCAGCCATTCTCCCCAGGCAATGAGTCTCCTCTCTTGGACTGCAAAGAAAAATTTCATCTTCTGCAAGATTTTGCACATAAAGCCTTTTCCAGACGTGGACAAATCATCAGTAGTGCCCCAATTTCAGGAACTATTCCTATTCCAGCTCTACATCCAATCCAGACCAGCATCTCTATCATCGCCATCCCGTGATACTATCGTCACTACCACCATCTTTTAGCTCAAGTACCATCTTCACCACCATCTTCGACTTGGACAGTTGGTTAACAAACGTTTATGACGCCGAGCGACATCACTGTGTCTTCTTGACTTCTATTTCCTGCTAACCTCAGGCTGGTCCTGAGGCCGGGTCCATATTCTTACACTGGTGCAGGATGATTTTTTTTATTATTTATTTATTTATTATTATTTATTATTTTTTTGCCATTTTATTAACTTATTTTTACTGAATTTTATTTTTATTTTTTTTTATTTATTTATTTTTTATCTTTAATTTTTCTGATTATTTTATTATTATTATTTTTTAAAATTTATTGTGAATAACTTTATTTGCTCATATTTTAAATGATTTCGACATTCGGTACGTGACACTCGAGGTTTGCTGCGGTTCGCGCTCAGTTGTGACCCGCCTCCTCGCGGCGTAGACGGGTATCCGGACGCACCACCCTGGTGCTTTTTTGCTTCCTGATAGCAAAGCGACCATAAACAACATAACAAACACATACATAGCATTACACACATATTCTGGCCTTTCTGCAGAGTTTTGTAACATCACAGTGTACCACGGCGGAGTTGAACTAGCGTTTGGGAGCCGCCTTACATAAGATACTATACATGTCTGCATGTCTACATACCCTTCTTTATCTTTTTGATAAGGGTACCGTAACTGTGCAGAAGTATCGAGAACAGATCCTCAAACTCTATGTGCGACTTTTAGAGGTGCATTAGCCTTGATTTCCTTTTCGTGCACCTACAACTAGAGTTCAAGTGGTGGAGGAATATCTTGAAACTGAAGATATCGAACGATTGCCCTGGCCAGCACTATCTCCAGACTTAAATCCGATCAAACATATGTGAGACGCCCTTGGGATTCGCATTTTACGCTGACAGCCAACTTCTTGGTCAGTTAGTGAGCTACGGTCTGCGCATATACAACCTTATATCGAGCATGATTCACCACTGTCAGGCCTGTATAACCGTTGGAAGGGATCATCTGGAGGGATGATCTTTTCAAGCATGTTGTATCGATTTCTTTAATGTGAACTTTTTGGTAATTCTTATAAAACCTCTATAAATTCCCCTTATACCTGTCCGAAGTTTCTCGCTGTCATCCCATTTCATCCTTATTCTATGGTACACCACCATACCAATTATTTATCCAGCTACATCCCAAGCTGCATGATTTATACCACAATATCTACGTGTTCTGTTATTTTGTCGACCAGTGTAGCTTTGTGCAGGCTGGGTTTGCTGCTTATTGCATCGATCTCACGTTGTTGAAGAACATCGCATACTATCCTATTGTAATTAATGTGTATGCCATTACGGAAATCATGGTATTGCCCCTGATTGGGGTCTCCTCGGTGGGTAGATAAGCACTGTGAACACCCGAAAAACCCAGTAAAATCTGCTTTCTTGCATCATACTGTACTACTGTACCCATCTCAGATCCTGCCTCAATCAGATCCCCTCTAAGGGTGCCTAGTTACCAGCCTCTGAAGTCCATGTGTTTGTAATTTTGCCTAATATGGGTTCCTTGCTTATTGGATGGGCTCTCGTGCCTTTTTGACTTTTTTTCCAATGGTTCTGAGTCCGTAGGGCTCAAGTAAAATCGGGTTTGTCATCCAGTTAACTGACAAACGAATTCACGCAGTTACAGGCACAATATCCTAACACCTCATAGCCTTAATTGCTTTTGCGCTTAACACACACCTAACGTAAATACTTTTGTCAATTTCACCAGGCGCGTTGCCCGTCTTTAGACCTGTCGAAGCGTAATTTTTTCCCACTACGGAGGTCCTAATCTTACCTTGTACAGTGAGATTATAACCTTTATATCTTCATAAGAAGTTGTTACTTGATTCATCTATTCATGATTTTGTGCTTCTTGAGCTTTTAAGTAACAGTGTGTTGCACCTTTGAGCACCTAAAATGTATGAGGTGCGCAAACATTTTAGAAGTTTCATGTGAAATTAAGAAACAGAAATGGAGTCCAGGTAACTTTATTTAACAATATCGATATTAAAAAATTAAATAACATGAGAAAAATTCAAATAATTGTACTTGTAAGTCTGAATTGAAGTTGCTGAATCATCGTCAGAGAATTTTAACTTAAGTGGTCTCACCAATTTAAAATTAAAAAATAATGATTTCATATTGATTTTGGTTCTTTCTCTCGTGATAATGATACAAAATTCAACGGTCTAAGTTTCATTTCAGTCTTAGCCAGAGAATAATTATGACCTTTCCAGGATTTCCAGTTTACTCCATCGGCATGGGTGCTATGGTTTCCTTTTAAATACAATGCATTCAGATTAGAATCATGGCAATTTGTATACCACCAAGCTCCTTTGAAATTCTCGGCACAATTATAAGTGTGGATATCATTATCTCTGTCCTTGGTAGTAAAATTACAACCGTTATGACGTTTTTCAAAAGAATCTCCTAAAAAATAAATAAAAAAGGAGGGTAAATGTTTATCTTTGTACACTCGATAGCAGCAGAGAATATTTGAAAACAATCATTCGTTTAATATCTCAGACAGTTAATTAAGCTGTAAAGTTCTTAATACATCTAATGCAAAAATTAAAAGAAAATGTATTTTAGCTCTTTAAATGTATTATAATGAATAATTACAGAAAAATCAGCAGTCCACTGCTTACACCTTAAATTATTTAAATAGTACAAACCAGCATCTCCTCTGTAACCTTCAACATGAACTTTGTATTGATTCTCCTCACTCTCAACCCAGAACTTGTCGTAAACAGCATAACGAGATTCTCCAGAGAAATCACTCAAGTCAAACCTGATGGAATTGGGTCTTAGGTTGGAAACAGCGTGGATTTTATCATTGCCTACAGAGAAAAATGTGTATTTTTAATTTCTCATTACAATAATTAGGAGTGTACAACATTTCTACCGAGTATGCATTTTAATACTTGGTATAACTGACGATTTTATAGGAAGATAGTTCAAATTTGATTTTTCAGCCTGCACACGTACTTCTACAAAGAAAATAAATTACACGGATATGTGATAAGCTCAAGTACAATTATAATAATTTACATAATTTATCATGTTCAGTAATCAAATTTTGGAAATCATTAAACATTTAGCGAAGGTAGTGCAATACCATGCAACTCTTTTTGCAGGCTAAGTTTTTTTTTTTTTTTATCTGTTGTGAGTATAAAGAATAGTAGCACAACGTGCAAAACTTAAAATAAATTTTAAAAATCATTAAATATGGAAAATAGAAGAAAATAATAATAAGATGTTTGTAAAACAATTTATACACATAATATGTAGAAATACACTGAGTGATCACTCAATTATGACCACCCGTATGAAAACTGAATGCGAACCATTGACCACGTTAGGTACGAGAGTGCGCATTTAGTCGACCTACGTAGCATAGATAGATGTCAGTGGTTCAGTAGGTAGTAAAATTCCCAGCGTGATGGGTAAAAGGAAGGATTTATCGGACTTTGATAAAGGACAGATTGTGGGTGCTCGACGAGCTGGTGTCTCGATATCCCAAACGGCTGAACTGGTGGGGTGTTCAAGAGTCTCCGTAGTTAAAGTGTACCAGGACTGGCGTCAAAATGGTCAAACAACGACCTGACGGCAAAACTGCAAAGGTCAGCAAAAGGTTGATGTTAGAGGTGAGCGCTGGGTCCTATGACTCGTACAGGCGCAGCACTGTTCGCCTGTAGGCGCACCCCTACGGCATCCTCTCTTAACCAAGGTTCATCGGCGTAAAAGACTCGCCTGGTGCAAAAAGCATGCAAGTTGGACGTTAGAAGACTGGAAGAAGGCTCTCTACTATAATGTGCGATATTAAAATCCTCCGATCTTACTCCAGTTGTACCTGTGGTCATGTGGATGACATTAACAGTCATTCCATTGCATAAATGCCATTTATGCAATGGAATTACTGTTATTAAATTACAGTTGTTAAATTTTATAAATTAGAAAGAGAATGGCCACTCACCCAACCAAAAATCCTGATCTACAATTCCGAATCCAAGCTTATAGTCTTGCCATCCTTTGTAAAAGTAATCTTTCTCTCGTCCAAATTCGCCTCTTCGTTGGATAACCTGCATAAAATTTATAAAACAATTTTTTCGTTTTATAAATTTTTATAATTTTTTATAAAATTTATAAAACAACAATTTATAAATGAAAGACTGTTCTTATATAAAACCAAAACATGATTTTATTCAAATAATTTCGTATGGATAAAATAAAAAGATAAATTACTTGAAATAAAATGAAACAACAAGACCTTTATTAAAATTATTGGAATTTCTATACAAATGCTTGCCCGTTGTTGATGAACCTGCTAAACTTATTTACTTATTTATGAAAAAAATTAATTTAAAAATGTTGTGTTTTCATACAACATTTTTATAAATTCAGTATAACATAGTTCAATATAATTTTTTAATTAATTCAAAAAAAATAATAAATAAATAAAAAGACTATAAGCATAAATGAAGCGATTCGTCTCTTCCATTTTGAAGTTCAATGAACCTTTAAGCACACAAAATTCAAACTAATGCATGCGCATGTACAATTGTTTTATTAATTAAATAAATAAACAAATGAATAAATAAATTAATAATAACATTTACTAAAACAAGAAATCAAAAATCACTAATTTTTTTTTCTCTTTGGATAACTGTTTTAATGTTTCTTACTAATGCATAAAAACCAGACAGTTTTCACACGAAGTTACGCAAAGTTAAAGATTTCTCAAGAACTCTAGAGTTCTTGAGAAAGCCAAAATGGCGGATCGATATCTATTCTTTTTCTTTATTTTCTAAATATGTGCGAAACAGTTCTACTTACCGTCCAACCTCCACCATCAGTATCCATATCACAATAGACTTCGAAACTCTCCATTACTGCTCTGTTCCTGGGCCAGATTTTATATATTCCACTCTCAGTATGGCCCGCTTTGTATATTTCTGCACAGTCAAATGGTATGCATTGTCTGTAAGTCTCAGCTATTTAGAATAATTAGTATAATTATAATTAGAAGGGTTATTTTTCCATTTTTTGCATATTATTCTAAAATAAAACAGCAGTCATCTAGTAGGGAAAAGAGAAAATGGAAATTCTTAATTATAAATTATAAGCAAAAATCATGATGATGCAATGTAATTCTCTTGAGATAAACCACATCGGGTTATGGCTAAAAACTTACATTCACTTGAATTTTAGTCAAAATATTATAGTAAATATAATTATTTCTAAAAATAAATATAGTATTTATTAATACTGTTCAACTTGTTTATTTTTTTCAGTTACATAATTAAATTTTGGTGCCTAACATATAATTATATTTTAGACACCATACGAAAGGTTCAGATAAAATCAAAGCGTTTGTTTCGTTGAGTTCAACCTAATGATTTATTGTACAATCTGAACTCAAAACATCATTCCCATTGAACACAATGGGAATGAGGAGACTCTTAGTCTGTAAATTGTTACTTAATTAAATATGCAAATCATATTTAACAGATGATACATAAACAATAAATGCATATGTAGTTTACCTTTGGACAAAATATCCTTCATTGCTCGACAAGCTTCAGCAACCTTTCCATTTGCATCATTCAGAGCACAATCGTTATCAACTGATTCGTGAGCTCCACTTATTATGAAAGAAGAGAAAATTAGTGTGTACCACTGTAGCGCCATCTGTAATCCAAAATGGTTCTTTAATGATTAAAAGTGAGTCAAAAGGACAAAACAAAAATGCGTATTTAAATATCGAAGAACGAATAAAAAACTATGTACAAACATTCACAAAATAAATTTTTGTGAAAGAACTTATCTATAGAAATTTTATTATGAAGAGTTCTAAAATTAGTCCACTTGATATTGATGGTTCAACTGTTGATGATCCTGTTCGGATAGCTGACAAACTGAATGAGTATTTTGTATCTACATTCATATATGAGTACAAGTGTGTTATAGGCCTAATGACTCTCAGGGAGGGGAATGCCAGAAGTTTATCAAACTCTAACAGGGTGCTTAATGACTTTGTAATAACTTAGAGCAAAATGGAAGAGAAATTGTTGAAGTTAATCATAAGAAAGGCAACTGGGGGAATGGGATCTATTCTGTTATATTGATGGAGGCAGCAAAGGAAATAAGCAATCCCTTAGCCGTAATTATGCGAGGATTCTTGGATTCAGCGGAGGTCCTGGCGGACTGAAGAAGTGCAGATTTATTCTAAATCCACAAATGGGGGGGGGGGGTCAAAGGACGACACCGGTAATTACAGACCTGTTAGTTTAACCTCTTTTCCAGGGAAAGTAATGGAATCACTAGTTAAAGAAGCAATGCAAAATCATTTATACAAGACTGAAGTTATAGTTCCGACATAGCATGGGTTTGTTAAGGAGAAATCTTGCTTGACCAATTTGCTTGACCATAGAAAAGACAAGTTTATGTAATATTTATTTTCAATGTCTTCCAAATATAGCTGACCTCTGTCGGGAAAGGTCTGAAGCTCCAGTTTCTTCTGGAATAGGATGAATTTTATAAAGATTAATCATAACAATACTTACTGTCATTTCTGCAGGTTATTGCATTGTGATTATTTTTGAACAAAAAATATTTTTATCTTTTATTTTTATAAAAAAAAAAAATTCAAATATTCATCGTCTTCACCGAATTAGATCTTTATAAGCTTAAGGTAAAGTTAATATTTTAGATGAAGCGGAATATCTTAAGCTCCAAATCTTTCATTAAAAAAAAAAAAAAAGAATAAAACTGTGGCAATAATAACCTAAAATACATCACGCACTTTTTACTGATCCTTCCGATAACATTTGGAGTCATTTATGTCCACATGGATACGTAAAATGTTTATTACTAAATACTAAATTTTAAAAATGTATTTATGTTTTCTAATTTCATTTATTATTAAAAACTGTTTTGTCAACAATAATTGTTAAAGTTTTGAATTCATTAATTTCATTTGTCTCCTGATATTTCATATGAAATCATTCGGCTTTTAGGAGGGTTTATCCTTACATTTTGTACAATTGGCTAGAAATTCAATGGAAGGAAGGCAGAATAGAGATGGATTTGCAACTTACCCTTTAATAAAATTAAACAAACCCTGGAGGAATATGGTCCACTTTAAATCGTGAAAATTAGTTATATAGCTGTGAGAATTTCCAGAACGCGCACTAATATCCTCCACAGAAATTTCCTATACGTATTTCCATCAGAAATACTTCTAGGAAAGTTGTATACTCACTGATTTATAATCAGATGCCGGAAGTATCTTTTTACCCTTATTCTACCGGTTATGATAAGGATACATAACCACGCCCACATGAACTTATATGACATCGATGGTATTTTCACAGTTCCTGTTGATATATTCAGAAATAAACCATGTTTATCTTAGGATAAGAGTAAAATTGCTACCTTGCATGTATAGTGTATTAAAAGAACAATTAACTTTCTTGTAAGAGAAAATGAAGAGAAAATTGTGAAAAAATTCTCTCTCTTTAATAAACTAAAATTTCAAAATTTATAAAACTTTAAAATTCAACTCGAAATCCATAATGTAATTTAAAGAATTCTATGGAATTTTTTCCTTCGAAGTATGATGTGAGATTTAAAATGCAAATTTAAATTAATTTTATTTATATTAAATTTAAAGAGAAAAAAGTAGCATGGAGTTATTTCAATAAAAGATTATTGAACTTTCACTTTCTATGAGTTTTCATAAGTAAGGGAACCATTGTTAAACAATAAAATAAATCTATTTAATTTAATTTAATTTAAGCTTAAATTTTTAATTAATAACCGATTTTAATGAAAAAAATCGTTATTTTAAGAAGGCTGATCGAACAGAATCGATACTCAATACATATTTCCGATAACGCATATTTCCAACCTAATGGCTGCTCTTAAATTGTTATTAGATTTCATTACCAATGGTTTGGAGTACTAATCAAATACCAATACCATGCCAATCAAAAAGATTAAGAAGAGGTCCACTTTCCCTTAAAGGGCTGGGCAAAATGATGAAATTCGAAATGATGACTTATCTGTAACTCAAAGCAGAGGACTGTGATGCAACCGATGATGCCAACCAGAGACGATGATGCAACACATAATCAGTATTGGCCCATTGGTGCTAGGGTGGTATCAAAAGAGGTCAGCACTCCGTAGTCAACTGTCTGTGCAGTTCTTTGATCCAACATTTACCGGTACCCATACAAGATCCATGAGGTAAAACAGCAAAACATAAAGTGATCCACATCAAAGTAACGGCTTTGTTCAATGGAAAAGTTCTACTTACTATCCATCGTCCACCATCTCTGTCCATATCACAATACACTTAATTAAATGGAGATTTAATTTATTTTTGATCTATGATTCATCTCTTGACTCGCTGGCTAAAAGAAAGTTGCTACAATCTAATCTAAATCTCAAGCCCGGTAATTTGAATTTATGACCCCTATTTCTAGAACTCTTTATAATAGTGAGAATTACACCTTCATTTATTTTACTAATCCTTCTCAGAGCCTTATAAACTTCAATCAGATTGTCTCTGATGTCCCTGGTTGCCAACCTCTGTAGCCCACATAATGGGAGTCCTTCCCCATACCGTCCTCCTTCTGCTGATCTCACCATTCGAGTTTCTCGTTTTTGGACTCTTTCAAAAAGCTCAAAGTCTTTTTCAGATGAGGTCTCCATACTTGAACACAGTATTTCAAATATCGTCTTAAAATTGCCTTATAAAGTGGGATTATGACCTTCCTACCTCTACAGGATAACAGTCGATAAATGATCGATAGGACACCGTGGATTTTCCTGGCTGCCTATTTAAACTGTTTAGAAAACTTCATATCTGCCCGTATTGTAACTCCCAGATCCCTTTCCTCCTCCACTGTTTATATTTAAATCCCTCCAAGTGTATAATTTATTTGTGGGTTGTTATTCCCCAAGTGTAAGACCTTCCATTTAGCAGCATTAAAACATAACTGCCATTTCTCGGACCATCTTTGAAGTCTGTCCAAGTAATTTTGAAGGAGCGCTCCTTGGCACTGGTCATTATCAACTCTGCCAATCTTTACTTCATCTGCAAAGAAATTTTGACATCTTACCATTTTAAAATGGTCAGAAGGGTGAAGATTAATTATTACTTGTTTTCTCAATGGATGACTTGAATGGATGATCCATAATTCGAAATGACCTTTGTACTCACACATAATAAAAGTCTTGCAAATGAACCAAACCTCTGAAACAGAAACTTTATTTTTACAAGTATTAAAAGAGTACACATAAAAAACACAAAAAGTCAATTCGACAAAAGTTTTAACCATTCGAATTATTGGTCTTTTGTTTAATAAATTCTTCCATCCTTAACATTTAAAGAACTTTGGATTTATATAAAAATATAAACCATTATCAAAGAATTAATTACAAGAGACTTGTTCTTCACAGTCCATCCCATGAACATTTGATTCATCAAAACTCAACGGTCTCAATTTCATCTCAGTCTTAGCCAGAGAATATTTATAACCCCTCCAGGCCAACCAATTCACTCCAATAGCCGAAATTTTATGATTTCCCTTTAAAAACAAACCATTAAGATTAGAGGTATGGCAACTACCATACCACCAACCTCCGTAATAGCTTTTGGCACAGTTGTTTACATGAAGGTCATTGTCTCTGTCTTTGGTGGTAAAGTTTTGTCCATTATGATGGCCATAAAAAGAATCCCCTGAAAAGAGAGAGAGATAGAATAGTTTACTTGTTTCATATTTAGAGAAACGATTGTAGTTTGTTTATTGCATCTAAAGCTTCTAACGATAGATAGAGAGAGAGATAGAGATCAAACCTGCATTTCCTCTGTAGTCTGCAACATGTAATTTATACAGATTTTCTTCATTTTCAATCCAAAACGTATCATAAACTGCAAAACGATGCCCATCATTATAGTCTAGTAACTCTATTCTGATTGAATTACTTCTTGCGTTGGAAATAGCATGAATTTTATCGTTTCCTAGAGAAAAATAATCCTTTGTTAATAACAATTACAAATGCCATTCTCCTAATCCACCAATTTCAGTAAACCAGATTTGAGTGAACGTTTCATGTTTCTTTTCAAAATGTTTATATCAGTTCAAAAATAATATTTAACTTTCTTACGTTCTGATTCCAATTAGTTAATTTCGACAAATGTCTGGTTTTAAAATTTTTAGAGCGCATGCATTTTATTATAGTAATATTCATGATTGTTGTAAGCTTTTAAAATTGGGCTATAAAAGAACTCAAAGTAGAACAAACTTGCCTTAAAATGTGCCGGTTTTTGAAGAATTGTAGAAGGCCGAACCTTACAGAGTTTATTCTATTTTATGCTTTATTTCATGAAATGTGCAGAGAGAAAACACTCACCCAACCAAAAATCCTGAGTCAGTAATCCAAAACCAACTTTGTACTCTTGCCAGTCTTTGTAAAAGTAATTCTCAGCTCGTCCAAAGTCAACTCTTCTTTGAAAAACCTACAAGAATCAAAATATCAAGTGGAATAAACCAATTTTTGAAAAATGCGTGAACAAATACAATTCAGTAAGGTAACCAGGATTTTAAACTGGGAGAGGGGATTGAACGAATAACTTGGGGCTAATTTATATAAAAAGACGAGATTGGTATTAACTCCAGACAATGATTATCTCAAATTCCTTTTTCCGTATATCTTAAATAATACTTAAGGAAAAGTTCTACTCACTGTCCATCCTCCACCATCAGTATCCATATCACAATAGACTTCAAAGCTCCTCATCACCGCTCTGTTTCTGGGCCATATTTTGTATATGCCACTGGCGTTGTAGCCCCGCTGGTATATTTCTGCACAATCAATTGGCATGCATTGACTAAGACTTGTAGCTACAAAAAATAAAATAGTATTTAATAAAAGGATTTTTGAATTAGAAATTAGAAAGTCTACCATAAATTACCCGCATAAAGAATTCATAGTTGTTCAATCATGGGACATTGACTACTCCATGCATGGTTGGACTATGACCATGATGGTCATAATCTGTCCATGGTTGGACAACTATGTACCACCATGGGACATTGACCAACACATAGTCGTTCACCCATGCGTGGAGCAGTCAATGTCCGGTGTTATAAGAACCCATCTGCAATTTTGAATATGTATTGAAAAGTAAAATTTTCATTTACGCTTTTGTAACAGATGATTTAAAGGTTGTAAACATCCTCACCTTCTTCCATTATGTCCGTTACCGTATGAAAAACTTCTTGAACTTTCGTTTTGTAGTCAGCGCCACATTTTCTGCCCACTGTAGAGTGAGCATTCCAACACACCAGAATGATGATAAGAATTCGAAATATTCGTTGGATCATCTGGAAAAATGTATATTTAATGACTTTGAAAAAAAAATACACGCAATCTCTCAGAATGAACAAAAAAAATTTAAAATTAATTTTCAGTTGCAACGTACTTTTTAATCTGTGGACCACACTAAGTGATAAAACGTTTGCCTGCAGTAAGATAAACACTCTCTGGAGAAAGGCGCTTTAAACTGTGTGTGGATGCTTATATATAACATCCTATTTTGTAAACATTGCCTCTTCTACTGTAAACAGGATTTTTAAATAGAATGTAATGAGTATTCCTTTGACACTAATCGGATACATTGCTTAGAATGGTTGCCTTCTGAGAAGTTCAAATAAGCATCCGGAATTGCAAGAGGAAACAAGGAAGGAAGTGTTTTCTGTTTGTGTACTTTGAAATTCGTATTCTGTTATGCTCCTATGCGAAGGACGCTGTCAAAAGCGACCCTCCTCCCTCCTTTCGTATGGAGATGAAGGGAGGATTGATTTTGAGCAGCCTCATCGATGCGTTTCAACCTCCCATGTTCAAATTGATCGATGAGGTGAAATTCGTCTAGTTGTATACTTAGTCTACTGCTGTAGGACTCTTCCTGGCTTTTCCTCCCAAAAACAGGTCTTACAAGACACGACCCATAGTTGGAGATGCTGTGGCATTCCTTCTAATCTACTGTACTCTAAGCCAGTTTGTAAAGGGGACAGTAACCAAATCCTAGTACTGACTTTCTGTTGCATTTCTTCCTTTTAGCTACATTCTCCTTTCGTCTTCCAATCATTGTATCTTTTGAGATGATTGATTTGGACACACCAGTGATTTCCTTTCTTTTTTTCAACAGCGACTCCTGCTAAAGGTGCTCCAAAAAAAGAAATAACTTCCTCAAAGTTGGAAAGACTACCTGCCCTTCCCGATTACAATAGCGGCTAAGAAGCCCCAAGAAAGCGGACTTGTAATCACATTATGTGACAATTATGTTTTAAATTTTTGACTAGTGAGTGTATCTGACATGAAATTTTCCATGTAGTATAAACTGTCAGATAAGAAGGCACATGATGTCCTGTCCATAATTTATAGGAAGTGGGTGGGAGAGAAAGACGCCATTATCCTTCTACACCAGACAACCTTTAGACAGAACTGGAATATTGTATTCATGTACATTTTTGAATATTGTATTTTTGGAGAACCCCCACCCACTTTGTTGTTGATGCTGTAGGGTTTTAGGCCCATCGGCAACTTAGGCCATATTGCGCCGTATATATGTCTGTATATTGCGTGTGTTCTGTAGTCGAGTTGCTGTGTGTTGTTTGAAAAACCGAAGTTTTCGGGAGAAAAAGCCACGCTATCCTGAACTGAGACACTAATTCAGTGATGTTTCGAAAAAATTCCTCAGGTCATCGACGGGATCCGAACTCAGGTCTTTTCCAAGGGGTATGAGGAGGACGGAGATTATGTCAACTGCGGTACCTGCGAGGGCTGGAGACAAGAACGATTGAAGAACAAATATAAAATCTCAGGGCATAACAGAAGACATGATCTCATGAAGTTCACTTTTGTGAAGTGGGTTTTCGAACACTAGAAGAGTTTCTTTCCGACATAACCTCATTCTGTACATACAGTACTCGACAAAATTAAAAGAACAAAATGTTTTTCACGAATATTTTATAATGAACAGTGTCTCTGAAAGCGAATATTTGATACAACAGGCACCCTGGCATGAAAATTCCAATTATCCAATAGAAATCGATCTACCACCTTTCAGAATCACACATTATGAAAATTATTCATGCCTATAAAAACACGGGTTGGGACTACATCACTTCATTCCCGTTTATTTTGGTGTGTTTTTTTTCACTTGCTCAGTAGAATAGTCGCATCTCCAGTAAGTACTCAGGATGGCAAATCATCATCGTTTAGATAATTCTTTGAGATGGTGGGCCTTGGACAATTTGAAGCCGGGAAGTCACAGGCGGAAGTGGCACGTTGGCTTAATGGTGGCCCAGTGTGGTCTCGGCACTATGAAAGCAGCTCCAGGAGACAGGAACCATTACAAGAAGAGTTGGCCAAGGTTGCCCTCAGTCTGCGTCAACCAGAACACACCGCTATCTGGTTTAAAAGCAAGACGGAAGCCTACGAAATCTTCTTATCCAATACATCTTGAGGTTGCTGCTGTCACAGGTGAAAACATTTCCAAATGGGCTGTGCTAAAAAGGCTCAATGCAAGTGGACTCTACACTAAGAGGCCAGTGGTTTGTATCCTATTAACCCTAACTCACTGCAGAAATCGCCGAAACTGATGCCATGAACATGTGATTTAGAGCCCTGACAAATGGGGTTCAGATCTGCTCTCTGATAAGTCCCGTATTAGCCTACAAACAGATTCTAGACGTTATTTAATCTGGAGACAACGAAGAATGCGATGCCAGCCTCAGAGAAAAGGATACCTACGTTGGAGGCGGTGTTCTCGTGTGGGGTTGAATAATGATCAACGGCCGCCTCCTTCAAGTTTTTGATAGGGGTAACCCAACTGCACATCTTTATCGGGAACAGATCCTCGAACTCTTTATCCGACTTTTTAGGGGTGCGGTTGGCCCACATTTTGTTTTCTTGCAAGACAACGCCACAGCACATAGAGCTCAAGTGGTGGAGGAATATCTTGAAACTGAAGTTATCCAACGACTGCCGTGGCCAGCACGATCAGCACACTTACGGTAAATCCGGTGGAACATGTGTGGGATGCATTGCACGGCGACGGCCAAATTCTCAGTCAACTTGGTGAGCTACGCTCTGCGCTGGCCCAAGAATGGGATTTGTTGCCACAGAATTTTATAGACACTCTTACATCGAGCATAATTCATTGCTGTCACGCCTGCTTAGCCGTTGTAAGGGATCATACGCCATGCTGATGCCATGTGACCATCTTTTCTAGCATGTTGTATCGACTTTTGTAATGTGACCTTTTTTTGGAAATCGCTATACAACCCCTATAAATGTGCCTTATACCTCTCCGAAGATTCTCGCTGTCTCCCCATTCCATCGTTATTCTATGGGACATCACCATACCGAATTTTGTCCAGCTTCATCGCAAGTTGCACGAGTTACACCACGTTTTCTAAGGGTTCAGTTAATTTCGTCGATCAGTGTAGCTTTGTGTAGGCTGGGTTTGCTACTTATTGCATCGATCTCACATTTTTGAAGAATATCGCCTACTAGCCTTGGTATTGCAATTAATGTGCATGCCATTACAGATGTCATGGTATTGCCCGTGATTGGGGTTTCCTCGATGGGCAAATAGGCACTGTGAACACCTGCAGAACCCAGTGAAATTCGCTTTCTTGCATCAATTGGCCATAATCATAATGTACTACTGTACCCCTTTCAGAACCTGCCTCAATCAGATTCCCTCTAAGGTGCCTAGTTACCAAACTCTGTAGCCATGTATTTGTAATTTTGCCTAATATGGGGTCTTTGCTTATGGGACGAGCTCCCTTGCCTTTTTGGACTTTGTTCACAATGGTGCTGAGTTCGTCGGTCTCAGGTGAAAGTTGCATGTTTTAAACTTGAGTTTATCATCCAGTTAACCGAACAAAGAATTCACTCAGTTACAGGCACAATATGCTAACGCCTCATAGCCTTAATTGCTTTTGCGCTTAACGTAACCACTCCCAAATTGACGCTGTTTTATCCAATTTCACCAGGCCCGTTTTCTGTCTTTGGACCATCTCTTGGAGCATAATGTTTTATTTTACTAATGAGGTCCTAATCTCACCTTTAAGAGTGAGATTATGCCCTTTATATCTCTATAAGAAATTGTTATTTAAATCATCTATTAACTATGAGCTTTTAACTAATAGTGTTTTGCACCTTTGAGCACCTAAAAATGTAATTAGATTCTCAAACATTTTGGAAATTTCATGTGAAATTAAGAAACAGAAATGGAGCCCAGGTAAACTTTATTTAACAATATCAATATTAAAAATTTAAATAATGAGAAAAAATCAAATAATTGTACATCTAAGTCTGAATTCAAGTTGCTGAATCATTGTCACAGAATATTAACTTAAGTGGCCTCACAAATTAAAGAATAAAAAAATAACTTTGTACAATAATCATAAAATAACAGGAATCGCAGGTACAAAAGAACTGTTCCCTATCACTACGATCTTCATAATGGGTTTGGTTCTCTCTCTCGTATTCCAAAATTCAACGGTCTAAGTTTCATTTCAGTCTTAGCCAGAGAATAATTATGACCTTTCCAGGTCTTCCAGTTTACTCCATTGGCATGAGTGCTATGGTTTCCTTTTAAATACAATGCATTCAGATTAGAATCATGGCAATTTGTATACCACCAAGCTCCTTTGAAATTCTCTGCACAATTATAAGTCTGGATGTCATTATCTCTGTCCTTGGTGGTAAAATTACAGCCATTATGACGTTTTTCAAAAGAATCTCCTAAAAAGATAAATTAAAACATTAGAGTTACGAGAGTTTTTATCATATTCTCGATACCAGCAGAGAATATAATAATAAAGACAGATGAAAGTCATGAAAATGTATTTGAAAACAAAGATTCGTTTAATATCTCACACTGTTAATTACGCTAGAGGAAATCGTAAAGTTCTTAATACATCTAATGTAAAAATTAAAAGAAAATGCTTTTTGCTTTCTTAAATTTATTATAATAAATAATTAAAGAAAAATTAGCAGTCCACTTCTTACACCTTAAATTATTTAAATAGTACAAACCAGCATCTCCTCTGTAACCTTCAACATGAACTTTGTATTGATTCTCCTCACTCTCAATCCAGAACTTGTCGTAATCAGCATAGCGAGATTCTCCAGAGAAATCACTCAAGTCAAACCTGATGGAATTGGGTCTTAGGTTGGAAATAGCGTGGATTTTATCATTGCCTACAGAAAAATATGTATTTTTAATTTCCCATTAACGCATGCAAGTGTAAAGTTTGGTGAATTTAAATGCTATTAATACTGTAAAATGGAAGAAACTGTTTCATGGTTATGTTTTCTGCCAATAGTGTCTTTTTAGTAATTTTCACCAAATTAATATTTATATATTTGAAAATAAAACGCGTAAAAAGCAGTTTTTTAAATATTTATTTATTTTTTTATTAAAAACAACAACTCCTCCATAAAATAAGTATTTTAATAATTAAGGAAAGATAAAAATACTTGTAAACCCCATGCAGAATTCTAAAAAAAACACATAAACCTTTTTCCAGAAATTAAAAAGAAAGTTCACCATACTGTCTATAGATTACGTGTGTTCTAAGGTCGATTTTCTGTTTCATTGGACGAAAAACCCGAGTTCCAGTGAGATAAAATGTGCTGTCCACGCCTGAGAGCGACTAACTCAGCCACGTTGTGAAAAGGCCGATAAAAGTCCACAGATATTGTATAAAAAACATTGTGAGAATCCTATTGTCTCGAAATTTTACTGGATATATTGGTCAGACAACTGGGTCTCGATCACACAAGTTGTCTGTCCAACACGTCATTGACGTGACTCGAACTCGGGTCTTTTCCATTCGGTGTGGGGAGGGCAGCGATTCTACCAAATGTGCTACCCAAAAGGGCACTGACTTTAGTAATGCCTGCATCTTTTGTTGTTGTTAATTTTATAAATTAGAAAGAGAATGGCCACTCACCCAACCAAAAATCTTGATCTACAATTCCAAATCCAAGCTTATAGTCTTGCCACCCTTTGTAAAAGTAATCTTTCTCTCTTCCAAATTCGCCTCTTCGTTGGATAACCTGCATAACATTTACATAAAATGTATAAAACAAGTTTTCTTTTTATAAATTCATAAAACAATAATTTATAAATGAAAGAATTTTTCTTATATAAAACCAAAACATGATTTTATTCAAATAATTTCCTATGGATAAAAGGAAAGGTTTTTGCTATGGTAAAGGTGAATGCAGAGGTCTCAGACAGTTTTTAAATTGTGTGCAGTGATGACGTTCCCAACAGCAAATTCTAAATGGGAAGTAATCAGAGAAACTACTGTTCAAGGATTAGACCTAAATGGATATTAGATGAACTATTAAGACACGTGCTATAGAAGAAGAAAACTGCATGGGATGCATATAAATTATCAGATGATACAGAAGCCTATGGTACATATAAATTAGTCTATAATCAAGTCACAATGGAGGTTAGGCAAGCTAAGGCAGATTATGAGAAGTTTTTGGAAGAATGCAAAGAAAAACAGCAAAGACTTCTATTCTTATATTACCAGTGGAGGGAAGGGGTTGAATCACATTGGGCCACTTGATGTCTATGGGCTAAATGTTGATGACCCTGCTCAGGTTGCGGACAAATCGAATAGGTATTTTGTATCTACATTTTGTATCCACATGCCTGATCATATATTAAGGATTCTTTATGTGCTGTGATGTAATAACTGGATGATCTAGTATCCACACGATTAATTCTTTAGGGAAGGGGATGCCAGAAGTTTATCAAACTCTAACGAGGAGCTAAATCAGTTTGTGGTAACTAAAAGGAAAGTGGAGGAGAAATTGTTGAGGTTGGACATAAAAAAGGCTCCTAGTGCTGAAGGAATCTATCCAATTATATTAAGGGAGGCAGCAAAGTAGGTACCTTAGCCATAATTATGAGCGCATCCTTGGATTCAGGGGAGGTTCCTATGGACTGGAGAAATGTTGATTATTCCTCAATTCATGAAGGGGGATAAAAAGGCGACACGAGTAATTACATACCTGTTAGCTTAAAGTCTGTCCCAGCTAAAATAATGAAATCATTGGTTAAAAAAATTCAGGACCATTTGGACAGGCATGCAATTATACTCAAATCTAAGCATGGATTTGTCAAGGGGATGGTCTTGCTTAACCAGTCTGATAGGTTACTATGATGTTCCAAAAAATTGACTTCACATACTTGGATTTCAGGAAGGTTTTTGATACTGTTACACCCAAAAGACTGCTGCACAAACTGGAGCAGTGTTGCATTACGGGCAAGTTACTACTATGGATAAAAGGATGGTTAAGTGAATGAAGACAGAGAGTGGTTATCAATGATGGGTGCTGTTCTTCGTGGACTAACGTTATTAGTGGAGTTCCACTGATAACATTAACCGGTCTGGAGGCCTCACGTTAGGAAGGACGTAGAGCTCCTGGAACGGGTGGAGAAGGGCAACGAGACTGGTGAAGGGAACAAAAGGATGCTCTTATCTAGAAAGGCTTCAATTCTGTAAACTGCAGCGTCTTGAAACCAGACACTTACGGGGAGATTTGATTGAGGTGGTTAAAGCCCGGAATGGATTGAGTAAGTTGGATGTTAATGGTATTCTTCCACTTGCTGAGACTACACGCATGATGGGGCATCAATTCAAGTTGAGGGAGGATGGTTGCAGGATAGATGTGCGGAAGTTTTCCTTCAGCCAGCAGGTGGTTGATTGTTGGACTAGGCGCTCATCTGCTTTTGTGGAAGTGGATGGTTTGTATAAATTTAAGGAAGAACTAGACTAATTCTTGGAGGATACGGATGGGTGAACTGTGTTTTTTTTTGATTGATACTGTATAGGCTTGCTTTCTTGCATCATTTGCCATTACTACTACATAAAAGTTCAAATCATCCAAATAGTTTAGTCCATAATAAAAATCTACTTTCAAGAACAAGGAAAAACTTTTCAGAAAATGGGAAAAAAAACTGAACATCCAGCTTGAGTTTATATTCAATATAAACCGGTAAGCCCACTATGACACGTTACGTTAAAGTCGCTTTTAAGAAAAGGAAATTTTAATTTATAAAAAGTAATAAATAAGATATCAAATAAGAAAAGACAAACCGGAGAAATGCTTCAACACATCTTTTCAGAATGGACCAAAGTTCCTTTGGAACATCTCTGGCGGCAAATGAAATAGATAACACAAATAGAATACGAGAAGCGATTATCAAACTGAAATCTTTACAGTTTTCCCTTGCACAAGAACAAACACAAAACCTTAATCAAAAATCACTAAGCTTTTTTTTTCTCTCTCTTTTGATAACAGTTTTAAAGTTTCTTAATAATTCACAAAGACCAGAAATTTTCTACAAAGTTACAGCCTTCTTGAGAAAGCGAAAATGCCAGATCGATTCCCATGAAAACATTCCTCAATAAAGCACGAGATTTATGGTTAGTAATAAAAACAAAAATCTATTCGCGTTTTTGTATTTGTTTCTCAGATCTTCAGCGACATTGTGGTGTCTATTCTTCTTTATTTTCTAAATATATACGAAGCAGTTCTACTTACTGTCCACCCTCCACCATCAGTGTCCATATCACAATAGACTTCGAAACTCTCCATTACTGCTCTGTTCCTGGGCCAGATTCTATATAGTCCACTCTCAGTATGGCCCGCTTGGTATATTTCTGCACAGTCAATTGGTATGCATTGTCTGTGAGTCTCAGCTATTTAGAATAATTAATATACATGTAATTATAATTAGAAGCTTGATTATTTAACCATTTTATTTTCATATTATCCTAAAATAAAACATCATTCATATAACAAGTAAAAAGGAAAATGGAAGTTTTTAATTATAAATTGAAGCTAAAATGTACAGCAATTAATCTCTTGGAAAAAAAAAAAAAAAAAAAACAACAACAAAAAAAACATTCTCATTATAAAATATTTTAGAAAATACAATATTACCTAAAAATAAATATAATGTTTATTAATACTAATCAATATGTTCATATGTTCATTTATTTCAGTTATATAATTAAATTTTGGTGTCTAACATGTAATTATATTTTAGACACCACTGCAAGCGAAGGTGTGAATCTTCATTGACACCATCGCTTGAAATGGGTATGAGAGCAACAGTCCTAGACATTGGACGGCTGGAAAAGAGTGAACTGATCTACGAATCAAGGGTCCAGCTCCATCATGCCGATGGACGGTTGCGTATTCGATGGCGAGCGGATGAACAGCTGCAACTATATCGCAATTGGACGAAAACAGACTGATGGTATTATGGTTTGGGGGATATTTTCATGGATATCACTGGGTCTCGTCATCCCCATTGAATGCATTGAGAATGAGAAGACTTCCAGATCCTACGTCGGCATTGTTTGGGACCAAGTTTTGCCTTACATGGTGACCGTGTATCCATGTGCAGTGGACTCTTTCAACAAGACAACCCTCCGGATCTTCCTTCTGTCCAGCTGGTCCAGGATACTTGAGGACACCATCCGTGGTCTCTTGGAGTCGATGCTGCCACGCCAGGTGCAAGTGGTTATCACGGCAAAAGGCCACCCAACGTGCTATTAGGTAGATGATCATAATGTTTTGGATTATGAGTGTATAAGCTCCAGAAAATATAGAAATCCACTTTTTTAATGCTATTTAATCGTATTGATCAATATTTGAATGATTGGAATATCACTCTTTCATTTTTAAGAGCATGTTGCTTGAGAATGAGTTTATAAAGATCACAATGCTTCCAAATCTTCAACAAAAGTTTAGATGTTATCTTAATTGACTTGGACATACACTTTTCATCAATGTATAGAGCAATAACGATTTCTTTGGAGCAAAATAAAAATTAGAAGATACTCACCTTCTTTCAATACATCCATTACCACATTGCAAGCTTCTTCTAATTTCTGTTTGGATTCAGAAATGTCACATTTTTTATCATCCGTATAATGAGCGTAGGAAAAACATCCCAACATAACAACATGAAGGAAAACATAAATGCTTTGGAAGATCATCTGGAAATTATTAAATAAAATTGCTTTAAAATAAATATTATAAATAAAAAGCTTAAGTATCTTATTAACAATTATTAATATTAGTATAATTTAATATCTAATGTCATGGTATAGTTAATGCACACGCTATTCTGATGAAAATTCCTAATTTCATTCTTGAAACGTAAATGCTTTAAAATTTATTTATCAAATGAGAAAATCGCATATCAAATGAAGTAATTCCTTTGGAAAGCTTACCTTTAACCTGTGGACTGAAAATGATAAAACGTACTGCTGAATTTGATTTGAGAATAACACTCTACGGGTCGAAGTCTCTCACGGTGTTTATATACACCGTATGTCGTCAACGTGAATTCAGTTCTGCTAATTCTATTGCACGTAGAACTTTCCTAATTGGAAGAGTGAGGAGATACCGAGAAAATCTAGATAATATTGCACTTTTTAGATAAATAAAAGTTCAAAGTAATCTCTTATAAATTACGTCACGGGATTTTCACAACTTCCGATGCTCACTTTCCAAAGTGGATCGTTTTAAAAAGACCACAATTTTAAAATGTGATTTTTTTCGTGCACATTCTTTGTTTAAAAGTACTCTCCCTTTATCTAGAGTTTCTTGAAATAACTATAAATGAATGGAAAGTCCGAATACACGTTGATAAATAAATTAATTAAATATATAATTTTGAAAGGAAGTTTAGTAATGTTTCATACGTTACATAACTATAGCACGTAGGAAAAGTTTCTTTTAATTTTAGTTTCTGCGAAATGAGAACGGAATACCTGTATTCAACCCTCTAATAATGTGTATTCACAAGAGAAACCCCTACTCCATTTATCTGAGAGAGGTAACGCAGTTGGTAGAATCACCCTCTTCTCAACACAGGTTGGAAAAGATCTGAGTTTGAATTCCATCGATGACGTGAGGAATTTTTATGGGCCCTTTTCACAACGGTTTCAGACGAGAGCATGTTTTTTTCGCCCAGCAAACAGGCAAATCGACCACAGAACACATAGCTAGACTGCTGATTGCGGTTGGTGATGTTTGGCTTATGCGCCGCCGCTGCTCTCTAGGGGGTTTGGAGACTTGCATGATCTTCCTGACATTTATAGACAGGAGTGGCATAGAAACGCTTCCATTTTATCCATGATCGAATTTGGCTAGTGTGGATTAACAGTGATTGCGCAAATCGACCAGCCAGCGCGACATTTGACAATAACCCGCCTCTTTCAATAAGTCAGTTTTTCTCTATCCTATTATATTCCTCTGTCGATATATAAAGAAGGTGTATGTGGCTCATACACTTCTTGTATACCGATCTGAGTCAGCTGATTATCCGGGAAGGTTCAATAGACTATGAAAACAGGGGTGTACACAATGTACTAAACATATATACAATTTACATGAAAGCATTTGTAATCATTGTAATCTACTCTATTTAAATATTGTAACTTATTTTTGGTGTTTAGCATTATGATGTATAATATTCCTTCGTAATAATTAATTCCTTCAAAATAATAAGGATATTTAATAATAAATAAACTTACCTTAAAATTATATACAGAGATTTGTTTATTCCAACGTTCTTTAGCAAAACAAACTCTTTTTAAAATAAACACAAAATGTATAATGCAAGTTTTGTAAACATGACTTTTTGGTAAATAAACGTTCATTTGCCATAAAAATTGACGTAGGTTATTGGTCGATATTGCATTTCTACTAAAAATAAATCCGCCACAAGTTGTAGTTTTATAACATTAAAATTATATAAAAAATAATGAATTAATTTGCGCGATTATAATAATAATAAGCTATAATAATCACAATAAAATATTCGATTGATTAATTAAAAGAATTCGAGTATTTTGATCTATTTTTCATAAACAGGCGATGGACCAAATCACTGTGTTATGTTTAAGTATTACTACGCGCTAGCTAGTGTTATCAACAACTGGATCAGGAAACTGAAGAGTTTCTGATTTGATCAGAATCCAACATGGCATTTTGATATTTGGGTTGGATTATTTTGGTTTTGAATTTCTGTAAATAGATAATTAAACAGGCGATTGTGGATAAAAGTGGAATATTCTGCGATTAACTGAATGCAACTTAAAAATTGAATTTATTCATTTTATGCAAAGAGGTATTGAATTCTTATTATTTTGAGAAAAATAATAAGATCTGATTGCAGGAAAGGTTAGCAATCCAACAAAACTAAAAATGAGACTCAAGTTAATCATAGGCGATTACAGTCATTGGCCAAAAAATTGGAGAGCCTACTAGGGCCATGATTTGTCCGAATTATCGCCCATACTCATCGTAACATGGATTCCACTAAATGTTTGAGGGAGTCTAGCTCCAGATTTGACCATTCTTCCATCACGATATTTGTTTGCTACTGAATAGTGGTTGGTAGAGAGCCGCAAACCGAACCTCCTTTTTCAACATATCCCAGACATTTTCAATTGGATTCAAACCTGTAGAATCTGGCAGCCAGGGTTGTGTTGAAAATCTCAAGAATGTTCGCAGAACTATTCACATACAGTTTTTACTTTTTTTGATTATTATTTATTCTCTTGATTATAATTTTTTGATTGTTATTTTAAACCAGAAATTAAAGTTATTATTAAAAGCATTTTATGTCGTTTTTTTATCTGCCTAATAATTTTGTCCAATGATGTTTAGAAAAATTGTTACTAGGCTTTTGTTAATACTGTTTCAAATAAAAGAACTTTTTTTTTTAGACTACTGTACAGTAAATAGCGTTTTCGACTTCTGCCTGTTATACTATAATTTCTTTATGAAGTGGAAAACAGTTTGTTGATATTTGGAATTCATTTCGCTTAAAACTCATAATAAAACCAGTTATTTTATTACTTCTAGGAACTTGGCTTATATTTTATTAAATTTTTTAAAATATATTTTAAGTAAAACAGTTATATGAAATTGGGCTTAGAATCATTTCTCGATAATAAAATAAATATAATTCATTCTTATGAATTCATTTGAAAGGCATCTAAAAAAGAAAACAAATTTAATAAAACTTGAACCAGAAAAAAAAAATAAAAACAATTAAAAAAATTAAAATGAAATAAAGTTTTAAAGATTAATTTATACATTATATTATATACTGTATATATTAATTAATACAAAACTTTTTATTTACAAATTCAAGCTTCTAAAGTTACAAACTTCTGCCTATTAGCTATTCTGTGTACTACAAACTATTGTGTGTTATTATTATTTATGTACTTTGTCGATTTATCAACTATCGGTATAATCAACAACTGAGAGGAAAACAGGGGGAAGTGCCTGCAGTTATCTGAGGATGTTGCTGGTACTTTTGTCTTGTATTGTATTGCAACAACTCAAGCAGTGTTGTGACAAACACCCAGGGAGTTCTCTGAATTATCCCTTCTCCGATTTCTCAGAATTTCCTTAAATATAAGACATAGCCGAAGTCATCACATGGAAGCAGGAATGGCAACCTCTGAAGTACTTCCTCTAACTGAGAAGAGTATATAAATAACAACGCGAAATCCAGCACGTGCTAATCATTCACCCGAGACCGGTTCCGGGATAGAGGAAAGGAGCTGTATGTGACTCTTAAGTGTCGATTGTCTTCATCAAGTAAGTGATTATGGATCATTTTATTTTCTAGCTGATTTTTAATGTTTTGTTGATTTGGAAAACTTTTTTATTATTATTATTAAATCCATTGATTTAGCAACTACGTTATCAATACAATAATAGCAAGCATTAGTGAGAACTTTAACTTCAAGGAACCTTGAGTTACGCAGATTACAGAAGAGAATATTCTTTTTTGATAATATGTTTAGAATTATCAGTTTATTTATGAAATCAAAACTATATTTCGTTTAAAATATCAACCAAAGGGAAGGAGAACTGATTGAGAGTGATGGCCAAAGAATTTTAGGCCATGCTTGTAAATTCGCTGGCTAAGAAACCATGGGAAATTCATAAAATGTGCCAAAGAACGTTCGTCGGATTGAAGGTATACATGATCGTTGTCCAAAACGTTTCTCAGATTCAAGATAGACACGAGGGTTGTCCAAATAGGATTTCGTGCATGAGAATCACGTTGGACAATCAGCTGTTGTTGTGATTAGTATTTGCAAAGTCCACTTAGCGAACCCTCTTCCTCAAATCTTGTAGTAGTAACCGTGGCACATAGATATTTCATGGATTCCAGTGGCACATATTTCTTAGTGGTTCTATACTGTTGTACCGATTGACATGATCTCGATGGGCTCTTCAACAGGCACAAGGGAACGTATTTTTCATCCAGAAAACTGACCTAAAATATACGCAATTATACACACAACATATTGACCCTCTTGGCCTTAGTTGCGCTGGTTCTGTCAGGCGATCTCTTGACTGGAACCTCTTAAGTATTGGAACAATCCATTCGTTTGTTCCAATTAAAATTACAGACTCAAATTCTTTTAATATAGTTTATTCTTGTAATATAGGGCTTAGCGAGGCAACGATAACGTGATGAGTAATAGAAAATGAAGCTGCTCAGTAGCATCACTCGTGGCCAGATTTGGAACTAAGTTTTTGATTCTTTAAAAAAAATCCCATAATAGTTTTGCGGTCTCCAATGCACGCAAAACTTAATGTTTTTGGTGTTTGAAATATTTGTCTTACAACAGAATGGCTTGAAAATACCCAATTCATGCTTAAATGCACGAATTTAAATTAACAATATCTGCAGTTCTTTTTTTTCCTTCTGCAGAATTTGTTATAAAGAAACTTCAATCTAAATTTATCTGAATAAAATTTCGATTTCTGTTTACAAACATATGTAGCCATATTTTAATATTTATTCTCGATTTTCTGCAGAGATAAATGTCAAGGATGTCAACTAAGCTGATTATAATTCTCGCTATCATCACCCTGGAAGCAGATGCATACAAAAACAACCATGACCCCCAAGGACCGGAATGTTCAGCATTGAACTTTCAATCTTTGCTAAATACAGCGGCGGAAATAATTGGCAAAGCTAAGAAATTGGCTTCGGGTAAGTACCGCATTCATTAGCACAAGGAAAGAAACTTGTAAATTTGTATACGAATTTTGGAAATTTTCGTTTAGTTTTAACCTTTCGTTCTTCACAAAATTATGTTTATAACGAATGAATAAATTTATTGTTATTAACAAAATTCATATCAAAATGACGGGTATCAGGATATCTAAATTATTATCGAAGTTAAACTAATAAAACCGAATAAGAATAAATGCTTTTTAATAAATATATGAATTGTACTTATATATTTAAAATAGAAGACTTTGATGCTTGGGCATCGAGAGAGAAAGGAAACTAGTTGCTGTTTGTCACCTTCCAAAGGCATCTAGCCATAAAGCAAATCATATAAGCCTAAGCAATCACCACAAACTTATTTAGTTTTGGACAAGATAACAGTCATCCTATGAAGTTAAATTTGTTTTCAGGACACTTCCTTTCTTCTATTGGTGCTATAACTCAAGGTATTCTAGATATATTTCAGGCTCTGGCCACCTGAGGTTTACGATTACCATTCTGCCAATAGCCATCCAACTTTTATCATATTCCAGAATTCAACAAATGGGAAAACCTTAATAAGATACGTTCAGTACCTCTTTATATTACAAATAGGTGGTAACTTTTAGTCACCAATTGGTTCTGAATCTCAGTTTAAACTTAGCAATTCATTTTAAGCTTGAATCAATGCTTCACGATAAATAATCTACTTCATAGAAATATTTAATTCTTCATTTCTATTCGATGTTATTTTTGTTGTTATTCCAACTGTTTGTTATTATTATTTTATTTTTTTAGAAGGAATGAAACCAATGGACTGTGCTGATATTATCACCGCTGGACACAGAGTTAGTGGAGTATACAGCATCTGGCCGCAAAGTCGACTTGTTTCTGGAGGTTTTCCAGTGTTCTGTGACATGAGAACTGATGGAGGAGGCTGGACGGTATGTTTTAATGGGCGTATTACATTCGTTGGTATTATTTAGGGGGAGTTTCTTGTCTCAGTGACTCTTGTCTCAGGGGAAATTTGGATTCAATCAAGGTTCCATCTTCTTCTGGAACCTTTTCATCTTTCGTTCTCCTTAGAGCTAACTCAACTTCTTCAAGCAATGCTACTGGAACTTTCTACCTTCCTCTTCCAACTGATAATTTTTCATCCATTTTTATCCATAACAGCAACTCTCACATGAAAGTTTGGGAGTGGTTTTACGCAAAAATACTTACTTTTAGAAATTCATAGAACTTTATTTACAATTATTCATAGAAAATAAATTTAGAAGAAGAATCCTCTAAATGAACAGACAAACAAGTGAAGATAAACAAGTACAGTACTGTATATACATATATTATACATTTCTGTCCCGTTTTACCCTCCACACAAATGGTAGCTTTTCTTTACAGATGAGTTTTCTATGCTGTGGAAGTGCTCTTTAAAGCACGTTCTATCTCAACACCGAGGCAATTCGCTGTGAAGGTGGAGGGGGCTTTTATGAGAGATACCAATGGAGCACTCCGGATAATCCGAGTTTTGTTAAACAGGTTTCAGTAATCTTAATAAGAAAAGGAAGATACGCCCTCACATCTCGAGAGCTCTTCCACCCATGTTTCAGTGTCTCTGAGGTTTACGTTTACCGAAAGGTTTTTCCTCCTTCCAAATGACCAATTGCTTTCACCAAATTGGATGCTGAATGCCTGAATATTATCTTATTTAAGAAGTAATCTTTTCTTAATTTGCAGACAGACCATCAATTCTTCATAAAATTTTGTCACCATTCCGACGAATTTCTGATTTACTTTTAGATTATACAAAGAAGAGGAGATTTTGGGAGATCAAAAGACTTTTTCTATAAAGATTGGGCCGAGTACAAAACAGGATTTGGAGACGTGAGGCAAGATTTCTGGTTAGGTAAATTACTTTTTGTTCATCTCTAAACTAATATCACTCACACTGAGACGAGAGAGTTTTCCTTTATATAAAATATTAGTGATATTCGTTGCAAAATATCGAAATTTAAATAATTACAAAGCTACCTTCTCTTCAGGATAAACATAGTTTAATATACAAATAGTTTTTTTTTTTACTATCATTCTTTTGGATGACAGATGAACTAATGAGACTCGTGGCAGAGAAGAAACACGCATACAAATTAATACGTGACACACAACCCTAAGACGGATATAAGCTAGTCTGTAATCAGGTCACAAAGGAGGTTAGGCAGGTGAAGGCAGATTACAAGAATTTTTGGCAAAGGATGAAAAGAAAAACAGGAAAGTGTTCTTTACTTATGTAAACTCTAGAAGGAAGGGGATGAATCAGAATGGTCCACTTGATATCGATGGTTCGACTATTGATGACCTACTTGGATTGCTGACAAACTGAATGAGTATTTTGCATCTACATTCATCACACATGAGGAAATCTGTTGGAAGTGGAGGCCAGAAGCTTATTGAACTCTAACAGGGAACTAAATGATTTTGTAATAACCTAGTGCAAAGTGGAGGAAATATTGCTGAAGTTAAACCTAAAAAGGCACCTTGGGTGGATGGAATCTATCCACTTATAGTAAAGGAGTCATCAAAGCAAGTAAGAATGCTTTGCTGCCTCCTTTAGTGCTCAGTCTGAGAATGCTCTCATAATCTGAGAATGTTCAAGAATGCTCCCATAATCATGAGAGCATTCTTGGACCCAGGGAAGCTTCCCACGGATTGGAAATGTGCAAATGTTCTTAATTCACCAAGGGGGTTCTTAATTCACTTATGGATAATCTTCCAAATAACTTTGGAAGATTGTCCATAAGAGTGCTTAGAGACACAAGATTCCTGAATGCATATAATATCAAATAAATGTTCTGTTGCAATGAGCCTGATCTCATAAGCAACGCATCTAGAGTGTTGTGCGTTGATCTGCATGATTGTAAGTAGGAAGGGGCAGTCTGGTTCGCTGACTAGCTACGCAGAGAGAGACACACTGCCCATCTCTAGTCTCGAGATCGCTTGTACCGCTGGTTGTTCGTTATGATTACCAAACGATGGCATTACCAAAAGAATTGCGGGCCGGATAGCTGTGTTTAGATGTCTTTCTATATTGGAACCTTTGATCTTAATCCGATGTCAAACGGCAGATATGAAAACTGAAAAAGAAGAAAGAACGCCAACTTTCAGAAAAATTAAATAAATAATAAAATAGAAACAATAAAATAAATAGTAATTATTGAAAATATGTGAATCAGTATTCAACTATAAAAATATTACTCAAATATTACATAAGATACAAAATAAATCTTTTATATACAATTAGAGAATAGTGAAACATTATGCGTTTGCAAGATGCAAATCATTCGCTGTAGACTATGCGCATGCGTATCATAGAATGCTTAATGTCTGTAATTAGTCACGTCTTGACCTAATAATAAGCTTTTTTTTCCTTGCATTTTAGAGTACAAAAACAGAGATGGAATTTATTTGATTTAAGATCACGACCTCCCATTAAGACAGCAAGTATTTCACTAATAGGTCACTTTGCTGGGGGCTACAAGCACTAGGTCTGAGGGGTGTATAAGAGGACACCAGAAGTAAAACACGACAGTAGAAGGAAAATGCCTTGACCCATTCCACTTTAGGAAGATACCACATCTGTCTGAGGAAGTCATTATTAAAGAGAATATCACGAACTGTTTCCCAACCTTTCTGACCTATTATCGCAAATCTCGAAAGTTTTCTTAGTGAACGAGAGCTTTTGTTAAGTTTTATACAATGTACACTATCATCCAAAAGTATTAGAACAAAATGAATTGATATGATTCTATTTCTTTGATGTTGAGATGCGTTAGTTACTGAATTACTCTGAATTGTCCCAAATTCTTTATTTTGTTTCAGGAAACGATTTGATCTCTGCACTAACAAACCAAAAACAGTACTCGCTGAGAATCGACATGAAGGATTTCGAAGGAGATTCGAGATTCGCTTTGTACGACTACTTCTGGATAGACAATGAAAGTTATAATTACACGCTGCACTTTGAAGGGTTTACTGGAGATGCTGGTAAGGAAAAACCTTAGTGTGTAGCCAGAGATGTAAGTAAATCAGCAAGAGAAATAGGGGAGCATGCACAGAATAGTCAAAATGACAAAGAAAGAAAAAGAAAAGTGATAAAAGAGAATTCACTTTCGAAATATAATTTTGTAATGTGGAAATATTTTTGTTGTTCCGTGCATGCTCTTCATTTCAGGTGTGATTAGTTCTTCTTAACTAATATAATGATCATCGTTAAAATTAATATCTCTAGTGTCCTTACGCTGCCCAATATGTTCTTAACCGGCGAGAAACTGGGCAAAATTGTCGCTTCACCGTCTAATATTTAATACGTAGTCCTACTTCTTTTTGCATTCATATAACAGGAAACTGTTTTCTCAATAGAAAACACTTTTCAGTTTGTTTTCTATTGAAAAATCAATGAGAAACTTGAAAATTTAAAAATATCACCAACAAACATTGGCTTTCTCATATTACTGGACACGGTCAGCTGTTCTTGGCTCTATCTGGGGTTGAATTGTGACCGGAATACTTGAAATTAGAAGTGACACAGATCTCTCGGAGACAGAAAAAAAGGACGGATTCACTTTACCAGAAAAATCTGCATACATAGCTGTGACATATATGGACATAAACGATTAGAACGTCAAATTGATCGGGGAAGTAGAAAGGTCTAAACGTGTGGTTAGATCAGTGAAATCTCCCACGGGAGGAACTCTGAAAGGATCGCACCCTTTTCAGAGTTTTATATAGCTTCTTATGCGCGCATCTTAAAGGCATTGCCCGTTATAATTAAGTTTGGCTCGTCAATGTAGTCTTCAGCGGAAAGTTGTTACAAAATTACTTCATTTATTTCCTTTTATTAGTTTTTTCTTTAATTTACGTGTTTTGTTCATACAAATCTTTTTCCTATTACGCAGGTGATTCACTCGCAAGCCATAATCGACAAATGTTTTCCACCAGGGACAGAGACAACGATCAGCATGCGACTTCTAGCTGTGCACGAGTATACAAAGGAGGTTGGTGGTACGGTTCGTGTCACGGGGCCAACTTAAATGGGCTCTATTTGAACGGCAGCCACTCGTCTTACGCCGATGGAGTTGAGTGGAAAACCTGGACTGGATACAACTACTCCCTGCCTTTCGTTGAAATGAAAATAAGACCACTGTTTTTCATGAACGAAGACCATGTTCCATACTGACTGTTCAATTTTAAAATGGGTCAAAATTAACAGCGAATAAAATACAAATGTACATAAGATGACTCTTTGGTGACTACGTTGGAAGAAAAATGTCCTCTTTAGTTGGGTCTTTTAAAGTTAAGTGAGCAAATGTTGTGGCTCATCGGTAAAAACATTGTTATGGATATTTGTTGTTACGAATTAAAAAACAAATCACATTTTAAAAGTCTTCAGAACATAAAATCGCTTATTGTGGAGTTTCACTGCACATAAATCATTGACAGGATATTTGTTTGGTGTCTGTTCTCCAGGAGCAAACTCTGAAACGAATCCAAATTATCTTGAAGTAATATAGTCACGTGGTTAACGACCAGAACCCAATGTTTCTGGTTGTTAACCATAGTTCATACCATTATCGGGATTTTCATCAAGCAACCATCAATCTTAGCGAATTACAGACAAGTCACCAACTAACAATTATCAATAAAATTTTGCAGTGAGGTGAAATTCTTATCCTGTGAGTTAACTGACATTATGAAATATTTGTTTATATTAGTTGTAGACGAAGACCTTCTCGAGTCAATTCCTGCAACGTATATCTGACGAAAACTTGTACAGACCCTGAAGTGAATGATAAGGCCCGGATTCGAATCTCGTCGATAACGCGAGGAACTTTAATGGGATTTTTTTCATCCATGGCTGAGTTAGTCGGTCTCAGACGTAGATTGCAAGCTTTCCCCCCCACAAAACTAGGGTTTTTTCATCCAGCAAAACAGGAAAATCGACCAGAGACTGGTGACCTTAATATAACAGTTTGGTTTCTTGTTAGACCACAGGGCTTTCAGATTGTATTACACTAGCAACACTCCACTGGCATTCCAAAAAGCCGATGCCATCACCTTTCCAGCATAAGGAATCGACTTGGCTTTCCTTGAGCGGGAGAAGGAGCGGTGCTTGCACTGCTGCTTTGTCTCCAGCTGAGAGTGATGGACCCATTTCTCATCCATGGTCACAAACCTTGCAGGAAAATTCGATGCACCAGCTTGAAAACGAAGAAAAAGTTCACTTGACTTTAACAACTCTTGTGCGTGTTTGATCTGCTGTCAACAATCTTGGGATCCATCATGCTGACACCTTTTTCGTAGAGAGAGAACCTGTGTTATGTGGTACACACAAGATGAGATGCACAGTGGGTGCATCTCATCTGAACTTGGGCCGTCTTCCAGGCTTCTCTCCCTTTTTTAAAGAGCTTCCCACTTACTGACCATAGAATATGAAGGGAAATCCTCACCCAATGTTGTAACCATATCCTCATGAACTGCCCTTGACATTAATCCCTTTTTCAAATATTTGATCACTGCACGGTGGCTGATTTTGTCCATCGTTCCTCATTCACACAACTCTGTGACTTCAGAACCTGCAATTAGAAAATGACTGACCTTCTTCGTTTTTCGTACCACATTAACCACACTCTCTACTTCACTTCTCGAGATGATGGTGGAACAGAAATCATCCTAAGAAATGAACCCACGTATTTAATTCATTTAGTTCAAATTCTGACAAAAAGCGAAAAAATCCCACAAAACTTCCTCTCTTCACTGACGGGACTCGAGTCAAATCTGGGACTTTTCCACCCGTTGTGGGTGAGACGATAATTATAACCCAGTGCAGATCGAAAACATTTTGAAGCAGTTACGGTACTTGTAGCTGCATCAGCACTATCAAAAGAATTTCTCAGTACGTTTCCACCTTTGTAATCAATATAAGGCTTCAAATGAATTTCATCGATCATTAAACTAATTTTGCGTTGTGGAGAATTTAAAAAAGCCAATTTCTGTTCAGCATAAATCTGAAAATGATTCTCTTGATGGTCATCTAGAAGTTTTGGGTTTAGAGAAGAGCAGAACTGTGGTAAACATTAATAGCTCTCGCTATTAATGTTTACCACAGTTGAATTCAATAAACAACAAGCAGAATTTAAAACAAAAGAAATATTATTAACATCACTGCTGTTGGCAATTACTGGTATCTGTTTTTAGATGTCAGTAATTTGATTGAAACTATTCATCTTCATGGGAAGTTCCATTCACTTTGACTTTCCTAAATTATGAATTTCAGCGCTCTGTACAAATACCGACAACATCAAATCTTCCCTAATCTTCCCGAATATTTTATATATAAATGAAACCATTTTTCTTTTTCTTTTCATGCACGACAACGCCACTGCACATAGAATTCAAGTGGTGGAACAATATCTTGAAACTGAAGATATCCAATGAATGCCATGGCCAGCACGATCACCAGACTTAAATCCAATCGAACATCTGTGGGATGCCCTTGGACGTCGCATTGGAATTTGTTGCCACAGAGTCTTATAGGCACCCTTATATCGAGCATGGTTCACCACCACTGCCAGGCATGTTTAGCCATTGAAAGAGATCATACGCCGTACTGATGTCATGTGACCATATTTTCGAGCGTCTTGCATCGAAATCCAAATAATGACTGATTTTTCAACATCTCGTGAAATACTTTACTCTGTCCGATGGTAGAGAAAAAGATGTATGGATTAAAGCAGTTTCGTTTTACCTTTAGTAGTGAGGCGAAGATGTCAGTACTCTTACATTAAAATTGATGTTATAACTTCGTTCAAATGACAAGCATTGTTTAATTTTTTTTTTTTTTTTTTTGATTTGGTAGTTGTTGGCGCATCGGCTTCTGTGGCCATATTGCACCTCCCAAGGTTTTTGCAGTACTTTGATCCAAGCCCGAGGCGGGAATCGAACCCGCGACCTTTGGGTTGCCGGGCAGGTACTTGACCCACGCATTGTTTAATCTAAAGATCCCCAGAACAGGTAAGCTTATTGGAATACTTTCCATGAGGCGGGAACGGTGGCTGTAGAATGCATGTGCTGTGAACAACATGGAAATGTATAATTGTATCCAGTATGCGGGCATATTTCTGAGTTCAGATTTTGAATGCAGAGGACAAACAGTGAATATTAATCACCTTCTTGGCGCCACGCACAGATCGGACCGTTCGAAATGTACTACATTCTTCTCAGGTAAGAAATTCGCACAGGGAATGCCAAAAAAAAAAAAAAAAATTGCTCTATACCATCATGGAAGGTGAACGAATCAGAATGTTTTAATCTGTTTCATCTGGCGAAATTTAATAAATAAAAATGTAGTAGTAGTAGTAGTAGTAGTAGTAGTAGTGGCACTTGATGCAAGAAAGCAAGTGTATGAGCTTATGCAGCATCAGCCAAAAAAAAAAAAAAAAAAAAATCACACCATACCCTCTAAATGCCTGTCCAGTTCCTCCTTAAATTTATTTAACCTATCAACTTCCACAACGACAGATGGAAGTTTGTTCCAGCAATTAACCACCCGCTGGCTAAAGGCAAATTTCCGAACATCTATTCTACATCTGTCCTTTCTTAATTTGAATTTATGTCCCCGTAGGTTCGTATTCTGAACAAGTGGGAGGATCCCATCAGAATTCAGCGTGCTCAACCCATTCAAGGCCTTATAGACCTCAATCAGATCACCGCGCAGGTGCCTAGTCTCCAGCCACTGCAATTTGCAGAACTTAAGCCTCTCTTGGTAAGAGGATCCCTTCATTCCCCTCACCAATCGTGTTGCTCTTCTCTGTACACGCTCAAGCAAATCTACATCCTTCCTAAAATGAGGCCTCCAGACCTGTACGCAGTACTCAAGGCGTGGCCTGACCATTGCCTTATACAGAGGGACAATCACCTCCTTTTCCCTGCTAGCAAAATTCCTATATATCATTGACAAAACCCCATGACCTGCCCTAGCAGCCTGTCTACATTGCTCAGAAAACTTCATATCTGACTGCACAATTACTCCCAGGTCTTTTTCATTTTCTACCACCTTAAGTGTAGTACCACACAGTTGGTACATTTCTCTGGGGTTACTTCTACCCATATGCAGTACTTTGCATTTGTCAAGGTTAAACTTCAGTTGCCACTTCTTAGCCCATCTGCCCAAATTATCTAGATCCTGTTGCAGTAGCACACTGCCATTACTGTCATTAACAACCCTGCCAACCTTCGTGTCATCTGCAAACTTCGACATTAAGCCTGATATACCTTCATCAATATCAATGATAAATATACAAAACAACAGTGGACCCAACACCGAACCCTGTGGGACTCCACTAATAACATTAGTCCACGAAGAGCAGCGCCCATTGATTACCACCCTCTGTCTTCTCCCACTTAACCATCCTTTTATCCATTGTAGCAACTTACCCTTAATACCATTCTGCTCCAATTTGTACAGTAGTCTTCCATGCGCAACAGTGTCAAAAGCTTTCCTGAAATCCAAGTATATGATATCAAAATTATTTTTTGCATCCAGTTCCTTTGTGACCACATCATAATAACCAATCAAATTTGTCAGACAAGACTTTCCCTTAACAAACCCATGCTGTGTCTGAATTATTGCTGCAGTCTTGTCTAGATGATCCTGCAATGCATCTTTAACCAGTGACTCCATTATTTTTCCAGGAACAGAAGTTAGACTAACTGGTCTGTAATTACTCGTGTCACCCTTCGAACCTCCTTTGTGAATTGGGGATACATTTGCACATCTCCAGTCCGTGGGAACCTCCCCTGAATCCAAGGATGCTCTCATAATTATGGCTAAGGGTTTGCTTAGTTGCTTTGCCGCCTCCTTTAATATAACTGGATAGATCCCATCCACCCCAGGTGCCTTTCTTATGTTTAACTTCAACAATTTCTGCTCCACTTTGCTCTCAGTTATTAAAATGTTCTACCCTTTTTCTGTGTTCATATTTGGAGGGAAGCTGGTGTTACATTAATAAGTAAATATCAAACAATCTGTTAAATGCACACAAATGGCAGCGTGGTACCAAATTTACTGCGTAGTTTGGACTCTGCGTGGAACCAACTAATAACGTTTTCCGAGCAGGGAAATTGCACAGGGATCGTGACGTCCCCAGGAAACGTGTTCTTAATCTGATTTCAATCTCCTTTACTTCCTGGGTCACGCATATTGATGTACATTCCCGTTAATTGGGCTCTATCAGGCGACTCTCAAACTGAGGCGAAAACTGGCATCCACCGTTTATAATTCATACAGCATATAAGATTTTAAACAGACTGTGTGGTTTTGCTTATACTTGAATGGTAAGTACGTTTCATTGATTCATGTTTCCAATTCGAGAGGTCGTATGCCACATATATTAAAAAATAATCGTATTCGCAGATTCGTGTTCCAACATCCATGTAGGAATGTCAAATGAACAGCAAGTACTCCATTTCTTTTTTGAAAATTTATGATTCTGTTTCTCATTTTTACCATTAAAATTATGAAAGATTTTGGCTGGTGCATGGTAATGAGGACTAGTGCTTAAGGAAAGGCTACTCTCCTGCAGAGTGGAGCATTTTCAGGATGGTTCAATCATTAAATCTTGATTCATTTGTCTGCAAATTTGTATATTCGAACTGTATGGGGATGACTCTTCCAAACCAGAGCGGCTTTGGAAAAGCATGAATATAGATGGGTGCACATTGATACAGTGGAATTTCCTGAATATTTTATTTTAAATAAAACAGTAATGGTACAAAAATAGTATGGCTTATAGTTTATATCATTTATTAAGAAAATTTTTATTGTTCAAAGAACCTTAATTTTTAATTTACTGTTCCATGGCCCGAGACTGAGAGAAAAGGGTCCTAAATCTCAGCAATAGGGGCTCCTCAATCCAAGAAATCAGAATTATTCTTTGCTGTCATATTCCCCAACGTTCATTCGCTCACTCTGACCTCTAGGAACGATTCTAAAACAAGACTGATAATAAAAATGGCGCTTGAGAAGACATAGCATTAGAGATTGTGATCTGTCTCAATATTGCCCTATATTTGAGTATGAGGATAACAATACGGTGTGTAATTTTTTCAGATGGTGATGCAAGAGCTGTTCCTCATTTCTATTCTTTTCGTGGTCAGTAAAGCAGGGATTGATCTAAAATGTGACGTAATTCGCTCAAAGGAGAAATTCGACGAAGGTTTCGAATTATTGAGAAATATTCTCTCCGAAGGTAAGGAAATATTTCGAAAATTAATTGTTGTATTTTATGTATATGAATTCCTTGTCACTCATTTCCTTTCTGGGGATTTGATTTCGAATTCCATCGACAAAACAACGGCTTGTTTGGGATTCATATTGATGAAGTGTATCATGATAGCCATCGCGTGGCATGAGCTTTAACCATTATCATTTTGCGTTGATGTGCAGCGAAAAATCCTTGAAGAAACATCGCAAAGATACACATTGATGACTTGTTGTTTAATCACATTTGAATATTATAATATTTAAACTGTAAAGATGGTAATAATTCAATTTGTTTTTTGTTTATTACAGTGGAATCTGCGGGTTGCAAACCAATGGATTGTGCCGAGGTGATGGAACAAGGACATAATACTAGTGGGATATATAGGATATGGCCCAGAAGTCGTGTGGTTCAGGACAGTATTGACGTATACTGTGATATGTCAACCGATGGAGGAGGATGGACAGTGAGTGGGACTCTTTTCTTTTATTATGTTAATGGACTCATTCTGGATATTTCGGGATATTTTTGCCCACGAATGAATTACTTCCGGTTGTTCCACGATTTAGAAAAAATGAGTCTTCCTTGTATAGTCTCGAAAAACAACCAATTAGATGTTTATATGAAAATCACGTATGCTGTCATTCCAAATGGAAATCACTAAGTTTTTCTACCCATTTTGAAATTACACTGGTACTGCTTTTAACAATTATTTTGAATATCATTTAAAATGGAAATAAAAGGTTATTCATTTATAGGTCATTCAAAGGAGAGGAGATTATGGAAGACCGAATGATTATTTTTACAAAGATTGGGAAGAATACAAAAATGGATTCGGTGATGTTGATCGTGACTTCTGGTTAGGTAAGAAAGTAATTTCGGGTGGAGTATATTGTATTTCTATAGGTATGAACACTTTATTTATTTATTGTATTAAGCAGATCCGGCCAACTTTCAGCAACTACGTCTCCTGGAAACTGGAAATGACGGGTTCCACCATGGTAGCTCTCGTGGTTGGTACAGTTAGTAGAATCACCGTCCTCCTCACACTGGATGGAAAAGATCTGAGTTCTAGTCTTGTCAATGATATGAGGAAGTTTTATGGGCTTTTATTACAAGGTGGCTTAGTTAGACTCTCTCAGGCGAGGGTAGTACGGTAGTAATAACTGCCTTTTGTTGGAAGATGAAGAAAGACGTTGCAATAGTTAAAAGCAAAGGAACGATAATTTAATTTCATAAAAGGGAACTCTATTACAATTTAAGACACTATATGACATGTATTCATTGAGTGGTTTCCAGGGGATGGTCGAATGTATTGGAATTATGGAATAATTTTAAAGCGATAATCACAGAAGCCATGAATATATATCATCAAGAAAATATAGCAAGAGGAGGACACCGACACGGATGAATATGCAGCTGGCTAGTCTAATAGAGCTGCAAATTATTTCACGGGATGGTTACAGAGAGATAAAATGTGCGATATTTATTCAAGAACCTTTTGATAATTATCAAAAAGTTCTTGAATGTATATTTATTCGCGATATTGGCCTCCAGTTTTACATCTACAAAGACAAATCAATTATCAATCCGAAAATTCCAGGTGTGTGATCTTTAGTTACTCAAATTCGCTTAATTTTTGAGGTTTTGTGTAAGGGATGTTCAGTTGTCCCAGTCTTATTCGGTAACATTTTTTTTGGCATAACGTTTGATCCTAAATTAATCTTTCATAAGCCATTTTGGTGGTATGAGAGCAAAGCTCCTGAGGGCTCATTACAAATTTAAAGTAGATATATACAAGATTTCTAGTAGGAGTCTGATTGTGAAGCATACACACTGGCCAAAAAATACGATCCTTTGAATTAAGACAGTCAAAGACAGAAAAGTTGCAAATAGATGCAAAGAAAAATGTGAATTGGGGTGATGGAGTGTTGCTTGGTTTGAGTATAAAGACTGCTATTCGGCTGCAGTAATCTGAAGCCATATTGGGGAAAACGCGAGATCTAACACACTTTGGAAAAGGTCATATCGTTGGTGCAAGTTAAGTAGGAGCCACGATTCAAGAAATGAAAGACATAAGCGGTTTCTTAAACGCAACCATCTCAAAGGTTTTAATGATTGGAAAACTTCCACATCACAAAGGCGTAAATGTGGCAGAAAAACAATACTTCAAGAGCGAAGCCGTCATACTCTGAGGAAGACTGTGGGTAAGAATAGGACAACTGGTGTCCAGCAAATAACATTGGATAAAATACTTTCAGTAGTGCCGAGAACGTCATGATTGGACAGCGGAACAATGGAAGAAGGTCATCTGGTGCAATGTATCACGATACAATTTGTTTTGCACTGATAGTAAGCAGAGTGTGGCAAGAACCTCACAAAGCTATGGACCCTGCTTTCCTTGGTAAGATAACCAAAGCATATAGAAGTGGTATCATGATATGAGTAAGGTTTTGTTACCATGATCTTGGTTCGTTGATACCGGTGGAAGGTCCAATGTCATCCACTGGTACTTGAATTTTGTATGAGATATACTGTTCCCTGCAATGTTACACTTTAATCCCGAAGGTTACTTTAGGGATGAAAATGAAGCAGTGCATCGTGCCAGAATTTATTGTGTGATTCTTTCAGCTCAATTATTAGAGAAAATTAAAATAATAGTACGTTGTTCTCTTCTTTCTATTAGTACGGCCTTTATGTTAGTATTTGCTTTTGAATATATTCAAAACTTTCTCTAATTGGTAGTGATTGATTTCTGTGTGCTAGATGAGGGAGTGGGATGGCATGAAATCTTTCTTCAGCTTGAAACAGTTAGGTCTTCCAGGGACCAAGTTGACGCCGAACAAAATCCGGCTGGAGCTTCGACAGAGACACATGAGTCTAATTCTATGTTGTCCAATGCTGTCACTAGTCTTACTGTTTTTTTATGATATTATTTATTTTATAAATTAACTTATGATTACATTAAACAGGTGAATCAAATGATTCAATATATTATTCTATTTTTATAGGAAACGATAAGATCCATGCACTCACAGAGCAGAAACTGAACTGTATAAGATTTGATCTTAAAGACATGGATGCCAATCACAGATTTGCTATGTATGACCAATTTTGGATCGGGGGCGAAGAACTTAACTACAAGCTACATGTCCAGGAATATACTGGAAATTCCGGTATGTTTGATAACAATTATAATAATTTATTATTCGTAATTCAGCTGTTTCAATAACCCTATTAATTTGGTTCCCTCGCACATGCAAGTAATCTGACCATATAAGATTAGCAGAGTAGGAGACTTTCGAGATTAAATTTTCCATTATTTTATGCTTAAGAATGGTAGAATGGTAAAATTATATTGCGATTTTCTGCGATAGTCACAGTAGAAGGACTGTAATATCGTTTTGGGTACTTAAATACCTCATATTCCTGTAACCCTTTAACTGATTTTTGAGTGTTCTCTTTTTCCAGGGGATTCTTTCCTTGCTCACGACAGATACTTTTTCTCCACAAAAGACAGAGACAGCGACATCTGGGCGGACCATTGTGCTCAAAAATTCAGAGGTGCGTGGTGGTATAATGACTGCCATTCCTCAAATCTCAATGGACTTTATCTGAAGGGAAATCACACGAGCAACGCCAATGGAGTTAATTGGAGTGCATGGAGAGGAAACCAATATTCTCTTGCTTCTACTGAGATGAAGATCCGTCCTGCCGGCTTTAGGATATCCCAACAAGAGACAGTTCCCCAATAACCCGTTTCTAACCGTACGCCTTGAACTCTATAACCAATTAGACTTGCTCAACTAAAGTTAACGTAATTTTCTTTTATTTGGATAAATGATGAAAAACTGTACTGTATTTTACTTAAAATTAGACTATAAGAGCTGTTTTAGTAATTTTTAGAAATATGAATAAAGAGTTTTAATTGAACGTTTTGAATGTTTTCTGTTTGACTGCTTATACACATGCACATTAGACGATACAGATTTTAATCATAACAGAAACTTGAAATACGTCTTGAGTTTCAGTTTTAATTAAACTCTATTAAGAAATAAGTAACGTATATTACGGAAGCGTTGACATCATAATATGATCTGAGCTTATGTTGTACACATGTTCAGATGAGATGCCCAAGACGCTGGTAATGCAACCAACTTTCACTCGTTGATCAGTCAATTTACTGCGTAGTTCCGACCCTGCGTAGAACCAACTGATAAGGTTTTCCGAGCAGGGAAATTGCACAGGGATTTTGACGTTCTCAGGAAACGTTCTTAATCTCATTTCAGTCTCCTTCCCGGGTCACGCATATTGGTCTACATTCACTTTAATTGGGCACTAACAGGCGACTCTCAAACTGAGGCGAAAACTGGCATCCACGGTTTATAAATTATTCAGTATAAAAGATTTAAACAGATTGTGTGGCTTTGCTTATAAATGAATGGTAAGTAACTGTTTTTCTTGATTCATATTTTCCAATTCGAGGCGTCGTATGCCACATATATTAAAAGAAAATCGTCTTCTCAAATTCGTGTTGGAGCATCCATGAAGGGATGTCAAATGAACAGCAAATACTCCATTTCTTTTTTAGAAAATTTCTGATTCTCGTTCTCATTTAGATTATATTATTAGTTATTAAGAAAATTGTTATTGTTAAAGAACTTTAACTTTTAATTTACTGTTCCATGGTCCAGGCTGACGCGCCATTTTTTCAGATGGTGATGCAAGAGCTGTTCCTCATTTCTATTCTTTTCTTGGTCAGTAAAGCTGGAGATGATCTAAAATGTGATGTAATTCGCTCAAAGGAGAAGTTTGACGAAGGTTTCGAATTACTGAGAAATATTCTATCCAAAGGTAAGATCTTTTTTCAGCACACTTCATCCACAATCATTTTGCGTTGATCTGCTGGGAAAATCCTGAAGAAACTTAGCCAAGAGGCACATTGATAACTTTTATTATAATCACACTTGAATATTATAATCTTTAAACTGTTAAAAAGGTAATACTTCAATTTTGTTTTGTTTATTACAGTGGAATCTGCGGGTCATGGTTGGAAACCAATGGACTGTGCCGAGGTGATGGAAGAAGGGCATAATACCAGTGGGATTTATAAGATATGGCCCAGAAGTCGTGTGGTTCAGGACAGTATTGACGTATACTGTGAGATGTCTACTGATGGAGGAGGATGGACGGTGAGTGGGACTCTTTTTTTTTTGATATTTTTGCCCATGAATGAATTATTTCTTCACCGGGATGAAAAGACTAGTTCGGCTTGTTCCTGGATTTAGGAAAAACGAGTCTTCCCTTGTACAGTCTCGAAGAACAACCAATTAGAAGCAATGTCAATAGAATATTCTGTCATTCCAAATGAAAATCATTAGGGTTTTCTACTCTTTGTGATATTACAGTGTTTTTTTAACAATTATTTTGCATATCATTTCATAATGTAATAAAAATGGTTATTCATTTATAGGTCATTCAAAGGAGAGGAGATTATGGAAGACCAAATGATTATTTTTACAAAGATTGGGAAGAATACAAAAATGGATTCGGTGATGTCGATCGAGACTTCTGGTTAGGTAAGGAAGTAATTTCGGGTGGAGTATATTGTATTTCTACAGGTATGAACACTGATATTGCAATAGTTAAAGGTAAAGAAGGGGATTTAATTTCATAAAAAGGGGACTATTACGATTTAAGGCACTATATGACATCTCTTAATTGGGTGGATTCCAAGGGGAGCAATTGGAATTATGGAATAATTTTAAAGAGATAATCACAGAATCCATGAATTGATACCAGAAGAAATTATGGCATGAAGAGGACATCGAAATGGATGAATACGCAGCTGGTTAGTCGATTAGAGAAGAAAATTATTGCAAGGGAAAGTTACAGAGAGAGAGAAAGTATTGAAACCTATAACATTTCTGTATTCATCCATAAAATGAATGGGACATATAGTGTGCATAGTGTGCATAGTGTTAGGGTCGGGCGCCACCTGTGGTTTCCCACATCTGCGCCATATGTACACTGTGAAGAAATACAGAACACTGTAAATGCCAGAAAAAGTGTAGTGTGTTGAATGTGTAGTTTTTTGTTGGGTTCTGTTGTGTGTCCTGGCATTTGGCCGCAGGGCCCCTGGTGGAACCCCACGTTGCCCGCACACACCACTAGGAGGTAGCCAGGCTGCCCATTATTCTCTGGCAGGTCTCCGTCAGGGTCGCCTGAGCTTTCTGAACGGAGACCAATTAAAAAATAATAATAATAAAAAAATAAAATAAAATTTTAAAAAATTAAATTAAATAAAAAAAAAAAAATAAAATAAAAAAAAAATAAAAATAATAATAATAATAAATAAAAATAATAATAAAATAAAATAAAATTAAAAAATTATAATAATAATAATAAAAAAAAACAAAAAACCGATGATAATAATAATATTAAAAAATAATAATAAAAAAAATAATAAAAAAAATAATAAAAAAAAATAATAATAAAAAAAAATAATAATAATAATAAATAAATAAATAAATAAAATAATAAAAAATAATAATAATAAATAAAATAAATAAAATAAAATAAGAAATAAAAAAAAGAATAAAAAAAATAAAATAAAAATAAAAATAAATAAATAAAAATAAAAAAAAATAATAAAATAAAAAATTTAAAAAAAAAAAAATTAATAAATAAAAAAAAAATAAAATAAATAAATAATAAAAATAAATAAAAAATAAGGTAGAGTGCGGCAATACAGAGTGTATGGAAGAAGATGGGGGATGAAAGCAAGAGTAAGGGGATGTAGGTAAGGGCATCCCGTAAATTGACGGTGGAGCATATGCCCCACCAGGAGAAAAGGGGGAGGGGATAACTCCAGAAGGGTAGAAAAACCACTCAGCGAGAGTGCTGAGTGTGGCTTATATTTTGTGGTGGAGTGGTCAAGACCACTGGAGCCTACCAAACCATATGGAAAGTTAGCAGGTAATCCTACTTTGGATGTTCCAGGGTTAGCAAGTCGATGCTGGTAAAACAGTCAAGTACAGATTTTTTATTTCAAGTTTGAGTAAGTCCTTTACAGGTTTCTATCCCTGGCTTGAGTTGGTTGTAGAGTCCTGCGCCTAGAAAAGAGGTTCTGTGCGTACTCAGTTAATGATTTATAATATTGTTCTTCAGAAATTAGCAGGTACTCCTGTCCTTGAGGTATGTGTTGTAGCCTGGTGTACAGTGTTCCTCGAAGATCGTTATAAATTGGGCAGTTATAAAGAAGATGGTCCCAATCTTCAATTTCTCCACATGTACAGTAGGGGTTATTGATGATTCCCAAGGTAGTCAACTTATGATTTATAGAGCCGTGTCCAGTTATAATATATGTACAGTAGAGGCCAGGAGAGAACCAAGGCGGCGACTTTGGATAAACTAGTTTGACATCCGGGATGAATTTCTTAGTTATCAGGCCCTTGTCTGTCTCCTCCCATCTTGTCTGCCAGATTTGTAGTAGCATGGCAGCTAGTTTTTTCTTTTCTTGCTTGCAGTCAGTGCGGGTGTCGATGGTATGTCCAAAGATGGTAGCTGGGATTCCCCGCGACAGGCAGTAGTGCAATCCTCGACGGATAACCTCCAAGTCAAGTGGGAGGACACCTGCAAGAACCTGTAGAGCCGGAGTACTTACTGTGCAACAGGCCCTGGTAATGGCAAGCAGTATACTTCGCTGAATTGTGTCCAGTTTGCATTTATTGCGAACAATTATTGCTCTGTGGTACCAAATCCCGGATCCGTATGTAATAACAGGGAGGAATATAGCGTTATACAGGAGTTTGAGTGTTCTCCGGTTCAGACCCCAGTCACACCTGCTTATTCGGACGATTAAGGCTGCATAATTTCTGATTTTTACTTGAAGGTATGAGAGGTGCGGGAAGAAGGAGAGCTTTGAATCCAGGATGATACCCAGGTGTTTTAGGGAAGTTACCAGCTTGATGGTTTTTCCTTGTACCTTGATCTGAGGTGGCCTTGATATTTGTAGGGTGCCTTTGAGAAGTATGGATTGTGTCTTCTGTGGAGAAATCCGGAGCTTGTGTAGAGTTGCCCAGTCCTGTAAGATCTGTAGTGCCTGATTTCCAGCGGCCTCGAGAGCTGCTCTGGTGTCCGCTGCGATGGAGATGGTAATATCATCTGCGAATGCTTGGATAGTAACAGGGCCCAGATCCAGTCCAAGTAACTCATCAAGGACGATGTTCCAGAGGAACGGGCCGAGGACCGAACCCTGTGGGCAGCCTCTGTAGATAGATTTGGTGAGCTTCTCGTATGGCGAGGAGATGGCGATCTTCCTGTTGTTAAGGTAACTTTCTATACACCTGTATAAGTTGGCTGGTATGCGCGCCAATCTTAGCCAAAATGAATGGGACAGCAATCGATGGGGACAAGGAGTTTTTCATGTATGCGATCGAATCGGACCCTTTTGTACTAGACGTGGAAAGTCTCAGATAACCCAGCTGATGATTTGAATAGGTACTTTACTGACGACAGACCCTTCTTGCTGAGAAGAGGCTGTGAAAGTGAGGTTGAGAAATGTGAAATTGCTAATTTCGAAATTACAGACGACCGTTTATTAGAAAATCTTTCGGGCATCAAGGCAAATAAGGCTCCTGAAGTTAATAGTATATATACAGAGTAATTTTGAGCGACGCCGCCAGAGAGTGCATCAACCACTGAAGTTAATTATGACTCTATCATTGGACTTTGGAGAAATTGCTCTGGACTGGAGAAATGCTAACGCATCGCCGGTACATAAAGGTGGTTCACAGCATGGTTTTGATAAGAAAATTATGTTTATCTAACCTGGAAATCCATTTTAAAAAAGTTGTCCATGAGCTGGATGTAGGGAACAATTTCGATATTGCTTATTTTGGATTCTAGCAAGGTATTTGACTCAGTTTGTCACGAGAGGTTACTGTCTAAGATGGAACATGTTGGAAATACTGAAAAGATCCTAAGATGGATCGCCACAAGGCTGCAGAGCAGAATGTAGAAGGTTGTGATTAATGGAAATCCTTCTTTAGATTGGTATAATATCAGAAGTGAGTTACCCGAAGTATCGGTCCTTGGACCACTATTGTTTCTCATTTTCATAAATGACATCGAAGATTGGATAGAGGGTTACACGATGTCAAAATTTTCTGAAGATGTGAAGTTTGGGAGAGTTGTTAATGATCAGTGCCAAGCAACTCTTCATAAGGATGATTGAACAGGTGCAGGATTGGTCGGAAAATTGACAGCTATGTTTAAATGCAGCAAAATGCAAGGTCTTACACTTGGGTAATAGCAATCCCAAAATAAATTATACACTTGGTGGTTGAATTTAAACAGTAGAGGAAGAAAGGGATCTTGAAGGTACGTTACTGGTAGATATGACATTCTCTGGCAGTGTAAATAGACGGCCAGGAAAGCCCATGATGTTCTACCGATGATTTATCGAACAACATCCTGTAGAGATAGGGTGGTCATAATGCTATTATATAAGGCAATTTTAAGACCGCATGTTGAATACCGTGTTCAAGTATGGAGAAATCCATGCTATTGGGTTTCTGGAAACGGTTGAAAGGCTGGAAACACGCATGGTAAAATTGGCAAAAGGCGTGGTAAAATTGGCAAGACTTCGATTGTGGACTACAGAACTTGGATCATGCACCTTAAAGCAGAACTGACAGATGAAGGCGAAATTTTCCTTTATAAAGAATTTAAGAATTAGGAACCATGAATCCAAATTACAGGGGAAGAGGTTTAAAGTGGATTGGAGAAAGTTTTATCCAGCGGGTTTTTGATTATTTGAACAAGTTGCTTCACCGCAGGTATTTTGCCTCCGAGGTAGGCAGTTTAAAGAAATTCAAAATCAACTGGATATTTAGCTTCGTGAGAAGGAGAGCGCATAATTTGAATTTTTTTATCTAAAAGTACATTTACTTTTTTGGCCGTGCAGCAAAATCCAGTGTCTTCCTTGCCCTATATGACGAATGATAATAGGTAATAATACTAATATTAATACTATGTTGTTATTAATATTACTTACAAAACGGACAATGGAAGAAGACGTTTGTTCTTTTTTTTAATTGTACACGTACTTAATTATTTCAGTGTTTCTTGATTACATGTTGATTATTGAGAAATCTGTTTAATTATCAAAAAAGGTTCTTGAATGTATATGTATTCACGATATTGGCCTCGAGATAAATCAATTATCAGTCCGAAAATCCTCTTTAAGTTACTCCAATTTACTTAATTTTTGAGGTTTTGTATAAGAGATGTTGAGTTGTCCAAGTCCAAGTCTTATTCGGTGAAGTTTTCTGGTATCAAGTTTTATTCTTCTGCCTTCGGATTACTGCAGTAATCTGAACCCGAATGGGGAAAGTGCGAGATCTATTACACTTTGAAAAAGGCCATATCGTGGGTGTACGTTTACCATGAGCCACGATTCAAGAAACGAAAGACATATAACTGGTTTCTCAAAAGCATCTATCTCAAAGGTTTTATGACTGAAAAAGTTCCACATCACAAAGGCGTAAATATGGCAGAAAAACAATATAGTACATCAAAAGCGAAGCCGTCGTACTGTAGGAAGGACCTTGAGGAAGAATAGGACATCTCATTTCCAGCAAATAACTTCGGAATTTAGCCAAACACAAAACTGCCCAATTTCAACCCTTACCATGAGCAGGGAATTGAAGAAATTAGATATCGGCAGTCGTCTGCCTATTTAAGCGTAGGACCTTTCTAAGGTTAAAGCTTTAGCCGTGAAATGATTTTCTGGGAAACTTAAAATTTCATTAGCGAAGTATAAATGAAGAATCTTCTGTGAAAGCTATTTGGGAATCTCAAGCTATGAAAACTGCTCTTAATTTCTTATCTGGAATAGATCATGGTACAAATTCTTGGGATATCTTACAATAGAGAATTCCTGATCAATCGTTATTCAGTAAATCTCTGTTTACTTTCGCTAGGAATCAGATATGAGTTAACTGCCTTTTCAAGACTGGCATTGACCTTTTCAGAATTGGAAAACTAATCCAGATGTATGATTCTTTCAGCACAATCATAAGAGGACATTGAAAGAGTAAGTTGTTCTCTTCTTTCTATTAGTACGGCCTTTATGTTAGTAAAAAAAAAAAAAAGGTAAACTGCAGCCATTATTAACCCACTGCAGGATGGAAGCCTCCTCAACAATTCATGTTGAGGGAAATGGACTATAATCTACCACGCTGGTCCAGTGCGGGTTGGCAGTTCCGTATTTAGCAGTCAGGGGCTTGAACCCCCGTCTACTCAAGGAGCGTGTGCTACTGCACTCCTGCTCCTGACCACTCGCCTGCGGTGGCCTTTATGTTAGTACTGGCTTTTAAATACTGTATATCCAAAACTTTTGCTAACTGATAGTGATTGATTTCTGCGTACCAGATGTAGTGAGTGGGATGGCATGAAATTAGAACTCATTGTTCAGCTTGAAACAGTTACGTCTTCGAGGAAACGAATTGATGCCAAACAAAATCAGACTAAAGCTTCGACAGAGACACATATGTCTAATTCTATGTTGTGCACTGCTGTCACTAGTCTTATTATCTTTTATCATATTATTTATTTTATGAATTAACTCATGATTATATTAAACAGGTGAATAAAATTACTCCATAAATCATCCTAATTTTATAGGAAACGATAAGATCCATGCACTCACAGGGCAGAAACAGAACTCTATTAGATTTGATCTTAAAGACATGGATGCCAACCACAGATTTGCTATGTATGACCAATTTTGGATCGAGGGCGAAGAAAATAACTACACGCTACATGTCCAGGAATATACTGGAAATGCCGGTAGGTTTGATAACAATTATAATAATTTATTATTCGTAATTGAGCTGTTTCAACAACCCTATTAATTCCGTACCCTCACACATACAAGTAATCTGACCATTCAAGATTAGCAGATAGGGAACCTTTCCAGATGAAAATTTCCAATTATTTTTTGCTTCAAGATGACAGGATGGTAAAATTATATTGCGGTTTTCTTCAACAGGACTGTAATATAATATCATTTTGGGTATACTTAAATAAAACTGTGGGATTTTCAGTCCGTTGCACTGCTTTTTGCTCAACCCTCATATATGTCTGTTGTAATGTATTTCCTACTAACTCTTAACTGATTTTTGATTGTTCTGTTTTTCCAGGGGACTCTTTTCTTCCTCACAATAGACGCCAGTTCTCCACCAAAGACAGAGACAACGACATCTGGGGAGAACATTGTGCTCAAAAATTCAAAGGTGCGTGGTGGTATTATGACTGCCATTCCGCAAATCTCAATGGACTTTATCTGAAGGGAAATCACACGAGCTACGCCAATGGAATTAACTGGGGTGCATGGAGAGGAAATCATTATTCTCTTGCTTCTACTGAGATGAAGATCCGTCCGGCCGACTTTAGGATATCCCGACAAGAGACAGTCCCCCAGTAACTTGTTTCTAACCCTCCGGCTTGAACTTTTTAACCAATTCGACTTGCACAAGTAAAGTTAACAATTTTCTCTCTTTGGATAAATTCTGAAAAAGTATTTTCCATAAAATTAGTGCAAAAGAGCTGTATAGGTAATTTTTAGAACCATGAATAAAGATTTTTAATTGAAATAATTGAATGTTTTTTGTTTATGGACTACTTATACACATCGCATTACACTTGATACAGATCAATGTTTAACTCTAAGCAGTACTGTCCGATGTAAACAAAAATTTAAAAGATTTTGACAATGAGAATCTGCAATGTCTTTTTATAAATTACTCCATATATCAAAAAGTTGATTGAATTCTACATTGGCAGATCGACCGTACAGTAAAGGCATGTACAGTAAAGAACAACTACTTCGGTATGTTATTAGTTAATTAATTATTAAGTAATTAATTAGTAAAAAGTTAATTAGTTAAAATTGCTAAAGTAATAATTACCAGGTCTGAACCCAATTGAGCACCTATGGGATGTGATGGAACGAGTTCTCCGGAGTAGAGATCAGCAAATTTTCAATTTACAACGAACTGTGGGGATCAGTTGAGACAGCGTGGACCTCGTTGAAACCAAGCTACGACGAGTCCAGGCTGTTCTGAAAGCATTGGCTATTAGGTTGGTGCACCTAATAAAGTGTCCACTTGGTGTATACACAAAAGCATCAGGCTGCATTTTAATTGAAATTATGATAATTAAAATGTGAGGAGTCTTGTCATAGTACGATTCATCTTTCATCTTTTTTTGAAAAGTATTCATTACAGAAACACCTCGTAAAATTATATACAATAATTAAAAATTAAAAAATATAAAGGAGCCAACTAAAGTAATGTTGTTGTTTTGGGTTTTCGCTCAAGGACATCACTTTATTCATGACAGTATAATCGGAAGAGAACCTCCTATTCTACCACAAGGAATGCCAGCATATTTTTATATCTAATCCTTAGGTTCCTTGTGGTTAGAACCAAAGCAACTAAGGCTACTGAGGCATCAGTATATCGTGTATGTAATTGCATATATTCTTCGGTCGGGTTGCTAGATGGAAAACCTAAGTCTCCAGGAGAAAAGTCCATAAAATTTCCTCTCGTTATTGACGAGATTCCTCCTCAAGGCATCTTCCACTTGGTGTGGGAAGACGGTTGCTGTAACCACTGTGCTGCAGTAAAACAGTGACAATGAAGTTGTAAACTATTCTGGCCGCGGTGCCAGTATTGAATATAAACGGATCATTTTTGTTGATACAGATAAATGTCAAAAGTCAGGCACCCCTCGGATGGGTGTTCTATTGTTAATTTTTTCCTTATGAATGCTTTTTCCGAAAGGTATATTGAAATAAAATCAACACCGCGAAACCAAAGAATAAACGCAATAAAGAGAAATTCAATTTTATTTAAAATAGAATTTTAAGAGAATTTATAAAGAAATATAACTTGCGAAACCGTTCTCAGGCTGCCTGACTGTTCCACCACACCATTGACCATTGGAACGAATAGCGTAATCGATCTGATCCCAAAGTGGTCTACTATGAGCAAAATTCACAAATCATATCATGGCTCGAATCTCTTTATATTCTGTCCATCGCTGTTAGTATTAAGTGCAACTTGGGAGTCCAGATTCACTCCATTACGGAGATGGTTATGATGACCATTCGAGAGGTCAGTTGGGTTATTATCCGCTTACATCTATCATCAATTTCCATCTTATAGTACAATTGAGGAGTCGCAACTCGAAGAAAATATACACTGGTCCCTCAGAGCCTTAGTTCTCTCGGATAATCTACACTGCCTAATCCCTGTTGTTGATATTGGTGAAAGAACAAAGTCGGAATAATCCTCAAGAAGTTAGTTTATGTAATAAATATTTATTTTCACACGAACATACATAACTGCAAAACACGTTTAGAATCACAGAACCTTGCACACTTTTCATTTCTCAAAATTGCATTTTACCTTCTTGGGTCTATCGGATCAGGGGCAAGCAACACGTTGAATTCCAGAGGTCGTATTTTTATTTCAGTAGTAAAGAGCGAGTAGTGCATTCCTAACCAGGCGTTCCAGTTTATGCCATTTGCAAAACTGCTGTGATTTCCTTTCAAATAGAGTCCATTCAGATTGGAGGTGTGACACTGTCCATACCACCATGCACCTTTAAACTCCATAGCGCAGCTAGCAGAGTAAGCATCATTGTCATTATCTTTGGTGGAGAAATTATGACCATTGTGGTTTCCAAAAGAATCACCTGCAAAAATAAATTCAATTCAATATAACGCATGCAAAATTAAAAGTTGTACTTATTATTTAAGACTTTTAATACAATATCTATAATTTCATTTACTGATTTGGCAACATCTGTGGTGCTGTTTTGAGATATAATTACCTGCATTACCTTTGTAGCCTTGTACATGCAATTTATATTTATTTTCCTCACTGTCAATCCAAAATTTATCGTAGGAGGCGTAGCGAACTTCTCCCATGGTGTTGCTAAGGTCGAACCTGATGGAATTCTGTCGCTGGGTTGTGAGGGCGTAGATTTTATCATTTCCTGATAGAAAAAAATAATAATCAAATAAAAATTTATTTATTAGTCAATTTTTAGACATTTATTATTATTATTTTTTGTAAGAAAAGTTAAAAACCACATCAGTATGGTTGGTGTTATACAGATGTAGCATGGATAGTCTACCTATCCTAATTTTTCACAGCTACTTTATTCTTTAAATTTTTATCTGTATTAATCCCTCGATTTAACTTTTCATAAATTTAACAGCAATGCATAAAATTATAGACATTAACTACAAGTTTTAATGGCCACCAATACAACGGCCAGCTTAGCAATGCCCTAAATTGTTAACGACCGTTTCAGTGATGCTTGCCAGCTCATCAGTGTGAGGGTGCCCGTTCTGTTAGTAATTGGCAGTACATACCTAACCAGAAATCTTGATCTAGAAAACCAAATCCAACTTTATAATCATTCCAGCCTTGATAGAAGAACTCGTTTGATCTTCCAAAATCTCCTCTTCTTTGGATGATCTAAAATTGAAATGAAATATTTGAAAAATCCTTTTATCTATCACATATTTTACAGTTCTTTTTTTACAGAAACTGTATATAAATTAAAACTAACAACATCTGGATATTACAGTATGCTGACACCTCTTACCATTAGTTACCTATACAGTTTAAATATCTGGCTAATAAAAAGCATTAGAAGATTGTAATTACCGTCCATCCTCCTCCATCAGTAACCATATCGCAGTAAACATTAAAACCATCAACTATCACTCTATTTCTTGGCCAGATCTTGTATATTCCACTTTTGTTATGCCCCTGTAGCCGCAGTTCAGCGCAGTCCATTGGCATTGAAGCACCTTTGCATTGGCTTTCAACTGTAAATTAAGAGGTTAAAAAAATATATGGTTAATTTAAGAAATCTTACATATTCAATAAACAGGGCTCTTCTAATTAATTTATCCATTAAATTAAACGTCTAATTACAAATAAATTTATTACTAATTATAGTATACTAGACTATAAAAACAAATAAAATTTATTTATTTATTTAAATTACCTTTTCTCAAGATGCCTTCTATCGTTAAGAAAGCTGTTGTGACCTTTTCTCGAGATCTTTTCATATCACATTTCATTTGGTTCAATTCGCATGCTTTATTTGTCACGAGAAAAATAAAAATGGCTAACAATGTTCTCTGCAGCGCCATCTGAAAACATTTAACATTTATTGAGGAAGTTTAGTGAAAACAAAATAAATCATGTTTATTAAAAACAAAAATCGTGTTAGCGTCAAAATTATCTTTCCAGTTAATGAAACAAAATGTCTAATTACTGTTAATGAAATATTAGAAAGCACATTGCTCGCGATTATTTATAATTAAATTCATATTGATTTTTAAAATAACAGAATTACATATTTTAATTTTTGAAATATTCAGCATCGAGTTTTAGATGAAATATTTAATAAAAACATAATTATTATGCCTATTAAAATTAATCGCATACTCTTATTTATAATAAAACTTAATGTTTATAGCAGAAAGAACGCAAATAAATATTTTTATAAAAAAGCATTATGAACAGAGAAAATTAATTACTGATGACTGCATTAAATTAAATATTCATGTGAAAATTAACTTAATATAATCAAGAAAACTAAAACTGTACATTAATATAATAATCAGACAGAATGAACGTACATAGCTGGGTTAATATGTCCCCCTTTCCCCCAATATTAAATATAAGGTATTTTACTAAAATATAATAGTTTGATTTAACTTTATGAGCATCTACAAACCTGAACGTTGAGATTATAAAATCCAAAATTGCCTTAATACTTGCCTTTAAATAAATCCAATCTTTATATTGTAGGAGGGCCTTTAACATGCAGAGCTAACGAATCAAATCTGATTGCTGATTGAGTGTTTTTAAGTATAAATATGTGAAGCCTAATTATATTTACGTCTCATACTTTCCACTTATCTCATTGTTCTTTTGTTGCAAGCAGTTACACTTCTTCCAAGCAGGAAATATTATACGAAATCGTGAACGTCATTTACTTCCTAAGAAGTACCTTATCACTGCCTTCCGTCTGAAGGACAGACTTCCTTCGACTGACACAAATATCTTGTTCTTAGAAGGGTCATCGCGGTGAGTTCTGATAGTTCCTGTCCTAGGAGTCGATATTAGTACATCAGGAGCTGGCGATAAGTGAAACATGATTGGGGTGATTGAGCATATAAAAGTAGTTCTTTTAATTTTGTGTTTCTTGCAATTTTTTTTTTTTTTTGGATAAATTTACGAATTAATTTTATAATTTGAACCTAACAGACATCACGTTCATTCAGCAAGATAACACTTAACGCTAATAAGCATAAACAAACGCATTTGCGCAATGGGTGTTTATTTATGCAAAAACATATTCGGGAATCTCATGTTGCTTGTGTGCTATTAGCAATCTCTGGACTGTTGAACTCTGAACTGCGACTGATGTAAAATGAAAACCAGAAAGTGGTAAAAGAACAACAGCAATTTTTCATAGAATTATCGATTAAACGGTGGGGACGTGATGTCTCTGAAACCATTGCTTTGTATCTTCAGTTTCCTTTGCATCTGATGCAATACCATTGCAAAAAGCATCTTTTCAGAGACAATAACTTAGAGTGTAAAACAGCTTCTAGACTGGAATTGCCAAACTTCCCAGTTTTCAGATTATAGTAAGGATAGACGTCGCTAAACCCTACCTCGCTATGTGCAGTGTTTTTATAAACTTTGAAAATAATCGAATTGAAATAACAGTGTTGGTATAGTCGTTCGCGTTGTCGAATTATTGTGAGCAGTCCGATTTTTAAGAGTGCAAAACTCTTTGTGCTGCTCGAAAATTCCGACCATCAAAAATTTCCCAGTGGTCCACTGCTCCCAGAGAAACACAGTTAATTTCTTTACTCAATTCAGATATTGATATTTCATTATGTAGCTAATTTCGTGTGAAATTAAGACATTTATAGGATATCGGAGCAATGTAGCATTAGGGAAAAGTTACTGCTATGAATAAAGAGATGATTGAGTAGGAGAAGACAAAGAGTGGCAATCGATGGGAAGATGGGCTATCGATATTCTTCTTGATTAATGTTTTTAGTCGCATCCCGCCAAGGGCCCAATATTGGTTGCAGTATTTATTAATATTTATGACGTTAGAGCAGGCTTAATGTCTAAGTTTGCACATGATGTAAAGGTTACCATGGTGGTTAATAACAGCATTCTGGAATGCTACTCCAATAATATCTAGAAAAATGAGGAATACGGAACTGAGAACTGTAAATTAACGTTTAGCATTGAAAAAATGCAGGGTATTTCATATTGTTACTCATATGTAGTACCCTGTATTTGTAAATGCTAAACTTTAATTGAACACTTCTCAACCCGTATCATTTGCGTTGTACAGCACTGAAGATAGAAAACAACGAAAAAGACTGAGGATAATTGTGCAGTGAGACATGAAGTTCTCCGAGTAGTGCAGTCGTTCTGCTAGGACAGCTCACAGGGTTCTGTCAATGATATACAGAATTTTACTAGCAGGGATAAGGAGATGAGTATCTCTTTGTATAAGGCAACGTTTAGCCAAGATGTGGATCTTGAGTACTGCATGCAGGTCTGTACGCCTCATTTTAGGAAGGATGGGATCTAATGAAACAATTGCAAAGAAGAGCAACGAAATTAATGAGAGAATTACCAAGAAATATTTCTGTTATGCAAATTGCAGTATCTGGAGACCAGATGCCTGTACGGATATCTCATTGATGTGTTCAAGGCTCTGAACGGATGGAGTAAGCTCGATGCCTGTGGAGTCCTTCTTCTTGCTCAGACTACGGGTATGAGCGAGCATAAATTCATATTGAGGAAGGAGGGTTTACAGAATAGATTTGTGGAAATTTTCTTTCAGTCAGAGGGTAATTGATTGTTGGAACAAACTTTCGTTTGGTGTTGTGGATGTGGATAATTTTATTAAAATTTAAGAAAGTAGACAAATTAGTACAGGAGTTCACAAATCACATGTCGAAATTACTATTTGCATAGGTGACGTGGGAAGTGGTTTGTTTTAAGCTCTTTATTGTAATGCGCGCATTTGTTTATAATATTTATAACATTGTATTTTACTATGGCACTTGACGCTGCTGACCCACTTGCTGTTTCTTAAAACGACTCCACCAACATTTTCTCCAGTTCATCATGAAGAGAAGCTTTTATCTTCATTATTTAATTTCCTTCATCTGTGCTGTTCAGTTCTACACTTAAAAACGGCATTTTATTTCATAACGGAACTTTAATTTATGGTGCAAAGTCAAGTTTGCATCATCTCCTTTCATTATTTTCTCTATTGTTGGAACATTTGGATTTTTATCCATTTTCTAGAAAATTTCAGGTTTTTCATCATTATCAGTTTCATCCGCTTTCGTAAAAAAAAAAGTTCACTACACTTAGACCAATGTGAAAATGACTTTGGGATTTCAGCCATCCAAAGAAACGGCCCAATTCTGCTAGTTATCATTCAGTAAGATTCCCGTTTGAATAATCACATCATTATAATTTATCGCCATATTTTCCTACTTTCCTTGAGACTGATTGCTGAACTTGCAATGGCCAATTCTTGGCTATTCAGAAAACATCTAACAGAAAAATTGTTTGTTTGTTATATAATTGCCAAATCACAACATAGTTAACCAGATTGGTCAGGAGGTATTTTACCTTTAGGAACCCAAGCTATGATTCATTAGCGATACTATTCCCATCGAGAGGTTCTGTACCATGTTTCTTAACCACAGATTCTATGATCTTGCCCACTCTGAAGTCGAAATCATTAGTCTGATTGGTGAATCCAGATCACTTTCTTTTTTGATAAAGTTTTTGTACTATTATGGTTTTAGGCACATCAACAACTTGGGGCATATTGAGCTTTATATATTATATCTGTAAATTCTGTGTGTTCTGTGGTCGATTTGCTGTTTTCTGGAAGAAAAATCTGAGTTTCTGTTAAAAAAACGAATCATGCATCCCTCTCCTGAGACCGACTAACTCGGACACATTTTGACAAAGACCAAGCGACATGCCATAGGACACTATTATGTAGAGAGAAATATGGGTTTGTACCAAAGAACTGCCACATTATAGAGAGCATTGAAGTAATAAAAAAATATCATTTTTAGGCCACCCGAATAATTAAATTCATGCCGTGCTGTGTGGCTTATGTCTGTTAATTGCGTGTGTTTTATGGTAGATTTTTCTGTTTTCCTGGACGAAAGCCACGAAGTAATAAAAGCCCATAAAGCTTCTACTTGTCATTGACGGGATTCGAACCTGGACATTTTCCATCAGTGATTACAACCGCCGATCTACCCACGCTGACGAACCATGAAAGTAGAGTGGACCATGATAATCCGGATTATTTTTAGAGGATAGTGTTTACCTCTGTGTTACAACACTACGCTCTACAACATTTGTGTAGCCAACAATTTACAAAAAATTGCTTGTCCATTAGTGTCTTGATAATAACCATAGCGTAATACATGTATTAATAACTGCAAAACTAAATTACATGTTTATAATTAACGATCCACAGACAGCATTTTCATATGACTTTACAAGAGGAGGCAGATGCCTTCTGATTAAAGTGTCAGCGAATACATACATGGTAGAGTCAGTTCAAAAAATAAAAACAGTCCATTAATTAAAAATAAGGTTTTTATTCCATTTGTAGCGGCTATTATATGAACAGGAAAACCAGCTTTCTATTTTCGTACAGGCCTTTTTATCAGTATTTGCGGTACTTACCAAAAGTGTAAGTAACAAAGATTTTAGATAAACAAGTTTAATTTTTCGGTGAGGAATCAACTTGAAGAATGAAAAACTAGTTACAGGGAACTATTTTTTTCCGAGATATCGTGAAATCTGCAGGACGGACCTTCATTTCAGTAGTATGAAGAGAATAATGAGTTCCTCTCCAGGTATACCAGTTAATTCCATTAGCGTAACTCGCGTGATTTCCCCTCAGATAAAGTGCATTGAGGTTGGATGAGTGACAGGTGTAATACCACCACGCACCACTATATTCTTGAGCGCAATTTTTTTCCCAGACATCATTTTCTCTGTCCTTAGTGGAGAACTTGAATCCGCTATGCATAGTGAAGGAATCTCCTGGAAAAACAAAAGTGGTATTTGAGTAAAGACAGCAAAATGAAGCTAAAATGACAGTGGGACATTCTTTCGGTTTGGCTGTAGTTCGATGTCCTAGTAAAATATACTTTAATTACTTATAAATATCGTCTATACTGAAATCACCCATTGTAATTGCCAAGAACCTTACCTGCATTTCCAGTATATTCACGAGCATGCAACGTGTAGTTATTTTCTTCACCCTCTATCCAAAATTGGTCATACAAGGCATATTTCCAATTGCCCTCCATGTCTTTAAGATCAAACCTAATAGAGTTCTTTTTTTGCTCTGATAGTGCATGAATGTTATCATTACCTATAAAGGGATTTATTGAATTTCAGTTTTTGCCATCTGTTTTATTCTAATGTGTGATATACAGAGAAGCAAGATTACAACCATATCACTGTTTAAAATGATCGTTAATATGGTTTAAAATTCCCTGTAAAATGAACACTTATTTATGCATAATGCATTTCATAAAATACAACTGAATCGACAAATCCAACCAATATATTTACCTAACCAGAAGTCACGATCAACATCGCCAAAACCGTTTTTGTATGCGTCCCAGCCTTTGTAAAAATAGTCATTAGGTCTTCCATAATCACCTCTTCGTTGAATGACCTGTAAATGAAGAATGTTTCCTATTTGGTAACGAATAATATGACAGAAGATACAGTTATAATTATTATGGTTTTAACCAAGTTCGGTTAATGTAGAAATCGAACAATAAAATTGATTTTTTTGGTTAGATCGAGTATTTAGCTAGCGTAATCTATTGATATGTCTCGATCAAAATTAGCATATATACTTAGGGACATTGAGATTTCATCACCCAGAAGGAATGATCGGAAGTACATGCAAATCAGGGTGATGATTTGCACGCACTTCCGATATACCAATGATTAAAATACGGGATCAATTAGGTGGAAGCTTCGGTTGATGTAAAAGAGACCATTGATGTTCCACAGTGCAAGAGGCTTGGCGGGAGCTACCGCATGGGGCTCTTTGCCAAGAAGCTTAGGATTAATGCATCTGGGACCATGGTGGATTTTCAAAATATATATAGCATTATAAAATATACATTTTATAAGAAAAATATGCTTTGAATTCATTTCAGGTTTATATGGGTCGATATTCGCAGAATTACTAACCGTCCATCCTCCACCATCAGTGAACATGTCACAATATACGTCAATGCTGTCCTTCACCACACGACTTCTGGGCCATATCGCATATATCCCACTGCTGTTATGACCTCCCTGCAACACTTCGGCACAGTCCACTGGTTTGTAAGTACACTGTCCAGAGCTTACTGTAATAAGAATAAAATAAAATATTTTAGAATAATTTCTGTAGGTTTCCAGTTTCACAGCTATTTTTCATTTCTTGAATAAACACTCTCGCCTAAAAGTTTGGACTCACGGTTCATTTTTCTTAACTTTCAAAGTTTTTATTAAAATAAGACCAACTGGATTACCAATTTTTATTAAAAATCAAAAAAACCTCAAATAATATTTAAGAAATGTTTTATGAATTTTTTAGAATATTCGAGAATATTTCAGAAAGTCCTAGAAGAGTCCCGAATGAGGTAGAACATCGTAGAAGATTCCTGAAAGTTGTAGATGATTCTTGAATATTCTAGAAAGTGGGGGCACTGTTTCAATATTATAAAAGGTTGTAGATGATTTTAAAGTTTTTTGCATTAATATAAATTGACGAATAAGAGCTATAACTTATAAAATCGAACACACATCATTTAGAAAGAGTGTATGGTTTAATTTTTGTGGGCAATGTGATAAACATGGCAAGAAATAAGGAACTGAGTGTTGAAAAAAAGAAATGCTATTATAATTCTGTATAAAGAAAGTTATTCCATGAGAAGTATTGGAAAAAAGCGGTGTTTCATTTCTTGTGTTTCATTTAAAGGAGTGCAAACAACCATTCGATTCAAGGAGACTGTTAGTTTAAAGGACAAACCACGAAAACTGTTGTGATACGCTGTGATTTCAACCTTTTAGGCTCACTATAGTGCATTCAATGAGATACACTTTCAATGTATTTCAATGAGCGTACTATAACGTATAATGTATACTTCTATCAGCAACAGTCAACCGAATGACTGCATACACTATTACCTTATTTATCTAAATATCATCTGCCACCCCCCACCCCGTCCAGACATTTTTCCATGGCACCTGTTGCCTTTTTAAAGAAGTACTGTATAATTTGACTAGCTGTTGTCCTGAAATTACCAATAATAGCCTGTTTTCATTAAGAGAAGGCCCATTAACAGAAGTTTCACTGGAATTTCAGAGTACATAAATTCTATTTCCCGTATTAAATGTCAATTAAAATAAATTAATCTAACACATAACGGATGATTTATCTGCATCTAACCAATACCGAGGCAGCCATCATATATTATTGTCTTCTTTGTAAGTTGCGTATTCTAAGGCTACTTTTATCTGTTTGCAAAATGTGTGTATGTGTCCTCGTTAAATGTGAAAAAAGCCTTACCTTCAGTCAAAATATCTTTGAGTAATGCAAAACCTTCATCAAATTTCTCCTTTGATCGACTTACTGCACACTTCAGGTCAGCTTCTGCTTTATTGATCAAGAAAAAAACAGAAATGGCGAATATCGCAGGCTGTAGCACCATCTGAAACCAACAGAATTGAACAGCGAAAATGAGTTAGATCGTTCATTGTTGTTTATGTTTGTTTTAAACACAAAATGTTTGCCAAAATCGCCAAGGACAAGACAAGGGTACAACAAACACAAAATGTTTGCCAAAATCGTCAAGGACAAGACAAGGGCACAACAAACACAAAATGTTTGCCAAAATCGTCAAGGACAAGACAAGGACACAGTTTTTTGTGCACATGTTTAAATTGATAACACAAGCGTAACGTAACAGTTTTCTTATAATGAGAATATAGAATGGTTCTTTATGATTAAACGTTATGATTAAGCTTATTTAAGGATGCTAAAGATAAATGATAGTACTGCACCACTCACTCGCGAAATTTCCAAAAAAAAAACCACGCACTTCACTCACAATATTTATTACAGCCTGCTTAAGGAAAGATTTTTTTTTACGATGTGTTGTTGTGTCACATATGCTGCTCTGGATTAAAGAAAAGTGGATTAAGTTCGAAAACTTACCTTTAACTTCTATATACAGCAACACAAATCAAATTTTATTTACTGAATGATTTAAAAACAGTGTACATCCACTCACTTTCAAAGTTGGATGTTCTAACTATCTAAAAGTTAATTCAGGAAAAACAAGATCTTTCAGAAGTAAAGGTTATATAGCTAACATTATCTTTCCTGAGGAAGTCACAGTCCTTGAGCAACTTCCCTCCTTGGAAACTGTCACTATCAGCAGATCCTGCACAGAGTTGAAATGCAAGCTGCCCAGTAAATTCCGTATGATAACTTTGGATTTAATATTGTCTGATGACGTATGTGTTAAGTTAATACATTTTTTCAGTAGATCAGAATCATTACTTTTATATTTGAAAGAATTTCATGAGTTAGGAAGTGAAAAATTTGGGCGTGGAGCAATCTCGTAACTCTTGTATAATTTCCCAATTTGTACAGCGTACAAAACTAACAAGATAAAACTCTAGTCAGTTTGGTAATTTTAAGGATGCACGTCTGATGGTAAATGCACCTTTCAAAGGTGGTTCTTTATAACAAGCAAAAAGTATTTCATGATAATTTTCTAGTGATAACCGAATTAGCATTGCATACTGGTTATAATATTGTACCGGTTATAATATGGTGACCGAGGAATGTTACAGACGTTCTTCCACGTATGACAACTAGGGCTTGCTACCTAGTTGTAGCAAGATGGAACTGATAATTAGGTAGCACTTGTGAGCCATGCGGCCGAATTTCATTAAAGTACAGTACTTTTGCTAAAACCATATCCTGTACTTTCAACTTCACGATGGTGGGACTGTCAGTAACCCTGGGTATAACACAGAGAAATGACACCAGTCTGTCACCAGGTAATATGGAACAAATTAATGGATTTATTGCAGACCAGATGGGAAAGTGGTGATGTTGGAGCTGTGACGAGGAAATATATTCCCCAGGTGAACTATGCATTGGCAAAAACCGTGGCATCTTGGTTTACACCTTCTATGTACACTTCTTATTTGTTAACAGGACATAGCTCACTTAGGGCCAAATTATATGAGAGAGGGTTGGAAACAGATCCTTTCTGTACATGTGGCGAGCAGGAGACTTGGATGCATGTAATTTTTTTATGTCGGGAGTATGAAGACCAAAGGCGGATTTTGATGGCGCATATTCCTGATTTATCATTTGATACAGTGCATTTGCTTATTGCAAATCGTGACTGTTTTAATTTATTTCAGGAGTTTTCAGCTGATGTTTTTGCAAGAAGAACTGTTCTCAGAGCCTTTCTTGAGAGGCAAACCTAGTGACTTAATTGTCTTCACGGAGTTTCACCATTTGTTTCTAAATCTGGCTAGCGGCTGGGGTGCTGGACCTGATTCATGGTGTTGGGTCTGGTGCTCTGGTTGGTTGTCTTTTGTGCTGCGATTATGAATACTCCATTCTGGATTCTGGGGTGCTGGATCTGATTCATTGCGCCGGGTCTGGTGGTCTAAAGGTTCTATTATCCATGGCGTAAAGTTGGAGATTTGCTGGATAGTACCGTTATTGGTTTTGGAGGTTCCAGTGCATGTGAAACAGCAACTGAGGAAATATTCAGTTGAACTGTGATTTGTGAAGTTTATAGTTGTGCCATCCAGACTATTGAATATTATTGTTGTTTTATTATATGTTTTTTTTTTTTTTTTTTTTTTTCCTGTTGGCTTCCTGGTATGGGCGACCCGCGGCGCGGGATTGCTGGCACTCACTGGTATTGCACTACCTCCAGTGGGTGCGGGATTTCAAGTGCGAATTGCGCTACAGTGAAATCAGACTCAGGTAATTTAACATACTTTTTCAGGACTGCTTTGTAAAGACTACATATTCCCAAGTTCTCAAGGTAGATTTGGGCTTATGCCTGGGAGCTACCCTGAATAAGAATACACTTGCACACACACACACGAGAGTTTAATGTTTGTCAGAGCATATAATTATATGTAAATATATCTTGTATATAAATCATGTATATACTTTTATGTACATAATGTTGAGACTATATTGTGTGTAATTAATAAATGAATGAAAATGAAATGAAAAAATGCCTCTACCCCTTTGCTGATCGCACCGTCACCGTCATGATTAAAAGCACGAAGTTTCACAGATCTGTCTCCCAAGGATCAATTTTGGGTCCCTTGATTTGGAACCTAGTTCTTGATGATTGGCTGCTTAGGACGACTGAATTTAAAAATGTGCAACCACTTGCATATGCAGATGACCTAGTCATTTTGCTGAATGGAAACTCAAAATCTGATTTAGAACCCTATGCCAATAAAGCACCCTTCGAACTATCGTCTTGGTTCTCGAAGAACAAATTGAAATTATCCCCAACCAAATCGAAGATCATTATTTTTAAACACAAATTAGACTATGGCAGACCACCAGTTGTAAAACTTGACAAGAAATCACTTCCACTTGTCCGAAGCACCAAATTTTTAGGAGTGATCATCGACGACCGCTTTTCCTTTACTGAGCATATTCAACATCTGTCCGTCAAAGTTAAGATTTTTACCGCAATGCTGCTCCAAATTACCAGACAAGACTGGGAATTGAACACTAAAACCCTACATCTTTTTTATAATGCTGCCATAATCCCAATTACAATTTATGCTGCCAGCTTTTGGTTTAGACGTACTGCACTTAAAACTGTACAAACTAAGTTATCCACTATTCAACGTTGCTTTTTCCTTAGCCTACTTCACGTTTGCCGAACAGTATCAACTTCAGCTCTACAAACTCTTGCAGGCACTATACCACTTGATCTGCATGTTGTGATTAGAGGGCTTTGCTTTTACATCTGCAGAGGCATTTCTACGGAATTTCAGGGAATCATTGTTAACCCTCAGGCTGATCCCAAAACTGAGCGAACCAGATGCTGGAATTTGTTAGTTAACACCTGGAAGAATAGATGGAATTCTACCGAAAAAGGAGCTATCACCAAAAACGTCGTTCCCGACGTAACTACACTACTCTCATCATCCACCAGAAAATGGTTTTCACCCTCACTGTTGACCTCCTACATACTAACTGGACATGTTTTGCTTAACGCAAAACTCTATCAATTCAGACTTTCCTGTCGATGTGGGATACCGGAAGACTCTGCTCACATACTTTTTGATTGCTTCATTTACGAGGACTTAAGATTGTCTCTTAAGGCAACAGTACCAAACTTGTGTGTCCCGGAGGTGAGAAGATACTCATTTCTGTCAACAATTCCAGGCCCTTCAAACCTTCTGCAATGCTGCTTTTAATCGCAGGAAGGCTTTCAACCTCAATGTTAATTCAAGAAATCAAACTGAAAACAGATCATAAATCATAATATAGCCTGTTGCCTCGTCTGTCATCGTAATGGCGTCATATACAAAATTGTTGTGGTTTTCAAGAACTCGCAAAGGTTTTAACAGATGCTGCACTTTTCTGACTCACCCTTTATCAAGACTCTCCACATCTAAATCCTTCCTCTGCTCAGTGATACCATCATCGACCAGAGACTTCTGACACCACTCCAGATTAACAGAATTCAGAATTATATCTAGAACTTGTTCCTTCTGATCATGTTTGAATGTCATTACTACTTCTGTTTGAGTGGAACTCCTTTGGGCATCACATTGCATATCGACTGCCAACTCTTCGGTCACTTGGTGGTGGAAGAATGGGAGTTTTGACACAGAATTTTATAGACACCCTTATGTAGAGCATGATTCACCGCTGTCAGGCCTGTTTAGCCGTTGGAGGAGGTTATACTCTTACTGGTGTCATGTGACCATGTTTCGAGCATCCTGCATACATTTCTGTAATGTGAACCTTTTGTTAATTCTTATACAATTCCTCTAAATGTCCCCCATTCCTATTCGAAGTTTCTCACTGTCTCTTCATTTCATCATTATTCTATGGTACACTTCCATACCAAATTTTCTTCAGTTTCATCGCAAGCTGCAGTAGTTACACTATGTTGTCGACGTGTTCTGTTAATTTTGTCGAGCAGTGTAGCTCGCAACAATTGCAAAGCATTTGCTAATCTGCCCAAACTTGATTCTGAACAGACTAAAAGAGTAAAAAAATTGCCTCTTGCCCAAGTGATAGTCAAGAATTCTGGTTTTTTGCCAAAGTTATTTTGGCGGAAACTCCTCAAGCCCAGCTACTGTTGCCACCTGCTGATCAGAGAGAGAGAGAGAGAGAGAGAGAGAGAGAGAGAGAGAGAGAGAGAGAGAGAGAGAGATTATCTTTATTTCATCAGAGAAACTGTATATTTATCATACTTCAGTTGCAACTGTCCATCACCTCATATTGGCTCCACGGGTTAACATTAAAAAACAAATATAAGCATATCCCATCTTGAACTAATGATAAAGATAAAGCAGACTTACTAGCATCCTACTTTTTTGTCATATGATATATACGGCTTGTAAGTTGTATCAATGATCGACCTTGATAAATCACCTCCAATGAAATCCAGCCTACTCCATTTCATGTGCCTCTCATGGCTTTCCGACAGAACGTTCTTAGAAGAATTCTGAATAGTCTTGATGCCAATAAAGTTCCAGCTGTCCTGATGGTATTTCTCACTCGTTCTCAAAGCTTGTGCTCTTGTTACGTGTCGTATTTTTTTTCTCTTTCTTATTCCAAAGGTTTTTTCCATTGTGCTTGGAAATTTGCTGATATCCAGCCAGTTCTTAAAAAGGGTGACAAATCCCTCCCATCCAATTATCGTCCCATTGCACTTCTATTATTTTCATAGAAGTCGCTAACACGGATTCTGTGTTAGCGACCATTTGACCGACGCAATGATATGTATTATGTTACTCATATTTGGCTGATTCAATGGAAAAATTTGATGACAATCAAGCAGATGCTCTAGATATTTATAAGGCAGTTTATTCGTGTTTGACATAAAGGTCTTCTATACAAGCTCCCGTCTTATAGGTTTCAGAATGTTTTTCTTAATTGGGTGTCCAGTTTGCTCTCTGATTGCTCACTGTGGGTGATGATAGATGGTTCTCTGTCTTCTAACTTCTCCAGTCATGCTAGCGTTCCCCACAGCACTTTTGCCACTCTTTTCCTCTTGTATATTAAAGATCTTCTACTAATTGGAAATTGTATCCATAGTTTTTCTGACGACAACACAGTACATTCTACTTACTATAATAATTAATGATAGACACCAGCCAGGAATTCTACTTTCCAGTTTGGGAAATCCTGCCTTGCACACAAACTTTCAACTTCTTGTATAACCACCATCAATTCCTTAAGTGCTCTCTCCAGGGAATTCTCCAAGAAAAGAAAACTCAGTTAAGTTTAATCCTTACAAAACATAGTCCTTTTTCTCGCAAAAAAATAAGAGAAAATTAACAAGGGTAACAAGATTACCCTTGTTAATTATCTCTTAGGGATTACCTTGACTTCTAAAATCTCTCGGGAATAAACACATCGCAAATACTCCTTCTGCAACGCATCCAAAAACTGGGAACTAATCTCAAATTCGTCCTACTATTGAAAATTCTTCGTGTCATTGACAGGATTCAAACTCGGGTCTTTTCCACCCAGTGCGGGGACTTCGGTGATTATAACCATTGTAATACATGTACGAACTGCTTTGAGAGAAAGAAGTACCTGACAATAATTAAATTAACTTTCTTAATTAGATTAGAGATGGAATCAATTTGAATATGCGAACCAGTGGGAATGTAGCCGTTCCAGAAAAAGCAACATATAAATTATTTTTAAATAACTTTATTTATTCGTATTATTACTATCAATTTAAGTATCATTTTGTCTCTTTCAAGCTAACCTTGAAGGGAGAAAATCTAAAAGTGAGAAATTGGTTAATGAGGGACAGTTTCTTGTAGAGATATCTTGAAGTCGGCAGGACGAACCTTCATCTCTGTAGCAGCAAGAGAATAGCGTTCACCTTTCCACTTAATCCAGTTTATTCCATTCGCAGAGCTCGAGTGATTTCCCTTTAAGTTTAGCCCGTTCAGATTAGAAGAGTGACACCAGTGATACCACCAGGAGCCGCTGTGCAATTGAGCACAGCTCTTTTCATAGGCGTCATTGTCCTTGTCTTTGGTGGAGAATTTGGTTCCACTGTGTGAAGAGAAAGAGTCTCCTGCAAAAACAAAAGGACATTATTCAAAATATTTTAGTGATCAATTCAATCTTTGATGGTAGATTTTTGCTCGTGCTGGAGGTTCTTTGGCAAGTATGGGGCGAGAATATCTTAATATTAAGACACTAATATATTAAGAGAAAAGAAAGACATTAACGGTATAAAGATCAGATTTTAAAATGTAATATTCAGAGAGATCAAATTCCATCCACTTACTATCTTAACATAATGCAGTTTTAGAAATACCTCCCGTTGTTGACAGGAGGAATTTCTATAGTTCTTTTCAATCGAGGCTGTACTTAGTCGATCTCGAGTGGAGAGAGTTGGGCTTTTTAGGGATGAGCCTTGAGGAACTTCACATAGTGGTGAGAACGTAACCTTGTATTGTGACCTCGTTGCTCCTTAAGCCAATATAGCTAACTATAAGACTATCAACAAAGATTGTACAAAAAATAAGGAAAAAACTGAAGCTGTGATTTTATAAAACTTACCAGCATCTCCAGTGTAGTCATGAACATGCAGTGCGTAGCTATTTTCTTTGCCCTCGATCCAAAATTGGTCATATAAAGCGTATCTAGAGTTGCCATCCATGTCTTTCAGATCAAACCTAATGGAGTTCTGTTTCTGCTCTGACAATGCATGCATCTTATCGTTACCTATAAAAGAAATATTTTAAATCATCCCTTTACCACATTCACATAAATATCACATTCGATAAATCTTTTAGAGAATACTACGATTTCCAACCGCCCTATACAAATAAATTCTCCACCTGCCACTATTATTTTATGGTAATACTGCGGTATAGTATTCCAGTATAATATTACACTAAGTTGACTTTGCATTCGCAACGCCCCCTTGTAGGAATGGACTTGTCTGTGACGCTGGTGAAGGGACCTAATGGAAAAGGACACAGACATTTGATGGTAAAAAGACTATTCACTTGAAAATGTGTGGAATTACTGGACACACTGTGCAACTCATAGGTTGCACTACCACACTTGCAAGTTGGTTGTTGCTAAGCCATAGATGGTTGTTGCCAAGCCATATTAGATGGTTGTTGCTAAGCCAACTCAGTGTATATTGTTATGGCACAATCAAGTATGAAATCATCTTCGTACCTAACCAGAACTCGCGACCAAGGTCACCAAAGCCATTTTTGTATTCTTCCCAGCCTTTTAAAAAATAGTCACTGGGTCTTCCAAAATCACCTCTCCTTTGAATGACCTGCAAATAAATAAAGAAGTTATTTTTCATCCAGTTATGTATACTATATAAGGAAATTTACTTTCAGTTATCAGTTTTAAATTTAACAAAAAATGTTTCAGAATTCAATTCAGATTTACGTGGAAATGAGTATATTAATGTTCTGCTTCTAATACTCTGCACACTAAATGTATGAATATAAGCAAACTAACTGTCCAACCTCCCCCATCTGTGGACATGTCACAATACACGTCGATGCTGTCTTTCACCACGACTTCTGGGCCATATCTTGTATATCCCACTGCTGTTATATCCTCTGTGAAGTACCTCGGCACAGTCTACTGGTCTGTAACTACACCCTACAGATCCTACTTTAAGCAAAAAAAGTAAAATGATTATCATTTCCTCAGTTCTACAATACTTAAGAGTGGATATGTTCATATGAGACAGAAAACAAATATTTTAGCACAAAATGAAAAGATATACGCATCAAATTACGTTACAACTGTTTCTCATTTTAAATATATCTCACAAAATACAGTAACCTCCAAAACTTATCCGGACACACGTCCATTTCATAATGACGTCACTGCTACCTATATGGAACGTGATGGTCCAGTCTTCACCTTTTACAATTCATCCCATACGTATTCTACAAGTTTAAAAATTTTACAACTTTTATACATTCTTTTCCACGAACCGCACTCCAATATCGTATGAGACATTATGCTATTGAAACAAACATGAGCCTCTAGCAAAGAATTGACACATCCTAGGAAATTGTCCAAAATATTCAAGAAGCCGTCGACGTTCGTGTTTCCTCCCCTCAACAATCACTAAAGATCCTGGGCCACACCATGAGAAACAACCCACATCATCATTCCACCTCGTCTGAATTTCATTGCTGGCGCAATGCACTCCAACAGCAGACATCCTCCACATCCACACCCGTCAATTTGATAAGTATAGCGCCTAGTGAGATTCTTCTCTCCATAGAACCAAATTCTAGTGTTCTATTGACCAATTCGTTGCACCATGCAAGGCTAGACTACTGATTGCAGTTGGTGATATTTGGCCTATGTGCTGGCCTAGTCCAATGATAACTGAGGCTGTGGAATTCTGTACATAGTGTCTTTATGCAGAACTCAATCCCTGTTGGCGTCTTAAACTCCTGGTTAATGTTTTACTGGAATGCCTGACTAGATTGTTACACTAACCTTCCGAGGACTCACTGGTCACGTGGAGTGAACTTCAATGGTTTTACTGTGCGTTGCTGGACTTGGCTCGTGGCCGATTTTATGATGAGGTAAAACAACTTGTGTGGTTCATACGGCTTTTTGTTGGCCCGGAAGGCTCAATGGACTATAAAAACAGGCGTGTCCGGATATTTTTTGCAGATAGTATACAGTAGTTCCCATATAACCGAATCATAACACCTAAGTAGGGTAATAAAACTGAAGGGATTCATAAATTAATCTCTGTGTATCGATAACAGCATCCTATGTACGAAAACATCCCTTACCTTCAGTCAAAATGTCTTTTAGTAATTCGAAACCGTCATCAAATTTCTCTTTTAATCGAGTCACATCGCACTTTAGGTCAGCTCCTACTTTACTGATCAAGAAAAGACTTGAGATGCACAGAATCTGTTTCAAAACCATCTGAAAAGAAGAGTTTCAATCACCGAAAGTCAGAATTCATTATTATAAGTTGTGGGGGGGGGTGTATTTATGAAAATGTTATTTTATATATTTGGTTATATTTATTATTTCCCCTATTAACAACTCCCCTTTATAATAACTCCCCACTTGCGCATCTGACTATTTTACTTCAGAAAATTCCAAGTTCTAGGGGAAAATCTCCTTGATGAGTTTAATTCCCTTTGGATAGGCTTTTTCTCAGAATAACAAAGAGACACACAAATGTTGTATAATAAAAATACAGTTTATTGGACACCTTTACATAGATACATCAAACAAAAGAAATTTATTAAACTCATGACCAAATAGATTTAATTTCATCTTCTTATAACAGAATGTAAATGAGCAAAGTAATTTGCCTATTGAGCAAACTCAAGGAGGGCTATTTCCTTTACATAAATCATAAACAACTATCTCCTCCTTTAAACTAACAAAATGTTTCTACTTCCTTACTCCTGAGTTCAATTGACTTTCAAAAGAATCTATTAACATTCTCCATTCATTACAAAACAATTCCTACTCCAAATTGATAAAGCTCCGATACTCTTAATTTCAGTATAAATCATTACTCTGTTTTCTAACAGATTATAGCCTACAACCTTCTCTAATCTAGGTAATTATTACTATCAAATTTCTACAATTAACTACTTGCACATTCGGGGGTTACTGACATCCGTCTATCCCCTTCCAAAATTCATACTTAGTCATTCACTTATTTAACCAAATATTAACAAGTATCAATCACATCAAAAATTTTATATCTATTCCCTTCCAAAATTTATCTATATGTATATTGACTTGCCCTGGGTAATGTCCTTCAGTCCATAACATTCACTAACTTATTCATTACAATAAAGTACTACTTATACATATGTGTTCAATCAAAAGTTCTGATAAATTGGTTATCAAGTGTCTATAATCGATGTGATGGTGAGAGTACTTAAACAAACTAATCACTTACTGACATAACTTGGCAGACTTCACGGTACATCCTTCTCTAAGTGAGTAGGGGATTCTTTCTATCTGGGTCGCATCTCACAATCACTGGGGGAGTTCGATATAAGATACTGGATTCCTTCCTGGGTACCTTTTTATTTCTTTATGGACGCATTAATTTCATCTGATCAGAATGGCTGTACTCTTTTTGTCCGGCTTCGGATTTCATCAGCTCCAGCGTACTTGCTCTCAGAATATCAGGCAATATCGTTCCTTCATAATGGAGTTGACTCCTTCTCATCTACTTTAAGGATCTTGAAAAATTTTCCCTCTTTTCTATGGCACGTGTTCATCTCTCACTTCGAAACTCAGTCTACTTTTGACTGACTGTCTGACCAACTTCTGCACCTCATCTTCATCTTTCCACTTACTCGACTGCCTCTCTCACTAACTTATTAGATCAACGACTTAACTGTTCACCTAAAGCTTATCTACCCCTCATACTGACTACACATTAAACTTAGCCACTTTTCTCCACCGGCTACTCTATCTAAAAGAACTCATTCCTTTCTTTTCTTCTCCAACTCTCATCTTACTGCCCCACTCACTGACACTGACTCACTCCCATCTTACTGCCCAACTCCCTCTTTTTCTGTCCGTCTCCATCCACAAATTTTTCTTACCAGTCTGTCACGCCTCTCCACAGTGTTCTACCAATCTCCTCCTTCCTATATTCATTTTTATCCTTTCATTTGTTGGCAGGTCAGCCAGCCCTGTGGCACGTGATTCACAATACCCCTCTCCTTTTTTATTTCCTACCTGTTGACATCCGTTGAGCTCTTTCATGTAGGCCGAATGTATCAAAACAACTCCTTCTGGGTCATCACAGCTTGTCTCAAAAGCACTACAGACAAACCACAAATGTGTCACTGGAGACCATCGCGTCTATTTTTAGAGGCTTGTGTGTGCGTTTAGCCATATGCGTTTCCGGTGCGTGACCCCTCATAAACTTGTTGCGCCGTACCACCTGCTGGGCTTGCTATAGTATTTTCCGTCAGTTTTCTGTTTTTGACGGATGTAAAGCTAATTTTCTGTTTTTCGTTCTTCCTACCTTTTAAGTTTTACAATCCTTACTGGATAATTCTTGTTTATAGAAACTGACGCTATTAACATTTCTCCCAACGGCAAGAATCCAAAAAGGAAAACTAACTTCAGGAGTCAAAAAAATATATTTTATTTTTGTAAGATTTTCAGATCTTACAAAGTGTACATAGTGCTGATGAAGAATTTTTGACACGTTCTTGAATTTATTATGTACTTTTTCTGTATTTTTCGGCATAGCCAATATGCAAATTGACTCGTGGGCATACATTAGTACACATCAAGGACCTTTACACAAGAACTAGGACCTAAAGTGTTGCTCTCTGAATTAAAAAGGTGATTTAAGAAACAGGAAACCTTCAGGATTAAAGGTGAAAAGTGCACTTACCTTTACGTTATAAATAAAACGGAAAAGAATCCAGCAAGCAGAGTTGAATCATTATTATTGTTAATAGAGCTACAACATAAATTTTAAAGCTTAAAGTTGTAAGAATTATTTTATCTATGGCGATTCGACCAAAAATCTAAGTTACAATGACGTAAAGCGCATTGATACATCGAGTGAAATAATAACTAACTCCTCCCACAATTTGACGTAATAGAGCGCATTGATACATCCACAGAGTGGAATAATAAATGACTCCACCCACAATTTGACGTTAAACAGTGACGTATTAGAGCGCATTGATACATCCATCGAGTGGAATAATAAATAACTGACCCCTCCCACAATATGACGTAAGAACAATGACGTAATAGAGCGCATCGATACGTCATGGTTTTTGAAAATTACAGCAGATATGTTGAGATCTTGGGGAAAATAATTTCATTTTTTATAAAGAAGCAAAGCATTTTTCTGAATGTGTGTGTAGACAGGAAAAACAAAAACCTTTGATTATTTCAAATAAGATTATTTATGTTTGTAGTTTCATACAGATTTTTCATTCAATTTATATTTTCTAAAACACATTTTAATTAGTTCTGACGAGTGATAGATTGGCTACTGGGGGATTGTTTCTTGCGATGATGTCCTGAATTTGGCAGGACGAATTTTCATCTCAGTAACAGCGAGAGAATAATGATGACCTTTCCACGCATACCAGTTTATTCCGTTGGCGTAGCTAGTGTGATTCCCTTTCAGGTTCATTCCATTGAGGTGAGAAGAATGGCACAAGGCATACCACCAGGCCCCGTTGTGTTCTTGAGCGCAACTGTTTTTATAGTTATCGTTGTCTCTGTCTTTGGTAGAGAATTTGGATCCGCTGTGTGAAGAGAAGGAATCTCCTGCAAAAACCAAAAGAGCACCTCTTAAATATAAGAATATTAATCCAAAGATATAATTTCAAAAAGCCTTTTCAATAGTGCCCATGGAAAATGTCAAAGGGAAGTGTTTTGATCGTCATCAGCAGACTGAGGTACAGAACAATAAAGTTTACAGCCTTTTTTTTAAAAAAAAAGGCTGTAAACTTTATTGGCTCGTGCTAATATTTTGCAAACTTATCCCACTGAGCTTAGCTTACCTGTTTGCTCTCTGCTTCAGTAATCCTGTTTGTACTGTGCTTTTCTAATCCCACTTTATATCGCGTTAATTCATTCTTATTATGCAGTAATACGTGTATTATTGCAATAACTTCATTTGCAAGTTATCGCAGTAACTTTAAAGAACTCGAAATACACTCAGTGATTAATACAAAACTTACCAGCATTTCCACTGTATCCGCGGACATGCAGCGTGTAGTTACTTTCCTCACTGTCAATCCAAAATTGGTCATACAAGGCGTATTTCCAATTGCCCTCCACGTCTTTAAGATCAAACCTAATAGAGTTCTTCTTTTGCTCTGATAGTGCGTGAATGTTATCATTGCCTTTAAAAAAAGAATATTTTATTCAGTTCATTAATGTTCGTCACACTATTTCTTTTTAAAACTGTAACTCTGGTAACTGTGATCATCGCATCATTTCTGCAAGTGATGGACATAAAAGAACCGATGAAAAAATCAAAAATATCTCCTTACCTAACCAGAACTCACGATCGATGTCGCCAAAACCATCTTTGTAATCTTGCCAGACTTTGTAAAAATAATCATTAGGTCGTCCATAATCTCCTCTGCGTTGAATAACCTGCAAAGGTCAAAGAATTCTTTTAATACATCTAAAATTTAATAATAATTCTTCCTGCTAGTCGGTATTGAAATTCTCTAACAGAAATTTCACATAAATATCATAGAAATTACAGAACACTAATTACCTAAATGTGAGGTCTCCCAAAAGTATCCAGACCTCCACTACCATTCGAGAAAAATGAAGCATATCCTCCATTCATGCTCGCAACAGTGGTATTTATACTCTGTTCACTCTTACTTTAGTCCTGGCATAAACAAACACGCCACAGAATACAGTTGTCATTGGTCAGTTGCAAAAAATGCAGTGGACAATGGTACTTCGACAACTGACCAATGAGAGCTTTACTCAGTGAAGTGTTTTGTTTCTGTCAGGATTATGCCAGACCCAAACAAATCATCTGACCGGAAAACCACGAAAGAGGTTCTGTTAAGTGGTTGGGGTTGTGTATCAGGATTTGGACTTGAACTTGGACAGCGTTGGTCATCGTTGCTTGAATAATGCACCATGTCATACTGCATAGCTCGTGGTGACCTGGTTTGAAGAAATGGACCTTCCAAAGCCTCATTTGTCTGCTTACAGCACCGACCTAACCCCATTGACCGTCTTTAACCACTATGTTAAAGGAGGAATAGAAGAAATTAAGGTTAAATATGGGCCGACAAGTTTTTAAATATCTTATCGATAAAAGATTCTTTGAAACGAGCAGGTGTTGTCATTGTTATCGCTATAGAGTTTTTAGGAACATCAGCGATTCAGATGACATTACCCCAGTGCATATTTTTTCTATAAAATTGCATATTAACGGGCCGATCTGCAAATTTGTGCACGTTGAAAAACTTGGAAGAACTCACGTCAAGAACACTACTCTCTCTTGACATAGGCTGAGTACAGCTGAGAATATGGTTATCCTGTCTAAATCCTTAGAAAGGATTTAAACAGATTAACCATATTCTCATACATACGTCTGGTTTCCAGACTTTGTATCTTAAAACCATTTATACAGTACTGAAGATGCGGGCTGGCCGCTGTATTCTACCACTGGATAATTACCTCTTTATCTCTATTGGAAAAATGGTTCTTGTATTTTATCTCTTTGTATACATTATATCTCTAAATATACAGCATATTGGTGACGCTGGACAGTATGGTGAGAGGATCAGAAAAGGAAATTGAATAGTTCTTAACCAGTTATTACATTCTCTTGTAAAGAACTCAGATATTATCTTAAGATCAACTGTTTCTGTTACTTTCAATGGTATGTTTTTATTCATCTCAAGAAATGTTCAAGTCCATAAATCTTAAAGAATATTGAAACACCAGAAGTCGGATCAATCTTCTCTCTGTTTTTCTGGACAAAGAAACATGACAGCCTTTAAATTAATCCCAAAGAATTTCAGTTTCAATTTCAATTTAATTTTTTCATTATAAACCAAAGATCGTTAACTATTACACTACCTACACACTTCTTCTAGGAGTTTGGGCAGAAATCTCGTGTTTCTAATTGAAATAAATTCCACTAATGGAATTTATTTCAATTAGGGACATTTTGTTTATTTTGTTGAATCCCAAGCACAACTGTTTGCGCTTGGGATCCAACAAAACTCCAAGGAAATATAAATTAGAATAACTCCTGTAAATGTGTTACCAAAAAGCAAACTGGGTTCTTTCATGCAACTGCATTACCACGAAGAATGGAAAATATCAAAAATACATAATTTGTGTCCTAATTCAAGGAGATTTATCTGATTTCACTAAATTTTAGTACGATAAATACCGTATAAAGTTATCTGGATATTAGGACGTTGCTTTTAATTTTTAGGTTAACATAAGGTTTGAAATGCTAGTATTATCTAAATGTACGAATAAAAGAGTTTTTACCGTCCATCCTCCTCCATCGGTAGTCATGTCACAGTACACTTCAATGCTGTCTTTTACCACACGGCTTTTGGGCCATATCTCATATATCCCACTGCTGTTATGTCCTGCCTCAAACATCTCGGCACAATCTGTTGGTCTGCAACGTGCAGAACCCACTACAAAAAGGATAAAATTGTTCAAAAAATAAATTATTTCTAAAAATATCATTTTTGGCTATTGAAAAACTTAGTATTATTCAAGCTGAATGTAAAACAAATACCCCCATTGAAGATTAATGCCTTTAACACGTATAAAATGAAGTTATAGCTGACAACCATAGTCACTTCAATCATAGTCAGATCAATTGGGTTATCCCAAGATGGATGGCCAACACGCAATTAGGTGGTCATGTAGGTTGTAATGCCCGAACAGTTGGATGCTGCTGGGTACGAGGAGTCTGATGCATCAGAAAAACCCGATGAGTTTAAAACATTAACAAACAAATCAAATTTTCACGAGATCAACTGAAAGACTGACTGTGAAAATTTCACTTGGTCTTTTTATAAACCCTTTAGGTCACTGTGAAGGACTATTGCATGTGTGCTGTTCTAGTTTTTTGGCCCACGGTTGAATAGCTCTCTGGCTGTCAGAAGTTAGACAACGCCGATTTAAATGGAGTTTTTAAAATAAGCAGCATAGACCATGGGAAGTTGGCTTGTATAAACTGCGTTTTATAAATCTGGGTTATTTGTTTACGGTATGGATGAAAACCAGATACGAGCACGAGAGAAAACTTATGCCTTCGCATGATATCAACTAACTTACCTTTTCTTTAAAAGTACTTAATAAATTCCTCTGTTTCTCGATTCTAGGTGTGCTTTAAGCGCCAAAGCAGCTAAGATTATTATTATTATTATTATTATTATTATTAGGTATATGGTGCAAGGAAGCCTGAGGCTTATGCTGCACCAGCCAAAAAAAAAATTCCCGAGTTACCCTGAGAGAGAGAGAAAAGTAGAAGGGAATCATCAAGAAAGAAAAGAATGATGCTATCCAGCTCAGGACCCTGGGTGTGCCAAGCCCATACTAACCAGATGTGAGCCCCCTATATTGTGCCATATATAGTATGTCTATATATTTTTTGTATTCTGTGGTCTGGTTGCTGTTTTCTGGAAGAAAAACCAAGTTTCCAGAGAATAAACCATGTTACTCTCGTCTGAGACTGATTAACTTTGTGAAAATGACCCATAAATATTCTTCGCATCATTGACACTCAGATCATTTCCGCCTGGTGTGAGGAGGATGGTAATTATACTAACTGTGCTACCCACGAGGGCACAAACCACTCCTGAGACCGAATAACGCAGACGCATTGTTAAAAATACCGTCAAAGATTCCTCGCGTCATTGATGGTATTCGAACGTGGACTTCTTTTCCATCTTGTGTGGAGATCATGATGATTATACGCACTTCGCTTCCCGTGTATTTTGAAAGATTTCGTCTATTTTGGGTTATATAACTCCCTTTCGAGTTATAGCCAAGTTTCATTTTTTATAGAGCGAGGAGGGCGCATGTTAAGTTAAATTTTGCATTAAAGTAATGAATGTACACTGCAAGTGACCGATGCGAACATTCGTTTACGTCTGCATCCCAGCAAGTGTTTTAAATGGACTTCTTGAGCAGCAATATATGCCTCAGAGCATCTTCTCATAGACTGTCGAGTATTTTTGGAAATTTCCGTAGTGTCCTGAAATGCTTGACAACCATTCATTATCCTCTTTGGAAGAATTTATTGTAAACTCCACTGACCAGGTGGTCGTTCCGGAGTATAAACAAGAATTTATCTTTATCTTGTGGAGCAAGTGTACGGACAATTATGGTTCTTCTCTATTTAGCGGTAACAGGCGAAAGAATCCTTGAAAAGGATCAGTCATCCATCAGCGTCTCTCAAAGACGCCGTTCGATCATCGAAAAAGTATCCTTGGGCGGACATCTTAATTGAGGAAAAGTGAAATGAATATTCTGTCATCAATGTCTAAAACCAACACTCAGAGTATCGATTGTAAACAAGTTCGTCAAAGGCCCTTCGCAATACCCTGTATAATGGTCAGCCAATGATTCTGCAAATATAGAAGAAAATACATTTGTATAACCCAAACATTATGCTTTTAATGTCTGAAACACTTTTGGTGCAAAAATATAAATATAAAAATGTCTCTTACCTTCTGACAAAACATCTCTCAGTAAGGTAACACTCTCATCAAATTTTTCCCTCGAGCGAACTAATCTACAGTTGAGGTCAGCTCCTGCGTCACTAACCCAGAAAAGACCAAAAACGAGGAACCATCGAAACCACGCATGCTGCAGAACCATCTGAAAAAATTATACGTCGGTTAAAAGAATGAACTATACTTGGTACAATGAAATTGACCCAAATTAAATTTGTTTAATCACTCAGGCAATCTCTCCAGTCTCTTTGCAGTATTCTATGCTGTTCGCTGTTCATCTAGAAAAAAAAAAAAAAATTGCCGGACCTTTGTGATCTTCCTGTGCATTTCTATTGTTGTTATTGTTGATGCCACGTCGCTGGACTGTCGACTCGTACAGTTGGCGACAGGATTCATGCTGGCACTCCCCAAAGTGCGGGATACTCAGAAAGCGCAAGGCCAATGGCGCTCACACAGGGGCATCTGCTCCTGTGTGAGCAGATGCCCCTGACCTTCGCCTAACTTTGAGTGGACTGCCTTCCCTATTGGTACACTCCAACTACTGTTCCCCACATTCTGACCTCTTCCTCTTCTTCTTCTTACTCCCCGTATGCTCTTTTCAACAAAAACTTTTTTATGGCCTCTGTCAGAAAGCTCAGGCGACCCTGGCAGAGGCCAACCAGAGTATAATGGGCAGCCTGGCTCATCTCCCTGTGGTGGTGGCGGGCAATAGGGTCCCACTAGGGGCCCTGCGGCCAAGCACTCAGAAACACAACAACAACAGAACAAAATACAATACTGCATAAACCAAACATGACACTTTTTCTGGCTTTTCCAGTAATTTCACATTCCATCACAGAGAATATACGGTGCAGATGTGGGAGACCACCGGTGGTGCATGACCCTAAATACTATGCCACAATGTCAGGTTTTGAGGTTTTAAAGGTTTGAATAAATGGCATAATGCAGAATATTTTTGCTCTTCCCAAATTGCACAAACTAGAGCAGTGTACTTAAAATTAAGAAGGGATATTTGTAGGCTAAAAAGAAAATTTTCTTTTAATGTGTTCTATTGGAGCAAATTGCCATGGAGAATTGAATGGGTGGACAGCTTTACTTCACAATTTCCTTTAATTTTAATCGAGGTTAATTTTACATCTACGATGCGCAATAATTTTATGAAGGAAACATGTTCTAAAAAGCGAGGAACAACCATTAATGCAAATGTGAAATTACTGTATTTCATCCCGCATAAAAATAGCAAAATACTCGTGAGTACTTACGTTATTTTCCTTCTGTCTCTGCACAAAAGCTTTCAAGTTTGCTTTATTTGGAATGTTCTTAAGTAGAGTTTTTTGGGAGCAGACTGGTAATTTCTCAAATCTCAGCAAGACGTGCCCTTATATGCTTGTTCTTTTTTCTTTTTTTTAACATACAGTTCCAAATTTAGCATTAAGGATTAAATAGTTGCCAATTGCACAGATGGAAAACATCCTGTTACAGGATATTGGTCAGTATATATGTTCAGAAAATATTTATACCGAAAGTGACATTAGAAAACCCTCGTGGGTAGCTCAGTTGGTATAATAACCGTCCTCCTCCTCATACATGGTGAAAAAGACCTTAGTTCAAATCCCGTCAATGATTCAGGAATTTCTATGGCTGCATTAGTCGGTCTCAGGCAAGGGTAGGATGCTGTTTTCTCCCTGAAACTTTGGTTTCTTCGTCCAGCAAACAGCAAATCGACCATAGAACACACGCAGTTTAGAGACATATTATATAATTGCAATATGGCATAAGTTGCTGATGCCTCCATAGTTTTCCCTACTACTGAATTCAGACTTACCATCTATAGTTACATACTTCGTTCTTGGAACCATTTTCATGGATTGATGATACATTAGCGGATCTCTTCAGAGGAATTTAGACTCAGCGATGACGCTAATGAAGATTTCATAATTGACCATAATGACTTTATGCATTCCCTAATCGCTTTCTCAAAATAAAGTGTTATTGGCTGTGATTTGTGATGGCCATATACAGAATATTCTTGCCCCTGTTCCTTAATATGGTGATGTGGATAATAACATTCTTTTGGAACATATACTGAATGTACAGAAAATATTTATACCGAAAATAGGGGTTAAGTTTTCGTCTTACAAAAATCATAAACGTGGTACATGGCTGCCCAAAGGGATGCATATCTGTATTTGATCTCATCAGCATTAAATTGATTCCCATAATGGCGGTTCTTTCTTAATCCTTTTTCTTAATTAAATAACTAAAATCTGACGAAGCATGTTTGGATTTAAATATCATATTCGGAAGCAAAGCTTCCACTTTGAAAGTCAAGGGTTTCCTTTGATCTATTTATAACGATATTGAATCCCGGGTCTGCAGAAGATATTTATAATTCATCAAAGGTGAACTTAACAGTGTTTTCAGTATAAATACTTTATGAAGTCCAGTACCCTGCCACAGGATGTTTACCAGCTGCACAATACGATAGTGAATTATTTCCAAGAAATGCTAAATATAAGATAATATTAAGAACATATAAGAAAACGACTTGCCATAAAGATGAGATATTACTGGACTCAGCACGCGAAGCGATGCCACTGAAAGAACATTCAACTATGATCCTTTAAGAAGCGACTGAAAAAATAACGTAAGTAAACCGAGTTCTTGCATTAGCATATTAGACTGTCTTTAATATGAGTTTTTTATCTTACAATATGTGTTGTATAATGTATATACGATTGGGATTGATCTCGAAGGAGATCAATCCGAAAAGCTGGCAAGCTTCATCGTTTCCTGAATATTAGTTCAGTCCCCGAACTTTATGATCACACTCGTATTTCTTAAATATTTATCAGCTTGTAGTTCACATTCCATAAAATATTTATTTAATATTTATAGCAACTGTTGCTATGATTTATCTGATTTTCTGGATTTTTTTATAGATGGCACTGCAACTTCTTTTCTCTATATGCTGGATTCCATTCGTTTTCCTTGTGAATACAGAAGCATGTACAATAGTCATTCCGAAGTCTGGGGTTTTAATAATAAAAGATGGCACCGAAGTCAACAGCATTTTATCTCAAGGTATCTAATTAAATCTATTTACTCTAATATATTAAAGATGTCATCATAATATTAGATTTCCGGTAGAAGAAGTGAAGTATGAAAGAATTTTAAATTCTCTGTAAATACAATGTTTTATATATACCCAAATCCAAATTTCTGCTGCTACCTTGCAGGCTAAGGATGTGGAAAACGACGACGGATAATGTATTCTTCCATAAAGATTTCTCGTAGTTTCTCGTCAAAATATGGTTGAAGTCTAACGTCAATCAATGAATTGCAATCAGTGCTTTAACATCAAAACGAATTCACAAAGAATCAGCAACTAAGTAAGAAGTTGGAAAAGTGGGATATATTTTTAATTATTAGTTTTAAATAATTGTTTTTCATGTTAAGTTTATGAGATGCATTAAAGGTCACAAAAAGATAAAAAAAAATGACGTTACGTTGTGAAAGACCATTAATCGTATTTCAATGTCAAATAAAAAAAAAAATGCAGTATGTATAGAGAGAAAGAATAATTACTCCTAAAAATGAATTGCACATGTTTATGTATATTCTTTATCGGACATTTCAAAAGGCATCTATGACAGAGCGAGCAGGTGAACACATGTGCACTTGTCAAAACAATTAGGGATCACAGCATACTTGGGTAAATGTATTATGTCGAAACATTTAAAGCAACTCCATGAAGAATAATTACGGCTTTAGTGGAAAATGAAACATCAGAAACGAACCAGTTTAAGCTTGTCTAACCCTTTTTTCTACAAGCCACTGTGGATGGAATGTGCACGAACAACGACTTTGGTTTGGTGTATTGTCTCCATCAGCTACCAGACATGATTCTCAAGGGCGATGCACAGGTAAAATCGAGGAATGGATGTGTAGTGCTGAAGTTTTGACTGTTCAATCCGGAGAAGTGCTCCAGTACATCTAATTAGGTCGTGCCAGACGTGCTTGATAGGATTCAACTCGAGGAGCAGGTAGACCAATCCATACAGACGATACTTTCATCTTCCAACACAGTGTTGCTGTGTTGGCCTCAGAGCACAGCAACACTGTGCTCTGAGGTTGAGCGTTGTTGTTAATACGAAAGAACTGTTCGTATGCAGCACCAGAATATGGAAGGTCCGTAGGTTGCAGGATCTCAATTTTATACCTGCGTGTAGCCTGGGTCTCCTTTTTGATGACGCAAAGGTCTGCACGACCTCTTCCAATACTTCCACCAGACGCTGTGTTCCTGTACTTACTCAGGATTGTTCAGACTCCTGTTTCACACCACACTACAAGAATCCGACTGAAGGCCATATCTGTGCAGATGATTTTGGAAGGTTTGGGTAAACACTCGTATCACTGCCGCTGAGCAAAGGGTCCAAATAGCTGGGTAGCATACAAACGTCCATTGAGACGGCTAGGTGAAAGAAAGACAATGATCTTACCTGGGCATTATTGACAGTCTACGATGCTAACCTGGGAGTCTAGGAATGGTCTAGGTTTCTTCAAGCTGATTTCACAACCTGCTGATGACACTTTGTGAGACACCAAGCCAAGCTTCAATTTGGAGTTGGGACTGTCCTACCTCCGGTCTCTCGATCATTCTCCGTGCAGTAGGCTGAGGCAGATGAAAATTTGTACCAGTCTACAGTAGTCAAGCATCTAAAATTGACATTTTCAGATGCTTCATTACGATAGTCGTCGGGTGTTTATCATTTTGAGCTGTGGTTCGCGAAAGAGATCCGTCTGGAAGGTGGTCGAGTATGTACCGAAACGAAGAAACTCTTGAATTTGCATGTTCTTTCTAGGTACGTAATTGTAGGAGAACTTAAAAATTAACGTCTGCACTTTAGTCCCTGAACGTGTGCTCTCACTGCAACCACAATTGATATCGATACGTGGACTATCCAACAGACTGTGCAGCGATCCTCTAATCGTTTTGACCAGCGTATATTAGGCGAGGTTCTACTCGTTTTTATTTGTTTGTTAAAATAGGATTTAATTTTATCATTTCTCAAAGAGTGTCTTTAATATTTGCATTTTGAAGCGAACCGCTCCCAGTGCCACCCAAGACCTGTTGATTGTGCTGATATTTTGGACCAAGGTCATAAAACCAGTGGGATTTATAAGATATGGCCACGAAGTCGCGCAGTGAGTGAAGGTTTCAATGTCTATTGCGATATGCTTACTGATGGGGGAGGATGGACGGTATGTACCTTCATCTAATATGTTTTACGATGTTACCGAAATAATTAGAAATTTTGAAAGATTTTAGGAATTCTAAACATTTCAACTTTTTTTAAAGATATTCTCCAACTTTATTATATCACCGTGCAGTGCAAAATCTCCAATGCAAGTAAAAGAAGTATAGGGATTCAATGCAATTATTTTTCACTAAATTGGCAGCACATCAACCAGCCAACCAGTTGGCTGGTTGGTGTGTTGCCAACTATGACCGTTCGTCAGTTAGTTTTTCGGTTTGCTGGATAAAAAACCCCAGTTTCCCAAAAAGATCTGAATACAGTGCCCCTTTCTGATAATAGAAAAAAGATGAAAGTTTATCGGACAATAAACTTTCAGACATTCACTTTATTATGATGCATACAGCATTGCTTTGCAGTACGAAGTTTCTTCGCAATAAATATTTGAATGTATTAGATTCTTTTGTAATAATCTTGTATAAATTTGCAGAAAGGCGCTTATGCGACTCATCGTATTAAGTGAACTCATCTGCAATATTGAAATGCTACTCTTCAAATTACACAATTTTGAATATCAAATATACTGTCGCAGCTTCTAACTACACATTACTAACAGATTTTGTTTCTGTGTTCAGGTTTTTCAGCGGAGAGGAGATTTTGGACGGCCTGACGACTACTTTTATCGCGAATGGGATGCTTACAAGAATGGATTTGGAGAACTTCGCAAGGACTTCTGGTTAGGTATAAACAAACTAATCATTCGGTCTTAAGGTTCGAATTTAACAATGTTTTTTATTATAACGATATGAAGTTCTTTTTTTCATACAGGTAATGACAAAGTAAATGCTATTACCAACCAAAGAAGTAACTCTGTTAGGTTCGATCTTGCAGATTTTGAGGGTAATGAAAAGTTTGCTTTGTATGATCAGTTTTGGATTGATGACGAAACGTACAATTATACTGCTCATGTTCGTGACTACACGGGAAATGCTGGTAAGTAGTTGGCTGAGGGCAGTGGTGGGTCTAATAGAACGATCAACGATCAATAGAACGTATTATATGCAGTTCATTTTAATATCTTCTAGGTGATGCCTTCAGCTATCATGACAGTAGACAGTTTTATACCAAAGACAGAGATAACGACTCTGATCGTATACATTGTGCCCAAGCATTCAGTGGAGCCTGGTGGTATCATGCCTGCCATGATTCAAATCTCAACGGACTCTACCTGAGGGGAAATCACACAACCAGCAGTACCGGAGTGAACTGGGGTAAATGGAAAGGATATAATTATTCACTTTCTACGACTGAGATAAAGATCCGTCCAGCCAACTTTAAGTCTACTCTCAATGAAGAAGAAATCCCACAATAAAATGGCTGCTGGTCTATAATAAAGTGTTTTCATCGCAAACATTCTGTAGAAGGAAGAAACTGTAAAATAAATGATGTTTGGTAACAGATTTCACCTGAAATATTGTATCAATACATTTTCAATAGTCGAGTTCAATAAAGACTGGCTGGAACACTCTTCTGACAATCTTGTGGATATTTCTTCTCAACCAATCTATAATGCTTAGATATACGTTATAGCAGCTTTTAAAGTTTTGTTTCTACAAAATGAAATTGGAGACTGCAGTTGTAAAAATACATTTGATCCCCTTCATTATCCATTAATATCCTATTTAAGAGTATAAAATACTGGTGCTAAAATTTTATACTTTTGTTGAATAGTATCAGACAAAATTCTCATTCTACTAATCGTCATACACCAAAGTGTTATGCACCAAATTGACACCATTTATCTGAAGGACTATAGAATCAGAATTGAGTCTGAAGCTTCCCAGAAACTCAAAGCAAAACATATGATGATTTGATGTCGATCCGCCTTTTCTTAATCGAGTAATGCCCACATCTGAAAAAACTTCCATTAATACATATCGATAACTCCAAATTTTATGGATAAAATCATTCTATTGGTTCGATTTTAATGAAATTTAGAAAGCTTCGACAGACATGATGAACACAACAGACACTTTATGCATTTGTAAACCCACTTAATAACTATTTCTTTAAGCATTGGGAGAAATAAAACTGCGCTAGCGGCGAAGACTAAAGACGTATGAGATGAGTGGCATTTTAAGCCAATACTTTTGTAGAATCAAAAACTCTTAACAATCTGTTCTTTTACCAATTTAACGATAAAAATACTTAAAAGGGAGCGAAGAACTCTCTTTTGCAAAGATTATACAAAGATTCTTCCACGAATAATCGAATGGACTTTGGATAGTTTATTCAGAAAGACACTAAAACCCTGTTGGTGAGCAAAAGATAATTATGATTTAAGAGTGAACTCTCTCACTGTCACTGTTTTCACTATGAATATCTTCTCTGTATTTACATTGACCAATATCTCGAAAGCGGCAAGGAATGTTTACCGGTAGCGTAATTTGATAACGTTTTAATTTTAAGGAATACGCTAAACATAAAAGGGAACATCTTGGCATTATTTTAGAGAAATTCATTGAGTTGATACACTTGTGATCTTTTTGGGCAGTGGTAGAAGAAAAGTAACGTAAGTATGCATGCCATTCATTTTAATATAAATTATAAATTAAATTTATATTACAAATGTACATAAATAAAATACGTAGCATTTCGATATTTTAATACGTTCATTTTACAGATGGCGCTACTTGTTTTTTGTATTTCATTCGTTTTTCTTGCCATCAACGAGGCATGTCCGATAGTTAACTCGAAGTATGGAGTTATGGTAATAGGAGAGAAAAAGGTTGATACTGAAGCCAGCAACAGTCTCTTTCCAGGTATTATAATTAATTGTAAATAATATTTGCTAAATTAGTTTTTAAATCTTTAGTTTATCATAACGGAAATGCAGTATTCATAATATCTCAATATAATGGATTTTATTGCTTGTATTTAGTCTTATTATCGATTTTACATTATGGTTTGAACTCTTAAATTAATTTTAAAAATATACTATATTGTCTCTAACGCGACTATGCAATTCATAATTGTAATAATTAATATTTCGTTTTAAACTCAACATGTGCATCCAAGTATTAATAAGTGAAGTACTGTAGAACGTGCTAGTTTTATAAAGTATTTATAAATTAGCATATTCTACAGTATTTTTCGATTTTATTTTGCAACAAGATATATCTTCTCTTCACTTTAATTTTATTTCGTTGTAGGATAACCATGGATAATTTTCTATCCTTGTCTTTTCCATCTATCACTAACATGGTAGGCATACTTGTTCACTGTTTGGGAAGGGAAATCATTCTTGGTCTTGATGAGTCTGTAAATGTGCGAATGATTAAGAAAAGCTGGTCAGATCTTACTCATTTATATTTGTAAAGAGGACTGCTTAAGTCTTATTTTCTCAGTAAGATGGTTAATGTGTTGCATTTTTCAGTGAACTATGTCCAGTGCCGCTCAAGACCTGTGGACTGTGCTGAGATCTTCGACGAAGGGCATAAAAATAGTGGGATTTACAAGATATGGCCACGAAGTCGCACAATAAGCGAGGGTTTTGATGTCTACTGTGACATGCTCACTGATGGAGGAGGTTGGACGGTTTGTACTTTTATAGGTGATTTTCTGCGCGATGTGTGATTTAAATACAGCGCTTATAATTTTTTTGAATTTTTTTAGGATTGGTATACAAATGAGAGAATACGTCATGTGATTCGACACGATTTAAGTATGTGTCCCACACATCCATAACGGGCACAGTGCCATTATTGGGGTAAACTAACATCCAAGGAACCTCATAATTAACCAGGATTTTGGGGATAGGTAATATTGCCTATTACAATTTCCAAATTACAGGCCGGGCACTTCAATTGATATCCAATCTATGAAAATTCAGAAAAAGGCACGACCGAGTGGAAGTGCAAGTACAGAGGTTATTCATGCTTCGTGTTCGAATCTACATGATGCGAATATATATTTATACATTTGGATATTAGCGTGGCTTCTGAACAATCTCCAAAAACTCTAAAGTGCTATAAGCTAAGGGACAAAAACATTACCGTAACCGTTGATATACTCAAAGAACGGTTCAGGTTTAGTCCATTACTTTCTTTGCGACTGCTTCAAAAGAAAAGTATATACCCAAATGGTTCAAGAGAAGTTTCTGAAAATGGAAGACTCATATTCTGGCTACATGAGGTTTAAATTAGCACTGAAATGACCTTATGTCAAGTGGCGGAGGCTTTGCTCATTATGTGTGTGGTATGTATATTACATGGGGTGTCACTGTATTTTACTATATTTCAGCGGGCGTCCTGCTTCTGAGACCACACACACGTGTTCGTATATAATATAGTATCTTATATATGTATAATGAGAATGCTAATGTATATAAAATTGTTTATTTTATGTACAAGTTTACACACAATATTTTATATATTATATACAAAACTTTGTAAGTTTTGTATATAATTTGTAAATATTGTGTGTACAAATAAATGGAAATAAATGGAATGGAAAAATTCTTCTGAGACCGATTAATTGGCCAGGATGTGAAAAATAGCTCATAAAAGTTTCTTTAGCTATGACGGGATTCAAATCCAGGACTTTTTCCACAGTGTGGATTGAAACTGCTCTTCTACTGGAAAGAGTGCGTCATCATGATGGCAGAGTTCAGGTGACGGAATCCAAATTGGAGATCGGTGATGAATTGGTGGGTTTCAAGATAGTGTTCCAAAGTCTTTTCTGTAATAATGTAGGGCGCCTGCTGGGCAGCGTTTAATACGGATATCAAGACTCCCAGGCAGGTTTCCAGCACTAAAATGAGAAACCAGAAAGACTAGGATTTTATATGAGCGTCTAGCGTTAAATTAGGACAAGATTCTATGCTCTAAAACTCACCCAGATGGACGTTGGGCAAGAATGCAGCAACGAGAATTGCGTTGTGATGATTAACTCTAAGGCCCTTTGTGTATTGGCCTTTGAGCCCGCCTTTAATGATAGTCTATTTAAATATATATATATGCTATCAAAAGTGTGTATTTCGGAATAGTCCTGAAGAAAGATAGATCAACAAACAAGGTATAGTTTATTATACATACATGGACTTGTGTATTTATTTACAGTAAAAGAATTAAAAAGTAAAACAGGGAATTAGAATTATATTATGTTGTAAGTGTTAGCTTTACTCAGGATAGCTTTACATTTTCTAGTTAATGGATAGTAGTAACATGGCACCTTTCTGCCATTCTGTCGACATTCTTCATGTAGTTTCGGTAAACAATCGTTGTTAATATACAATAAGTAGAAGAGCATCCAGCTATTCGAATTTATAGGTGAATGTGTAAGATCGTCATATAGTTATGTTTACCGTTACTGGAAACGCAGTATCCAGTAGTTGGTACAATAGATGACACATTCTGGCCTTAATATAGAAAATACATATGTGAATTTAGCTGGGAGGAGAGAGGTTAGTATGTGATATTAGGTGGGGAATATAATAGTAGCTGTGGTCGTTCAGTAATTCCAGATAACCGGTCGCTAAACTAAAAGACGAACTTACCCAAATACTTTCCTACCGACTTGCCAGGCACTCCCTCCTCTTGTTCATCTCTCATCATCGAAGTTTTAGCTCCTTTTTCCATCTTCCTCTCCCCAAAAGACCCTCGGTTTTCCCATAGTCCCAATATATACATCCCTTTCCCCTTTGGATGGCCCCTTTCTTGATTGGTTAGGAGCTTATTCCTGTGGGGAAAAGCAAATCTAGGATCACCTGTCCTAGTAATTAGACACGTTTAATTTGAGAAATCTACCGTGAGAAAGGAGTAAATTATTAATTGATATACGATGATACTTCCGGGTTATACCAAGGTATTCTGTTCATACAAAGTCTATTTACCTCTGTCCATCATTTTCCGACAAGAGTCAATTCGCAGTAATCAGTTCGAATTTCTCTCAAGAATACCTTCCTCATTCCGATTTACTCACTGGCCCCCACAGATTTTGCCACTGTATATCTGAGTAATGCAAACGCAGCACTACTTAGCTGATCCTATCGAATGTCGGCTTCATGTAGTGGATTGACCGAACTATGGGAGTGAGATGGAAATTCGATTACTGCTTTCCTAAGAATAGAATCGGACAAAACAACTTTCAACACGGCCTTATTACTCTACACATATAGTGACTGGCAAAAGTAATGTGTGGCTATTTGTGAGAATATTTTACGATATAAAAATGTTCACATTTTAATACACCTCCCGTCTACGCCGAAAATTTTCGAGCAGGGGGGAAAGAAATGACCTCTTGCTCAAAATTTTAGGGTTTGAGATGCTTTTCTAATGAAAAAAAAACGTTTGCATGGAGCTTTTTGGATGGGGGGGAAAGAACCAACCTGTCTCCTCTAACAAATTGAACTACCCTAATCTAATATATATAATACAATATCGAAAGATAATAACATAACAATTTTCCAAGAGTCATTTGGGTTCCTCTGGACAATAAAGTTATCTTGCTACTTTGAACAGAACAGTTCCTCCCTTCTTTTGTCTCTTCAACCTACCTTGGTCGTCACAGATTTCTTTCTGCAAGATCACTGATACAAAAACACTAATATGTTCTGTAATGTTCTGTTTATGAAATAACAAATGTCTATAGGTTGTATAAAACATAAAAATGTCTCTTGTATCGCGCACTGTTCTTTATTGACTACGTTGTAAAAGTGTTCTCTCATTGATGACTGTCAATCTTGGGGAAACCATGCTTTGAGCTCCTGGAGAAACACTAGACTGACGGTCCAAAGGGCACTAAGGTAATTTTCTCTTCTAGGACTGGCTGCATGTAGCTGCTCCGTCAAACTCTTCTCTCCAATGTAACATGATATGAAACAGAGATAAACAACAATTAGTATCTGCTCTTGGCTTTAAAGACATTTACAAAGTATCATATACCTTTAGCATTAAACATGCTTCAATACCAAGTAATACGTTATACATACAATATTATTCAATGATTTGTATAGATATACATATATATATTTAGCATTGGATATGAATTTTGTTCCTGACCGTTATTATATAGTCAGCTTATACCTTAAACACACGTGGTTATTATACACTCACGTTGATAAACATTTTGGTTACACATAAAATGAACTAGTTACTCTTCAAAATACATAAAGATTCACTACTATAAATGCCCAGAGTAACTTACAATAGTAAAATTTAGGAATCTATTTATACTCAAAATTACATATTTGTGGGATTACAATGATTTAGACGTTTACATTGTCTTATCTTATTATAACAATGAAGTTAAAAAAAATATTTATCATACAAAGTATATATAGTGATAATTTTAGTTAATAGGATAATATATATCTGGTTAATTAATGGTGTAAATACGCTGTAGGTTACATTTACATATAATTATAAGTGGGTTTTAATGATTACATAATGCTAAAATTTTTTTTTTTTTTTTTTTTTAGCTCTAATATTTCTTACATAGTAATTTCCTGACACCCTGGGCTGTAAATTTTATTACTCCCACCATTCCGTTATGGGAGGAGACAGTCTCGCCTTAATCAACCCCTTACCCTCGAGCCACTGAGTGTATAAATCAGCCGTGTACACGGCACAGCGCTCGGTGGGGTGATTCCATGGACATCTAACGGAATGGTCCCTCACCGTTGGCAGTGATCCCTTCTTAAAAGTAGTGAGAATCCTAATATTGACCACGGTTCTAAAGGGAAGGAGCTCTTCAAGGCGCTGTGCCTTCGCTTCCCCCATGGTAAGGATCGTGTGGTATTCTCTCGTTATGTGCGACAACCAAGATCCAAAATGTGGTGAGGTGAGGGCCCCTGGTTTTAGGGAAGAAGTAATAAACTGGTTGTCCCAGGTGATGCAGGCGATTTCCTCCGCGAAGAGTGTAGCCTCTATCTCGTCCGAGGACAGGAAATCTATTACCATCCACTGGTTGAAAGGAACCTGGTACTGCTGGGGAGGAGGGCGTCTCATAACTGGCATCCTGTTTATGTGCTGGGTGCGGAATGCCCCGCACACCCGTCGTCTTTTAGAAAATCTTTCTGGGGTAAGAATTAGTTCAGCCCCAGAGGGCACTTGCCGGGTAACTTCCGATGTAGTGACAGCACGTGTTACGCTTTTGTACAGCCATCGACTGTATACACCCAGGAAGGACCATAGGGCGAACAATACCCTCCTGATATTCTTCCCGATTGAAGTGGCTGAGAACAATAAAATACTTACAGTAAGTAGGGTACAAATCCCATCATCCACTCTTCCTCTTCTCTTTCACTCAAAAGATTTGCTTCATTTACTCTTGTTTCTTTCTCCTTTTATGCATAAGTCCATGGAGAGAGAGAGAGAGAGGGAGGGCAGAAGATCTTATAGCAATTACGCTTCTCAGTTATACTTCCCATTTATTCTTCTTATTCTCACTCTCTGTCATAATTATCACTGTTTTGCTTCCCTTTCACTCGTCTTCAAGAAAAATGGATCATTTGGTTTATTTGCGAAAGCATGCCAAACATGAAGAAACCACAAATATACTCAACAAGGCTATAGATAAGAGCAAAATTGGTATTTTGATCCAGGAGGTAAATCCTCCACCAACTAATTGATGAAACCATACTGACCAAGGTGATTGCCCTGGTGCAAAACTAGATATATAGGATACTTGTGAAAAGTTAGGGTGACTTATTTGTAGCGTTGGGTCTTCCAAACAAAACTCTATGTCTTTACAGGCTGTGATAGTTCGAGCAATTAAGCACAAATTTTCTTTGTGACATTTAGTATCTGTCTTGAACTGGATAGTGTAAGTGGTTGTTTCTTGGGTTAATTTAACTGATCTTGTGGCCACTAATATGTTTTGGAAGTTTACTGAGACAGTTCCAGCTAGGCATGTCGAAAATGCTTGAAAAGTAAGAGTAGCTAGTGTGTCACATGTAAAACATCCAATTGGTCTAGTAATGTCTTCCACAAATTTGGGGCACACTGTATGTGTTTCCAGATAAAAATCAAACTCAAAAAATGACAGATCCAGGGTCAATGGGACTGATTGTATCATTGTTGATGTGAGCCGACCTGAGGGCTCGATTTCTAACTGGTGAAAAACTTGAATTTTTGGAAGTTTATTGATTTTGTTTGCCACCATTTGTTCCAAGTAAGATTCACTTTTTTGACATCTTATCTTCTCTTCATAAAACTGACATTGAATCATCCGGTCATCAAAAATGAACTGTTTTGAAACACTGTAATTTGCTTGTACATCACCGATTTCTCCGTATTTTGGCCTGGACACTAAAGCTGCTTGGTCTAAATAAGCCTCACTATTATCACCTACCCTCAAAATCACATGATGTTCAAGGATATCGGTGGGCTGATCAAAGGTTCCCAAGACTTGAATCTCAATATTATTTCGTGTAATTGCAAAATTCTTTAGAGAAATAGTTTCAATGGTCTCATTAGCACGTGTCTGAACTTCAACTATGTAACGACAAGAAACTCCTTCAATTTTGCGGACTTCGTACACCCTTGTAAAGTCTGGAACTAACCATACTCGATAGTGTAAACAGGACTGACTATCAATGATGAGACAGTTTGAACCGCTGTCTCCTGCGATGCAGTTAGTAATTCCTGGCCAACTCAAGGATTCTTTGGTGATACCCTCAAAAAGGTAGTCACCCACACAATGTTGGCCCCAAGCACAGAAGGCATTCTGGGGGCATGCCACTTGACTTATGAGATGTAATTCTGTGGGGAAAGTGTAGTACATTCGTTTTGTCTGCCAATGACACTGCACTTGTTTAAAGGTTAACTGCAATTGGAAAAGAGTTTGTTCTGCGTCAGAAACGAACCATAAGCACTGTTTGTATTCCAAATTTAACAAAGTCACACGGGCTTTAGTGGTGATTTTACAAGGTTGAGATAAGTCTGCTTGACATTCTTTTATTTTGGCATGTAAGATCTGGTGATTGGTACATGTTGACCCAACTATAAGTATAAGGACTGATAGGTATACAATGATTTGCAGGGGTGCAGCCTGCAAAAGTCGTCTCGGCTCCATGGGGATATGTTCTTCCAAATATTCTTGTACCCTTCCTGTGGTTGTTCTAATAGTTGCCCCGGTGGTTAGGCCTGCCATACTTGTTAGGCGCCAAACAATTCGAAACATTTTCCACATGACACTAATCAACATGAAAAATCCCCTGACTGTTTGCACTATAGATTCGATGATGAGCTTAGAGTACCAAATAATGATTGCTGCTAGAATACCCAAAACTAGGTATATTAAATAAGATACAATAGGTGGGAAGCAATGTCTATTGTTTATGAATTCCCAACAAAAAATACAAGTCATCTTTTTACATTCATCTCTTCCGGCCAAATGTATTGTTCCTTGCATTATTTTCCCTTGTTGGGAAACAAAAAGAAATTTTAATGGTCCTGGGGTTAACATAAACTCGCGAGGAACTTCTGCCTGAAATGGTTCTTTATCTATTACAAAAGTTCGTTCATGGCCAAACCTTCTTATTATTAAGGTACCCTTTTCTAATGTAGAGAAAACCGGGTCTGTAAACTTGACGTCTAATCCTTGCTCTTCAAAATGAGCTTGCTCATCAGACAACACATGTCGTGTGTGCCTAATTCGATGCACATGTTCAACGGGCGGTGTCAAACAGACTTTATAGGAAATCACTGGCGGATCCCTGACAGTCTGCGAGCCCCACTCCACTAGCCAATATGTTTCAGCTGGTTGTCTCTGACATACACATGACGCTTGCTGATTGCACTCAGTTTCGAAACAATACTCAATACTTCCCTTGCATCTTGTACCCTTCCTGTGGTTGTTCTAATAGTTGCCCCGGTGGTTAGGCCTGCCATACTTGTTAGGCGCCAAACAATTCGAAACATTTTCCACATGACACTAATCAACATGAAAAATCCCCTGACTGTTTGCACTATAGATTCGATGATGAGCTTAGAGTACCAAATAATGATTGCTGCTAGAATATCCTTGCTACACTCACAACTCTCTCCATTTCTTTGACACTCATAAATAACTGAAGTGCCATTCTCTTTCAGGGACTGTTTTAATATAAAATGGGCTGGTGGGACCAAAGTGCCGTTTTCAAGGAGAATTCGAGATACCCATTGCTTGAGGCAATTTCCGCAGTTCATTATTGAACAACTATTCTGGGGAAGTGATTTTCGTAGAGACAAAGATGGTTTGGTCATCTCACACTTGTACATTCCATGTTTGACTTGACAAATTTCAACTTCAGCTTGACAAAACAGGAGAAAAGTTCCTAGGATGATCATTCTCAGCAAATAACTCATATTGGGCGTCACACTTGTTATAGGACACGAAAACCAAACTATAAAGGGAGGAAAAAAAAATTACTCAGGTGCGTCTTTACTGCGTCCCACTAACAACAACAAAAATAACAAAAAAAAATCTCTCTCTCTTTTTTTCAATCTTTCCATGCATCTCTAATAAGACCCACCAAATCAAGTCCTTTGTCTTCATGTTGTGGGTCTAACCTTGATGCAAGCGGACCTAACATCCACTGTAGTGCTCTATCGACACCACTTGGCTGTTCGTTTTGATTAATATTTTCCTGCTCACTGGGTGGATTATTTGGTTCTGCTCTTTCTCTTCCCTCCGGAACTGATTCAGGAACTAACACTTCCTTTTGGGTTGGAGGTTTGATAGTTACTATATGTGGAGTGTGGGTCACATGATCACGACTGCGCAAGTTATACCCATGTGCCGGGGTTGGTTTATGGGCAGCTTCCACTAATGCTTCAGGTTGTTTTGTCTTTGTTTGCTCATTTTGATCCTTATTGGGGAGGAGGTTTAAAGGGATTGACACTGGAATAGTTGCAGCTCTTCTAGTTAGCTGGGTTGTCACTGGTAGTGGGTCTACAGGGGGCATACAATCACACTCTTCCACAAGGGGATCATCAAAGATCCAGGTTTCTTTAGGTATTGTTTCAGTACATGTTTGATCTGATAATTCACTGTCTTCTGATTCCTCCATTCTGAGATCAGGAAAAACTTTCCTATCAATTAATTTTGTCAATCTATCTACATGCACTAACTGTCTGTCCTTTGGGACGTATAAATTCTGTATTTCAAAATTGACTGGAGAGGTCTGATTGATTACACGGTACGGGCCTGTACTCAGGCGAGCTAGTTTCTTGGTTGTTCCCACCTTCACCTTAGGTGTAAAAAGATAAACTAGATTTCCCACACGAATGTTTTTGTCAACAGCTACTACTGCTCTACGTTGCTCTTGTTTCTGGACAGCTTCCTCCAAATGTTCCGAAACAATTTCGTAGGTTCTACGGAGTCGTGCACACATCTCTTCTGAATAATTCTCCAGGGATGAGTATGACTGTCTCGCTTTAGCGTGCCATAAATCTGATGGTAACACTAGATCTCTTCCATAAATTAAGAAATTGGGTGTTTCTTGAGTAGAACTGTGAGTGGCAGCATGATATACAGCGACAGCCAATGGTATCATCTCATCCCAATCTGACTGGGTCTGATTTATGACGTGAGATAATATGTTCGCTAAGGTACGGTTTAACCGTTCCACCTTAGCATTGCACTGCGCATGAAACGGAGAGGTATGAATTTGGTGAATGTTCAATTTTTCACATACTTGTCGCAATAATGAGGACATGAAATTAGTACCTCGATCTGTGAGTATGTATTTAGGAATTCCATGTCTCGCTATCACATTGTTTATAAATGCTGTGGCTACTTCATCTGCCTTCTGAGTTTTGAGTGGAACTGCTTCAACATAACGCGTGAAATTATCTACTGCTAACAATAGATATTTATGTCCTCTCAAGGACATAGGGAGAGGTCCTAGAATGTCTAATGACACTCGCACCCAAGGTGAATTTTCAACGGGAACTCTCATCAGAGCTGCTTTGGCTTTAGGGTTATAACCTTTACGTTGCATACATGATGGACATGTCTCAATATAGTTCTTCACTTCCGAAAACATCCCAATCCAAAAAAAATTTTTCCTGAGTTTCTCCAATGTCTTCTGTAGCGCAAAATGGCCTCCACTTAAAGAATTGTCGTGGCATGCCTTCAACACTTCTGACTTCAGGCCAACGGGCACTACTAGTTGTTCCGTTGGCTCTTCTCTTGTCGCTCCAGGGTCAGATAAAGTGTAGTGATATAGTATTCCCTCTTTAGATAAGTAGAAGGAATCTGGGATTTTCACTGATGCTTGGGGTATTCCCTCCAACTGTTCGATTAACTTCTGCAAAATTGGATCTTCTCTTTGCAGAGTTTTAATCAGAGTTCTGGTTTGTTGCTGAGGCATAACCAGTGATTCTATGGTTACATCAGCCGATATGGGAGCGACTAACTCAGTTGTTCTTGTTACCTTTGATCTTTTTGGTTTTTCCTCTGCTTCTAACACAGGTCGCGAGAGGAAATCTGCATTTGAATGCACTTTACCCGGACGATACACAATTTTATAGTCATACTCTTGTAACAGCATGCTCCATCTCGCTAAGCGGGGCGAAGGATTTTTCAAATTGAGCAGAAAGCTCAATGGTTGGTGGTCCGTTATGAGCGTAAAGTGATTGCCCACTAGAAAAGGTCTAAATTGCATAACTGCAAAGATAATAGCCAATGCTTCCTTTTCTGTTGTACTATAATTTACTTCGGATTTCTTCAATAATCTTGAAGCATAGGCAACTGGTTGTCTTGAATTTTCATCTACTTGCGATTCTAAACATGCGGCAATTGCATAGGACGAGGCATCAGCCGAAAGAACGAAAGATTTAGTGAAATCAGGGTAAACCAATAACGGAGGAGTGGTCAAAATAGTTTTCAGCTGGTCGAAAGCCTGCTGCGTAGAGCAATCCCAAACAAATGGCGTTTCCTTTTTGGTCAGCTGGGTCAATGGACGGGCGATTTCAGCATAATCTGGAATAAATTTCCTATAAAATCCCGCCATTCCAAGAAACGATCGGACTTGTTTGATAGTCCTCGGAATTTTACAATCTCGGATTGCCGCGACGTTGGCCGGATCCGGACGAATACCGTCACCGCTGACTAAATGACCTAAATATTTCAATTGCTCCTTCAGAAACTCACACTTCTTAGGTTTCAATTTCAGATCATATTCTCTGAGACGCTGAAAGACTTTTCGCAATTTCAGGAGATGTGAATCGAAGTCGGATGAGGCGACAATCAAATCGTCCATGTAAGCAAAAATGGAGTCTTTATGCAAAGTTTGTAAGGTCAAGGTCATTGCTCGCACAAACGAACATGGTGCATTCTTTAATCCGAACGCCATTTTTCGGAACTGATATAAGGATTCACCAGTGGTGAAGGCAGTTTTGTGACGATCGGCGGGGTGAACTTCAATTTGGTGGAATCCGCTCTGCAGATCAAGCGAAGTAAAGTAGCGCGCTTTCCCTAGAAGCTGAAGAATTTGATTTAAATCCGGAATTGGGTACGAATCCGAAACAGTCTTAGCATTCAGCTTGCGAAAATCTATGCAGAGCCGATATGTGCCATCCTTCTTCTTTACTAAAACTATCGGGGCAGAGTAAGGTGAATTGCTGGGTTCGATAATATTTGATTCCAAAAGATCGTTTACCTGCTTCCGGACTTCATCTTTCAACTTGAAAGGAACCCTATAAGCTGATTGCCTAACTGGTATACTGTCTGTCAATTTAATTCTATGTTTAAATACCTTTGAATTTCCTAGCTGAGCTGGACACTTGGCAAAAACATCTCTATATTCATACAACAAGTCCGATAGTTTATGTTTCTGATCACCAGTCAAATGATCAAGATCAAAATCTTTTAAAGTCACAGGAGATGCCTTATTTTCTTCTACTTCCTTACCTGCAAAAGTAACTGGATTATTTTCAACCCTTTCCAAACTAGCAATGCCCATCCCCTTTGGAAGATGTAAAGGCTCAGCCGACAAATTTGCCACCAAGACTGATATCAATCCATCGGACTGTACTTTGTCGATTGAACACCTGACAGCTAAGTCTTCACTACTTAGGTTAAAATTAGGCTCTGTTAGCACCAATTGTTCAGTGGAAACAGCAAGTTGGTTACAATATGCTGTCACTACCCTCTCTGACGCAGGGGGTAGCACATGTTTACATGTGAGCTTAGCTACCACGGGTTTAGAACTCATGACTTGTTCCCTAACACCTACTTCTCTTAAACAAATATTCAATGGAATTGATCGGATCATTTTTTTGCCTAAGTCAACTATGAAGGAAAAACGTCTCAAAACATTCAACCCCAAAATAACGTCATAATGCCCCTTAAAATTCCCATTAGCCACCAAAACATTATCCTGAAAGGTCACATTATCCAATTTAAGATTAGCTGTAATTTCCATATTGATAGGAACAATGTAACCTGATACTCCTGTTACGGTCAAATCTGGTGACCTTGGGTTTAATAATTTCTCATGCTTGATTTTATTATATAGATCGGTACTCAAAAGGGAGACACTTGCTCCTGTATCGACTAAAAATTTAGCTGGAACATTTTGAACAAATCCGGATATTATCGGTAATTTGGCGTCATTGTCCAAAATATAGACCCCGTGTTGCACTACTTTATGTTGGGTACCAAGTTTGTGGGTTCTATAGTAATCTTGACATGGTAAAACGGTTCTATGACCTTGACAGTCTCTTTTATCTAGTCCTGACCTTTGTTTTAGTCAAAAAGATCTCTCTGCACCTTGTCTACAACTTCCACTGCCTACCTGATTAATTGGCCTACCTAAAACCGCTTTAGGGGATGTTCGATCAAAATTAAACTCATTTCTAAATATGCCCCTTCTTTCCCGTGGATATGAGTTCATATTTCTGCTATTCTGACCGTTATAATACCTTCCATTTGCATTATTGCCTCTATACCCATCAAAATTGTAACTTTGCCTATTAACATGGGGCGTCCTAAATTTTGGTAATGCAGTGTATTCGTTCGCTCCGCGATTTGTGTACCGATAAGGAGAAGAAATTGGCGTCGGGCGATAGGTGCTCTGTTGGCCGCGATGTGTAGAACGATTCTCCCTTTGTCTTGCTCCACAGGCAGTATTTGGTAATAGATGCCTCTCAGCATGGTGTGTAGCAGGAGAACGTCTCCAGTAAGGTCCTCTGACCTGCGCGGTCAAGGCCACGGTGTCTCCTTGCCTGTTTGGCTGTGGATATTGTGAACTAAACCCTTCACAAGTACTGATAAGGGGGGGGGTGCATAGGCTACTGTCTTGCAATTTTGATAGCGGTCTATTTCATTAACAGGTGTGACTCGGTTTTCTGAATTATTATGAGTGGGATTGTTAATTGTCAATGCATTTAATGTTTGTTGGATGTTCTGTATTTGTTCTTGTATGGGTCTAATAATGTTTTCAAAATAATTTTTGTGTTGATTCCCGACTTCATCATTATTAGTTTGACTCAAAATAGCATTAATTGGCCTATTTCTTGTTTCTATGATTTCATTATTGGTTTCCTCCCTTTTTGCTATTGTAACCGCTTCTGAAAACGTTAGGGGGTTCTGGGTAAGCACCGTTCGTTTAATTTTATTAGAAATCCCCCTGAGAAATTGGGCCAACATAGCCTGATCAAGTATATTTAAAGATTCTGGAGAATCATTTTGAGTTTTAAACGCTAAGAGTGCTAAGTTTTTCACTCTCGCACTGTAGCTGGCAATTGGCTCTGCCACCCCCTGTATAGCTGTTGCGAATTGGTGAAGGCTGGTTACTAATGGTTCTGTTTTCTCAAATTGTGCCAAAAAGGCTTTTTTAAATACACTATAATTTTTCTCTTTGCGTAAATCGGTTGATTGAGCCAAAAATTCGGCTGCAACGGAGCGAACTTTTGCCTTACAGACTAGTAATAATTCAATGTCCCGCCAGAGGGCTAACTCTCCAACGCTCTCTAAGGTCTCAAAAAACATTTGTACTGAGGGGCCCTCATCAACTTTTCCAAAAAAAGTAGGCACTAAACCAATGTAGCCTGCAATATTAGCCAAATGGGACCTAACTGGATCAGGAGGGGATGGTTGTGTCTGTTGCATCTCAAACAAGGGGGCTGATAGGTCTACTTCTGTAATCTGTGAAGTCTGGGGGCTCTGACCTTCCATTTTAAATATCTGATATCTGGGTAAAATCAAGTGACCCTATTTATATTTTTGATTCTAAACTAGGGCGAGTCTATCTGTATTTTGTGAAACCCCCAAAATAGTGTCACTTACCTTTCCGTTGAGCTAAAAGAAATTATAAGGTTAATAATCACACTACTAAAATAATAGGTGTTCCAACATATAGCAACTGTACAAGGGAAAAAAAATATTACTCCCCCCTTTTTTTTTTTTTGAAAATAAACAATTCAAAAGGTTACTAGTTGCTAATTGTTAACTAGTATGAGTGTACTTTCAGACGTCTGTGTTGTTTGTACAGCTGAAAGGGAAAACAATATTAGATAAAATGTCTCTGACTATTACTCAGGCTGTCAAAAAAATTTTTTTTTTTTTTTTTTGACTACTTCAGTAATCCCCTTTATTTCATCCCCTATTTCTAGTGTCTCTTATTGTCACTCTCCTCAGTTTAGAGCTCTTAGAATTGATCATAAGCATTGATCAAAGGGTGGTTTTTCATCCCGCAAAAACACAATAAATCCTGGTCACGGCACCAGTTGTTCCGAAGTCTTTTCTGTAATAATGTAGGGCGCCTGCTGGGCAGCGTTTAATACGGATATCAAGACTCCCAGGCAGGTTTCCAGCACTAAAATGAGAAACCAGAAAGACTAGGATTTTATATGAGCGTCTAGCGTTAAATTAGGACAAGATTCTGTGCTCTAAAACTCACCCAGATGGACGTTGGGCAAGAATGCAGCAACGAGAATTGCGTTGTGATGATTAACTCTAAGGCCCTTTGTGTATTGGCCTTTGAGCCCGCCTTTAATGATAGTCTATTTAAATATATATATATGCTATCAAAAGTGTGTATTTCGGAATAGTCCTGAAGAAAGATAGATCAACAAACAAGGTATAGTTTATTATACATACATGGACTTGTGTATTTATTTACAGTAAAAGAATTAAAAAGTAAAACAGGGAATTAGAATTATATTATGTTGTAAGTGTTAGCTTTACTCAGGATAGCTTTACATTTTCTAGTTAATGGATAGTAGTAACATGGCACCTTTCTGCCATTCTGTCGACATTCTTCATGTAGTTTCGGTAAACAATCGTTGTTAATATACAATAAGTAGAAGAGCATCCAGCTATTCGAATTTATAGGTGAATGTGTAAGATCGTCATATAGTTATGTTTACCGTTACTGGAAACGCAGTATCCAGTAGTTGGTACAATAGATGACACATTCTGGCCTTAATATAGAAAATACATATGTGAATTTAGCTGGGAGGAGAGAGGTTAGTATGTGATATTAGGTGGGGAATATAATAGTAGCTGTGGTCGTTCAGTAATTCCAGATAACCGGTCGCTAAACTAAAAGACGAACTTACCCAAATACTTTCCTACCGACTTGCCAGGCACTCCCTCCTCTTGTTCATCTCTCATCATCGAAGTTTTAGCTCCTTTTTCCATCTTCCTCTCCCCAAAAGACCCTCGGTTTTCCCATAGTCCCAATATATACATCCCTTTCCCCTTTGGATGGCCCCTTTCTTGATTGGTTAGGAGCTTATTCCTGTGGGGAAAAGCAAATCTAGGATCACCTGTCCTAGTAATTAGACACGTTTAATTTGAGAAATCTACCGTGAGAAAGGAGTAAATTATTAATTGATATACGATGATACTTCCGGGTTATACCAAGGTATTCTGTTCATACAAAGTCTATTTACCTCTGTCCATCATTTTCCGACAAGAGTCAATTCGCAGTAATCAGTTCGAATTTCTCTCAAGAATACCTTCCTCATTCCGATTTACTCACTGGCCCCCACAGATTTTGCCACTGTATATCTGAGTAATGCAAACGCAGCACTACTTAGCTGATCCTATCGAATGTCGGCTTCATGTAGTGGATTGACCGAACTATCGGAGTGAGATGGAAATTCGATTACTGCTTTCCTAAGAATAGAATCGGACAAAACAACTTTCAACACGGCCTTATTACTCTACACATATAGTGACTGGCAAAAGTAATGTGTGGCTATTTGTGAGAATATTTTACGATATAAAAATGTTCACATTTTAATAATAGCTTAAGCGTTGATGGTTGATCGATTTCTCAATTACTTTTGAGAAAGTAGAAGTAATTGCAATGGGACGATAACTGGAAGGAATTTGTTACCCTTTTTAGGAATTGGCTGAATATGAGCAAATTTCCAAGCAGGAGAAAAAACACCAGCGGAATAAGAAAGTGTAAAAATCGGCACCGAAAGGAGCAATCTCATGAGCACTGATTTAGAGAAATGCCATCAGAATTTGGAGCTTTCTGGTATCAAGATTGTTCATGACGATCCATGACAGTTTTGATGCCCTTTCTACTACAGTGGTTACGATTACTGTCCTTCCATTTCATGTGGAAAAGATCTGGGTTCCAGTCCCATGTAGACGGAGGAACTACAATGGTTCTTTCCATCTCTCCCTGAAACTCGTGGTTTTTTATCCAGCTGCCAGGCAACCCTGCCTAAGAATACTCACAATTACGTTGAAGAATCAGTCTTAAACGGCTTGGCACAAATTTCAAACAACTGATTCTTCTATAGAAAAAACTCATTCATTTCCCTTGTGGATCAACAGAATGCTTTATTCAAGACACACAAAGTTTTTCATACCTATTACAATAGTTATTTTAATCAACAGGTATCTCAGAAGGGTTTAATGGTTTTTGCAGGATTTTAGGGGCATAGCATCTTAAGCTATATTGCGCCGTATATATTGGCTGTAAATTGCGTGTGTTCTATGGTCGATTTGCTGTTTTGTGAACGGAAAACTCGAGTTCAGAGAGAAAAATCCATGCTACTTTTGCTGGAGACCGATAAACTCAGCCATATTGTGAAAAAAGATCCATAAAAATCTTTTTTTCGTTGATGGGATTCGAATTAAAGTCTTCCACTCGGTGTAGGGAGGACGATGATTATACCAGCTATGCTACCCACGAGGGCTCCTAGGAGGGAATTGGCAGAATCTTAACAGAAGATAATTTAATGTACATTCTTAACTCAGTGATCTGAGAGTTTAGTTATTTTAGTCCATTTCTCAAACGGCAGAGACTTACACTTTGCCCTTCGTGGATATGATAAGCTCCTCGTTATTATTTTATGATAGACTCTTCAAGAATTTTGCAGAGTATTTTCAAGTGTTTTACCAGTTCTATAGATTATGACGATGAAAGATTACTTGGATTGCTCAATGAATATATTTTGTTATTAAAATATAATATTGTAGATAATAAACTTAAATTTCTTATTTAATAAACTTAAATAATGAAGAGTAACGATGAACTAGTTAAATGATGTGAATCTGTGTTTAGGTTTTTCAAAGGAGAGGAGATTTCGGACGACCACTTGACTACTTTTTCCGTGAATGGGAGGAATACAAACATGGATTTGGAGAACTTCGCACGGATTTCTGGCTAGGTAAGAATGCCTCTTTTCATCATCCTATGATGAAAGACTCATTCACTTGTTTGGTTTAGCGCTACAGCATTCTTCAACACACAACCTTCTAAAACTGAAGGAAGGACTCATTTTTGACAATGTTATATATAGACTGGTTGACCTATAGAACAAAAGCTTTTGTCCTGTATATCAACGATTACTTAGCCTATCTATGTGCAGACTCGGGTATTCGGTCCTACGTTTTACTAACTCTCTCATCCAAGAATATTTTCTTATCCAATTTTGAGTTGCAAAACAGTAAAGATTTTTAAGTAATACGAGGGGCGTTCAATAAATATTTACCTTCATCTAGAAATATCTGAATTATGGATTTGAAACTTGGATGGCAATTTCATCATTCTCTATGTAGCTAGCTACCTTCTAGAGCTAAATATTTTTCCGCCTGTGGATTAGCACTTTCAGGCCCCCTGAATAGAACTCACTTTGAGCAGAAACCAGGCATCCATTATTACCCCATCAGTCTGAAATCTGCGGCTCTGTAATGGTATGTTCATTAAGCGAAGCGGAAAAAGTCTGGAAGTGAGAAGTTGGTGGAACAAGGTAGGTGCTGCAGATTTTCAAAGCCATATGTGATTGCGAAACCCACTGTGAGAGCAGCCTTGTGAGCAGGAGCATTGTCGACTAGGAGGCGGATGCCTCTGGATAGCTTCCCACGTCTCTTCAACCTGATAGCCTATCTTAACTTTACCAGGAGGTTTCTGTAGTACTCCTCAGTGATGCTGTTACGTTTTGGGAGGTAATCTGTAAGGATGATGATACCTTTATAGTTCCAGAAAACTGACATTACGTTTTTGGTAGACAATTGAACCTTGGCTTTTTTGAAGTTTGGTGAAGATGAATGTTTCCATTGTTTGCCCATCTGTTTTGTTTCTGGAGCATTCTGATGTACCCAACATTCATTCCGTCCAAAATCATTAAAAATCTCTCCAACAATCGTCCGAAACACTCTTTCCTCTGGAGGTCTTCAGGAGGTGTCAACAATCTCGGAATCATCGGGCTTCTTCTTTAGACACGTGCAAGAACTCGTAAATTATAGTGCAAACAGAGACGCAGGGCTAACTTTCAGTTCATTTTCTATAAAATTTCTTCAAGGACTAGCTGATCCACTTCAGCTACAATGGCAGGGTATATGGCTGGAATGATTCTTCCTTCTTTGGAACAGTCTTTTCCAATTTTTTAGTCTCGTGTGATGAGTTATCCTCTCTATAGGTATCTTTCATCTCCGCATGGATGTTTTGCTTCTTTACCTTTCAGATGAAGAAATTTTATGATGATCGGCGCGATCAGCCTTCTACTGCTTACCACCTCTTGTTGTATTCATGGCTCTAGTTCAAAACCGATGGATCTAGAAAACAAATATATGTACATTAACTTACAAGACTTAGTAGTACATATATTTATACATAATATTAAATGACCGTAAATATTTCTAGGTGTGAGCAAATACTTATTGACCCTCCTCGTCAACATTCTTTAAAAATCTTTATTGTTCTTGTTGGCATAAATATTTGCTTTGCTTATCCCACAAGAAATTCCTTATTTCATTTTTAAATTGCAGTTGGAAATATCTGATGACGTTCTGTAAAATCCTTTCCAATATCTAAGAAGAATTGTTTAAATCTTATTTCGCAAAACAGACAGTTTTCTTTGCAATTTAAGAAAAGAAACTAAATAACGATAAGTCTTTTAAATCTTTTCACCTTTATGCACATATCCATGCGAAACATTTTATAACAATTTAATAAATAGAAGGGCAGTCACGTTACATTACGAATAAATGTCAATTTTATTTTACAGGTAACGACAAAATAAATGCCATCACAAACCAGAGAAGTAATGTCATTAGGGTCGACCTTGCAGATTTTGAGGGAAATAAAAGGTTTGCTTTGTATGATCAGTTTTGGGTTGCTGATGAGGCCGAAAACTACACGCTGCATGTTCGTGACTATACTGGAAACGCCGGTAAGTACCTTCTGTGGTTGTGGTAGCAGACCCTCAAAGACTTCTTTGAGACTTTAAGTGATTTCTACTAAGTAGTTGGTGATTACTTTGAATTCAAGGATTTCAGTTCTTTGTGTTGGCCAACATTTGCAAGCTTCATATTTTATTATTTAAAATTTGCTCTTATACGCGTTCATAACCAATTTAAGTTCACTATAGTGACGAATCTACCATTCTTTCAAGCTTGCCACTGAGGGTGGGTGGACGTTTGGTAATTTCACGGGGTGAGCAGAATTTATAGTTTCTTTACTGGTGGAGTTTTAATACATATTTCACTGTTTTGATAGGTGTGCTTATCCTCTATGAAAAAAGATACCACGCCATAACTTGGAAGAGAAACGTCTTGTACCTATCCCCATGAAAATTTTTCTTTCATTGATATGCTCAATAGAATATGCTCCCACGTGATCTTCGATTATCATATTTTCATCTTTTCAAAATCAAGCCACCCTAGCGGGATTGTGTGGTTGGAATGGCTCTTTTATATAAACATTTCGGCTGTGATATTATTTCAGTGTTTTTGATTACAGTGTAATGAATTTAAATGAGTTCAATCTAGTACATTGTGTAATTACCTAGTACCCTTTTAATATTATTATTATTAGTAGTAGAATTAGTATTAGCCATACGGTGCAAAGCAGCCACAGGCTTTGCTGAATTGACCATAAAAAAGTATTAAAAAAATACAAATTATTCACTTCTCTCCTCATGTAGGTAACTATCTAGTTGACCCTTGAATTACATCAAAATGTCAGCCTCAACTACCAGCGCCCTGTTCCAGTAATCAACAACTCTCTGAGTAGAAGAAAACTTACTACAATCTAGTCTAAACCTCAATTTGAATTTATGGCCCCTGGTTCTGGAATTCTTTATAACAGCGAAAATTCCTCCTTCATTCATTATGCTAACTCCTCTCAGAGCGTTATAAACCTCAACAGGTCACCTCCGAGGTGCCTGGTTGCCAAGCTCTGTATCCCACATAATCGAAGTCTTTCCTCATACATTCGCCCTTTTGCCGATCTCCTCATGTGAGCTGCCCATTTTTGGACCCTTTCAGGAACTCAATGTCTTTTTTTCAGATAAGGGCTCCATATTTGGGCACAGAATTCCAAATGCGGTCTTATAATTGCCTTATGCAGTGGGATTATGATCACTCTGTCTTTTCAGGATATTGTTCGAGAAATCATTGATAGGACACCACGAGTTTTCCTGGATACCTATTTGCGCTGCTCAGAGAACTTTATATCCACCCGTATCAACTCGAAGATCCCATCTCCGCTACTTTTTAACATAACCTCAGCAAGTGTATAATTTATTATGCAAGGTATTACACCCAAGTATAAGTATTAAAACATAGCTGCCATTTCTTTTACCATCTTTGAAACTTTCTCAAGTCATCCTGAAGGAATGCTGCTTCGCACTGATCAGTAATGACCCATCCAATCTTTACGTCGCTCGCAGATTTTGACATCACGCTCTTTATCCCTTTGTCGATGTCATTCATGAAAATCAGAAAAAAACAGTGACCCACGAACCGATCCTTGAGGGATTTTTTAATATGATCAGAAAGTTAATTATCATTGCAAACAAACTTATTAAAATTACTACATTAATTTTTTTATTTTAATATCTTGTAGGTAACTCCTTAATGTATCACAATGGCCAAAAGTTTTCCACAAAAGACAGGGATAACGATCCAGACAGTCGAAATTGTGCTGAGGTATACAGTGGCGCGTGGTGGTATAAACAGTGCCATGACTCAAATCTCAATGGACTTTACCTGAGAGGAAATCACACAACTACTGCTACTGGAGTTAACTGGGACCCGTGGAGAGGACATAACTATTCACTTTCTGCCACCGAAATGAAGGTCCGACCAGCTGACTTTAAGCAAGCTCAAAAAGAAGTCCCACAATAAAACATTTCTTCTTTCATGATTTCCTTTCCGAATAAACGACTGAAAACCCATTTATGTTCAATTTCATCTCAAAAAAGCGAAACACTTTCAGTTGTTCCCTTAGATACAAATATTTAAGGCCGAGTATTGCCGCCCTGATCCATTGGGTGTAATGAGAATGTGGTCCCGGGATGCAAGAAAAATCGTTTGATATTGCCATCTTTGCTTAATAAAAATTCATTGTAAAAATGGACCAGAGCAATTTTCTAGAAATAGAAATGTTTTAATGTTTACATATGCATTTAATTTTTCCTTTTGGGTAATTTAACTTCTTTTATAAGATCATTACGCAACTATTCTGAAACTATTTTAAAAACTCTGCTATTAAATCCTTCTTTAGTTAAGTCTCCATTTTGCATCCTACTTTTTGCACTCATACTGCACAACCCTTCGACCTAAATTGATGATACAATTGTGGGCAATGTCGGGGCAATCATTCGCTTGTATGGCTACATGATCAGCAGCACTACACACTACACATTTCATGTGAAAGATGCAAGATTTAAAAAAAAAGCTTTAACCTTGAAATAAACCGATGAGCTTGCACAGATAATATATTTTTGTGCTAAGAAATTGAATGTTTTTCTTGGAAGGATCACAATGACAAATGTGTCTTATTTTATCCTAAAAAACTGCCATAATAGAGTCACTCAAGAACGAACTCATCTAATTCCATGTGTATGTCATCCATAAATTGCATGTGTTCTCTGGTCGAGTTTCCTGTTTTTCTGGACGGAAAACCTGAGTTTCCTGTGGTAGGGAACCTTTCTGTCCATGTCTGAGACCGACTAGCTCAGCCAAGGGATGAATAAAGCCCATAAAAGTTAGTTCTTGAAGTTATTGATGGGATTCGAACCCCGCTATTTTCGGCCCGGTGTGGGGAAGTCGGTGATTATAAGCTGTCATTCAAGGTCCAAATATGATGAACTCAATGCCAAATTTGTCCGGCTTATATGAGTCTCAAAGCAGCAGTTACTTTGTTCCCGACTCTGAAATAATTAAAGTATTTATCATCTCAACAATCTACCCTGCCATTCAGGATGGAACGGAAATGTTGAATGCAATTTACTAGGTGCTTAGTTTGGACTTGGACAGTCTAGTACATACTCTAATCTATAATTAAGGTAAGTTTTACGTGTGTTATTATTTTATAGTTTATTATTTTTATTCTAGTTGCAATCATTTTACATTATAGTTAACTTCTTGAGGTTTACTAACTTTTGAAACTATTGTTACTTAGGGAGAACTGTATTCTCTAAATGTTTTTTATTCCCACATAGTCAGAATAATAGTTTTTAACTGTGTGAATGAAATTTCAGTATGTATTGGACAGATGAACGTACCAATTTGTGATTCCTGCAGCTGTGCGAAGTAACTACTGGGGCTATTGTTTTCACCATGTAAATCTGTCCGTCCGCATGTACCAACTCGACTCCAAGCTGATGGATTTTCATTAAATTTTATGTTTGGGCCTTTTAAAAGGATTTTGAGCTGACTTCATTAAAATCGGACCAATTGAGATTCAGCAATTATTATTTCCTCTAATTCTTCTTATTATTTTTTTTTCTATCTTCATGTAATAACTAGATTCTCAGTGGGTGGATTTTCATGAAATTTTATATTTCGCTCTAAAAGGATAATTTTTCGAACCTTTACAAATTTCATTAAAATCCGACAACTGATAATAAAAACAGTGATTCTTCCATGATGTAAAATTTCCCAGACGCAGTACACTCACCAAAACAACAAGGTCGCCAGGATGAAACAAGAATCCAGTATAATAATACGTACCGTACATTAGAAAACATCAAAATAGCAGTTACTCAAAGTACACCGTATTACAAGCGCAAACCCTAGTCCGTACGAAAGATCCCTACTCACAAATGGGACTGCGCCATAAAAACTGACAAGGTGAGCCAGCACAATAGAGAAGACATAACACTCATTGACAGTAAGGAAATGGCTACCTACCTGATCGAGATAGCGGTGCCTAACACCAGCAATCCCCAGAAAACCTATGAGGAAAAGATGAGAAAATACACAGACCTTATGGAAAAAGTAACGATCATCCCGATCAACACGGTACCAAAGAGCCTACACAAGAAGCTAGCAGCAATAGACCTCCCAGAGAACATCTACAAGGAGCTCCAGAGAGTCCGGCCCTCGACCAATAATAGTCAATCATAACAACCATCCCATGAACCTGGTACAAGTATCTAACGTCGTAGAATAGGAAAAATCCATAAGAAAAAATAATAATAATAATATACATCAATGCTAATTAAGAAATTAAAACATTTTTTATTTATTAAAAAAATGAATTCATAGTACTCGTATGCTGAGTGTGCCACTGTTTTTAACAATTCGAATATGTTTTCTGAAGACCTAGGATTTTTTTTTTCTCTCTCTCGTTCTCTGTCTATAAACATTTTCATTAATTTGTCTAGGACCCCTCCAAAAGGGTAATCTCCCATCTGGGTTGAACGGCAAGAATCATCACTAAAAAACAATTTCATGGTCGGTCATTGTTATCCAACTTCATGGTCATTGTTATCCAATGTATCATTCCCCAATCACGTCGTGAAACACCTACATCGAAGCTAACAATTTTGGAAAGTCTGGAAATTATCAGAAAAAAAAACAAAATAAAACTACATATTTAGTTAATTTATTTTTTCATAAAACAGCACTTAATTAGTTCGTTCAAATTTTCTTGAAGCGAGACAGAAAAGAGAAAGATCCATTCTTTGAAGTGACATTTACTTCTATGCTGTTTTCTGAAAGGAAAAACATCAAGAAGAAATGTTTTATTGTGGTATTTCTTCTTTGAGAGCGTGTTTAAAGTCAGATGGACGGATCTTCATTTCAGTGCTTGAAAGCGAGTAGTTATATCCTTTCCAATTGTTCCAGTTGATTCCCTTACCAAGATCTGTGTGATTTCCCCTAAAGTAGAGTCCATTGAGGTTTGACTGATGGCATTGATTATACCACCACGCACCACTGTACAGCTGAGCACAATTTCGTTTGTCTCGGTCATTATCCCTGTCTTTGGTGGAAAACATTTGTCCGTTATGATTGAGGAAGGAGTCACCTGCAAGATATTAAAATAAAATTCATTTAATGTGGAAGTGTACATAATTAAGTAACAAAATTTCAAAAACGTTGTTTTTTTTCCTTCGATTTTGGGAGATCAGACCATTCTCTTCTCCTGTAGTGCCTATTTAGTGCAGTGCCCTCCTGACCAAGAGACGGAGAAAGCGAGGGAACTCCGTGAAAAACACGTTGCAAACCCAAAAGGAACTCCATCATCTTGAAGCCCCCCACAGATATCCCTTTTATATTGGTCATACTTGATCTTCTCTAACATGTGCTTCGCATTTCCGTTGCCTTGTTAAGTACCTGACTGCCATCTTAGAAATAAGTGTTAAGAAATCTGAGTGTGATCGATGATAAGTCATAGGAGCAGAAGAATCCATTTTGTGAGATATACACTGGTGTTCAAAGAAAGTTAATCACCCAGGAATTTCACATTTCTAATCCTTTTTCGCGATGGTATGTCACATTAATGACTAGCATCACAAATATAAATACAAACAAAAGATATTTATTAATAGTTAAGGTAAAGCTAAGTAATATTTGACAGGTGCTCTCAAAATATTCCAAAATGAGCATTTGCAACCTTTATACAACAGTTTTGGTAAACACGACAATTATGGTCCAGATTCTATCAGAAGCCCTCAATTTGCTTCAGTTTATCATCTTAAATGGAAAACAAAATGAAAAGTTCACCAGGTGCAAACTAATATTTAGTTGAACCGCCTCTGATGACAACAGCACACCATTGGACTCATTGACAAGATCAATTTCTGAAGATAATCAACTGATAGTTCGTGGTTCCAAACACGAATTATGGCTTCCTGAAGTTCAAGAAGGGTCTTTGGTTTTTTTCTGGCAACTACAGATTCCACACGATGCCAACAGTTCTCTACAGGATTAAGGTCCGGGCTATTTACTGGCCGGTCAGCTAACAGTTGTAATGGACCGTTCTTCCAACTATTTTTTCACCTGTAACAAATGTAAACACATTACTGTCGAACCTCTAATGCAGAAGTGAAGCTAAAGTAACTACAGACTTACACTTTTCGCCCGATGACAAGGAGCAGAGTCGTCCTGAAAGATGTCGTTAATTGGCAGGTTTAAATGGTCTCTAATGGTTGTCAGCAATTTGCCTTCCAATACAGCCAGGTATCCATTGGCATTTACGGAACCTTTTATAAACTGTAGGTGACCTACTCCGCAATACAAAATGCAACCCCATATCATTTGGCTGGTAGGGAATTTCACTGTAGACACCATACAGTCTGGATGGTATTCTTCACCACACTACGGCCAATCGTTTGTGTCCCATCAGAGCCATGGAAGTTGAATTTCTTCTCATCCGAGAAAATAACTGACTTCCACTGCTCGGGGGTCCATTTGACATGCTCATTACACCAAATTAATCGGGCCTTTTTTCATTTTTTGTGTGAGGAGGGGCTTCTTCTTAGGACGGCGGACTACAAGTCCATTTTTGAAGAGGCGTCTTCTGACTGTTACTGCACTTGCTACCACTCCTGTATGTTCTTCCCATTCTCTTTTCAGCTCAGACGAAGAAACTTTACGGTTTTTAAGGCATAAGCGCTTCAAAACGCAGTTTCTGTTTTGGCGTATAGAGTCGTTTGCGTCCAGTTCCTTTTTTTCCTATCAGCAGAACCAGTATTCTCGAGTTTGGAAAGAAATCAACTCACTATCGACTTATAGACACTCTATAAGCAGTATGACCCGAAGAACATCCTTCCTCACGTAAAGCATCAATAGCAATCTTTCTTCGTGGCGTCAACTGCACGTAACTCGCCATCCTGACACAAGCAAGGAATGACTGCAACTCTTGCAGAGCTTGCTTACATAGCTGAAAGTAACATCTGATGCAATATTACCTCATCACATATGCGTGTCAATCTTATCTGATGAAATCTGTAAGAAATATTGCCATATACTTAGTTATTCTGACGAAAATTACAATTTTAAGTGGTGATGCACTTTCTTTGAACACCAGTGTAAGACAGGAGTTAGTTTTAGAAGGATTGAAATTAACTAAGTTATCTTTGTCCCATTTGAGAATTACCTGGATATTCGAGAAGTTGAAGCTGTTTGTTTAGGCACGGTTTCTCAAAGTGGAAGGTGGACTGATGCAATGTGCTATCATCATCAAAATTATGAATAGGATTTCCAGTCAATGAAAGATCTTTAAAATACAAGAGGAAAAGCGTGGGAGAAAATAAGAACCTTGGGAAACACCATCATTAGTGGAGAAGTCGGAAGACAGATAGCCATCGACCATAACCTGCAGGGAGCAATCAGTGTGAAAAGCAGATACCCAATTAGAAAAAAAATAGTCTGCAATCCTTAAGAGGGAAGTTTATTGTAAACGATCTTTATGCCAAACACGATCAAACGCCTCAAAAATATCAAGAGCAACAGCGTGAGCTAAACGTTTCCATTCAATTTGTTCATAAATGGGTAACATAAGCCAGTATATCACCAGTGGATCGACATTGACGGAATCCAATTGGCAACCATTGATCAGATGGAAAATTTCGAGATAGTTTAATAGTTCTCGGTTAATCGTTTCCTTCATTACTTTAGAAAGGGTAAAGTGCAATGGGAACAGTCGGATGGGAAGGATTTGTAACCCTTTTTAGGATCTGGCTGGATATGAGCAAATTTCCAAGCAGAAGAAAAAACCAGTGGAATAAGAACGTGTAAAAAGGTGACACAAAAGAGGAATAAATAAGGGACATAGGCTTCGAGAACAAGCAAAGAAATAGTATATGGATTTGGACCTTGTTTGGCATCAAGGTTGTTCAAAATTTTTCTGACATCCTTTTGACATAAGATCCCAAGAGGAAGTGTCGTCGAAATGATAGGATATGGTTTACCAAGATCGTTAATACAAGAGTTGGAAGCAAAGTATGATGCTAGCAGGTCGACTTTTTCATTAGCTGAGGTGGCAATAGAATCATCGGATTTTAACGAAGGTAGGAGTAATGATGGACAAAAGTTGCGGCCAACAGCTTTGACAAGATACCAGAATTCTCGACCACCATTTGGACATCAAAGAACATAGCTACTCTTCTGTTTAAAATCGAATTGGGTTGATTAATAACCTTGCAATTGTTGTGAGCTTTAGTTTAGTATAAAATGAAGCTGGAAATTTAGATGCAAGCTACTTACGATATACAACATTATTATATCTTGAAGGTCTTTTGGAAAAACCAAAAGTTTAGATAAAGGACAAGATTTTAAGGTGGAATTTCTCTGGCACCATTGATCTGAACAAACATTGACATCACAAGATTTCGAACAGTAATGTACACAAGGAAAATATATAATGAGAAATGTTTCAGATCGTACTATTTTGCATTCTTGTAATGCCAAATAATATGAGGATGAGAATGGCAGTGACAGAAAGTTTCCATTGGAGAAGAGATCCTCATCAAATTGCGATCTGAGTTGCCTAGACAATCGATCGTTTCGACCATGTGCGTGGAAAGGTTGTTTGTGAGAGGAAAAACTCAAGAGTGTTGGCAGTGTGGTTAGGATTGTCTGGTATTCTGGAAGGCAAATGGACAAATTGTTCGAGGTCAGTAGTAACTGCAAAAGCATCGGCATCCTGCGTAGGTGGGTTTGTGCTTAGAAAACCTAAGCCAGCTGAAGTTGTGGACATTAAAATCGCCAAGGAACTTGGCGATTTTAATTAATTAAACACCCACTAAAATTGAATAGATTTCATTTGTGTGAGTAGGTAGGAAAATTTCACTAGAAGGCTTTCTAGCAGCAGCAGGACCCCACTCTGCATTTCCTCACAGAGATTTTCAGTACTTCAGACGGTTTCTTCTAGTTCAATTGATAAAGTTTTTATCCAAAATGGTTAGTCCCCCTACTCCAAGGACCCAAGGATACTGTGTTTTAAGAATAAAGCAAGAATTCTCTTACAAATCAAGGTTTTATTGGTGTTAGTGCAGTTTCTCTGCTATATAAGATGAAATTCCGGTAAGGGTCAGCAGTTCAACTTATACCAAAAATTAGGTTACTTAGATAAAGATTATTTGAGTGGTTTAGGTCCGTTTGTAATTCATTTCATGACAGGAAGGGTTGCACAAATTCATTTATCATGTTAGGTAGACAAGACCAGTATCTCGTTTTGAATGAATAAGTAAATAAATCCTCCAACGATTCTACTCACCAGCATTTCCCGTGTAGTCTCGAACATGCAGCGTATAATTTTCGCTCTGATCGGAAATCCAAAACTGATCATACAATGCAAACTTCTTGTTCCCATCAAAATCTGCAAGGTCGAACCTAAGCACATTACTTCTCTGGTTTGTAATGGCATGTACTTTGTCATTACCTGAAAAACAAAATAGTATATTAAATCAGAGTGTGGTATGACTTTCTCTCTTTATAAATTGTTATGAATATTGTTCATGGAAACAAACTGATGCGCCTAAAAATAATCCATACCAAACCTTGAAAAATGTTTCTTTCCTTTAGTTCAGAAAATTATAAGTACATGCGTGGGTCATAGTAGAGTATGAATTAATAATTTAACATGTAGTCTTACCTAACCAGAAGTCCATGCGAAGTTCTCCAAATCCGTTCTTATATTCTTCCCATTCACGGAAAAAGTAATCATCAGGTCGTCCGAAATCTCCCCTTCTTTGGAAAACCTGAATCCAGAAAGACATACTATTATTAGTTCATACTTAGAAATTCTGTTTATTGATGATTAAAAATTTCCAAGAAGGTAACTCGTTGGCCCAATTTCTATTTTTTATCCGAGAATGACAAATAAACATCTTTGGCAACAATGCGCTCGCGATGAATGCTTACTTTTCGCCAATATACATTCGTATTCCCATGGAACTTGTTCTTACTTCACCCACCATCTGCCATTTTGGCCATTTGGGGTTTTCCTTACGAGCACTGCAAGCATTCGATATACAAAGAGTGTGAAAGATGTCACATAATTTTCCCAGTGTATTGCTCAAATTACCGTCTGTACTCCTCTTTTATTTTTGCTGAAGATTTTCAGCTGCACAAATGCGTTATTGTCTCAATAAATTTCATATTGTATCCACAATGGGAAAAGTCTCATTTTCCAATCCTGGTTAATATTCATGGAATTTATTAAACAAGTTATTAGAGGATGGAATTCTCACCAAATTTTCCACCACCACGTCACAGGAACTATTTTCAGAGTAATTGGCATCAGTGGAAGCCATGCATTTGGATATGAAACTCCAAAAGAAAGAAATCAAGAAACTGGAAAAAATCAAAAGAGAGCTTATAATATCATTGTATTTTTTGCATGGCTTGGTATCATGGTGCCCATTTTCATTGGGCAGGCCTTTGTCTTGTCTCTGACTAAAGTACCCATCATGGAAGTAGGAGAATTCACCAAAATCGGAAAGCAATTTCTTCAGTCAGTATGCTGGTTAATTATAGTCTTGGATATTAGCGAATCTCACACAGAGAGGAGTTGCCCATTGCGGATATCCAGAACATATAACCGAAATCACGTGACTCGTAATCTTATTTATTTCGAATTACAACAAAAAATATATATTTCAAAATACATAAGCTAAATATCATACAGAAAATTACATTATAAAGGTACAAACCGTCCATCCTCCACCATCAGTGAGCATGTCACAGTAAACATCAAAACCCTCACTGATTATTCGACTTCGTGGCCATATCTTGTAAATCCCGTCGTTTCTATGTCCTTCGTCGAATATTTCAGCGCAGTCCACAGGTCTTGAGCGGCACTGGACATAGTTAACTGAAAAACGCAATACATTGATGAACTGATCGAGAAAATAAGACGCTTAAATAGTCCACTTCAACTGAAAGAAGAGAGTAGGATCTCATAAATCTTTTACGAGACTAATTTCATAAAAATTACAATTAATTATAATACCTGCAGATAAAATATTATTGACTTCACCATTATCCTTCTTTTCTCCCATCACAATAACTCCATACTTCGAATTAAGAATTGGACATGCCTCGTTGATTACAAGAAATGTGAGTAGAAGATACGCAGAGGAAACACATTGTAGCGCCATCTGTAAAATAAGCCGTGAAAATATACATCGAACTGATAGCAACAATTGCTACAAAATAAAAATATGGTAAGGGCTCGATTATCTCAATCTTTAATGTTCGGATAATCGAGGTATTATTCTGTTAAGCGAGCCTCTTGGATAACAGTAATTTTTTCAGCTTTTAAAGATTTTAAATTTCGTTAAAAATACACTGGTGTGCAAAACTTAAGGACCAGTCAAGGTTTCACCTGTAGTTTCTCATAGCAGTGGCCTGGATATGGGAAAAACATACCAAAGGAACCTCGTGGGGTACAGAAACGATGAAGGAAACAACTCCGACACAACAACGGAAACAAAACGGTACAGAGGGATTTTATTAAAAAATGGCAACATAGCACTGGCTGCCATGATACAGATGCATCACTGCAAAAGATGGAACAAAGGGAAGAGGTGGTCCTCAGTAGGAGATATGGCCACCCCTAATGTCGATTGATGGCTTTGCACCGCCTTTCCATACTTAGAACAATGTTGTTGATAAGTTCTTGCGGTAACATCTTCCATTCCTCTGTCAGCGCCATCTGCAGCTGGTGAACATTTTCAGCTGGGTGTGGACGTGTCGCTAGGCGTCTCCCCAGAGCGTGCCATATGTGTTCGATGGGATTTAGATCGATGGAAACGGGCTGGCCAATCCATACGAACAATGTCCCCACTTTCCAAAAGCATATCAACAGCTGCAGTGCGATGGGGTGTGGCGTTATCATCCATAAATACGAACTCGGGGCCAATGGCCCTTCGGAACAGACGCACATGGGGAAGGATTGCCTCAGTACAGTAGCGTGTACCGGTTACAGTACAACCTTGCAGTATCTGGAGTTGTGTACGTCCATCCAAGATAACGCCTTCCCAGACAAGAACACATCGACCTCCATATCGATCCCTTTCAGTGACGTTTGCGGGGAGATACCGTGAACCAACCTCTCGCCAGATTAGCTGACGTCCAGAATCGCTGCTGAGACTGAATCTATTCTCACCAGTAAAGAGTACCTTACCCCACTGCGCTGCTGTCCAGTCCTTGTGTTCGATGCACCACTGTAAACGGTGTCTCCGACGGGCAGGTGTTAAAGGGACAGCGTACTGGCCGTCGGGAAAACAGTCCACCTTTGTGGAGTCACCTGGCCACAATAAACCGCGATATCTTGCGTCCTCTGCTCCTGTGCAGTTGGTTTGCAATGGATTCCGCTGTCTTGTGTCGGTCCCTCTTGGCCTGTAGGAGTATATAGCTGTCATCATTGAGCGTTGTTTTTCGTGGACGTCCACCACTGGTCCTTCGAACAGCTGCATCTGTCGTTCTGAAGGCCGACCACGCACATGAGACGATGCTATGGGCGATATCAAACTCTGCAGCCACACTCCTCGCACTTCGACCTTCATCGAGCTTCCCAATTATTCGACCCCGGGTAAAGTCATCCAGATGTTGTCTACTGGCCAGTTTTTTGTCTGTAGCACTGTATGAAACCAATCGAACGTCTGTAACAATCGTGCTCACCATTCGGTAATTTGCGCATAACTGCTGAACTGTTGCTTTTATCTATTTATGTGAACCCTCTCACCACGATTCAAATTTTTGCATCTGCACCAGCTTTCTACTGAACGGCCACAGTTATGCAAATCGCCATAATGTTTGATTTTGTAGTTGTAACCTTTAGAAATAGCGTTGGTCCTTAAGTTTTGCACCAGGGTAGTAAAATTACAAATTATTAATCTAGTGCATACTTCAAGAAAAAACTGAACAGCATCATTTCATTTAAATCTGACAACAGAAATATAAAGCTGCAAGTAGAATTTTACTGCGGGGCATCTTGCCCGATTCCAGAAATCGCCAAAAGAATATCATCAATAAAATTCCTTTAGAAAGAAAAGTTTTTGCAGCCCTTAAGCTATCACCCATTGCATTCTTTCAGAAATATACCTATACAAGACGCCACCATTCTAAAAAAATGGTTGAATCAACAAAAACGAGAGTTGGGATCAAAATTGTAACATCACCTTCGGATTTCAAACATTGGTTCAAATGTAAGGTTTTTTAGTTGGATTTGAAAGGAGAAGATGAGAAAGATTTCGAATAACAAGGATCTGTTACCATTGTACGCACCCAAACTGCGTTTCAAGGCACAATGCGATGCCTTTTATTTAGATATCAAAGATGCTTTCGACAACAGAGATTACAGTAAAGCTGTCGAGATAATAAAACAATCATTTTTCCCATCTACATTATAGAATAATCGCAGATATCTCCTCTTCCCCCATTAGGACTGTTGATATTCTCTTCACAACTATAACAGGCATTCCTCAAGGAGGTATACTCTCCAGTACTATATTTTCAGCATCTCTACAACCACTCCTGCAAGGAAATCCCAATCTAAAGTTATATGCTGATGATTTAAAGGTGTTTATCATTTCAAAAGCTGGTGGTGATGACACTCGAAAACTTAGCCATGATGTAAATTTATAGATGTATAGAATCATCAGCTATCTGAAAGAAATCAGTCGCACTATCAATGCAAACAAATGTGGTCAGATAACTGATTCCTTACAGAAACAACCAAACCACTTAGATATTAAAATTGCAGATGGCTCAATTCCAAAAATGTCTATATCCACAAAGATCTATGAGTAGTTTTTTACTAAAAATACTTCTTTTAATTTCCGCTAATTACATATTGCTCAAAAAATTTCAAAAGGAAAAGGTGCGGTCCATGATAAAAATAAATCACGTTCATAGATGCATCTTTCCCATACTGTCATATGCTCTGGTATGGAAACTCTGGAGTAACTCTCAAGAAATTTCTCGCCCATGAGTATTGGGGTCTAAGAAAGTTCAATGGCAAACTTGGTTTTCTATATACAATATCCAGGAGCCCTGTTGGATAGCACGGTTGGTAGGATCGCTGTGCTCCGCACACCGTGTGAAAAAACCTGAGATTGAGTCCTATCGATGACGTCAGGAATCCACGACAGATTTGTCAATGTTTATGGAGAAGACAGTCCAGGTTACAATGTTGTTCGTATAAACAGTTAAGATGTGGAAGAACTTTAATGCATTATGAAGAAATCCCAGACGCCCAGCAACTGCATTAACAGAAGAGAGTGTTGGAAACATTAATTCTTGGAAAATCGCTGTATTAGCATCAAAGAACAAGCTGAAGAGCTCCAAACTGTTATAGGATCTGTACAGAACAGGATCTGTACAGAACATCATCCGTCAATACTTCCATATGAGTAAAGTGTATGCTAGCGGGGTTCTCAGACTTCTGACTCCTTTCATGTGTGAACTTTTTGCACACATGAAAGGAGTCAAAAGAAATCAGAACAAATCATTAAAGGAATCAGAAGAAAGGGAGTCAGAAAAAGAGTTAACATGAAATATAGTCGACGTGACAGGAAAAACTGAAATATGTGCGAATCCTGCTTATTCCCCAGACCTTGCGCCATCCATCGAATTTCTGACTCCCGAAAACTGTTGACAACATGACCCTGAGATTTGTTGATTACGATTACAAAAAGCTAAGAAATTGTCTTTTCTTTAAAGTAAACGTCAAGTTAGTTTCATTGGGAGTTAAATCAATTCTAGGGATTTGAACGTCAGTCGGAACACTTTTTGAAATTTTTTTTCTCTCAATTTTACTGCTAAATAAAACCTATTGCAAAAGGAATTAGGTTATTTGAGTTATTCAAGTTCAAAGAGCACTTTGGAGAGAGGGACAAATATAGATTTTATTTGTCTATACTAAATTATCTGCCCCTAACCATGTGCTGCGAAGGGCTTGCTGTAATATGCAATAAATAAAGTAATAAAGGTAACCTGCAACCATTATCAATCTTTAGTTCTTAGTAATAGAGGGAGAGCAAATCACATATTCGAAGTTTAGCTAACACAAACACGAAATTACTGCACTTTATTCATGCCCGGAATAACGAAATACTAAAGAACTACTTACGTTAATTTTCTTCAGAAGTTGACTAAAAGGTTCCTTGCGGTATATTTTTGATGCGTTCAATATCTTTCCTCCCTTTGTGCCCTGACGTTCCCTTATATATATGTTTTTTTTTTCCCTATCGACACATACGTACCAAATTTAGACTTCATCTGAATATACTGGTTATCAAGCAACGCTGCCAGTAAACATCCTCTTCCGCCATACTGGACGTTGTAAAAGTGAAAGTATGTATACCGTGAACAGAACCATCACTAAGTTGGTTTAACTTATAAATATCCTTTGCGCAATGTAATGTAAACTATTTTCTAAGAACCTTCATGGCAGGATGAAAAACCCGGTTTTCGGCAGAAAATACCATCGCTTGAGACAAACTAATTTACCCAAGTTGTGAAAACGTACCATAAAAATTCTTCCTATGATCGAACTCAGATCTTTTCCACCCAATGTGGGGAGGAGGGCGATCCTACCAGCAATGTTACCCAAGAGGGCCGTAGATTCTTGTACACTTAAGCCTAAATTTTCTGCCTAAATTTTTCTACTTTTTACTGGATGACATTTGTTTTCTTCATATATTATAATTGCTGTTTACTTAAAGTATAACACCAAGGGTATAAGGACATTTGGAGAAATGACAACAGTTGACACACCAGATTTAATTCGATTGTTTGTTTTCTGTGGCTTAATCGCTGTTCTTCACAATTTGTAAAAAGACCGATTAAATTGCCACTGTGTGAAAAAAAGCCATAAATGTTCTTTTGAATTGATTAGGTAGATTCTCAATTGCGTCAGTATTGGTGTGTTACTGTTAAATATTTTTGGAACACTTTCAAAGAAAATTTCCCTTTTTAACTGGGCCAGTAAATCTGGCTTTAGTAGATGAGCCTTAACTCAGGATTTAGTAGATGAGCCTTAACTCAGGATTTAGTAGATGAGCCTTAATTATCAACTAGCCTTATTGGGCTCAAATCGAGGGTCTGAGCAGGCCAGTCTTTTGACAGTGGCTCTGACCAATTGAAAATAGGAGAGTTTTTACAATAAAGGCATGCCTGTGTTGAAATAATATAATTATTGACAATATTCCAATAGTGTTCCCTTTCTACCAATCATAGAAATGATAAATCACACGAAATTTACGAAAATCAGATTTAAACTTTCAGGTGACATGCTTCTCAATTGCGATGAAATCGCGTTCATAAACCACATTTGTTCTCTGGTTGGTTAGACTGTTTCTCGAGATTAAGAAACCATTACAGTCCTCACCTGAGTTCGACTAACTCAGCGAAAGTGGGAAAAAGGCCCATAAAAGTTCGTCGCGTCATTAACGAGGTTCGAACCCAGACTTTTTCCAGACAATATGGAGAGGACGTTGATTATAACCGCAGTGTTATTCGGGAGGACATTCACGACTGGAATGTAGAAATTAACTGAACTCGTGTTTGATTGGCAGGATGATGGTGAACGATGTTGTCAGCTTCATTAGCTGCATTTTCCCTCCTGCGCTTTGTCCTCTAAAAATTTGCATAATTAACTACATTCAAAAATCTGGAATACATTCTGCGTGTTCCAGAGCCTTTAGTAACATGACCTTTGCTCAATGCAATGTAATAAAAAGATCTATTAGCATATGACGATGAATGGCATATTAAGTTCCATCGGTTGAAAATGAGGGCAAGAGATTTGATGTTTCGTTCCAACAGATGGAACGTATCCACCTTCACGAGAACATGACTCCTACAGACCCATGGAAAATACCCCTCTATACACGGCCCTGTTCGTTTTTCTGAATCGCATACTGCAGTTTTTTGTCACATACATACTTAAAGACACATGGAACGATACTATTGATATCATATTCCAGATAATGTGAGAAAAAAACATTGACAGTTTTATTCATGTCACGACGGTGAAGTGTATTCAAAAATACTGCTGTAGCATATTGTATATGATATTGAAAATTGGATATGTTGCTTTTCAGTTCTTCCAGCTTATACAGGGCAGATTTTTATGATGTCTTAAGTCTGAGGACATCGAAATTACCTGCAAAAAATCGCGTTGAACAGTTTTAAAGGAATCTGTTTGGAGGTAATATTCCATCTTTTTAATATGGCCCTAATAAATTGGTCAAGCAGTGTATTGATGGTCTTAACGCTACTATTTGTTCTGTAAAATCCAACAAACTCAGATGTCATAAGTTATAGCTCTGCATCTATCTTTAGATAACAATTTTGTCTATAATGTGATCTGGTTTTTAAAATTTTCAATATTTGAATGAAAAGACAAACGTCTGTTTATAATTATATTATTTCTTTCTGTTGATTTTACAATGTTGATACTGTTTATACAATATTATATTTATTGTTTTTTTATTTATTTAAGTATAAAAACCGTTCGAAATATGAAATTTATTTGTAATAACAATTTTATTATTTATTTATAAGATTTGGTTTGAGTAGTATTTAAAAGTAAATTAAAATTATTTATTTTTTTTAAATAAAAGTCAAATATACAACCACAATTTATCTCTCAAGCTTTTCGTCCATTAGCTATTTTGTAAAATGCACCTTTCTGCAATTTATCGGGTTAAGATAAAAGGACATTAACTTCAGATGAACAAGTTCTAGAATGAGTCACTAGTTACTGTGATATTGTTTCTTGGAGAGAGATCCTGAAGTCAGAAGGACGGATCTTCATCTCAGTAGCAGATAGAGAATAGTGATATCCTCTCCATGCATTCCAGTTAATCCCATACGCGGTGGTTGAGTGATTTCCTTTCAGGTTAAGTCCATTGAGGTTTGACCGATGGCAGCCACGATACCACCAAGCACCACTCAACACCTGAGCACAATTTCGATCGTCTATGTCGTTATCCCTGTCTTTGGTGGAAAACTTTTGTCCAGCATGATGGAGGAAGGAGTCACCTACAAGATATTAAAATAAAATGCGTTTAATGTAGTGTACATAATTTAGTAACAAAACTTCAAAAAAGTCGTTTTTCTTTCTTGGTCTTTCTTTAGGAAATTACATACATGCAGATTTCAAATAAGGGTTTAGTATTTGTTTAATATCATTTACAATGACAATGATAATGACGTGAGGAACTTTTATGGTCCTTTTTCCAACCATGGCTGAGTTAGTACGTCTCATGCGTGGAAAGCAACATTTTTACCACCGGAAAAACAAAGTTTTATTTCAGAACAACAATCAAATCAACCAAAGAACACAAAATGTATGGTTATAATACACATGAGCAGATGAACTGATTCTCGTGTGACCCTAATATTCCTACTTCGAAGGAACATCTTTAGATTTATAAAAGATTAAACACACTGGAGGAAAAATCTTGTAAGGAGGTTTTTTTTTATGAAAATTCCAAAATCGAGAGGTATTAAGATCTATACTAGTTAGTATCGAAATTTGACAAGATGAAAGAAGATACTTGATGACATTAGATTTGAATTTCTGTAGATTATGGGAATTTGTTCCAGAAAGTAGAAGTTGAGGAAATAAACGAGGAAGAAGAATGGTTCTGCGAATATGGAGTTGGACGGTAAAAAGATTGCTGACTTTTTGCAGCATGCGTGTAAGACAAGGGCCATTAATTAACTAGACTACCCTCTTACAGATACGTGATCTTGTCTAGCAATCTGAATGCATCTATGATAAGCATATGAGCAGAAGAATCCTTTTTGCGTGATATAAGACAGGAGTGAGTTTCAGAAGGACCGAAATTAAGTACGTTATTTGTCTCCCATTGACAAATATCTGTAAATCATCATGCAAGGAATTGGTAATGGATATTCTAGCAGCTGAAGCTATTTGTTTTGGGCAAGGTTTCTCAAACTGGAAGGTGAAATGCAATGTGCTATCACCAACAAAACATGAATAGGATTTCCAGTCAATGGAAGAATGTCATTAAAATACAAGAGGAAAAGAGTCGGAAAAAATGAACTGAATCTTGGGAAACATCGGCATTAGTAGAGAAGTCAGGAGACAGAGACATCGAGCATCACGCACAATGAGCGGTTAAAGTAAAAAAACAGATACCCAGTTACAAAAAAATAGTCGACAGTCCTAAAGATGGAAGCGTATTGTAAATATGTTTATGCCAAACACGAAAAAAGCTTTAATAATACGAAGAGCAACAGCGTGAGCCAAACTTTTCCATTCAATTTGTCCATAGATGGGTAAGAGCAGCTAGTATATTGCCAATGGATAGAAATTGACGGAATCCATTCCATATTGGTGATCGTTGATCAGATGGAAGGTTTCAAGATAGTTTAAGAGTTGGCGATTAATTGATTTCTCCATTACTTTAGAAAGAGTAGAGAAAAAAAGTAGAGTTAAGTACAATGGGACGATAGTCGGATGCGAAAGATTTGTAACCCTTTTTAAGAACTGGCTGGTTATGAGCAAATTTCCAAGCAGAAGGAAAAACACCAGTGGAATAAGAAAGTGTAAAAAGGTGACACAATTAAAAATAAGTTAAGGAGCCCAGGTTTTGAGAACAAGTAAAGAAATACCATCTGGATTGAAGCTTATTTGGCATCAGGATTGTTCAAATTTCGTTTGACATAAAACCCCAAGAGCGAGCGTAGTCGGAATGGAAGGATGTGGTTTACCAAGATCGTCACTACAAGAGTTGGAATACAAATACGATGGTAGCAGGTCGACTTTATCATTAGCTGAGGTGGCAATAGAAACATCGGATTTTAGCAGAGATAGGAGTACTGAGGGCAAAATTACGGCCAATAGTTTTGAAAAGACCATGCTCGAATACCATTTGGACCAGAAGCAATATTTATACTTTAAAATCTGGTTTGGATTGATTAATAATTGCTTTGCAATTGTTGCGAGCTTTAGTGGAAGCAGAAAATGAAGCTAGAAATTTGTATGCAAGCTACTTATAGCTGTTCAACATTCTTATCTTGAACAGCTGTAGCACATTTTTTGGAAAAGCAAAAGTTTAGATAAAGGATGAGATTTTAAGCTGGAGCGTGGAATAAAGGAGCTCATCCTTACAAGAAATTATTCTTGTAAGGATGAGCTCCTTAATTATACTTTTAATCTGTCACAAGATTAAACAGTGAAGCCATCTGGAATTTTGAACATTAAAATTGCCAAGTGAAATTATCTCACTGTTAGGAAGTTGTAATGGAGAAAGAGAAGTTAAAGAAAGCCAGTCAAAAAGTTCCAAGTGATTAGTGGAGTTGGGAGAACGACAACGCAAATTCATTTATCATGTTAGCAGGTCGATGTAGTGCAAAGAGGAAGAACCCTTGCGCTAATGTATACGTCGCTAGAACATTTCTATCATTAGACGAGTCCAGCATCTCGCACTGAATGAATGAATAAATAAATCTCTCAAAGATTCTACTCACCAGCATTTCCCGTGTAGTCCTGTACATGCAGCGTATAATTTTCGCTCTGATCGGAAATCCAAAACTGATCATACAACGCAAACTTCTTGTTCCCATCAAAATCTGCAAGGTCGAACCTAAGAACGTTACATCTCTGGTTTGTAATGGCATGTATTTTGTCATTACCTGCAAAACAAAATAGTATACTGTATTAAGTCAGAATGCGGTACGATTTTCTCTGTTTATAAATTGTCATGAAAATTGTTCATGGAAACAAACTGATGCGCCTAAAAATAATTATTTGGAATTACGAAGATAACAGTTTTTTAAAGTAAGATTTACAATAATATTTTGCAGATATTTGGGATATTTGTGCAAAATATCTTTAGATATTTATAGTTTTAATATCTGAAACTACAGAGAAAACTTAATGTGGAATTGTAGAACTGAAGAGGTGAGTCTGATGGACAACCTGGACACGCTGTTCAATCCAATATGAAATGAAAGCTTTTATTTTGTGCTCGTCTTTAGCAAACCACAAAAAGATTTCTTTCCTTTAGTTCAGAAAATGAAGTTCATGCGTACGTCACTGTAGAATATGAATTAATAATTTAACACGAAGTCTTACCTAACCAGAAATCCATGCGAAGTTCTCCAAATCCATTCTTATAATCTTCCCATTGACGGAAAAAGTAGTCATTAGGTCTTCCGAAATCTCCCCTTCTTTGGAAAACCTGAACAAAGAAACACATACCGTTATTAATTGATACTCAGAAATATGTCTATCGATAATAAATTTCAGTTGTAATAACAGCTGAAGGATATGCAGCCTGACACTATACATAAAAATAGACATTCAGTGTCATTAAAGGATTTAGGATATCCGCCCTATCCATGTATTTTCCTTGTATTGCTCCCAATACCATATGCACTTCTCTTCTGTCTGAGTTGAAGACTTTCAGCTGCACAAATGCGCTATTGTCTCAAGAAATTCATACTGTATCGACATTGGGAACAGTCTCATTGTCCCATCCTAGCTGATATTCAAGGAATCCCATTATTAAACAAGTTATAAGAGCATGGAATTCTTACCAAAAAATTTCAGGATTTCCACCACATTCGAGGGAACCATTTTAAGAGTAATTGGCACGTCATCAGTGGAAACCATGCATTTGGATATCAACCTTCCTTGTGAAAAAACTCCAAAAGAAAGAAATGAACAAACTAGAGGAATTTAGAAGGTAGCTTTTAATAATATTACCATACTTTTTCGCATCGTATGGTACCAGGCTGCCCGCGTTTCTGTGGGCATTTCTTTGTCTGGCCTCTCACTGAACCAGCCATCATGGAAGTAGCAGAATTCATCAAAATCGGCAAGAATTTTCTTCCTTAAATATTCTGGTTAATTATTGAGTCTTGGTTATTAGCAGATCTCACACAGTGAGGCTTTGCCCATTGTGGATGTGCAGAATATAAAACCTAAATCAAGTGACCGGTAATCTCATTTGTTTAGAATTAAAAAAAATATATATATATACAGTATATATATTTCAAAATAAATATTTAGCACACAGTAAATTAAGTTATAAAAGTACAAACCGTCCATCCTCCGCCATCAGTGAGCATGTCACAGTAAACATCAAAACCCCCACTGATTGTCCGACTTCGTGGCCATATCTTGTAAATCCCGTTGTTTCTATGTCCTTCGTCGAATATCTCAGCGCAGTCCACAGGTCTTGAGCGGCACTGGACATAGTTTACTGAAAAACGCAATGCATTGATGGCTTGATCAAGAAAATAAGACACTTCAACTGACAGAAGAGAGTAGGACTTCATAAATCTTTTATGAGACTAATTTCATAAAACTTACGAGTAATTATAATACCTGCAGATGAAATGTAGTTGACTTTATCATTATCCTTTTTTTCTCCCATCACAACAACCCCATACTTCGAGTTAAGGATTGGACATGCCCTGTTGATCACAAGAAAAATGAGTTGAAGGTACGTAGAGGAAACAAGTAGTGCCATCTGTAAAATACGCAGTGAAAATATACATCGAACTGATAGCAAAAATTATTACAAAAAAAATATAGTAAGACTACTAACTATTATATTTAGGTCACCCGAATAATTAAATTCATCTGTCTTGCTGTGTGTCTTATGTCTGTAAATGCGTGTGTTCTATGGTCGATTTGTCGACGAAAAACTCCAGTTTCTGGGGGGAAGGGGGAAACCTTGCTATCAACGCTTGACACCGACTAACTCAGCTACGAAGTGAATAAAGCCCATTATATTTCCTCACATCGTCAACGGGATTCGAACTCTTTTCCACCCAGTGTGGGGAGGACGGTGACGATACCATTATGCTACTCACGCAGACTGTTAGAAAGAATAAAACAAAATCCAGGAATTTCTACAAGGAGGGTTGCTGTGCAAGAGCGTCTACTGAGTCATAGCAGTATGTGGCGAATTTTACATTGCCAATTACTGTACCCCTACTATATCCAGCGTGTACAAGGTCTCAGCAATAGAGACTTCCCTCCCAGAGTGAACTTCTGCCAGTGGATGCAACAACAGAGTGTCCTGAACTCCCAATTTTTAAACAACATTTTGTTCACTGATGAAGCTGTGTTTACTCGTGATGGTATTTTTAATTTTCCTATCTGTCACGTCTGGTCCGACGAAAATCCTAATGCAATTCACGAGTCATGATATCAGCAATGTTTCTCGTTGAATGTCTGGGCAGGACTACTAGGAGACCGTCTAATTGGACCACACTTTCTGCCAAACAGGCTAACAGGGGAGCTGTACCTTGAGTTTCTGCAAAATGTTCTTCTAGACCTCCTTGATGATAATGTTCCACTTCAGAATGCCAGAACATGTGGTTTATGCATGATGGTGCACTGGCACATTTTTCTCCAGTTGTGACTCGGTATCTAACTAGAAGATATGGTCAACGGTGGATAGGTAGAAGTGAGCCCGTAATGTGGCCTCCCAGATCATCTGACTTAAATCCTGTGGATTTTTGTATGTGGGATCATTTAAAAGCTTCGTGTACACTTCTGACATTAACACTGTTCAGGAATTGCAGCATCGGGTTGAAGGAGCCTTTCAGCAAATCAGAAATGACCCAGGAATGCCAAGATTCGCGACTCAATGCAGAGAAGACTACAAAGCTGCGTACGGATGCAAGGACAGCATTTTGAACACCTTTTGTAACGTCCTGTAACATCTGGAAAATCCTGTGGTGTTGAAACCAAAAATTAAAAATGTATTATCTTATGTTTAATAAAACCACCCTTAGCAAAGGATTCGCAGCTTTTTGCTAAACTAGTGCTTCCATAGTCAGTGGGGGATCTTAACAGAAAATGTGCATTATCTCGAAAACTGTTCATTTGCTGCTGCCCGATGTTCACTGGGACTTTTTTTGCTTATTTTAGTTTGTACTTTTCACCTTTAAATTATTGACCATCATTTTTGAAACACCCTGTATACATATTTTCTCATTATCACGGTGGTAATTTCCCAACTACAGTACAGCCTAAATCGCAGATATGTCCTCTTCCCCACTGGGAAGAGGAGATATCTGTGAGTACTGGGTTCTAAGATGGTTCAATAGCAAACTTGGTTTTCCCCATACAATATCCAGACAGCATTTTGATGGAACCTTAAGCGCGAAGCCTCTGCAACAGATCATGAAAAAGGCTGGAATCTGGCTTCTTGCAAAGTTGATAATTCTGCAAGCGATTCACCAAATATAGTCAACGTAATCACAGTAGCTCCCAACAGAGAAAATCCAAGATAATAAAAGTTCAAATCTAACTTTTCTAGATTCAAGCAAATGGGCTGAACGTTTCCAAATGCATCCCTTCATCTAATAAATCTTCACAACATCGATTGCCAAATATTTTTCAATTCTCAACCGCAGGAGTAAGATTTCCAATTAGATTAAAAGAAATAGTCACAGCAGCCTGCCATCAACCAAGTTATTGGAACTGAATCCCTACTGCAACTATCTTATTTTGTTAATACATGAACATAATTCATATTCATTGTTTTTATGTATTCGTGAATATTGCTATGTATATTGATTATTTACAACTAGGACACCTGTGGAGAATATTTCACCAAAATCTTTCAGTGGAGAAGTAAAGATTAATATCGATATAATTAAAAAACCATTTCCTCGGCTACCCTCCCTTCGCTGTTTTTAAGATGTTAGTAGGACAGACTAGGGTAAAAATGCAATTTGGTAATTTTTTACATGTATGACTATACCATCCTTTAAAAAAATTATAATTAAAAGAAATAGTCACAGTTGCAGCCATATTAATTGCAGGAGGTCAGGTTCCACCCTCTGTTTTGACAAACACGTTTTCAGGGTCATTTGGTAAAAGATGGTATTGCACTGGAATTCATTATGGAAGTCTTCAAGACTTGGCTTGCTGAAAGAGATAGTGCCACACTTTGGGCTACCTTAAGAAAGGCAGGACTGCATACACGAGAGAAGAAATCAGAACAGATCATCAGTCTACCTAGATCAACCAACTTATTACAGGAGACTCGCTGTCACTAATTGCTTTTGATAATTTACAAAAATCAAAACCACTTTTGGAAAAGCGGCTTTATGCTCTGAGGATATTCAGAAGAATGTGTCTCAGTCTCTGAAGTTAATTCCAAAGAGCAGATCCAAAAATGTTTCAGTTTTTAGTAATGCAAACATGAAATTACTGCACTTTATCATGCCCGGAAATAAAATACTAGCGAACTACTTACTTTGATTTCCTTCAGTGAGTAACTAAAAGATTCCTTGTAGTATCGTTTTGATGTCGAGTTCAATAACTTTTCTCACTTTGTGCTCTGACGTTCCCTTATATATATATATGTTCCATATTTAGACTTCATTGAAATAAAATGGTTATCAAATAACGTTGCGAGTAAACATCCTATGCTGCGATACTGGACATCATAAAAGATAAAGAATTTTATCTTGAACCGTGAACAGAAGCAGAGTTAATTTGGTTCAACTTAAAAATATCCTTTGCGCACCCACTGAATCCAAAACGGATGCAATTTATTAATATAAAACACTTCCATTTCAAACTGGATATTATCTGCTTTTTAATATTTGGATTAGTAGATTCATAGAAGATTTCAGTTTTTAACTGGACCAGTAATGATGGCTTCAGTAGATGAGTCTTAACCGAATTACCTACTGGTCTTATTGCATTTAGATCTAGTCTCTGAGAAGACCGTTCTTTGTAACAGTGGCTCGTCCTCTTGGAAAACAGGAGATTCTTTACCAGAAAGTTATGTCGGTGTTGGAATAATCTGATTATCGACGTTATTCTAATAGCAGTCCCTTTCTACCAGTCATAGATATCAAAAATTACATAAAATTTACGCAAATCTGGTCTAAACTTTCAGGTGCTATGCTTCTCAATTGCAATGAAAAACGAATATTTTATATTATAATTATCTAAGAGAATAAACTGATCCACCTATGTGTTATCTCCATAAACTGCATCTGTTCTCTGGTTGGTTTGTCTGTTTCCCGGGATTAAAAAACATTTATTATTCTCACCTGAATGAGAATCTCACCCACCGAAAGTGAGAAAAACGCCCATAAATGTTCGTCCCGTTCTTAACGAGATTCGAACCCAGATCTTTTCCACAAGATATGGGGAGAACGTTGAGTATATCCACGGTGTTACACGGGCGGTACTCACAACTGAGATGTGGATATGGCGTGGGGTGAACGGTGCGGGAGGAGATTGTTTTTGTTATTGAGTTTAAGGAGCATCGGCAACTAAGGCCATGTTGCTCTATAATTTGCGTGTGTTCTGAGGTAGATTTTCTGTTTGCTGAACGAAAAATCAGAGTTTCCGAGAGAAAAAACCATGCTGTCCTCACCCGAAACAAACTAACTCAGCCACGTTGTAAAAGGTGAAAGAGACCCATAAAAATTCCTCCGGTCATCGACGGGATTCGAACTCAGGTCTTTTCCACTAATTGTGGGGAGAACGGCGATCCTACCAACTGTTTTACCCACGGGGGAGCAGGAGGAGGAGGAGGGTGTTTTTAACCACTGTGCTACACACGAGGATATTTACATTTCGGATGGTGTAATTCTTTCCTAAACTGTTACCACGTTGGTGTCAAAGCTAAGTTCGTCTATTTGACTTCATTAACTACTTGATTGAAATAAAAAAACCATATGGTCAGTTTTTTTTTCCAGTAAATACGTTATTAATGCTTATTTCAAGGCCTCTAATATACAGTATTTATAACTTTGAGTAAAAGAGTACTAAAATTGGATATGTTGCCTTTCCGTCTTCCAGCTTACACATCGCAGATTTTGATGATGTTTAAGCCATAGAAATTACTTACAAAAATCACCTGGAGCAGTTTTAAACGAATCTTTCTGGAGGTAATATTCTACCCGAATAAAGTGGCCAGGCAGTCTATTGAAAGTAAATTAAAATTATCTTAATAAAAGTAAAATGTACCACCAGAAGTTCTTTCTAAAGCTTTTCGTTTATTAGGTAATTTGTAAAATACGCCTTTCTGAACTTTATCGGGTTAAGAGAAAATTACATTAACTTCAGATGATCAAGTTCTAGGAGTCTCTAGTTACTGTGGTATTGTTTCTTGGAAAGAGATCCTGGAGTCAGCAGGACGGATCTTCACCTCAGTAGCAGAAAGAGAATAGCGATGTCCTCTCCATGCACTCCAGTTAATTCCATTAGCGTCGGTTGAATGATTTCCTTTCAGGTTAAGTCCATTTAGGTTGGTTGAGCGATGCCACCAGGCACCACTGTATTCTTGAGCACAGCTTTTCTCCCAAGAGTCATTGTCTTTGTCTTTGGTGGTGAACTCTTCTCCGAGTGAAGGAATCACCGGCAAAAACAAAAGCACATTGCGTTAAATATTTCTTGTGAATTAACTAATAAGCAGTTAGTTTGTTCAGATTTTGTTTACTGATACCCCAACAAATGTGATTAACCAGAATCCAGATGTTGGAGAAACAGTGACAGCTTGTAAATTTAGCAAGATTTAGTATAGGTCTTGAAGTATCTTCAATAGACCCTTGATAAAATAACTGGTTCACTTCAGTATCATTAATAGACTCTCGATAAAACAACTAGCTTGATTACATGGATTAAACTAATTTTCTTGATAAATCCGATGAACACTTTCTTTTACATTTATAAAAACGCGATTTATTCTATTGAATAAAAACAAAAGTATCAAACCATTGGGTTTCCTCAACCACATTTCTTACCGGAGGAAGGAACGACTCCGGTTAACCATTATCTCTGGGAACCCTAGTCTATAAGAGAAACAAATTACCATACTAAAATACCAAGAGTCACCTCTTCTCTCTCTCTCTCTCTCTCTCTCTCTCTCTCTCTCTCTCTCTCTCTCTCTCTCTCACATGGACCATTCAACCTGGGATGCAAACACCGCTGGAACAGATTTAAAAGTGTGCAAACAATTTGTCACTGCATACAACAACCACAGATTTCAACCTTCTAAAGTCAACTGCACCTGATGGAACGAAAAGATTGAAGGAGGAGGGAGGTAAACCAAATAATCTGTGGAATAAATATCGTCAGTCAGCTGTGTGTTAAGCACCAAGTAAGGCTAGTTCTAGTGACAGCGTGGGTTCCTCACCATTTCCCATGGCATTCCTCCTTATTTCCATCGGTGTTGAAAAGCGTGAATTATAACCCAACGGACCACATGGCTTGATTCTTGTCCTTCTATCATCCCAATATGTTCCGCTTGGTGTAAGAATGTAACAGTTTTTGCCATAACAAATATCAAGAAATTCAAGAAACATATTGTGGTCGTTATCAAACTTAACCAGAAGGTTGATAACCAGAGTATCCAGATCATGAAGGGTGCAGTTATTTTCTTCAGTCTCAGTCCAAAATTGGTCGTACACTGCAAATCTGAAGTTTCCATCCACGTCTTTAAGATCAAACCTAATGGAATTTTCCCTCTGCTCTGAGACTATATAAATCTTTTCATTACCTATAAAAGGAATATTTTATTAAACTTTTTAATATATTCATGCAAATATTTCATTCGACATTTCTGTAGTTTTTAATTAATTTATAAAAGTAAATGTTCGTGTTTGGAATAGTCATGTGATACCAGTGGTGTCACATGGTTACTCGATTATCCAAGAGACTGCAGTTGAAATGGCAGAAAATCTTTTTTCCGTGTCATGTGCATTTATTTCCTGGTATTATCACTCTCTGAAAAAAGTGAAAAATTCCTCCTTAATGAAGAACATGACGTGTAGTACCAAACCGCAGTACACGTCCATACACTCAGTAATCACTGATGAACAACCACCCCATCCATAATAGACTATGCCACATAGTTCGCAGTATAAATTGCCAAACAGCTTCCTACGCTAGTGCAGTGGTAATTTGCATCTGGTTGTGGAAGTCAAAACACAACCTTCCGACACAACTTTAAAGAATTACGCAAGGTTCATGGTGAGCGAAAGGTGCGGCATGTTGTATGGACTGAACGGCAGGTCATTGAGTGACAATTGACATCGCAATACAATATGGAGAAAGCAAAAACAAAATATCCAAAATGACAATGCGCCACATACTCAGATGTATGGTGCTCCACAGCAGATTATCCAAGAGACACCCTCTCCTCACCATTATCGTCTACGGAGAATTCTGTAGTGTCAGCAAGATGCTGGTTGGACGCTGGAGGACTGGAAAAGTGTGCGGATCGGATATGCCCAAATATCTGGTGCAGCACACCGATGGATGCCTTCCTTTTTTGGGCAAGCAACACGAGTCCATGGATCCATCGTGCATGGTGCCCACTGTCCATGCAAGTGGCAGTGGTTGCTTAATATGGGGCATGTTTTGCACAAGAACTAGAACTTTGGTGCATATGAACCAACATTTCGCTGGTGATGTCTTAGGATACTGAGATTGTATTTGGCAAAAATCTGTCCTTGAACGATCACTACATTCTTCTTTCGCGCAAAATCTACAAATCTATATTATAACAATTAGGCAAGAAACAGACTCGATCCAGAACAAATCACTTCACAAAAAAAAATTCACAGAAATACACGTTCTAATAATTCAATGAGAAAACATCTCCATACTTCAATATGGCTTCTCTAGATGGATAGAATATTTCTCAAATATGCACTCTGGTTATTTAATCCCCCATAAAGTAAACTTTCTGATCAATAATTTATGTTTGAAATGCGCCTGACAAGAATCAAGCTAAATTTAAACAAATTCAAATAAACGGCTTACCTAAACAGAACTCACGATCGAGATCTCCAAATCCATGTTTATATTCTTTCCAACGTTTATAAAAGTAATCATTTTGTTGTCCAAAGTCTTCACTCCTTTGAATTACCTGAAAAATGAAGATGCTTTGTTATTAGGTTTCAGATTATAGTTAAAATGGTTAAATTTACTATTATTTAAATCAGAAATATCAGTTTCATCCATCTGACTCAGTAAAACTTGTTTTGTCTTCTTCTGTTCTTATCATCCATCCTCCTCCATCGGCAGTTGTATCACAGTAAACGTCAATGCTTCCTTTCAACACGCGACTTCTGGGCCATATCTTATAAATGCCACTTGTGTTATGTCCTCCTTCCAGCACTTCAGCACAGTCCACAGGTTTGTAAATTCATCTTGAAAAGCCCACTGTAATAAGGACAAAATAAAATAAAAGATATGTGGTTTCTCCTTTCGTGAATTCTCATTCACGAAAACTGAGGCTCTAAAAAATATAATACAAAATAAAAAGATTATTGTTTTGAAAATATACTCTAACTTCTTGCGATATGCAAACATGGAAAAATAAAATACCGCCTACCTTCGAACAAAACATTTTTTGTCCGAAGACTGGAAGCTGCAGACTGGTAAAGAGATCGAAGCCATGACAGTGATAAATACCTAAAAATACTTGCGGATTATGCAGGCACTCGAAATTCTTGTGCTCAAGCAGGTAGAGACAATGATATCAAGGCCTGCCTGACCGAAAAATACCTTTAGAGACACAGAAGCCTGCTCCAAGCAAAGCTGAACAGAGGGAACAGAAAAAACCCATAAACACCTATAGATTTGGTCATAGATTTGGACTAACACCGAGTTGGAGGGTATCATGAGAAAGATAAGAACAAGAATAATCAAGAGTTGCCAACACCACCCGAAGTCGGTTGTGGAGAGAATGGCTATAGCTCCTAAAAAGGAGGAAGGGGCTTGATAGAGCAACAGAAGAAAGTGATAGCGAACCTGAAGGATTACTTCCAGAAAAAGACAGCGCACTCTACCAGGCCATAAGGAAGATAGACAGCTGCATACCTCACCTAAGCGAGGAAACCCCTCCCACCCAGTCGGAACAAAAGAGGCTAGAAAGGTGGGCAAATTTGACACTCCACGGCAGACATTACAGTGACTTCCATCAAGACCACACAGATAAAATGGCTTCCAACTCATGATTCACGAGCGGCACGAGTGAGACCGGAGGATTCATGCTCGCCATCTATGATTAGATAATTAACACCAGGAAGTATGTAGACATGTAGACATGTATAGTATCTTATGTAGGACGGCACCTGAACGAAAGTTCAACTCCGTCTTTGTACACTGTGATGGTTACAGAAAGCACTGTAACAGGCCAGAAATGTGTGTAACGTTATGTTCGTGCAGTGTATGTGTTGTTGTGTTGTTTAGTTATTTCTGGCCGTTTTGTCACCAGGCAGGCGATCACCTGGAAAGCCTGCCCAGTGTCCGTCTACACCACGGGGAGGTAGGCCACAACTGCGCAAGAACCATGGCCAACCTCAACAGTCACGTACTGAATGTCCAAAGAGGGTTTGGAGCTATTCAAAAGAACCCCGCGCCAGCAAGCCGGCAACAGCGCACGCGCGCACACACACACACACACACACACACACACACACACACACACACACACACACACACACACACACACACACACTCTCCCAGGAGCAGGACAGCAGAAGACGAAGAAATAAGGATGAGAATAGCATAAAGTAAAAAAAAAAAAAAAAGAGAAAAAAAAATAATAAAATTAAAATAAATAATAATAAAAAAAAATAATAATAATAAAATTAAAATAAATAATAATAATAAAAAAAAAAAAAAAAAAAAGTAAAATAAAATCTTTATCCATTTCTTGCCCACATCTGTATGCAGTGCTGCCAAAGTGGCCCACAAAGAGAAAAGGTGTATTGTCAAACAGAAGTAGTAATGTCATTCAATCATGATCGGCAGGAACAAGTTCTAGATATAATTCTGAATTCTGTTAAACTGGAGTGGTGTCAGAAGTCTCTGGTAGATGACGGTATCACTGAGCAGAGGTTTAGTTGAAGAGGGTCTTGATAAAGGATGAGTCAGAGAAGTGCAGCATCTGTCAAAATCTTTGCGTGTTCTTGAAAGCCACAACAATTTTGTATATGACGTCATCAGGACGACGAGGCAGCGCACAGTTGTATTATGATTTATGATGCATTTTCAGTTTCATTTCTTGAATTAACATTGAGGTTGAGAACCTTCCTGGGATTAAAAGCAGCATTGCAGAAGGTTTGAAGGGTCCGGAAATTGTTGAGAGAAATGAGTATCTTCTCACCTCCGGGACACAAGTTTGGTACTGTTGCCTTAAGAGCCGATCTTAGATCCTCGTAAATGGAGCATTCAAAAAGTACGTGAGGAGAGTCTTCCGGTAGCCCACATCGACAGGAGACTGTATTGGAAAGTCTGAATTGATAGAGTTTTGCGTTAAGCGAACCATGCCCAGTTAGTATGTAGGAGGTAAACAGTGAGGGTGAAAACCATTTTCTGGTGGATGATGAGAGTAGTGAATTACGTCGGGAACGAAGTTTTTGGTGATAGCTCCTTTTTCGGTAGAATTCCATCTATTCTGACAGGTGTTCACTAACAAATTCCAGCATCTGGTTCGCTCAGTTTTGGGATCAGTCTGAGGGTTAACAATGATTCCCTGAAATTCCACAGAAATGCCTTTGCGGATGTAAAAGCAAAGCCCTCTAAACACAACATGCAAGTCAAGTGGTATGGTGCCTGCAAGAGTCTGTAAAGCTGGAGTTGATACTGTTCGGCAAACGTGAAGTAGGCTGAGGAGAAAGCAACGTTGAATAGTGGATAACTTGGTTTGTACTGTTTTGAGTGCAGTACGTCTAAACCAAAGGCTGGCAGCGTAGGTTGTAATTGGGATTATGGCAGCATTATAAAATAGATGTAGGGTTTTAGTGTTCAGTCCCCAGTCTTGTCTGGTAATTTGGAGCAGCATCGCGGTAAAACTCTTAACTTTGACAGACAGATGTTGAATATGCTCAGTAAAGGAAAAGCGGTCGTCGATGATCACTCCTAAAAATTTGGTGCTTCGGACAAGTGGAAGTGATTTCTTGTCAAGCTTTACAACTGGTGGTCTGCGATAGTCTAATTTGTGTTTAAAAATAATGATCTTCGATTTTGTTAGGGATAATTTTAATTTGTTCTTAGAGGACCAGGACGATAGTTCAAAGAGTACTTTATTGGCATAGAGTTCTAATTCAGATCTTGAGTTTCCATTCACTAAAATGATAATGTCATCTGCATACGCAAGTTGTTGCACATTTTGAAATTCAGGAGTCATAAGCAGCCAATCATCGAGAACTAGGTTCCAAATCAAGGGACCTAAAATAGATCCTTGGGGGCAACCACGGGAGACAGATCTGTTAATCTTCGTGCTTTTAGTGATGACGGTGACGGTGCGATCAGCAAAATAGTTTCTAACAAGTTTATAAAGGAAGTATAGAAAATACATCGCTATTGGGCCAGGAGTGACAGATGAAACACGTCGACGATGCCACCTGGTCCCTGAAACTATCCAACATCACCGCAGGGTGCAGAATGTTCACCCAGGCAGAGTACACTCGTAGACACGAGCAGGTACCCAGGTTAAAAATACATCAGAAGCTAGCGAGGAAATAACAGTTGATCCAAAATTGTAGCGTATTACAAGTACGAACCCCAGCTGTACTGGAAACTCCAACTCACAAGCTGTACTTGGACTGCGTCATAATAACGGACAAGACACTGCCGCGAAACAAACCGGATATATTTGATTGAAATAGCGGTGCCCAACACTGGCAACTTCCAGAAAACTTATGAGGAAAAGATCAGCAGCAACACAAATCTAAGACAGGAGATCAAAGAAATGCAACATGTGGTATGGTGCCAAAGACCCTACATAAGAGATTAGCAGCCAGAGGTCATAGAGAATACATACAATGAACTACAGAAAGACACAATCCTGAACACCTAAAGGACAATCAGAGGGTTACTCGACCAACACTAATAACAGCTAACCTCACAACTACCCTGTGCACTAGGTAACAGCACCCGTCACGGGGTTGAACCCACATCAGGGAGAAATAATAACACAAGTGTACTTATAATAGTAATAATAATAATCTAAAATGCAACTAATGGAAACATGAAATTACTGAACCTTCAACAAGTCCAGACTCTTAATTAAAGATTTCCAGCAATATCGTTTCGAGTTTCTTGTGACCGACTTCCCTCACTTTATGCCAAGAAGTTTTCTTTCGTATAGCGCATGTATATACTCTATATACATACATATGTTTGTGTATATATCTGTTTTTCATTTTTTAACACTCCCAATTAAGCCTTCAATGTAATTCAATCTATGGATAAACATCCTGCCAGGATGTGGGACAATCCAAATACAAAAAAAGTGTTTATCTTGCACTGAAAACAATCAGAGTGTTAAGTTCCTTGAACATAAAATGTGTGGCTTAAGTTTAATTTCACTAGTGGTTAAAAGTTTGTCAGCAGTATAATTTGGGCAACACTCTGTTAATTTAAATTCCGTAATATATTGTAAGTTTGGCTTTGTAGAGTAATGTATATACACTGCCCTACCATTAATATCAGGACACTTGCCTTTAGACAAAAAAAAATAGCTTTTATTGTGTCATTTAATATTTTCGCCTTTGCTTTTATTATGGCCTTCAAACTTCACAGCTTACTCGCAACCAGCTTTTTATAAATATCAGGTGATATGTTCCTCCACTGGGCCTGTACGCAGCCACCAGTTCGGCCTTGTTCTTTGGGTGATCTCGACGTGCCCGTACCCGACGATCCAATACATCCCAAAGATGCTCGATAGGGTTCAGTGCTCTGGGGAATGGACCATGATCTGCCACGCTGGTCCAGTGCTGGTTGGCAGATGGACTGTATTTAGCAGTCAGGGGCTTGAACCCCGGTCGACTCAAAGAGTTTGTGCTACTGCAGTCCCGCTCCTGACCACTCGTCTAATGGACTACTCCATCAATAATTCTGTGTGGTGGGAAACAGCGCGCTGATGCAAGCAACCAATGGAGACTGTTAAAACCTGTGCAGGGTAACAGAAATGATACAATCAGTCAAATAAGAACCCAATAAAAGAGTGATAACCCCACAGGTAGTTCAGACGAGGATCAGCATCCCTGTGGCACACGTTCGATACGTTATTAGATGAACGCCCTGAAGAATCCAGGCTAAAGCGAGACCTACTTGCGATTAATATTTCATTTTAAATAGTTATAGGAATCATAAAAGTTATTAAAACCCATGATACACTAAACATTGTAGATTGTGGATAGCCAAGAAGATATGTCTGTAACATTGTCAGGGGGCTTTTTTCAGTCTTTACTAAATTGTGTCTTTTAAGCTAACGTTTGAGGTATTATTTTCTTTAAACGCGCAAAAGAAAACTCTTTATGATACTCTTGTTTCACTGTGTTGTTTATTTTATTTATTAAATTTATTAATTCTATTAATAAATTGTATATAACTTAATTTTTTTTGTTTTAATACTTAATTAAATATAAAATTTGTTCAAAATGTAAATTTAAAAACAACAACCAATTTAAGATTTATCTGTAAAATTCATTTTATGTAGTATTTAAAATTTCATTAAAATAATTTTTATTTCCTTCATAAGTGTGAAATATTGAACTTTATTGGAATAAGAGAAAATAACCTTAATTTCAAGTAAATGCATCTGAGAAGAAGCACTGGTTATTGTGGTACTATTTCTTCTCGAGAAATCCTAAAATCCGCAGGACGGATCTTTATCTCAACAGCCGCAAGAGAATAATGATGTCCTTGCCATGTACTCCAGTCAATTCCATTGGCAAAGCTCGTGTGATTTCCTTTCAAATTAAGTCCATTGAGGTTGGACGCGTGGCAATTGGTGTACCACCAAGCACCACTGTATACTTGAGCACAGTTCTTGTCCCAAGAGTCGTTGTCCCTGTCTTTGGTGGTGAATTTGGCTCCATTGTGTCCAGTGAAGGAATCACCTACAAAAATAAAAGCATACTGTTCTAAATAATTATAGGTTATGATGTCCCATTACATATTGCTGCTCTGCGTAAGGTTATGTTTACTATTTTTCCTTCAAAAATTGTGTCTCAAAGCACGGTCGTTACAATATATAATACATTTCCTATTATTATATATCTTCTAAAGATGTATTTGCTTAAACATTAATATAACAAAATTTTTAAATAAGTGTTAGCAAAAGATGGAAAACACATGTCTTGCTATTGAACTTACCAGCGTTTCCGGTGAATTCGCGAACATGCAGTGTATAATAATTTTCTTCCTCATCAATCGAAAATTGGTCATACAAGGCAAATCTGGAGTTATCATCCATGTCTTTAAGTTCAAACCTAACAGAGTTCACTCTTTGCTCTGATATTGCATGGATATTATCGTTACCTTTAAAAAGAATATTTTATTAATCTATTTATATCTTAAATTGAAGAAAAAGGAATTTTTACATCTTTTATAAAATGAAACTTTAAAGAAATCACAAAATAAACAGACGCTTCATGCATTTTGTGCAATGTTAATTCAAAAGTTTCATATGATTGATCCAAATATGATTGATCCAAATATGGACTGCAATTGAAATGTGCAATGATGTCTTGTAGAACGCTTCGTTGCTTACCCTCTCTGTTATTTAAATGAATATAAAAACTAACTTAAATTAATTCCCTACATCCGGAGAAAAACTCATTGATCAAATGCACCCAGAATCAATGGTTTATGAGTTCAAAACCCGACTCCAAAATACATCCAATCACCAACCAACGTCTTCTAGCGAAAGAAGACATTAGGTCCATAAATAAAAACGAATACGAAAATGATATTATTTTTTTTTAATTTCTGAAGCTGACGTGGCTTTTAGACAATGGCTTTGATCACAGGATCTTTCTCTGGGTGTAGACAATTAATTTAAGTTAGTTTTTATAATCATTTAAATAATGAATAGTGTCAGCAACGAAGTGTTCTACAAGGCGTTATTTATGTAATTCATCTCATTCCTTTGTATAGCGTAGAACGTGTGGAGTCTTGTTTTTCTGATATTTATTAATTATTTATTTAGTGTAGATGGTTCCAGCAAACCAGTCTTGTATTCCTGTGCAGATACCGATCTTAGTAAGGACAATCGGAATAGTGGTGTCCAGGGAAGGAAAGCATTGAACATTACAACAGTGGCAGAATGTAATCAACATATTACACAGTCCCGGAATCAGATCGATTCCCCTGAGAATAATTAATACCAAAAAAAGCAAAAAACATAATAAATAAAATAAATAAATTAAACCGAAAATGATGTGGTACAGAAATTATATTGAATAGCATGAAATTATACGAAGGAAGTTTAATGGCTTTAGACCGCGCTCACCGGTTTTCATCAATGAAATCATGAATCTGTTCAGGTATTAGCAACAATCCTGATTTACTTGAAATGTGACTGTTCTTTGAAGAGGAGTCGTTGAATTAGGATGACAACCTTCGGTGTCTAAAAGCACGGTCATTACAATAGTAATTTGAGACGAATAAATAGAAAACCTGCTTTTGCCAATCCCTCCAACGTGTTATCAATGTCATTCAAGTCCATGGGCATTATGCTCAGTATTATAATGTATTTCCACTACACATTGGAAGATTGTGTATATATACTATACAATATTTGATGAAATCGTCAGATGCTTAAGAAATAACTCATTCCATCCACGTTATCATAAACATATTGAACACGACAACGTCTTCAACTTCTATCAAATTTCATAACCAGAAGCTCAACATATGTCAAAGATCGAAACATTGTATTTGACGAGAACGTCCCCTTTAAAACCACTACATGCTTTCACAGAGAAATTCCAGAAAATTCGGGAGATCATCATCTGGGAGGACACGGTCTCTGTCCAGAATAAAACACTTGATAAAAGACTCATAGGTAGCACAGTTTGTAGAATCGCAGTCCTCCCACACCCGATGGAAAAGGCTTGAGTTCGAGTCCCGTCGATGACGTGAGGAATTTTTATGGATATTTTTACAACGTGGTTGAGTTCGTTTCAGGCAAGGATAGCATGGTTTTTCTCCCGGAAACAGGTTTTTCGTCCAGCAAGACAGAAAATCGACCACAGAACACATGCAATTTACAGACAGTATCCACAGAACAACATTGCCAAAAAACATAACAGACACGCTTATTCCCGAAGGCCAATCTTAAAAATCCTTCGGTGAAAGCAATGCTTTCTTAATGAAATCTGTCAACCTTCAACAAGGAATTGTCCACAATTCCTTCAACATCTCTGTTCCAAATTTCATCATATTAGTATCCAAAGAATTTCAGATACTGAAAGCACATATTTATACATGCTTAATGCCAAACAGAAACAGTATAATTACAAAAATCAATTCGTGCTACGTTAAATAAATAAATGACTTTGGAATTAAAATTTAATTTAAATCAAATCTATTTTAATGAAATTTTTTATATCAAAAAGTTAAGTCCAGTTTTAATGCAGTCCTAGAAGAGAGTTAGGCACCTTTCAGGATTTGGCTATAAAGCATCATTATCTTCGATCACAGAATGGTATACGGCGACATGACTGCAGGAACCAACATAGATAGAAACATATTCAAGTCTACTGCTTACCTAACCAGAACTCACGATCAAGATCTCCAAAACCAATTTTGTATTCTTCCCAACCTTTGAAAAAGTAATCATTTGGTCGTCCAAAGTCTCCTCTCCTTTGAATTACCTGCAAAACAAAGAACGTTTGTTTGAAATAATAGTTACTTTTATTAGAAACGCTAATTGCATTCATCTGAAGCTATCACCGTGTTTGCAAACTACTTGTTTCTCTTTTACCAGTTTACAAACAATGGTAATTGGATCTCTATATTTAAATATAATGGATGTCACGTAGCATCGGGGAGTTGTTGAGAAGGCCTCCAAGGTTCTTTCTAAAATACCAATGTGTATTTTTAGTTTTGCAATGTGTTTTATAATGTTTATTTGTAGTTTTAAAAAAATTAAATATGCTTCTACAAAATATAAGGCCCTCTTCGGTAGCCCCATTGGTTGGTTCTCCCTCCACTGGGTGTAAAATACCTGAATTCAAGTCCCGTCAATGACGTGAGGAATTTTTAAGAGCCATTTGTTTCACAACGCGGCTGAGTTAGTCGGTCTCAACGAGGTTACCGTGGTTTTTTATCCCGGAAACTCGGTTTGTTTTTTTCGTCCAGCAAACAGAAAATTGGCCACAAAACAAATACACTTTACAGACTCTATACACTAAGTAACATGGCCTTAGTCGCTGATGCTCCTAAAACCCTACTACTACTACAAAATAGCAGCATTCTTTCATATTCTTTTGATTCGATAAATTTTAAATTCATTCATAGACGGCAAAGAGTTAAAAGTTTCCAGAACACCGTTCATATTGTTAATGGGTGGAATAGTATTAAGTCTGAAATCGTCAATATTTACTGTAGGTAGCATAAAAAGAGAGTTCCACTTACTGTCCATCCTCCTCCGTCAGTAGACATATCACAGTAGACGTCAATACTATCCCTAATTACACGATTTCTGGGCCATATCTTATAGATGCCACTGGTGTTATAACCTCCTTCCAGTACTTCGGCACAATCCATTGGTTTGTAGATACATCGAGTAGAGCCTACTGCAATGAGAATAAAATTATATGAAAATATTTAGCTATGTTGAAAAAGGGTATAATTCTTCTAGCATGGATGTACAACGAACTTGTACTTTTAGAAAGACTGTTTATTGTGCTGAAAGTATTCTAGCTGTGTGGGTAATCTGACCAAAATATGCAAATTGTGGACGGACATTTGTGTATGGAATTGAGAACTGTCTTCACATTTCTGAAATCCGGAAAATTCCAAGGTTAATTCCACTGTTCTGGACCAAATTGGCATTGCCTATCAGGTCCCGAGGGGTAACGCCAATTTGATCTAGAACAATTTATCGTAAAAGGGATTTCATAGGTCTGGCTGTACTAACTACGAACCCATCAACGAACTGGTAGTAATCGATAGCGCTGGATTCTTGAAAGCTTCTCCAATATAAGATCTTTGAATGTAATTGCGTCCACAATTTACACACTTGATTAAAGTCGAAAAAGTACAGTATATTTGAACTTAACATGAAACTGAGTTATAAAGGAAATACTTAATGTCATCTGAGGCTCTATCCGCTTTGCTATGTACTCTCCAAACTAAGATTATTTATTCTGATCTGTATTGTCTTTCAGCCAGAGCAGCTAAAGAAGAATCAATGTATTCTGTCTATAAATTGCATGTATCTCAGCACTGCGGTAAATTCAGGCCTGACTCGAAGTCCAAGTTCCTGTTCATCCCAAAGGCGTTCAGTGACTTTAAGTGAAGCTAACCTTAACGACACCGAGATAAAGGTTGGATATTTTGGCCCATCAGGAATCTCGACCTTAATCTCGTTGATCTCCACTAATGGAGATCGTCGGATCTACAGGATTTACTAGCCTGAATAATCCTCAATAAATGTCTCATTTCTGGGGCTTTAAGTATCGAAGAAAATTAATTAATTTATATAAAAGACAAAAATGGTCCTTTTAAAAAATCGCTGATATCTCTTGCGATGTACAAACAAGAAAATGTAAAACACGTCTTACCTTCGGACAAAACATCTTTCAGTAAAGCAAATCCTTCATCGAATTTTTCTTTTGTGCGAATGACGTTGCAATTTAAGTCATCTGATGATTTACTCATTAAGAAAAGCGTAGCAATGAGGAACAGTACTTGCTGTAACACCATCTGAAATATCACACAAAAGTACTCATCTAAAATGGGTTAAGTGACCATTTATCTTTCATATCTATCTATAACAATGACATAGTAGCTAGCAAGAAAAATCTTTTAAAATAAAAATACTCAGAATTACGAACAATCCTTGACAAAACTTATACAAAAATCGCTCTTCAGTTATAGGGAAAATATCTCCAAACATCAATAAAAGGGAGTGGGAAATGCAATGTTATTGTGTAGGACCCTACCCTGCCATAGATATCGGGACACCTGCATGTCTACAAACGATTTCTTTGATGAGTTTTACTTTTCACATCGTCCATTCTGAACTTTAACTCAAGGGACTGAAGTATAGGCAACCATTCCACTGCAGGATGGAAGCCTCCTCAACAATTCACGTTGAGGGAAATGGACCATAATCCAACACGCTGGTCCAGTGCGGATTGGCAGTTCGACCGTATTTAGCAATCAGGGGCTTGAACCCCAGTCTACTCAAGAAGCGTGTGCTACTGCACTCCCGTTCCTGACCATTCGGCTACAGTGACCCAACGGGACACTTAAATACTTACATTATTTCCTTCTGTTGCTGAAAAAATGTTGCCACGACTTTTCTTTAATTATTTGGAATGATCCTTCATTAGTATCGCTTCGTGTCCCTAACTTATTTCGCACATTTCGTGGCAACTCGGTCCCTTATATATAATTTGCATTTTTTTTTTTTCTTTTTTGTTTTTTCTAGTCCACTCCCAGATTTGGCTGGAATAAAATGTTATCGAATTGTACAACTGGCAAACATCCTGTTATAAGATACTGGATACTATAAATGGTCAGAAAGTGTTTATACGAAACAGAGAGCTAAGTTTGTTGGTGTTTAAAAATTAAAAACATTTCTGTACACCCAAAGGACGATTTCTTTGTAGTTCAATTATCTTTATAAACTGGAACTCAAATACAGGAAACTTCTAGACTTACTTCTAAATGCAAGTGAATATCCTAAACGGACGGATGCAAATGTGAGCTGTCACATAGTATGATCACAGGTTTTTATGTTTGAAAACAACTTTAAAAAATCTGTGATTACTTTGCACAAAAATATACACTATGTCATTCGTTTCAACCAAATGAATATCCCTTATAATTGCACCAAATAAATAGAAGATCCCTAGAGCATAAAATTATAAACTGCAATCACAAACTTATCCAGTAGCACAAAGGATTGCGAGCAACCATTATACAGACCATTATAAAATCCTCAATCAAGTCTCCTCTAAGGTGCCAAATTTCCAAGCTGTGCAACTCACATATTTGAAGCCTTTCCTCATATGGACGCCCTTTTGCCGATCTCACCAGGCGAGTTACCCATCTTTGAACCCTTTCCAAAAGCTCAATGTCTTATTTTTAGGTTCGGTCACCACAGTTCAATACATTGTTCCAGGTGTGATCTAACAATAGCCTTATATAGTGAGATTATGATTTCTTTATCACTACTAGGAAAAGTTCAATGAATCATCGATAGGACATCATGGACCTTTCTTGCAACCTTTCTAAAATGCACGGGAACTTCATGTCTGACCGTATCTCCAAAGTCCCTTTCTTCCACTATTGAATTTAGTTTAATTCCACCAAGTCTATAAGTTATTTTGGGGTTACTGTTCCCCAGGTGTAAGACTGCATTTTGCTGAATTAAAGCATAACTGCTACTTTTCTGACCATCTCTGAAGACTATCTAAGTCACTCTGAAGAAGCTCTGCTTGGCAGTGTTCATTAACTGTTCTACAAATCTTTACATCATCTGCAAATTTAGACATCACGCTCACTATCCCTACATCGATGTCATTTAAGAAAATCAAAAACAACAGTGATCCCAACAGTGATCCTTGGGGAACCCCACTTCTTACATCAACTCAATCTGATGAATAACCATTTATCGCAACACTCTTCCTGCTGCTCCGAAGCCATTTAGCTATCCATTTAAGGATTTTCTCCTGTGATTTCAACCTGTTCCTGCTTAAAAGAAACTGCTCATATGGTACTGAGTCTAAGGCTTTGCTGAAATCCAAATAAACCAAGTCTAAATCTCGAAATTATTCCCTAAATACAGCTCACGAGAGGCCCTGTCAAAATAGCTAACCAGATACACACTGCCCTACCATTAATATCCGGACACCCCTCCATGAATGGCGAAACAGGTCCTATGCATGCAACACGTCACAGAACCTTCTATAAATATGCAACTGGGCTTGGCACAGTGTGCATGCAAGATGACACGTTCAACAGAATTGATCACTTCAACAAATGCTAGACGCCGATTAACATGGTGTAAGGAGCGCGAATCCTGGACTGTAGGGCAGTAGAAAAAGAATCATATGGACAGACGAGCCGAGGTTCGCACTCTACCAGTCTGATGACTGTTCTTGGGTGTGGTGAATGCCAGGGAAACAGTTCCTTCCGATTGTGTCCTCCCAACAATGAAGTTTTGAGGAGGCTTTGTCATGGTATCGGGCTCCTTTCATGGTTTGGCTTGGACCCATTAGTCGGTATGGACAAAATCATGAATGCTCTGCAATACCAGGACATCCTGGACAATTATGCACTTCCAACATTATGGCAATACTTCGGGGTAGGCCCATACCTGTATCAGCAAGACAACGCGCCATGCCATACTGCTCGGGTCGTAACAGAGTGGTTTGAGGACATGGGTGTGGAAAGGTTGGATTGGCCAGCTCAGAATCCTGAATCTTTGGGATGTATTGGATCTTCGGGTACATGCACGTCGAAATCACCCAAAGAACAAGGCCGAACTGGTGGTTCCGTTAAAAGCAGAGTGGAGGAACTTATCACCTGACATTTATAAAAAAAAAAAAAAAAAGAAGCTGGTTGAGAGTTTGCCGCGACACAATTAAAGCTCTTTCTTTGTCTAAAGTATCAGGTGTCTGGATATTAATGGTAAGGTAGTGTATATTAGGGTCACCTGGAGTGTTAATTCAACTACCCATGTGTATTGTGTCTGTAAATTGCGTGTGTCTTCTTGCCTTCTTTGCTGGACGAAAAACTCCTTTTTGTTTTTTTCAGGTAAAAAAAAAAAAACCTTGCTATCTACGCCTGAGATCGACGGGATTCGAACCCGGGCCTTTTCCACCCGGTGTGGGGTGGACGGTGACGATACCACTGGGCAACCCACGCAGACTGTTGCAGATATAGTGGGTCTTTCCCAATCCAACGGAATCACTCTCGAGTCCAGTGATGCTCTCATAATCAGCCATAATGGTTCAATGCACTCACTTGCCGCCTCCCTTAAGATTAAAGGGTAAATGCCACCAACCCCAGGAGCCTTATTGGCCTGTAGGCTCGAAACTTTTTTCATTAAATAAACGTGTGAAATTTCAGCATCATTAATTACATTTGTTTCAACTTCACTCCCAGAATTTCTCATTGAAATAAAGTGTTTTTCTTCTGTAAATATCGATGCAAAGTAACTGTTGAGTTCATCTTCAACTTCAGCTGGGGTATCTAATAGTGTCCCATGTCCATTACATAAGGGTCAGATGTGGTTTGTCCTTCTCTTCTTTTCATTTATACTGTATATGTGAAGAATTCTTCATCCCACGCTGTACTCCCCTTGCCAGCGATTTCTCATAATCTGCCTTTGCCAGCCTGATCTTTTCTGTGGCGTTATTAACTAGGGGTACGTACGTCTCAGTTCACTGTACATTATATTTCCCCATTTCAATTTAAATAGTGATTGGAAATATAATGCTATTGAAACACATGCTGTACCAAACATTGTAGTGTGGTTGAGGATGGACAGCCAACAAGAAATGTCTGAACCATTGTCATGAGGTATTATTTTCTTTAAACATGCCAAAGAAAAGGCTCTTTATGATTCCCTTGTTTCACTGTATTTATTTTATTGATTAGTTTTGTTTATAAATTGTATTTAACATATGAATTATTTTGGTGGTTTTATTACTTAATTAATATAAAGATTTTTCAAGGGTAAAATTTAAAAACAATACCAATTTAAGATTTATCTGTAAAATTCAATTTGAGTGGTATTTAAAAGTACATTAAAATTATTTTTATTTTATTCATGAAAGAGAAATATCCAAGCAGCCTCACAGATCGACCTTCTTTAGGATTTCTTCTCGAGAAATCCTAAAATCTGCAGGACGGATCTTTATCTCAACAGCTGCAAGAGAATAGTGATATCCTTTCCATGACTTCCAGTCGATTCCATTAGCAAAGCTCGTGTGATTTCCTTTCAAATTAAGTCCATTGAGGTTGGACGAGTGGCAGGAGACGTACCACCAGGCTCCACTGTATTCTGGAGCACAGTTCTTTTTCCAAGAGTCGTTGTCCTTGTCTTTGGTGGTGAATTTGGCTCCATTGTGTGCGGTCAATGAATCACCTGAAAAAACAAAAGCCTGCTCTAAATAATAATTATACTTTAACATGTCCCATTACATATTTCGGCTCATATTTTTACATTATACGTTTACTACAATGTACAATTCAAAAGATGGAAACCATACGTATTGCTATCGAACTCACCAGCGTTTCCGGTGTATTCCTGAACATGCAGTGTATAATAATTTTCTTCACCATCAATCGAAAATTGGTCATACAAGGCAAATCTGGAGTTACCATCCATGTCTTTAAGATCAAACCTAATAGAATTCTTTCTTTGCTCTGATAGTGCATGGATATTATCGTTACCTTTAAAAAGAATATTTTATTAACCTATTTATATATTAAATTGAAGAAAAAGGAATTTTTTACATCTTTTATAATGCTGCCCACAAGCAGATGCTTTTAAATAGATTTCTTGCAATGTTAAGCCCAAAGTTTTATGACTGGTCCAAACATACATTGCAATTGAGTTGAAGGCTAGCGCACATTCAGTGACAATGGGTTAGAACAGGAAAAAAAAGGATGTAAATCCCTTCACAAGAGGTACCATAATTATTTATTTAGTGTAGATGGTTCCAGCTGGAGAACAGCAAGCCAGTCTTGTATATCTGTGCAAATACCGTTCTTAGCAAAGAAAATGAGTACAGTGGTGTCCAGAAAACGAAAGCATTGGACATTACAGCGGTGGCACATGGTGATGAACATACCACACAGTCCCGGAATCAGATAGATTCGCCTGAGGATGATGTATACCAAAAAAGAAAAGAAAAGAAAACCGGTTTGGCCCAAATTGTATTCCATTAACGATGAAATTAGGCGGTAGAAGTGTAATGGTTTGGGCCACTAATATGGTTTGGACTGGGCTCACCAGTTTTCATCGATGAAATCATGCATGCAGTCTATTGGAATATTAGCAAAAATTCTGCTTTACTTGAAATGTCTCTTCTTTAGAGCGGGTTCGTACTTGAATCAGCATGACAATGCTCGGTGTTCCAAAGAACAGTCATCACAAGAGCAATTTGAGAGGAATAAATACAAAACCTGCCGTTTTCCAATCTCTCCAGAATTTTATCAACCATTAAAGTCTATGGACATTATTCTCGATATTGTAATGCATTTTCCAATACTCTTTTTAATTCAGTGTCGCAGAACACATTGGAAGATAGTATCGTATATATATATATATATATATACAACATTTGATGAACTCGCCAGCTGCTTAAGAAAGAACCCATTCCATTTATATTATCATAAGCATATTGAACACGTCAATTTCAACATCTCAAGAAGATCGTGATTGCATTTAACAAGAACTTCTTCCTTAAAAACACTGCATGCTCTCGCAAAGGAAATCGCGAAAATTACACAGATCTTCATCGGACAGGAGACAGTCTAGTCCAGAATAAAACACTTGCCAATAAACACGACAGACATAATAATTGCCTAAAAAAATCATTCAGGAAAAGCAATTCCTTCTTAATGGAATCTGTCTACCTTCAGTCCACAATTCTTGTAATATCAATGCTCCAAAATTCGTCATATTTGTATCCGAAGAATTTCAGATACAGGAGATTGCAGCTATTACCAAGAAGATTGTAAATTTTATGTATACTCTTCTCTGAGGGAAGCCTCAAACAAGTCTGCAGTTTTCCATTGGAACGAAGGCTGGTCCCTAATGGATATTCCAGTCTTTCCCACAAATGCTCAATTAGATGTAGAAATCTCAAAAATTATACGAACTTCTGTACATAAATAAGAAGAGTGCTAAATCATTTCATTGTAATTCGAAGGACATTGGAAATTATTTCTTACAACCTTCTTCATAAGACAGGGAATTAAAGAAATAAGATTATTGTTTACAATCTTATTTTCAGCGTCTAATTATAAGATCCTGTTTAACTTATTATTTAAGGCATAGGTATATATTTATATATCTTAAACACAAATAATATAATAACAAAAATGAATTCCTCCTACGTTAAATAAATAAAAGACTAAAATTAAAATGTAATTTCAATTAAAAAATTTAACTCAAATTTTAATTCATTAAAATAAATTTAATTCAAATTTATTTTAATAAAATCCTCAATTTTAAAATCTTAACGCTAGTTTTAGTGTAGTCCTTGACGAGAGTTAGGCGCCTTTCAGGATTTGGACTTAAAGCATGATTATCTTCGATCACAGAAACATGTTTGGCCACATGACTGAAGGAATCAACGAAAACAGGAACTTATTCAAATATTCTGCTCACCTAACCAGAACTCACCATCGAGATCTCCAAAACCAATTTTGTATTCTTCCCAACCTTTCTAAAAGTAATCAGTTGGTCTTCCAAAGTCTCCTCTCCTTTGAATTATCTGAAAAACAAAGGAAAATTTTTAAATTTTGTTAAAAATAATAGTTTAAAATAGTTTCTTTTATTAGAAACAGTACTTGCATTCATCTAAAACTATCATAGTGTTTGCAAACTGCTTTTTTCTCTTGAGCAGTTTAAAAATAGTGGTCATTGGCTAATTATCCATAAAGAATGTCACGTAGCATCAGAAGGACTTAGAGAAGTCCTTCAAGGTGCTTTCTAAAATACCAATGTTTATTTTTATTTTCCCAATCATTATCGAATGTTTTTATTCCAAATACTAGTATGTATCTTTATCCCCAATATGCATTCCAAGGTTCAACTCTCTTCAGGTCAAAATCCAATTTATCGCAGATGATTGTACCATTACCTCTGCATTCTTTGGATTCGGTGCGTAATTGCTAACTCAATAACCATGAGTCTTGAAATTTAAATGCAATAAATTCAAGTGAAATTCTTAACCGGTTTAACCTTATTTTTATAAGGTTAAACCGGTTAAGAAATGAGTTAAAAATTTCCACAACGTCGTTCGTTAATTGGTGGAATAATACTAGTTCTGAGTTCCTCAATATTTACTGAATGTAGGATAAAAAGAGTTCTACTCACTGTCCATCCTCCTCCGTCCGTAGACATGTCACAGTACACGTCAATGCTATCCCTGATTACACGATTTCTGGGCCATATCTTATAGATACCACTGGTGTTATAACCTCCTTCCAGTACTTCGACACAATCCATTGGTTTGTAAATACATCGCGAAGAGCCCACTGTAATGAGAATAAAATTATACGAAAACATTCAGCTATGTTGTGTAATCATAGGGTATAATACTTCTAGCATGGGTGTACAACGAACGTGTATTTTTAGAAAGATAGAATGAAAAGGAAAATGAGATCACAGATGTGTTGAAAGTATTTCATCTGTGTGGATTATCTCACAAAAATATACAAACTGTGGTCCAGCATTGGTGTATGGGATTGATAACTGCCTTTACATTTCCGAAATCCGGAAAACTCCAGGTCCAGCAGAGATCAGGTCCTGAGGGGTCACGTCAATTTGGTGTAGAAATATTCTTAGTAAAAGGGATTTGATAGGTCCGGCTGTACTAACTACGACGCTTCAACAAACTGGTAGTAATCGATAGCGGTGGATCTTTGAAAGCTTCTCCCATCTATTAATAAAAGATCTATTAAATGTATTTGCGTCCAGTATTCACACATCTGATTAATGTAGAAAAAGTACATTCGAACTCAATATGATACTGAGTAATATAAGCAATACATGTCATCTGAGGAGATATACGCCTTGGTATAACTCCAAATTCTGAAGGTGGAGAATCTCCAAATTGGAGATCCTCCAAATTCCGATTTATTCTAATCATTTTTGTCTTTCAGCCAAAGCAGCCAACGAGGATCAATGTATTGTATTTTAGCAAAGCAGTAATTCGGCTACTGATACGGTGTTTTGGCCTGAGCCGAAGCCGAAGTTCCAATTAATCCCAAAGGCGTTCAGTGGATTTAAGGTCGGATTCTTCATACGCCAAAAGTGTGGACCTTTACGCCCCTGATCTCCACGGATTGGTTTTGATTTCTTGGCACAGGATCTACCAGTCCAGTCTAGCCTGAATAATCCTCAATAAATGTTCCAATTCGTGAATTGGATTCGAATCCAGACCTTTCTTTCTATCTTTCTGGAGCTTTAAGTATCGAAGAAAATTAATTAATTTATATAAGCACACAAAAATGGTCGTTTCAAAAAAGGAGCTGGTATTATTTGCGATATAGAAACAAGAAAATATAAAACACGTCTTACCTTCGGCCAAAACATCTCTCAGTAAAGCAAATCCATCATCAAATTTTTCCTTTGCGCGAATTACTTTGCAATTTAAGCCATCAGGATGCTTTACTCATTAAGAAAATCGTAAAGATGAGGAACAGTACTCGCTGCATCACCATCTGAAATGTTACACAATAGTATTCATCTAAAACACTCAGCATTACGAACAATCCTTGACAAAACTTATAAACCAAAATCGCGCTTTAGTTATAAGAAAAATATCTCCAAATATCAATAAAAGGGAGTGGGAAATGCAATTTTATTGGGTAGGACAAATACCCTACCCTGCCATAAATATCGGGACACCTGCGTGTCTAAACACGATTTTTTTGGTGTGTTTTAATTTTCACCCTCGTCCATTCTGAACTTTAACTCAATGGACTGAAGTATAGGTAGTGTTCTAATTGTGGAATACTTAAATACTTACATTATTTCCTTCTGTTGCTAAAAAAATATTGCAACAACTTTTCTGTAATTATCTGGAATGTTCCTTCGGCAGTATCACTTCGTGTCCCAAGCTTAATTTGCAAATTTCGTGGCAGCTCGGTCCCTTATATATAATTTGCATTTTTTTCTATTTTGTTTTCTAGCCCACTCCCACATTTGCTTGGAACACAATGTTATCAAACTATCTTGCTGGAAAACATCCTCTGATAAGATGCTGGACACTATAAATGTACAGAAAGTTATATCTCTCAGAGCTAAATTTACTGTTTAAAAATAAAAATATATTCTGTACACCCAAAGGACGATTTCTTTGTAATTCAATTATCTTTATAAATACACAACGTTTTCCTCCGGTTTCTGGAATGAAGATTTCTAATCACAGACTTCTTGACAGAATATCACGTGGTCGGTCAGAATGACTCCAGAGAGAGAGAACGTCTCATAAGTTGATGTAATAAATATCCCATGTGTTTCCTGGCCAGGGTAGCTTGGATTTAGTCCATACAGAAACATTTTATGTTCCCTCAGTTTCGAATCAAAAATCAGTATGGAATTATCGTTATATCATTAAACGCCAAACCACAAGAATTCATCATCAACATGAACTTGAACCTGCTTAGGTCTTTTAAGACCTATTCCGTTGTAGCTGTTGGAGGTGGTCTTGATCTCACCATTGTATTCTCGATCGGTCCACCTGCCTCTAGGTTTGCAGTTAAATGCTAATTTTGAGATCCGGTTTGGGTTCATTCTTTCTATGTGAGTGATCCATGTTTACTAATACCGTTTTATGTCATTTACCATATTATCTACTTTTAATTTCTCACGAATATCTGAATTTCTTTCATGGTCTAGTCTTGCAAAGCCGAATAATTATTGTCTTAAAAATCTCATTTGTGCTGCTTCTTGTTTTTTGTTCATCTTTCTTTTTTATGATCCAAGTCTCACAACTGTAGAAGAGGGCTGATTTTGAAGTGATGTTGTGCAATCGTAATTTTGTTTCAGTTGGGATAACAATTTTGACTCTTTGTACGTTTTTTTCCACATAATCCCATTGATTTTGTGTGTTGAGGTGGAGATCTTCATCTCGTACTTTTTGCCTATTTTATTCATTTCATTAACTACGATCTGTACTTCATTTTCCGATTTTGCAATTATAACTTGATCCTCAGCATATATAGGTTGGATTTTATTCCTTTGTTCAACTGTATTCCGTTGTTAACTCTTTGTTTCCATTCTTTAATAATTTTATTGATGTTAATATTAAATAAATTTGGTGATGGTCCACAATCTTTGTTTGATTTGTTTATTTTTGTTAATTGGGTCAATAAATAGCAGAAATATTGTTGGGTTGAATTCTCTTCTTTTTTCCAAAATTTGTAATGAGAAAACGGCATCTATTGTACTTCTGCCTTTTCTGAACCCACTTTTCTCAATATGAGTCTCTCACGTCACTGTATATTATACTTCAACATTTCATTTTGTGTGTTGAGGTGGAGATCTTCAGACAGCCTGCGAAATGCACTTTGTCTATATAATTTTTGTAAAGTACACCTTTTGAGACTTTATTGGAATAAAAGAAAATAACGCTAATTTCAGATAAAAGCATCTTAGAAGAAGCATTGGTTACTGTGGTACTGTTTGTTCTCGAGATACCCTAAAATCTGCAGGACTCTTTCAACTGCTGGAAGAGAATAGCGCTGTACCTTCCACGAATTCCAGTCAATTCCATTTGCATAGCTCGTGTGATTTCCTTTCAAGTTAAGTCCATTGAGGTTGGACGCTTGACAGCCGTTGTACCACCAGGCGCCACTGTATTCTTGAGCATAGTTCTTCTCCCAGATATCGTTGTCCCTGTCTTTGGTGGTAAATTCGCGAATATTCTGAACATCTGGAATATTCCTTCAGTGGTATCGCTTCGTGTAGCAAGCTTAATTAGCACATGTCATCCCTGAAAGAATCATCTGCTCGGAAAGCAGGTTAACGTTGTCGCAATAAATGGTGGCCCAGTCGTGCCTGGATGTATTAGTATTAGTATTAGAAATGTGAGTTACGCACCGCGGTTCCTGCCCACCTGGCTACGGAGGCACCAATAATAATAAAATTAAATAAAATAAATTCTTAATAAATAATAAAAGAAAAGAAAATAGATAACCTATGCATTTCCCTCCTCCATTAGGTCGCTATCCATTTGACGTTTGAATTTCTCCAAACTCTCAGCCTCTACCACCCAAACTTATGCCAATAATTTATAACTAGCTGGCTAAAATAAAACTTCCTGCAGTCCAATCTTAACATTTCCCCCCGTAACTTGAAATTATGGCCCCTATTTCTAGATTCATTCATAACCGTGAAAATTTTGTCCTCATAGATTTTTATTTTGCCTCTCAGGGCCTTAACCACCTCAATCAAATCTCCTCTAAGGTGCCTAGTTTCCAAGCTGTGCAACCGACATATTCGAAGTCTTTCCTCATATGGACGCCACTTTGCCGATCTCACCAAGCGAGTTACCAGTCTTTGGACCTTTTAATGAAGTCCAATGTCTTTTTTATTAGGTTCGGCCTCCACAGTTCAACACGTTACTCCAAGTGTCGTCTAACACTAGCCTTATACAGTGGGATTATGACTTCTTTATCTGTACTAGGAAAAGTTCAATAAATCGTTGATGGTACACCATGGGCCTCCTTGAAACCAGTCTACAATGCTCGGAGAACTTCATATCTGACCGTATCGTAATACCCAAGTCCCTTTCCTCCACTACCTTAATTTCAACTCCGCAAAGTGTATAAAGTTATTTTTTTGGGTACTGTTCATCAGGTGCAATACCTTACACTTTTCTGGATTAAAGCATAGCAACCGTTTTCTGACTATTTATTAAAATCAAAAGCAACAGTGGTCCCAATAGTGATCCTTGGGGAACTCCACTTCTTACATCAACCCAATCTGGGGAATAACCATTTATCACAACCCTCTGACTCCTGCCCTGAAGCCATTCATCTATCCATCTAAGGATTTTCCCAGTGATTCCAACCATTTCCAGCTTATAAAGTTATCATGTGGGATTGAGTCAATACCCCAGACTGTTATTTTCTTCACATGCTGATGTCTGTTGTGTGTTTTGTGGAATAAATAATAATATATTATACTGCCAGAGAGATATTCGTAATAAATAAACTCTTTAAAAGTTTTAAAGTCTATTTGCTGTTTGCTGGTAGCAAAATCCGAATTTCCTGCAGAAAAATCATCCTAACCTTACCTGAAAACGATTAACTCAGTACCATTGTGAAAAAGGTCCCTTAAAATTCCATTGATGGGATTAGAACTCAGCGCGTTTCTTCCCAGTGTGGATAAGACGGCGATACTACCAAATATTCTGACCACAAGGGCTCAGCAGGACAGATCACAGAGGTGGCTACCATGGCTCTTTCTCCCGGAATGCTGTTGAAACGCATGCTATACCGAACATTGAAGTGTGGTTGAGGGTGAACAGACAACAAGAAATGTCTGAAACGTTGTCAGGAGGCTTTTTCTAGTTTTTACTGAATTGTCTTTTAAGTTAAAGTGTGAAGTATTATTTTCTTTAAACATGCCAAAGAAAAGGCTGTTTATAATTCCCTTGTTTCGTTGTGTTTATTTTATTTATTAAATATATTAGTTTTGTTTATAAATTTTATTTAACATTTGAAATTTTTTGGATTTATTACTTAATTAAATATAAAAATTGTTCAAAATTTTAAATTTAAAAACAATAACCAATTTAAGATTTATCCATAAAATTCATTTTGAGTGGTATCTAAAGGCACATTAAAATTATTTTTATGTTATTCATAAGAGTAAAATATCCATACAGCGAGGTGGACTCGTCTACGTTATTTCTTTAAATGCGCCTTTTGAGAGATTATTGTAATAAGAGAAAATAACGTTAATTTCAGATAAAGGCATCTTAGAAGAAGCATTGGTTACTGTGGGACTGTTTCTTCTCGAGAAATCCTAAAATCCGTAGGACGGATCTTTATCTCAACAGCCGCAAGAGAATAGCGATGTCCTTTCCACGAACTCCAGTCAATTCCATTGGCAGAGCTCGTGTGGTTTCCTTTCAAGTTAAGTCCATTGAGGTTGGACGCGTGGCAGGAGGTGTACCACCAGGCACCACTGTATCCTTGAGCACAGTTCTTCTCCCAAGAGTCATTGTCCCTGTCCTTGGTGGTGAATTTGATTCCGTTGTGTCCGCTGAAGGAATCACCTACAAAAACAAAAACGTACTGCTCTAAATAATTACAGGTTATCATGTCCCACTAGATATCGCTGCTTTGCAAAAGGTTTACACTTTATTCTTCCAAGATATTAAGAGATTCCAAGATCTTAAAACAATTTCCTCTTTACATTATACGTTTACTTTACTATAATGTATATTAATTTTACATTTCCATGTTATATATACTTTACCTTTCTCTGATATAACTAAATTATTATGGCTGATGGAAAATGCGTCTAAAATTGTTGAATACTATTTACAATCGAAAAGAAAATAAAGGAAAAAACTGACTCGAATAAATAATACAACGGTTTTTGATATAACAGAAGAGGAGAAAAAGCAGTATGTACTGAAACTTAAGAACAAGTTTGAGCTTCTGAAGACCCTTCAGGACCAAGATATCGACGAAGAATACAACGATTTTCTGAAAGTGATAAAGCCACAGAAACCCAAAGAAGAAAACATTAGTCAAGAAACACTTGTCATGATGAACCAAAGACGAAAATTAAGAGCAAGATAAACACTGACAAGGAGAAAATTGAGTATACTGAGTTATGGAAAGCCATTTGAGAGAGACTCAGAGAGGACATAAGAAGATTTAACACAAGAAAAGTAGAACAAGCATTAAGGGAAAAAAATGACTTAAATCAGAAGCCATGAGCAGTAATAGAGAAAGACAAATAATACTGAAACTGAAGAATAGCGATTGTGTACTTATAAATAGCAGAGAAGGCATAATTCAAATAGCAGAAGACTACTATAGAGAATTATACAAGGAGCAGGGGAATGATGCAAGCAGTGGAGAGGATGGATCGCAGATTGGTAACACACACGACATAAACCGATATTCTTGCTGATGAAGAAAATGAAGAATCAGAAAGCCCAAGGTGAAGATCAAGTTACTGTGGAGTTGTTGAGATTGGGAGGAGGAGACATAACACAGAAACTGGCAAGGCTCTTCACAAAATACATTAGGAAAGGCGGAGTGGAATAATGCAATCATAATTTTGCTGTATAAGAAAGGAGATAAATCGAAAATTGGAAATTATAGACCAATTAGCTTGTTATCCCACATCTACGATTTGTTCACAAAGGTCGTTACTAACAGATTAGAAAGAATACTTGATGAGAATCAACCGAAAGAGCAAGCTGGCTTTAGGACAGGATTCTCAACTATGGATCACCTTCACGTAATATCATAGCTAATGGAGAAAGCAAATGAATATAAAACACCATTATGCCTGGCATTTGTGGACTATGAAAAGGCATTTGACTCCACCCATACAGCATAAGGCAATGTTTCGGGCACTGGAAAGACAAGGCATAGATACCCCGTATATTATGATTTTGAAGAAAATATATGAGAGTGCTACATCCTTTATTAGACTAGACAAAGACAGTGGGAAATTTAAAATTGAGAAAGGAGTTCGACAAGGAGACACAATATCTCCGAAGCTGTTTACTGCTTCCCTTGAGGAAGCTTTCAGAAGATTAGACTGGTCGCAGAAAGGAGTCAATGTGAATGGAGAGTACCTAAACCATTTACGATTTGCAGATGACATTGTGATTATAAGCCACGATTCTAAAGAATTAGAGGAAAATCTAATGATGAACAAGTATGCCACGGAAAGGAAAATAATGATTGAAGGAGCAGTAATTGAAAAGGTGGAGTCATATACTTATCTGGGACAAGTTATTAGCTGTAATAATGATAAATGGCTGGAAGTCAAGAGAAGAATAAATTTTGGATGGATGAGGAGAAATATCCCAATTTGTCTGAAACGTAAAATAATGAACCAATGTATAGTACCCACCATGACTTATGGAAGCGAAACTTGGGCCCTCACCAAAAGAAGGGAAGAGAAGCTGGAAAACTGCACGACGAAGAATGGAATGAATCAGATGCATCTACCATTTGGCTTTCTCCAAATGGTAGATGTATCTGAGTGACGAGAAATGGGTGATGATAAAAATATTTCACTTAAAATTGAAATCGATGTTGACATAACAAAAACCGTAATTTCTAGTCGTCATCAGGCTAATGATTTCTAAATCATTCTGCCCTTTTCATGTCCTGTGTCTCTTGTTCCAATAATAGAGAATATCTTTTCTTTGGTCTACTGTTCTCAGAAATAAATAAAAGAACAAATTTATACAGTTCTATCCTGGAAAGTTTCGTTCAGTGCGCTCTGCCATTTGGTGAGAAGGAAAAATAACAAACTTGAAAAATAACAAAAGGAAAAATAACAAACTGGAAAAAACCCGAGTTTTCGGCGAAAAAATATGGCTACCCTCTCCTGAGACCGACTAACTCGGCCACGTTGTGAAGAAGGCCATTAAAAATTGTTCACCTCATAGACCAGACTCTAATTCTGGTCTGTTCCACCGGGTGGGGAGGACGGTGACTCTACCAACTGTACTACCCACGAGATTCTGTCTTCACTTATCTGTAGATCTAAGTTAAGATGTTCACTTGTAAAATTGTATTTTCATAAAAGTAACATTAACGTAACAAAATTTTTGAATAAGTATTAAGAAAAGATAGAAAACTCACGTATTGCTATCCAACTTACCAGCGTTTCCGGTGTATTCGCGAACACGCAGTGTATAATTATTTTCTTCACCATCAATCGAAAATTGGTCATACAAAGCAAATTTGGAGTTACCATCCATGTCTTTAAGATCAAACCTAATTGAGTTCTTTCTTTGCTCTGATAGTGCATGGATATTATCGTTCCCTTTAAAAAGAATTGTTATTAACCTATTTATATATCAAATTTAAGAAAAATAAATGGTTATATATTTTATAATATGGAACTTAAAAGAAATCACAAAATTAACAGAATCTGCATACATTTCTTGCAATGTTTAGCCAAACGTTCTTATGCCTGGTCCAAACGTGGACTGCAGTTGAGTTGATGGCAGTCCATATTTCAACCAGTGTCATGTATTGGTGATAATTCTTTATGGAACCTTGATGGAATCTTTCAATTCCATCTAAATTTTCTTCTTCACAATAATAGTTTTCCTCCTGGTATCACCACTCACGTAAAGATGCCAAGTTCCTCATTGTGATAATTGTCCTGTCCTGGATAATTATCCAGGACAGGATAATTAATTTGGCAAGATGGAGAAAAAGATCCAATACAGTTTATGCGACTTCACAGGATTTGAACTAAACCTTTTCTACTAAGTGTACAGGTACAGAGATTGTTTTTTTCAACGAGACAGGAATCGAACTAGACCTCGTATGTGTTGATGGCAACTGATCCTAGTTTAATTTTGGACCCCTCAAAAATAATGATTAATTCTACAGAGCATATGACAGATATGGCTGTAGGAACCTTTCAGGATTTGGCCATAAAGCATGATTATCTTCGATCACAGAATCGTGTTTGGCAACACGACTTCAGGAACTAACGTATATAGAAATATATTCAAATCTATGGCTTACCTAACCAGAATTCGCGATCAAGATCTCCAAAACCAATTTTGTATTCTTCCCAACCTTTATAAAAGTAATCATTTGGTCGTCCAAAGTCTCCTCTCCTTTGAATTACCTGCAAAACAAAGAACGTTTGTTATTTTGTTCGAATTATAGTTTAAAATAGTTTCGTTTAAAGATTACAAAGATGGTCATTAGCTAATTATCCATAATGAATCATTTCACGTAGCATCAGCAAGGTGTATAGAAGTCCCCCAAACTGATTTCTAAAATACCAATGTGTATTTTTATTTTCCCAATATCTACCAAATGATTTTTTATTCCAACTACTTGTATCCAGCTCTATCCACAATATACGTTGCAAGGCTCAGCTCTCTTCAGGTCAAAATCCAGTTCTTCGCCGATCATTTTACCATCACCTCTTCATTGTTGGGATTCAGTGTGTGATTATTAATTTATTATCAAATATGTACCATTATCTTAATACAGTAAAAGTTACGCTGACAAATATAGAATCATATTTAGCTAATGTATTCTCTTGACGAATTACAAAAATCAAAAATATAAGGCCTTTGTTGGTAGCACAGGTGCAAGAATCCCCGTCCCCCACCATTCCGGGTACAAAACGTTATTCATATGATTAATGGGTGGAATAATATTAGGTCCTTAGTATTTACTGAATGTAGGATAAAAAGGGAGTTCCACTTACTGTCCATCCTCCTCCGTCAGTAGACATGTCACAGTAGACGTCAATATTATCCCTAATTACACGATTTCTGGGCCATATCTTATAGATGCCACTGGTGTTATAACCTCCTTTCAGTACTTCGACACAATCCATTGGTTTGTAAATACATCGCGAAGAGCCCACTGTAATGAAAATAGAATTATACAATGTAATGAAAGGGTGCAATGCTTCTGTTATAGATGGATGTATAAAGAACGTGTAAGGTGAGGAAGATAGAATGAAAAGGACAATAAAATCAAAGTTGTTTATTGTGTTGAAAGTATTTCATCTGTGAGGATGGATCATCTGACCAAAATATACGAAATGTGTACCAGAATTTGTTTATAGAATTGACACCTCTCTTTACATTTCTGCAATCTACGTTGAATGAGCTGAGTTCTGATTGTATGAGAGTGATTCTCAGAAGATTGACTTCGGAATTTATTTCCAAGTCCTTTTCTGTTGGGGAAATGGCTTTTTGTCAAAGAAACTCCGAGTTCAGAATATTACAATATTCTGAACTTTTAATCTTTCAGCCAAAGCTAACGAGGATTCAGTATATTCTCGTCATAAATCTCGTGCCTTTTAATCCAGCAGTGAATTCAGCTACTGATTGAAGGCGTTTGGCGTGACCCGACGCTGTGGTTCATCCCAAAGGCGTCTTAAGGTCGGGATTCCTAATAGCACAAAAGTACCGAACTTAATCTCGCTGACGTCCATGGATGGAGGGTTGTTATTCCTTCTCATAGAATCTACTACACTAGCCTATCGTGAATAATCTTCAATAAATTTCTCATTTCGTGAATTGGGTTCGAATCCAGACCTTTCTTTCTGAAACTTTAAGTATTGAAAAACAAGAAAATAAAATAAAAAACGTCTCTTACCTTGGGACAAAATATCTCTCAATAAAGCAAATCCTTCATCAAATTTTTCCTTTGTGCGAATTACGTTGCAGTTTAAGTCATCTGATGCTTTATTGAATATGAAAAGCGTAGAAACGAGGAACAGTACTTGCGGTAACACCATCTGAAATATGACACAACAGAATTTATCTAAAGTGAGCTAAGTGAGAATTAATTTTTAAACATCTTTACGACAATTAATTAATGGGCTAGCAAGAAAAAACTTTCCCAATAAATATATTCAGAATTACGAACACCCCCTGATAAAAATTATAAACCACCAAAATCTTAAGAACTTACATTATTTCCTTCTGTTTCTGAAAAAATATTGCGACGATTTTTTTGTAATTATCTGGAATGTTCCTTGGGCAGTATCCCTTCGTGCCCATAGCACATTTCATGGCAACTCGGTCCCTTATATATAATTTGCATTAACCCCCCCCCCCTTTTGCTTATTCCAGTTCACTCCCAGGTTTGGCTGCAATAAAATGTTATCAAATTGTACGACTGGCAAACATCCTGTGATAAGATCTTCTTCTTCTTCCAGTCACGTAGCTTCCTGAGGAGCTGTTGTGGACCAATTTCTTCGATCTTGCACTCTACGAACGGCATGCCCTGAAGGTCACTGATCCTATCATTCCACATGCATCCTTCCTCTGCTCTTCTTCCCCTCAATATTTCGTGAATGAGTGGAAGTGATAAGATACTGGATTCTATAATTGTACAGAAAGTATTTATATGAAACAGAGCTAAATTGACTGTTTAAATATAAATATATTCTGTACACCCAAAGGACGATTTCTTTGTAAAAAATTCGTTTTTTAACAACAATTTTAAAGTATTCTTCTACTGAGGTTCTAACAGCAAACTTCCGAGGTTCGAAATATTGAAAAAATTCGACTTATCGTTGTTCGAGTTATCCGGAGGCTACTCCATTTTTTCAATATGAGTTTCTGTGTTCGTTTTATACATTGTACTTCCACATTTAATTTTAAACAGTGATTGGAAATATAAAAGCTGTGGAAACACTATACTAATCATTGTAGAGTGGTTGTGGGGTGTACAGCCAAGAAGATGTCTGCAACATTGCATGAGGCATTTTTTGTAGTCTTCGCTGAATTGTGTCTTTTAAGCTAAAGTTGGAGGTATTATTTTCTTTAAACGTGCCAAAGAAAAGGCTCGTTTTAATTCTCTTGTTTCGCTGTGTCCATTTTATTTATTTAATTTTTTATTTCTGTTTATAATTTTATTAAACAATTAAATGTTTTGGGGTTTATTCCTTAATTAAATATATAAAAAATTAATTTTAAAACAATAGTCAATTTAAGATTTAATTGTAAAATTCATTTTGAGTAGTATTTAAAAGTACATTAAAATTATTTTTTTATATTATTCATAAAAGTGAATATCCATACTGCCGACGAGATGGACCTTGTCTATACATTTTTGTAGAGTGCACCATTTGGGACATTATTAAAATAAGACAAATTAACGATAATTTCACAAAAAGGCATCTTAGAAGAAGCACTGGCTACTGTGGTACTGTTTCTTCTCAAGTTATCCTAAAATCCGCATCACGGATCTTTATCTCAACAGTCGCAAGAGAACAGTAATGTCCTTTCCACGAACTCCAGTCAATTCCAGTGGCATAGCTCTAGTGATTAAAATAAGACAAATTAACGTTGACGTTAATTTGTAAGACAAATTAACGCCTTTCAAGTTAAGTTCATTGAGGTTGGATGCGTGGCAGGTAGGCGGTGTACCACCAGACACCACTGTATTCTTGAGCACAGTTCTTTTCCCAGGTGTCGTTGACCTTATCTTTGGCTCCGTTTTTTTTAGATTAAGCAATCGCCTACAAAAACAATAAATGTCTCACTACATGTGTAATACATTTCAGAACAGAAATGTAATATTTTTTGTGGATTTTTTTGACTATGATATCACTATCATAAATCAGTAAAATTCCAATAACTGCAAGGATCAAATACCTCAGTTGCCTAACTTAGAGATTTGGTTGTGCTTTGTTGGAATTTTCTTCTGGAACTGCTGAAAGCCAGAGTTTCTGGGAGAAAAACCATGCAACCCTGTCCTGAGGAGGACTAACACAGCCATGTTGTGAAAAAGGTCCAAAAAAATGCCTCCTCTCAACGACGGGACTTACACTCACGATATTTTCACCCGGTGTTCTTCTTTTGATCTGATAGTGCATGGATATTATCGTTCCCTTTAAAAAGAAATATTTTATTAACCTATTTATATATTAGAGTGAATAAAAAGAAATTTTTATATCTTTTATAAAATGAATCGTTAAAGAAATCATAAAATAAACAGACGTGGCGTGCATTTCTTGCCAAAAGTTCTTATGACTCGTCCAAACATAGACTGCAATTGAGATGTGCAGTCCATTTTCCGACCAGTGCCATGTGTCATCAATCTTTCAATTCCATGTAACCTCCATTTCAACAATATTAGAGTGTCTCTTGGTATTACCAGTCAGGTAAAGGGATCAAGTGTCTAACTGTTTTGAATGATTTAATTTCAACTCAAATAAGAAATATTGAAAAGACAAAATTAAAAAAATTTCCAAACACAGGCAATCCCTTGGAAATACCTGTTGAACTTAGATTATGAAGGGCTTGCGCACTCAGTGACAGGGGTTTAGAACAGGACAAAAAAAAAAGAATATAAATCCCTTCATAACAGGTACCATATTTATTTATTTAGTGTAGATGGTTCCAGCCGGAGTTGAGCAAACCAGAGTTGTATACTTGTACAGATACCGTTCTTAGTAAATACAATCAGAACTATGGTATCCAGAGAACGAAAGCATTGGACATTAGAACAGTAGAAGAAGGTGATGAATATACTACACAGTCCCGGCATCAAATAGATTCAAGTGAGGATGATGTATATCAAAAAGGAAAAAAAATAAGAAGAAAAATGGTTTGAACCCCATTGAAATTAAGCAGTGTAAATGTGGTGGTTTGGGACGAATTTCAGACAAATAAATAGAAACCCTGCCTTCTTCCAATCTCACCAGGGTGTTATCAATGTCATTAAAGCCACATGAGCATTATTCCGGATAATGAAATGCATTTTGCAAGATGCTTTTTTAATTTAGTGATCCAGTACACATTAGAAGATGGTGTATAGGTACATACAATAATTGATAAAAAATTGCTAGCTGATTATGAAAGGGTGTAATGCTTCTGGCATGGATATATATACAACGAACATGTGTGTTTAGAAAGATAGAATGAAAAGTTAAATGAGATGACAGCTGTTTATTGTGCTGAACTTATTTCATCTGTGTGGTCATCTGAACAAAATGTGGACCAGTATTTGTGTATGGCATTGACAACTGTCTTTGAATTACTACAATCTACATCGAATAACCTGAGTTCAGATTGTATGAGGGTGATTCTATGTAGATTGTCTTCAAAATTCATGTTCAAGTCCTTATCTCGTGTATAAATGGTTTATTGTCAAAGATATTGGACCCAGCTGGTAAGGCAAGATGAAATTGTACACTTTACCCATCCTAAAATATACCGTATTTTGCACAATATAAGGAAAGGATTAAATATATTTTTCTGTTCTGTACAATATTCTGTTTTTTTTTTCTTTTCTGTTTCAGTAAAAGCAGGTAACGAGGGGTCAATGTATTCTGTGTATAAACTGCGCTTATTTTAGCATGGCCTTAAATTCAGCCACTGATTACAGACTTTTGGCCTGACCCGAAGCCGAAGTTCCGGTTCATCACAAAGACGTTCAGTGGATTTAAAGACGGGATTCTTGATAGGCCCAATTCTCGCTGACATGGACAGGATCTACTAGCCCAGTCTAGCCTAAATCATCATCAATAAATGTGGCATTTCGTGAATTGGATTCGAATCAAGACCTTTCTTTCTTCATTTCTTTTTCTGTGGAGCTTTGTGAATCGAAGAAATTTAATATATATAAAACAAAAATCGTACTTTTAAAAATGCACTGTATTTCGCGAGGTATAGAAACAAGAAAATGTAAAACACTCTTACTTTCGGACAAAACATCTCTCAGTAAAACAAATCCATCATCAAATTTTTCCTTTGTGCGAATTACTTTGCAATTAAGTCATCTGATGCTTTACTGATTAAGAAAAGCGTAGAAACGAGGAACAGTACTTGCGGTAACACCATCTGAAATCTTACACAACTGCTTAGGTCTTTTAAGACCTATTCCGTTTGTAAGACACAAAGTCTTACAAGTTAAATTTAAATATAATTTAAGAAAGAATGCTAGATAGTGATATTGTAAACCACAAAGGAAAACACTTAAAGTCACAAATATTGTTTAAGATAATGGGTCTCGCGCTAATGGAATTAATTTAAGAGAAGGTTAAATTTAATGTACAAGCAAATATACCTTGAAGAAAAACATTAGAAACAGATATACGATCAGTGCCCACACCGGAAACAGCAAGCGAAGATAGCAAGACGGAACAGTGGGGGGTCAACTGATAGTATGGCAAGGGACGGTTTGGTCCAGAGATGACAATAGGGGTACCAGCGGGGGCGCTCTTGTTTACTACAAACAGAGGTGGTGTGGTCATTTTATAATAATGCGAGACGAATCAAGAAAATGGACGCAGGTGTTTTCCGGATGGAGTCTGAGCTCCGAAATTCTGGTCTTTTCCAGAATATTCGAGAATTCTATAGAAACGGAAGTTCTCTCTACACCGGAAGGGGACGATGATGGTCAGATAGAAATGATTGGTTGAGGAAAGGAGGGGCGTTACTAAATTTTGGGAAATAAAAGGGGAAGAGCGCGCGCAAAAGAGAGGGGTGATAAGATGTTTTAGATATGTGATGAAGTTTTTCGGAGATAATTTTTCGAGATGTGATAAAGTTTTTTTGGAGATAATAAAGTTTTTCGGAAGATGATAAAGTTTTCTTCGAGAGTGATTTTTTGGAAAGATAAGCCCAGGAAACAGTCCCCGGAAGCGATCCACCAGTAGAACCAGTTATGGTGAGTTCACTAAATTCTGATAGTTTTAATAAAGTGTAGATGAATTACAGAAAGGGGAACTTTCTCGAGATGAAACAGAGAAGTCCGAAAGCGTCCACCGAGAGATATATTTGAAAGGAGGACAGCGAGAAGAACACCATACCGTCCTGTGGAAATAAAGTGATGAGAAGCGGCTCCTACAGAATGATCCGGCACAGCAAAGAAGGATACGACACCAGGATGATCGTCAAAGCGGAAAGTGTCCCTGGCAAAGTTTAGAATTCCAGATGAACGTTCCCAAACCAATGGAGGACCCGATGCAGAGCAGAAAGTCACAGGCCACACGTTGTATTAGCGGTAAGATCCAAATCCCCAGAAGTAAGTGGTTAAACAACGAATTTACCTCTATGTAATTGCAAAGGACTGCAGGGAAGATAGATAAATATTAAGGGAGATTTAGGGAAGCATACAGTTAAGAGTTAAGTTAAGGTATAGATAAGTAAGGAAATATCATAGAAATAGTTTAATGAAGGATGGTTTACAGTTGTGGTCTATTTACCGATCAATTAATGGAGTAAAAGTAATAATTTTGGACGGGTTAGCCTATAGAGCAGGTACAGTTGTATGTTATTTATATAATGTTACTGAAGTAGAGAAATTAGTCGCTATATGCTGAAGTTTACCTGAGGGAATGAAGAAATAAATAATCCCATGTATATTTCATTAACATGTAACTTTAAAGTACTGGGGAGAGAATAGAATAGAATAGTTTGTAGAGTGGACATAATTCCAGAAGAAGAATTGTATCAACCATGAAGAAGAATGTAGGATTGTGCTAGTTAGGTATGAAAAAGAAAGATATAAATATATAAATAATAAATGTCAATTGTAATTAAGAAAGAGTTAAATTAAACTGATTGTACGAGATGTTAGTGGGCCTATAGTAAGAAGAAGATGATGGATGGGAGAGCCTAATGACCAGGAACGTGATCCATGCCTTGTACCTATATATGAAGTGAATAATGTGTAATGATTTGTCTTATCTTTTATTTGTAAGTATGTATAATAAACTGATTGTATTTTACTTAATGCAAATAGTGTTTGGTCATTTCTGAACACACAGCAAAACCCAAAGGAGGAGTGCACTAATATAGGAACTCCCACAGAACCGGAATTCTTCTGTGAGATAACCAGTCAGATGCAAAGTGGGGAATATAAATAACAAATAATAACAAAATAAAAAGTAATATAAATATATATATAAGAAGAAACGCCACCCCCCACAATTGGCGACCCAGCTAGGGATAAATAGAGATAGATTGTTACATCATTAAAACGCCACCCCCACACGTTGTAGCTGTTGGAGGTGGTCTTGATCTCGCCATCGTATTCTCAATCGGCCCACTTACCTCTAGTTTGCAATTAAATGCTAATTTTGAGATCCGGTTTGGGTTCATTCTTTCTGTGTGACTGATACATTTTTACTGATACCATTTTATGTCATTTACCATATTATCTACTTTTAATTTGTCACGAATATCTGGATTTCTTTGATGGTCTAGCCTTCCAAATCCGAATAATCGTCTTAAAAATCTCATTTGTGCTGCTTCTAGTTTTTTGTTCATCTCTCTTATTTATTGAATACAAAACCCATTTTGTATTCTTCCCAACCTTTGTAAAAGTAATCAGTTGATCTTCCGAAGTCTCCTCTCCTTTGAATTATCTGAAAAACAAAGAACTTTTTTTATTTTGTTCAAAATAATAGTTTAAAATAGTTTCTTTTATTAGAAACAGTACTTGCATTCATCTATAACTATTATAGAGTTTGCAAACTGCTTTTTTCTCTTGAGCAGTTTAAAAAGAGTGGTCATTGGCTAATTATCCATAAAGAATGTCACGTAGCAGCAGAAGGATGTAGAGAACTCCTTCAAGGTGCTTTACAAAATACCAAAGTCTCACAACTGTAGAAGATGGCTGATTTTGAAGTGATGTTGTGCAATCGTAATTTTGTTTCAGTTGGGATAACAATTTTGACTCTTTGTACGTTTTTTCCACATAATCCCATTGATTTTGTGTGTTGAGGTGTAGATCTTCATCTTGTATTTTATCTTGCGTATTTTATTCATTTTATTAACAACCATCTGTATTCATTTTCCGATTTTGCGATTATAACTTGATCCTCAGCATATATAGGTTGGATTTCATTCCTTTGTTCAACTTTTCCGTTGTTAACTGTTTGTTTCCATTCTTTAATAATTTTATTGATGTTTATATTAAATAAATTTGGTGATAGTTCACAATCTTTGTTTGATTCTTTTATTGGTGCTAAATGGATCAATAAATAGCAGAAATGTTGTTGGGTTAAATTCTCTTCTTTTCTCCAAAATTGTTTATACTTCTCTTTTCTGAACCCACTTTTCTCAATATGAATCTGCACGTCACAGTTTATTATACTTCCACATGTCATTTTAAATGGTGATTGGAAACATATAATCTGTTGAAACACATGCTGTACTATATGTTTTAGAATGGTAGAGGGTGGACAGCCAAGAAAAAAACTCTCCTGCAATATTATCAGGAGTCTTTTTACAGTTTTTTTTGAATTGTGTCTTTTAAGCTAAAGTTTGAGATATTAGTTTCTTTAAAGGTGCCAAGGAGATGACTCTTTATAATTCTGTTGTTTCAACGTGTCCATTTTATTTATTAAATTCTTTATTTCTGTTTATTATTTTATTAAACATTTAAATGTTTTTGGGTTTATTACTTAATTAAATATAAAAAATGTTAAATTTAAAAACAATAACCACTTAAGATTTATCTGTAAAATTCATTTTGAGTTGTATTTAAAAATACATGATTTATTTTCTCTTATTGGAATAAGAGAAAATAACGTTAATGTCACATAAAGACATCTTAGAAGACACTGGCTACTGTGGTACTGTTTCTTCTCGAGATATCCTAAAATCCGCGGGACGGATCTTTATCTCAACAGACGGAAGAGAATATTGTTGTCCTTTCCACGAACTCCAGGTAATTCCGTTAGCAAAGCTCGTGTAATTTCCTTTCAAGTTAAGTCCATTGAGGTTGGATGCGTGGACGGCGCTGTACCACCAGGCACCACTGAATTTTTGAGCACAGTTCTTTAGACAGGGGTCGTTGTCCTTATCTTTGGTGGTGAATTCGGTTCTGTTTATTCCGGTTAAGGAATCACCTACAAAAACAAATGCATACTGCTAAATAATTATAGGTTATCATGTCCAATTACATATTGCTGCTCTTCATAAGGTTACTGTTAACTCTTTTTCCTTCAAAACATACTCTTTTGAAGGTACATGTAAATATTATATATTTTCGTGTATTATATACTTTTCCCTTCTCTGATATAGCTAGTTAATATAGCCGATGGAAGATGTGGCTAAAATTATATAGTACATGTACAATAAATTTAAGAACAGAAATGTAATATTTTTGTGAATTTTTCGACTATGATATCACAACCAGAAATCCGTAAAATTCCTACATCTGCAAGGATCAAGTACCTCAGTTGCCTAACTTAGAGGTTTTGCTATACTTTGTTGGAAATTTCTTCTGGAACTTCGACTATTACTTGGAGATAGAATGAACATTTTATCCAACCATAGCTGAATTAGAAGAAAGGCCAATGACTGATGCATCCAATTGACAACAAGTAGGTGAAGCTGAAAAGCCATATTTTCTGGTCTATATCATGCCAATGATTTCTAAATGATTCTACCTTTCTTTTGTATCCAGTGTCTCTGGCTTAGCAATAGAGAAGAACTCTGTAGTACATTGTTCTCAAAAACAAATAAAAGAAAAAACTGGGAATTTCTAACCTAGAAATTTATAAATAAAAATAAAATAAATAAAAGAAAAATAATAACTAAAATAACATTAAAATAAATTCATAACTATAATAAATAAAAGAACAAATTTGGGTATTTCTATCCGAGAAATTTTCCTTGCCTGCTCGCTGGCATCTGGTATTATAATAAACTTGATTTAAAGGGATATTAGTGACAATATCGATATAAGTTAGTTATTTAACAAAATACGGTTTTGCATGATAAATTTCAAACTCGATTTATTGATTAGTTAAGATTCAAAGCCTTTCCCGATTATAAGTAATAAGATATTCAAAACCGTCTGGAAAGATTTCGTCAAAATTATATAAGAATGTTGTCCTCATTTGTTGTTGTAATAGGTTTGAGGAGCATCAGCAACGAAGGCCACATTCCTCCATATATATTTTCTGTAAATTACGTGTGTTGTGTGTTTGATTTTCGGTTTGCTGGATGAAAATAACGGGTTTCCGGGAGGAAAAACCATGTTACTTTCACCCGAGAACAACTAACACAGCCATGTTGTGAAAAAGGTCCAAAAAATGCCTCCTCTCATCGAGGGGACTCCAACTCAGAATATTTCTACCCGGTGTGGGGAGGCTGGCGATTCTACCAGTTTTACTACCACAAGGGTCTGGTTTCACTTATCAATAAATCGAATTTAAAATGTTCACTTTCAAAATTGTATTTTCCTCTAAGTAACATTGATGTAACAAAATATTTAACAAGTGTTAAGAAAAGATAGAAAACAGAAGAAATCTCGTCTGACACTGGCCAAGAAATATAACATCTCGGTAGTTTCCACCAAAGCCAAGATTTTTGCATCCAGATTTGGACCTAGAACATCTCCTGAATCTATAATGAGAATGTTTAACGAGGAACATAACCTCTCAGTTCAGGTTAAACGGCTTAAAAGCCGGCAAACACGCTATGCCTCTTTCCTTATAATGTGTTCTCCTGCTGTCTATAAAAAAGTTATAGATCCAGCCTCCTGGCCCCAAGGTATATATATCAGACCATTTTCTGAGAAAAAGAGCCCCCATCAACAACCTCAACTAATTCACCCTCCTCGATAGCAATCAACGCTGCAAGGGAACAAGCATGAATGCCCCACATTCCGGGCAATTTCTCAAAATGTGCGCAGCATAATTCAAAATTATACAAGTGGTGACAAACAGCGGCATCAAAAAATTGGTACCATCAGCCTTCAATCACCAATAAATAACAGTTCGGGAATGCTCATCCCAACGTGGGTCACGAATCGACAAACTAGAAAGCCTGCCTTGAATAAAAATATTAGAGACACATGCCTTAAAAAGATCCACAAAACTTGCATAATCAGAGTCTTGTACCAGAATGTTAGAAGCCTCCGCAACAAACTGGATATCATTGATCAAATCTTGCTCGCTAGTGATATCGATATTCTCTGTGTTACAGAAACCTGGCTTGATAAAGACCAAGAATTTTTCACATCTTGTACTCCAGCTGGGTATAAATCAGCGTTTACTTCCAGAGTTGACCAAAGAGGAGGCGGCGTTGCCATTTTCTTTAAGAGCTCACAGGCCTCACTTGTTCATCAAGTATCTAGCAAAACAACAGCATATGAAGCTCTCGCTGTTACTCTCAGCTACAATAGCGTTCTTATAGATGTAATTGCCATATATATATACCCCCAGCACCTTCATATGACGCCATCCATGAAATATCAAACTGGATCATTAACCAGCTTCATCCTTCAGCTTTGCACTTTGTCTGTGGAGACTTTAATCTTCCTCCCCAACTAGCTAACCTTCAGCAAATGCTCCTGTCAAACCTATCTTGTACTGGGTTACAAATGATTAATGACCTCCCGACCAGAGGTAACAATCAACTAGATCTCATCCTTGCCTCTTTTCCTTGCACACCTGATTACATGCCAGAGACTTATTTTAATTCGGACCACAAGCCAATTATTGTTATTTTACAGATACCTGCTCCAAACTTCAATGTTGTGAATTCAATTAACACCAGAGTAATAGTTAGTCCCAGATTTTTGAGAATTGCTAAATGTGTGGAGGCTGCCTCTGCCATCCCGTGGTCAGTCCTTGAAAACTGTGATCTTGAAATTGCAGTAAATCTGCTTACTAATTGGCTTAAGACGATTGCGACATTTGCAGCATCAAAGAGAATTTCTATTATGCCTCCGTCCAGAGCATGGTGGACTCCCCATCTTAATATGAGCTTCAAATTAAAACAGCAACTCCACAAAATGTGGAAGCAGTCGCAAAGTGTTCAAGACAGGATAGCCTACTCTAGATCCCGTGCAACATTCAACAGGCTGAAATCTCAAGCAATTAAGAATTATATGGACACTACCCTTCGTAGAGGAAAAACCCCCTACTTTGAACGGCCTTCTGATTTCCCACAAAAACTTGAACTTAACCAGTGGCTAGACTTTATATCCAGATTTGCCTCGAACTCGGAACAATGTCCTCATCTTGAGACACCAACAACTGAAATCCCCCCAGACACGCTTTCTGCAGTATCAATTTCCAGGGAACAGCTTATTTCTGCCATAAATTCTACACCGGCTTCTGCTAAGGCAGGTGCAGATGAAATACCCCAATTCATTATTAAATGTCTTAGCTCATACATTTTGGGTCCCCTTCAAACTATTTTTAATGCTATTTTGTCAAGTAATTTCTTTCCCCAGCAATGGAACATCTACCTTGTGAAGCCTATACCAAAAATTCAATCACCTACTCTTCTTAAGCACTACCGGCCAATCTCCAATGCCTCAAGTCTTCTAAAACTCCTAGAGAAGATACTTCTCCCCATTTTAACTAAACAACTTCTTCCACATCAGCCTCATCAAATCCACTACTCTCTTCCTCATAGATCCACTGTGACTAATCTCTTAGCCACCACCAGCTCTATCCTCTCTGCGTTTGAATCTCATGCAGAGCTTGCAGTCACTTATGTAGACCTTGAAGCAGCATTTGACTCAATAAAGGTTCCTGCAATGCTGAAGCTACTTTCAGACCATTATCAAATCAAGGGAGACACTCTACAGTTCCTCACTTCACTCCTTCAAAATAGAATAATCCGGCTTACTGTCCACGGCCAAACATACGAGCCATGTGTCTCTTCAGGCGTGCCACAGGGTGGTGTCTTATCCGGCCTCTTATTTACAGCGCTCATCTCGCCGCTTGTTGAGTCCAGGCATGATACTCTATGCTATGCTGATGATATGAAGCTCCTCACACTGATTTCTCCACATGATGATCTTCTTGTGATAACAGCATCAATTAACAATATACTCCTGGAATTTGCAAACTACCTCAACCAGTTTGGACTAAAAATAAATCCAGAAAAGTCTGAATTTATGATATTCTCGTTAAAGAAAACGCCTTCCTATATTCAGCCAACACTATGCAATTCCCCTATTCCCATCGTCAAGAAACGTACTGATTTGGGGGTTGTTTTTGATCCTAAGCTCTGCTTTGGTAACCACATGGAAAAGCTGCTCACCCAGGCAGCTCGACTCCGATGGATGGCCAAACAGCATTTGCATTACATTAATGAAGTAACGACCACCAGAAGATATATAAAAAGCACGGTATACTCTCCGCTTCTATATGCTGCAGAAGTATGGGCATCTGCCGCCCCTAGCACAATTCGACCACTCTTTTCTACTGAGTTTTGGCTCTTAAAATGGGTCATAAACAAACATAAACTTCCTCCACAGTTAAGGACAACTGAAATGGCCAGTTTGATAAAAATTCACAGGCTTCCCACGCTGATTAGGGTGAAATGCCTTACCACAACTGTAAAAATGATCACTGGAAAGATCTCGGCACCATCATTCTGGGACCTGTGCTCTTGGAGAGTCCCTCAGCCTTCCCTCAGAGCGACTCCAACTCTATGCCCACATCTCAGCCGTCTCCACTTATCCGATAGGTTTCTGCCATATCAGCTACTTCCATGTGCCCAGTCTTTGGATGCTGACCTTAATAAGTTTTCTAGTGATAAGGAGTATAGACGCCGCATCCTTAAATTGTACTTCCCCGTCCTTGATTCTGCTCCTTGAAGCTCGCCTTAACGCCGCAATCCAGAAATGCGACATGAAGATGGCTTACCAACGAACCTTGTAGTTTTCCACCTGTATATTCTTTGTTCATTGTGATGTTTATAATTGTGTTATACTTTGAGTGTTGAGCTCTATTTACTTTTGATTCGTTCATATATGTATTTTATATTTAATTTATTAATTTCCTTTCTTACATATTGTAATATCACTGTTAACCCCTGGCCTTGTGGCCGTGAAGGGCTTATTGCAATGTATCCATTGTATTACCATTATTATTATTATTGCAATAAAGATTTCTAATTGGAATCGACCTTACCAGCGTTTCCTGAGTATTCGTGAACACGCAGTGTATAATAATTTTCTTCCCCATCAATCGAAAATTGGTCATAGAAGGCAAATCTGGAGTTACCATCCATGTCTTTAAGATCAAACCTAATGGAGTTCTTCTTTTGCTCCGATAGTGCATGGATATTATCGTTCCCTTTAAAAAGAATATTTTATTAACCTATTTATATATTACGTTGAATAAAAAGAAATTTTTATATCTTTTATAAAATGAATCGTTAAAGAAATTACAAAATAGACAGACGCTGCATGCATTTCTTGTCAAAATTTCTTATGACTTGTCCAAACATAGACTGCAATTGAGATGTGCAAAACATTTTTCGACCAGTGCTATGTGTCATCCATCTTTCAATTCCACGTAACCTCCATTCTCAACAATATTAGAGTGTCTCCTGGTATTACCAGTCACTTAAAGGGATCTTGTTTCTCACTGGTTTGAATGATTTAATTTCAACTCATATAAGAAATGTTGAAAGGAGAAAATTAAGAAAACGCAGAATAATTGATTCGGCTAGAGGGCTTCAAGGGTCCAATATAGTTTGTCCAATTTGATCTAAGTCTTTTCTACCCAGTGTGGAGGTACAGAGATCATAAAAGGTTTGTCCGAGGAGAGAGACAGGAAGTGAACTAGGGCCTCGTATGTATTGATGTTAACTGATTCTAGTTTAATTTTGACCCTTCACCCCTCAAAAATAATGGTTAATTCCATAGGTCAGGTGACAGGTTGGAAATACCTGTTGAACTTACGATATGAAATGCTTGCCCACTCAGTGATAGGGTGTTGGAACAGGATGAAAAAAAAGAATGTAAATCTCTTCACAATAGGTACCATATTTATTCATTTAATGTAGATGGTTGCAGCTGGAGCACACCAAACCAGTCTTGTATACTTGTATAGAAACTGTTCTTAGTAAAGGCAATCAGAACAGTGGTGTCCAGAGAACGAAAGCATTGGACATTACAGTAAAATATATTACACATTCCAGGCATCAAATAGATTCACCTGAGGATAATGTATATCAAAAATCTTAAAAGAAGAATAAAAACGGCTTGAACCCCATTGTATTGTATTAACAACGAAATTAGGCGGTATAAGTGTGATGGTTTTGCCCTCTTTTACGTGGTTTCAAACAGTTTCACCGATGAAATCATGAATGCGGCTTATCTATTGGGGTATTAGGAAGAGTTCTGCTTTACTTAAAATGTGGCAGTGCTTTGGAGAGAGGTCGTATTTGAATCATCATGACAACGCTCCAAGTCTCAAAGTTCTCCTTTAAAATCCCTATATGCTTTTCCAAAGAAAATTCAGGAAATTATGGAGATCTTTATCGAGTAGAGATAGTCTCATTCCAAAAAAAAATACTTGCCAAGAAATATGACAGCCATACTTATTTGCGTAGTCCAATCTTAAAAATTCCATCTGGTAAACTAATGTTTTCGTAATGGAATCTGTGTACCTTCAGTCCATAATTCATGCAATATCTCTGTTCCAAAATCCATCATATTAGTATCCAAAGAATTTCGGATACTACAAATAAATTTACAGCTATTACCAAGAAGCTATGAATTTTAGATTCTCTTTCCTTGGCTTGTGAGGTTAGACTGTGACCAGTCTACAGTTTACCATTCGAACGAAGACTGTCCCCTAAGCGACGTTCTGGTCTTTAGTAAAGATTTCCACGTCCATTAGACGTGGAAATCTCAAAAATTATACGAATTTTTTAAAATAAATAAGGAAGGAACTAAATAATTTTATTATAATTTGAAGGATGCTGGAAATTATTTCTAACGATGTTCAATTTATGATAAAACGAATTGTTGATAATCTTATTTCGAGCATCTAATCATAAGACCCTTTCGAACTTATTATTTTTGGAAATAATTATGCATTTATATATTATGAACATAGACAGTAGAATAACAAAAATGAATTCCTCCTAGGTTAAATAAATAAATGACTTTAAATTAAAATTTAATTTAAATCAAATTTATTTTAATGAAATTCTATTTTTAAAAACCTCTCTAGGCTTAATATAGTTCTAGACGATCATTACGCATATTTCAGGATTTGGCCTTAAAGCATCATTATCATCGATCACAGAAGATAATCACAATTTTCATTGCAAGGCTCAGCTCTCTTCAGGTCAAAATCCGGTTATTTGCCGATGATTTTACCATTAATTCTCCAATCTTTGGATTCGGTGCGTGATTCCTGCAGTCATGTTTGTCGACATGACTGCAGTAACCAAAACAGATAGGAACATATTCAAATATTCCACTTACCTAACCAGAACTCACGATCAAGATTTCCAAAACCAAATTTGTATTCTTCCCAACCTTTGAAAAAGTAATCATTTGGTCGTCCAAAGTCTCCTCTCCTTTGAATTATCTGCAAAACAAAACACGTTTGTTATTCTGTTCGAAATAATAGTTTAAAATAGTTTCTTTTACAATTTATAAAGCGTGGTAATTGGCTAATAATCCATAAGCAATTTCACGTAGCATCAGGGGGTGTAGAGAAGTCCTCTCAGGTGCTTTCTAAGATACCAATGTGTATTTTTATTTTCCCAATATTTATTGGGAAAATAAATAGTGATTCTTTATTACAACTACTCCTATGTAGCTTTATCCACAATTTGCATTGCAAGGCTCAGCTCTCCTCAGGTCAAAATCCAGTTCTTTGCCGATGATTTTACCATTACTTCTCCAATCTTTGGATTCGGTGCGTGATTGGTGCAGAAATAACCCAACGATTCTCGAAATTGAAATGGAAATCAATTTAGCAGTAGGGCTACTTCAAGTGAAATCCTTAGCCCATTTATCCTATTTAACCTATTAATGAGTTGAATAATTCTATGTCTGAGGTCATTAATATTTAGTGAATGTACAATAATAAAAAGAGAGTTCCACTTACTGTCCATCCTCCTCCGTCCGTAGACATGTCACAGTAGACGTCAATACTATCCCTAATTATACGATTTCTGGGCCAAATCTTATAGATGCCACTGGTGTTATAACCTCCTTCCAGTACTTCGGCACAATCCATTGGTTTGTAAATACATCGCACAGAGCCTACTGCAATGAGAATAAAATTATATGAAAATATTCAATTATATTGGGTAATGAAAGTGTAATACTTCTGGCATGGATATACAACGAACGTGTGTGTTTAAAAAGATAGAATGAAAAGTAAAATGAGATGACAGCTATTTATTGTGCTGGAAATATTTCATCTGTGTGGATCATCTGAACAAAATGTGGACCAGGATTTGTGTATGGCATTGACAACTGTCTTTAAATTGCTACAATCTATGGTGAATAACCTGAGTTCAGATTGTATTAGGTGATTCTCGCAAGAGTTTCTTCAATATTCATGCTCAAGTCCTTAGCTCGTGCAGAAATTGTTTATTGTCAAAGATACTCGACACAGCTGGTAAGACAAGATGAAATTGTACACGTACCGTATTTGGCACGGTATAAAGAAATTATTAATTATATTTTTCTATACTGTATACAAAATAAATATTCCGTTTATTTTTCTTTCAGTCAAAGCAGCTAACGAGGAGTCGATGTATTCTGTGTATAAATTGCGCGTATTTTAACACAGCATTAAATTCAGCCACTGATTAGAGACTCTTTGGCCTGAACCAAAGCCGAAGTTCCGATTCATCGCAAAGGCGTTCTTTGATTTAAGATCGGGATTCCTGAAAGGCCAAAAGTCCTTAACCTTTTACTGATCCCCACAGATGGAGACCTTTTCCTTCGCACGTGAACTACTAGCGCAGTCTAGCCTGAATCATCATCAATAAACGTGTCATTTTCGTGAATTGGATTCGAATCCAGACCTTTCTGTCTTCATTCCTTTTTGTTTGGAGCTTTGTGTATCGAAGAAATTTAATATATATAAAACAAAAATCTTCCTTTTAAAAATTCGCTGACATTTCGCGAGGTATATAAAAAAGAAAATATAAAGCAAACACCTCTTACCTTCGGCCAAAACATCTCTCAATAAAGCAAATCCATCATCAAATTTTTCCTTTGTTCGAATTACGTTGCAATTTAAATCATCTGATGCTTTGGTCATTAAGAAAAGCTTTGATACTAGAGAGCTATTACGTGCTCGATAATTAAGAAAAGCGTAGAAACGAGGAACAGTACTTGCGGTAACCCCATCTGAAATATTACACAACGGAATTCATCTAAAATGAGTTAAGAGAGAAGTAATTTTTCATTCCTCTTTATAACAATGACATAATGGGCTAACAAGAAAACAATTGTCCAATAAAAATATTCAGAATTACACGTATGTCGTGACAAAACGTATAAACCAAAATCACACTTAAGTTATGGGGAAAAAAGTGTTCCAAATATTAAGAAAAGGAGTGGGAAATGCTATGTTATTGGGTAAGGGGACTACAGTACCCTACCATTAATACAGGGACACCTGAATATCGACAAATTATTTCTTTGTACTCTTCCATCTGAATTTTTCAAACTCAAGGAACTGTTCTAATTGTGAGATACTTAAGTACTTACATTTCCTTCTGTTGCTAAAAAAATATTGCGACAACTTATCTGTTATTATCTGGAATGGTCCTTCAGTAGTATCGCTTCGTGTCCCAGGCTTATTTTGCACATTTCATGGCAAATCGGTCCTTTATATATAATTTGAATTTTTTTGTTTTGTTTTTTCTAGCCTACTCCCGGATTTGGCTGGAATGAAATGTTATCAAATTTTTCGGCTGGCAAACATCCTGTGATAAGATACTGGATACTATAAATGTACAGAAAGTATTTACATGAAACCAAACTAAATTCACTGTCTAAAAATTAAAAATATCTTTTGTACAACCAAAGGACGATTTCTCTGTAAATCTTTATAAACTGGAAATAAGTTATGCAAATGTAAGCCCTCACATAGTATGATCACAAGTTCCTTAGTATCATATTTCTTGGGGTTTCTGCTTTACTTTTCTTGAATAAAACTTTATAATACTCTGGCCAGTGAGTGTATGTTATTATGACTAAATATCATCTTTTTTAAATATTACAACATTTGAAAGCCGAACAATAGTATTTTATGCTTCGAAATAGTTTAAAAAATCGTGTCATTGCCTTTGGACAAAAATATACACTACATCACCATATCCGTATAAAAATATACATCGTATCATTGGTCACACAATGCGACCATTCAACATCATTTTAATTGCATCAAATAAACAAGATCACAAGAGCCAAACTGACCACTGCATAAAGTTAGAAACTGCAATCATAAACTTATCCAATAACACAAAGGATTGCAAGCAACAATTATAGAGACTGTCCTAGATCCAATGAGTAAATTCATTGGTCAGAGCCCCAATGACATCCATTAGTCAGAGCCCCCAATGACATCCATTAGTCAGAGCCCCCAATGACATCCATTAGTCAGAGCCCCCCAATGATATCCATCGGTTCAGAGCCCCAATGACATCCATTAGTCAGAGCCCGCAATGACATCCATTAGTCAGACCCCCAATGACATCCATGGGTTCAAAGCCCCAATGGAGGCTCTCATTTCAGCGTACGTTATTACTTTTACCACAAATTAAGGTTATTTGTAGATATGCAAGTGTCCTGATATTAATGGAAGGGCAGTATATTCTCTAGATTGTTAGTTTATTCACACATACTCTATGCTGATGTCTGTTGTGCGTTTTGTTCAATAAAATAGTAAAACAATTATACTCACAGAGAGATATTTCATTGTAAATAAACGCCTTAAAATTTTTATTATACTGAATTCCAAGATGGACATTTCAAATTTCAATTATCAGAGTGGTGTGGGAAAATAAAATCATTTGTTTTATTCTAGAAGGAAAGCAGCTCGAGCAAAAATTATTTGAAACAAAGCGGATATTTCAAATGTAGAAATCATTCAAATTACAAATTGTGTAAATAATTTCTAATTTTTAGTTTTATTTATTAAATCCATTTTGAGCAAAAATTAAAAATTAAATCTGAATTTGTAAATAACTATCAGTATAAGGTTAACTTTTGTTGTCCATTTTTCTGGGCTTGGTGAAGAATGGATATTGGGAATGTTTTTTTAACTTGAAGTCAGTAGAACGTTGTTGCAATGTTCTGTAATCGATTTGCTGTTTCCGGTGAAAAACCCGAGATTCCTAGAGAAAATATTATCCTGCGATTGTCTGAGACCGACTAACTCAGTCATTTTGTAAAGCCTACCCATTAAAATTCCTTGCGTCATTGAAGAGATTCGAACTTTCGTCTTTTCCTCCCGGTGTGGAGAAGATACTGATTGTGCCAACTGTGCTACCCACGAGGGCTCAGTAGAGCAGATCTTCATCTCAGTAGCAGCAAGCGAATGATGATTTCCTCGCCAACAACTCCAGATGATTTCGTTAGTGTATCTTGTGTGATTTCCTCTTTGGTATAGTCCTGAGAGGAAATCACAGACGAGAAACCCTAGCTTCTGGGAATTAAAGCAGTGGAGTCCTTCGCCTGAGACTGATTAATTCAGCGGCAGGATTGAACTTGGACCCGAAAACTGATTCGAACGCAGACACTGATTCGAATCAGGACACTTTCTACTAGTTGGAGGATGGTTATCATATATATATATTGCTTGAAGGCGCCCTCAAGGTTTCCCTTGAGGGCACATTCAAGCAATGTCTCAACTTATGATGGTCAAATTTCGGTTGATAAACTAATGGGTGTATGTATAGCCAATCAAGAAAAAAAACTATTTGATAAAAGAATATTTATTATATGTTCTTGATAACTATTAATGCAACATATGGTGCAACTTTTCTGTACTTTATTGTAATACTACACACTTTAACTGAACACGTTGCTGGCCTTGGTGAACAGTGGCTACTGGGGAACGATTTCTTCTCGAGATATCTTGAAGTAGGTTGGGCGTATCTTCATCTCGGTAGTTGCAAGAGAATAATGCGCTCCTTTCCACGAACTCCAGTTCACTCCATTAGCGTAGCTTGTGTGATTTCCTCTCAGGTAAAATCCATTGAGATTGGAAGAGTGACAGGAGGTATACCACCAAGCACCATTGAATTCTTGAGCACAGTGTTTTGGCCAGGAGTCGTTGTCTTTGTCTTTAGTGGAGAATTTGTGTCCGCTGTGCATTGTGTAGGAATCTCCTGCGAAAATAGAAGCAAAACAGCAAAACAAAAATTGGATTCTACTGTAATATCGATTATATCACTCTTAGGAGTAAAATACACATATCCACTATTCCCTTTTATTCTTTCGAATTCAATGCAAAATGTTAATTTAAAGCTCATAATCGTTTAAAGAGAAAGTAGAACGTTAGTAAAATTTAGTGGGTGATTGTACATTTCATTTTCATTTTTTCATTTTCATAAGAAATATAGTACAGTAGGTATAATTTATTGTACAGTCCAGTTGGCCAATCATACAAAAGATAAACATTAATTAATCGTATCATTAGACACGGATCGTGCAGAAATTGTTTCAAAAGCATCATGGCGACTTATTAGATCATTGGCCTGCTCAGTCATCGGATTCTGAACCCTGTTGAACATCTGTGGAGTCAGGTGGAAAGAACTATTAGCGGCAGAGGTCAGGCCTCATGTAAACTGAAGCAACTGAGGAATGCCCAGTCTGCAGACTTCAGAGTCCGCGAGGAATGCTTTTCGAACCTTGTGGAGTCTCTACCCTGGTGACCTAGACTATTCTGAGGCCTAAAGGAGTAAACTTACACTATGGTTAACTGGCCACTCGGCGTATGAGAAATCATCTTAGAAATAGGTAAATTTCATAATGTAATCAAACAAGACATTGCCTTTTTTTCCGCTAACAATCATTCGTTTTCTACCATAAACAATTGATTCTATTAATTGTCAATTAAATTGACATGGGAACGCACAAATTTGCTTACTTCCTTTGCCGCCTCCTTTCATATAACTGGATAGATCCCATCCACCTCAGGTGCTTTTCTTACGTTTAACTTCAACAATTTCTCCTCCACTTTGTCCTCAGTTATTACAAAATCATTAAGCACCCTGCTAGAATTTGATAAACTTCTGGCATTTTCCATCCTTAATAATTCCTCATGTGTGAATGTAGATGCAAAATACTCATTCAATTTGTTTGCTATCTGAGCAGGATCATCAACAGTCGAACCATCGATGTCAAGTGGACCAATCAGATTCATCCCCTTCCTTTTAGAGTTTATATAAGTAAAGAAATCCTTGTTGTTTTTCTTAGCATCTTTTGCCAAGGATTTCTCGTAATCTGCCTTCGCCTGCCTAACCTACTTTGTAACCTGATTACAGACTAGCTTATATCTGCCATAGGCTTCTGAGTCGCTTGATAATTTATATGCATCCCATGCGTTTTTCGTCTCTGTTACGAGTCTCATTAGTTCATTTGACAACCATTTAGGCCTAAACCTTGAACAATATTTCTTAATAGGTATCAAACTTTTAGTGGCTTCCACGATTAATTCCTTGAATGCTTCCCACTTGGAATTTGCTGTTGGTAACATCATCAGTTGGTCCCACTGTACAGAATTTAAAAACTGTCTGAGACCATTTCAAATTCTGTGTATGTAGATGTATACACAGAATTTGTTTGAAATCTCGACAGTTGGTAGTGACATTGTACTAAAAATGTGTAACTTCCTGAATTTTTTCAAAGGAGTGTACTTATTTTTGAATTATTGCCATTGATTTGCTTAATTGAATCACGAAAATATCCTTTAAAATGAGAATTTCAGTGCCAATCTGATTCAACTAAATATAATATAGCATTGAAATAAACGCTAAGAAAGGGGAAAACACCAAGTATAAGTGTCATCAAACTTACCAGCATTTCCGCTGTACTCAGAGACATGCAGTGTGTAGTTATTTTCTTCCCCGTCAATCCAAAACTGTTCATACAAGGCAAAGCTGTAGTTGTCATCCATGTCTCTAAGGTCAAACCTTATAGAGTTCTGTTTTTGCTCTGATAATGCGTGAATGTTATCGTTACCTATAAAAGGAATATTTTAAATCACTTATTTAATACTCGTATAATTCATGCAAGCATCTCACTTAGATATTTTCAGTTCTCGCGAATACAATGGTTAGAATCACCGTCTTACCACACTCGGTGGAAAAGGCCTGACTTCGAATCTCGTCGATTCGAAATCAGGCCATTGAAAATTGGAAAGATCTTCATAAAACTTCCAATGGCAATTTTAATGGATGGTTCGCTGCGATCGTAGAGTCACATCTGCATTAAAACAAAAAGAGAATGAAATAAGAGAAAGATTGATATCATCTCCTTACCTAACCAGAAGTCACGGTTAATATCTCCGAAACCAATTTTGTATTGCTGCCAACCTTTGTAAAAATAATTATTTGGCTTTCCAAAATCTCCTCTCCTTTGAATAACCTATAAACGAAGAACTTTTGTTAATCGCTTAAGAAGTAGTAGTTAAAATAGTCATTTATTAGTTTTAAAACCACCAACCCTGTAGATTCACCGAACAGTTCATATTTTATGGCATATCAACTCTTTTGCCAGTGAGTCCTCTTCAATAAATATCTACTCTTTGACTGAAAAACAGTCTTTTAAAGAACAAATTTAAAATCTACGTCAAGTGTTAACGTCTTAATATTTATAGAACGTATGAATAAAAGAGTTCTACTGACTGTCCATCCTCCTCCATCCGTAGACATATCACAGTACACGTCAATGCTGTCCCTGATGAGTACACGATTTCTGGGCCAGATCTTATAAATTCCACTGGTGTTATATCCTGCTTCTAGCAACTCGGCACAGTCCACTGGCTTGTAAGTGCACTGTTCAGAGCCCACTTTAATAAATATAAAACGAAATAATTAGCTGTTATTGGTGTTTAGAAAATTGTAACTTAACGCTTAGATATGAAACATGTCTATCTGAAGTTGAACAATCGTAAGATAAACAAATATGAACTTCTTGTAATGTGCGAATTATAAAACATCTCTAACCTTTCGACAAAGCTTTTTCCAATATGGCGAAACCTGTGTAAAAATTCTCCTTTGAACGACTTACTTCACAACTTAAGTCAGTTTCTGCTTTGCTGATCAAGAAAACTTGGGAGATGATGAACAATGCTTGCAGTAGCGCCATCTGGAAAATAGAAGTTAATTTGTAAGATGAAAACAACGTGGAAGAATTAAAATTGCGACATGCCATCCTACCGAGAAATACTAAATTAATCGTGAACACTTAACTCTGTTTGCTTTCTGTTGCTACGTCTTGTTGCTTCTGAAAATATCGGGACCTTCCTCTTGAACAGTACTGTTCCTGCGTCCAGTTCAGTTCTCGCACTCCTTGCCAGTTCTTTCCCTTATATTGTGTATTTTTTTCTAATAAACACTTCACAAATTTAGCATTCCCCTGAATCAAATCTTCGGAAATTGAGCTGCTGGAAAACATCCTGGGTTGTGATTCTGGACAATATACATATACAGAAAGTATTTGCTCTGGAAATAGCCTTATTTCTTCATAAATAAAAACATATTTTGTACACCCAAAGGACGAATTATTTTTATAAACCAGCGGAACTATATAAACTATAAATAAACTGGTTAAAATATATATAAACTGAAAATAAACTAGATGCGCCTCCCATTGTTCTTAAAAAAATTCTTAAATAAAATATTGTTTGACGTGTGAGTTCCATTAATTTTGTATCTTTTTAACAGGGTCAGCCTTAATTAAGACTTGAGAAATTTTGTTAATGTCATTGAATGAACTAATTATTTATTACTTGTGATAAAACACAGTGGGCCACAGCTTTATGGTTTTGTAAATGAAAATCATATGTATTGATGGAGTTGCTAAAATTTTCAAACTCTTAGCTAAAGTAAACGACACGTACTACAAACAGTATATTACAGTATTGATGTATTAATAATCAAAGATTATATTAGTTATAACACATAAAATTCTCTTCTCTGGCATATATAAGGTAATACTAATAATAGTAGTATTAGGTTATTAATTTATATACTTTTAAATCTCGTTAAAATTTTATTACACTAACGTTTCAATGCTATATTATAAATTCCCATCATCAGGTGAACAACGTGGTTAAACTTCATCAGATTGAAAGGGGGAACTGTTGATGTTTATAACGTGTTGATTGAATAAGGGTGAATATGGGCTTGGCACACCCAAGGTCCTGAGCTGAATATCATCATTTTTCTCTTTCTTGATGATTCCATTCTACTTCTCTCTCTCTCTCTCTCTCTCTCTGGGTAATTTGAAAATTTTTTTTGGCTGGTGCAGAATAAGCCTCAGTCTTCCTTGCACCATATGGCTAATAATATTAATAATAATAATTAATCGTACCGAATTAAAGATAATTTTTTATAGATATCCATAAAAATAGCAAATCGTATCTGAATAAATATTTTGTTTTATTTAAAAAAATCGAAATAGAAATCGGAACCCTGAAGAACGGAGCACCACTGACAATTTTAGCAAATACTTCTGTAGGAAACGTAGTGGCACAATGAAATGTATATTTATATTCCAAGATTTTAAAGTTCTGGAAGTTTATTTTTAGTATACAGTACATATTTAGCCCAGTTTATTTCTAGTTTATATAGTTTCGCTATTATATAAAGATATTGGGTTCTTTGGATGTACAAAAGATATTTTTAATTTATCAAAAGTGAATTTAGCACTGTTTCTAAATGTAAATACTTTCTGTACATGTATAGCCCAGTACCCGGACACAGGATGTTTTCCAACTTCACGATTTCATAACAATTTAATTCCAGAGAAAGTTAAACTTGGAGAGTGTATTCATGAAAATGAAAGAAACATATATGGGAACTTCTTGGAACGAAATATGAGAAATAAATCAAACTCGCCACACGATACGATTTTGGTGAAGAGGGTTCCAAATAGAAAGTTTTCCTAATCATCTAAATCAAATTCAAACTCAAAATCAAATTCATCGCAAATTCAAAATCTATTTTTAAATTTGCGATGAGGTAATTACTGGGAAATATCAGCATATCAAGTCCTTAGGGACGTATTCTAGAAGTTTGTTTTCGTTGTTGATGTCGTAGTAGAGTTATATAAGCATCAGGGACTAAGGGACATCAGGGACATATTGCTCCGAATATACTCTCTGTAGATCGCGTGTGTTCTCTGGTCGATTTTCGGTTTGGTGGACGAAAAACCCGAGATTTCGGGTGAACCATCCTACCCGCGTCTGAATCACGTTGATTTCGGGAGAACCATCCTACCCGCGTCTGAGTCACGTTGTGGAAAAGGGCCATAAAATTGTCATCGACGGGACTCGAACTCAGGGGAGGATGGCGAGTCTACCAACTGTGCTACTCACGAGAGTGTTTGTTTTCGCGGTAGCACAGTAGTTATAATCACTGTTCTCCCCACACCCGGTAGAAAAGTCCCACCTGGAAACTCAGGTTAGCATTAGCATTAGCAAAGGCACATGATGCATGAAAGCAAGCTTATATAACATCAGACAAAAAAAAAACCCTTCTCATTTCACCTATCACTCGCTGCAAATGTTTGTCTAGTTCTACCTGGAATCTATTTAAGCTATAAACTTCTACAACGACAGATGGAAGTTCTTCCGGCAATCAACCACCGGCTGGCCAAAGGCAAACTTTCGCACATCTATCCTACAACTGAATTTCCTCAACTTGAATTTATGCCCCCTCAGGTGATTATTCTGAGCAAGAGGAAGAATCCCATCAGCATTGAGTATGCTCAAACCATTTAAGGCTTTATACACTTCAATCAGATCACCTCGCAATCGTCTAGTTTCCAGACACTGTAATTTGCAAAACTTAAGCCTTTCTTCAAAAGAGAACCCCTTTGTTCCATTCACTAATCTTGTCACATCCTTCTTAAAATGAGGTCTTCAGACCTGTATACAGTACTCAAAGTGTGGACTGACCATTGCCTTATACAAGGGGATAATCGCTTCCTTATCCCTGGGTTTTTCGTATAACAAAACAGACAAACAAACCGGAAAACATATGCGATTCACAAAACGTTAAATGAGATAATTATCGAGTAGCTCTAATATGATAGTTTTCTCCATAACAGTTTGTCTGTTCAGCTGGATGAAAAATACGACTTCTGAACTAGAAAACCATGCAGCATTCTCTTAAGAATGACTAACTCGGCCACGGTATAATTCATTGGACTTAATGCGAGTTTTCACATGATTTTTACTGTTTCTTAAATATTTTTCAATTTATAATTTGAATTAGTTTTATAATTTTTGAATTATACAAAGTAATTATGTACATTATTTGAATAATTTGTATTTTTAGGTGCATTTTGCAGATGGCGTTACGTAATTTGTATTAATTAAAAATATATGTATTGTTCAGATGGCGCTTTGGTTTGTTTTCTGTACGCGTTTACTGTTCGTTTTGCTTCAAAATATCAAGGCCTTTCCAAAATTAACAGGAAGTACGAAGTTTATGTAATAAGAGAAAAAGTGGATGATCTAAAGTCAAAATCATTTTATCTCAAGGTAATTAATAATTGTATATAACGATTATGGAATTGATTTCTTAATATCAGATTCACTGATAACAGTTATCAGTGACGCGTAGATTATTTGTCAAACTGCGTGTGTTCTGTGAATTTTGTTGATCTTTAGCATTCTTGGTGTTAAATACGATTATTCTGAACTTAAATATTTGTGAATTGGGATGAAAATTATAAAAGTTCATGGAAATCAAATTTGGCCTAAGTACTTGATATTTTGAGGACAAATTTCACGATTTATATATATCCACATTGCTTCAGCTGATGGAAAATTGGAACCTTGTACAGCGATTCATCAAGTAGATTGGAAAATTACCAGATCTGGGTAAGTGTATATCATATGAAGTTGTAGTTGATCTAAAATATAAAAATGTAGTTATTAACCCTGGAGTATATTTATTTTATATACATACTCCAGGTTTAATTCATTTTATATATATAATGTATGGCAAAAAATTAAACTTAAATTAAATCTATTAGCATTGCTTTTCACTCTGCATCACTGTGTTAGAATTATTATTATTATTAGTGTGTGTGTGTGATCACCAAGAAAGAGCAGAGGCGGATTTAACTGCCGGCGAGCCCTGGGCCCCGACTTCTGAAGGGCCCACGCAAAACCCCAACAAATTAGTTGAACATATTAGTTCAACTATAATAATATGTTCAACTATTAGTTCAAAACTTTGTGATTATTATTATGCTATTATTAATTATATTATACATATATTATATTCAAATTTTATTGGAAATAAAACATTAATAGTACATAATATTTTTTATTTATTTAAAAAAATGATTTTTATTTTCCCTGTCTCTCTCTTTTTTTAAGGGGCCCAATATTTTCTTCTGCGCCCGGGGCCTCAACTGACCTTAATGCACTCCTGAGAAAGAGAAGAATGATTTAAGCCCTTACTCATCAGATGTGAGCCCTTAGGGTTACAATCACATCTCCTTCCAGGTGCCTTGTTTTTGGATGCTGCAGTTTGCAGAACTGATGCCTTTCAGAGTACTCTTTTGTGTCTTTGATTAATCTGGTTGCTCTTCTCTGCACCCATTCCTAGGGATGTGCATCCTCCTTAGGATACAGCTTCCAGATTTCTATGCAGTACCCAGGATGTGGCTTGACATTTCCTTATGCAATGGGGTATCACCTTCTCTTCCCTTCTGGGAGGGTTGCTGTATATCACTGACAGAACCCTATGAGTTGTTCTGGCAGCATGTCATCACTGCTCAGAGAATTTCATGTGGATTGTGCAATTACCTCCGGGTCTCTTTCGTTCTCCATTAACTTGATTGTGGTTCCATATAATCGGTATGTTTTTCTGTGATTACTGCTGTCTATATGCAGAACCTTGCATATTCCAATGTTAAATCTCAGTTGCCAGTTCTCAGTGGTAATTAAGGAGTTTACCTAATTTTTTCTAGGTTATGCTGCAGTAGTATACTTGATTCCTGTCATTAATCACTCTCCCAACCTTTGTGTCCTCTGCAGACTTCAACATGCAGACTCGAGCATGCTATCATGCTCTATCACAGACAAAGCAAAGTGCTGTAGGACCAGACCAAATTCACTATATGATGTTAAAGCAACTCGATGATCAATCCCAAATGGCATTACTAGAATTATATAACAGAATCTTCCTAGAAAACCAATTTCCAGACCATTTTCAAAGACCTCTCTGACCCACGCAACTACCGTCCAATTGCTCTAACAAGTTGCCTGGAAAAAGTTATGGATAAAATTATTAATGCTTGTCTAACATGGTTCTTGAACAGAATTTCCTTCTCAATCCAGCACAGCATGGTTTCAGGAAAAATTGTTCAACACTAGATTTACTTATCAAATTAGAAAACAGTGTGTGAAATGCCTTTATCCGTAAAGATCACCACGTAATGATCTGTTTCGCTATAGAAAAAGTTTATGATATGGCATGGCATTGTGGAATTATCCAAAACCTATATCACCTTGGATTACGTGGACATCTTCCTAAATATATTCAAAATTTCTTATTCCATGGGTCATTTCAAGTTAGGTTGCAGAATGCTCTTTCAAAAAGTCTTCACCCAAGAAGAGGGTGTGCCTCAGGGGTCCGTGCTTAGCACTGCCCTCTTTGCTATCAAAATAAACTCCATAACTGAACATATACCAAAACCTGTTGACACCGCTTTATACATTTACGATTTCAGTATTTCCTATCACTCTCAGAATATGCAAAGTATAGAATGGCAGCTACAAGGAGCAATAAATAAAATAAGTAAATGGGTGCAAACAAATGGCTTCCAGTTTTCCACACAAAAAGCTGCATGTATACAATTCTGTAGGAAACGAAACCTACACCCTGATCCTGAACTTAAACTAGACGGATATATGATCCCAGTTGTACCAAACATAAGATTCTTAGGGCTTCTCTTAGATAAGAAACTGACATTCCTTGAACATACCAGGGGCTCACATCTGGTGAGTATGGGCTTGGCAAACCCAGGGTCCTGAGCTGGATATCACCATTCTTCTCTTTCTTGGTGATTCCTTTCTACTTCTCTCTCTTTCTCTCTCAGGGTAACTCGGGAATTTTTTTTTTTTTTTTTTTTGGCTGGTGCAGCATAAGCCTCAGGCTTCCTTGTACCATATGGCTATTAATAATAATAATAATAATAATAATAATAATAATAAAAAGTGTTCTCTCTCTAAGACAAAACGTTCCACCGAAGAGACGGTTGCATAGTATTCTGGGATCGACACTTTTTTCTTGTTTCAATAATTTTATTATTAAATTTTGTCAGTGACCAGTAATTTATAATAGAGGGAATGGTTTTCGGAGATATGCTGGAAAGATTTAATCGATACATTTATTTTGCGAGAGTCATGAAAGATTGGAGCATGAAGACATAATTATTGGGTCTTTTATCTGCAGATTCTTAATGAATGGAGAACCACTGCTGATAATCAGATCAAACGAGTGATTCTATAAACTGGTCTGATTAGCTCTTCAAACCAGAAACCCCACGTCGGCGGCTGACTGGACCAATTCATTCGGGATGTGCTGCTTTCGGTCTGGTATTCCCCAATGGTCACTTTTTATGATGCAATTCTAAATGGACCTCAGATTTTTCGTACTAATTGTATTGATCAATTTCTGTTCATTTTTATAAAATTAATTTTATCTAATTTACTCTTGTTTTATACATTTATTTTTATTTTAGTTATTCTCATTACTCCATAAATCTCCTATTTTATTATTGTTATACATTAATTATTCCTCTTGATCTTATAATCATTATTGTAATTACTGATTTGTAACCAATTTAAATCCCTCTAGCACCTTGCTATCCATGGGTGAGATTATGATCTCCAACAGAATCAATAAATAAGAGTATTGCTTCTTCTTTTTGTCTCCCTAACGTGCTGTTGTAGAAAACCGCCACCCAATAAATCCACTCATACACATGATAGTGTATGAGTGACCAACAACCAAGTTCCAATCAATATGTAGAAAGTTAAAATCCTCTTTTATAAGACATTCTGATTTACAGGCCCACTCAATTTCTCTATATAGTTCTTTGTTATACTCGTCACAGTCATTAGGCCTATAACACACTCCTGCTCTTATTTTTGTTTTCCCAGCGTTTAATTCACACCAAACTGACTCAACTTTGTACTAAGCATCCATGTCCACTGGATGCACTGCCTTAGATTTAATGCGATTTTTAACAAAAAGCACAACTCTCGTCCTTTCCTGTCTGTCCTATTTGTACACTTTGTACTCCCCATATTCCAATTCTGCATCCCTTATGCCTGAGTGACACCACATCAACGATGTCCCTACAATGTTTGCATTTGATGACTTATCCTTCAGATTCATCAAGTTTATTTGCTATGATCAGAGAATTAGTGTAGATGCAAGTATACACGCATCTGTTCTTACTCTAATAACCCTAACACAGCCCGTGTATCTCCTTGTTCCGTGATGATTCACAATACGCATTGAAATCCCCAGCACCTTATATTCCAGGCTGTGCACCTTCCAATAGAAACAGTGCAAGAATCGCTTTCACTCTTGTCTGCGGCTATTGTTAATCTATTATTCCATGTATCCCCCATCCCCAAGCTAGCAGTTTTCCGACATTCCTAATGCTGCCTCGGCAGCATAGGAAATATTCTTTCACCCTTTCTATTGAAATGTATCCCCCATCCCTGTAGAAGCAGTCTCTCTTGTTAACAAGCACAGACCATGCTGAGAAAAATTCTACATCACGCACAAACTCTCCAGTGACGAATTTATTGACAAGGCTCTCATCATATACTCCCTCCTATTGTATCTTTGCAGAATTGCAGACACTTTCAAATTCAGTCCTAATTTATGACTTTTTCCCAACATTGCCTTGTACTTGTTATGCAGGTCCTCAGAACTGTTACTCTTAATATCATTAGAGTAACAATAACAATATCAACTTTAGTGTCATTCAAAGATTGATTTGCTTTCCTGCTCAGAGTACGACTTCGTCATTCTGATTGAAACTTGGCTCAGAGATGAAATGGAAATTGCTGCCTTCACCTCAAATCTTGGCTATCACACGCTGGCTGCTAATAGAATTGGGAGACAAGGTGGCGGTGTAGCAATCTGTCAAAGGAGTTCACTACCGCTGATTAAGGCATCCATTTATCCAGGAGGTGACATAGAAGCTGTTCTTGGAATCTACCGAATTGCTGGTTTGTCGATCTCTGTGTGTGCCGTTTATTTACCTCCACCAGTTTCTGAGGATTCTGTCCTTAATCTGACAGCATGGCTGTCATCCACAATCAATCATCGGCAAAAGCTCATCATCCTCGGAGACTTTAACCTTCCACTGCCAGCCACAAAGAAGCTCCTAGATACTCTGTCATTGAACATGTCGGAAATGGGCATTGGTCTTATTCATGTTCCTCCCTCACACGGCGATGCCACCCTGCAGCGCATCTTCTCAAACTGTTTAGTAGAGGAAACCCTGTCCATAACTGAGAACTTCCTCCCGTCCGATCATGTTCCGATTGCTGCGATGATATCTCTGCAGGCACCTAAGGATGAACGTACACAAGTACAAACTACGAACACTGTCAGGAGAGTATACAATCCAAAATACATCAACATTGGAAAAGTTACTATCCTCTTCCAACTTTTCCCATGGAACATACTGGCTGAGCTTAACATAAATGAGGCTGCCTACTGGCTTTCGAGATGGATGGAATTCATTGCAAGGTCTGCAATGTCCAAAACTTGCATCCTTAGTCCCCACTCAAAGCCATGGTGGAATGACCTCCTGACCAAGGCCTTTAGGGAAAAACAGGCAGCCCATGCCTCTTACAAGAAGTCGCCTTCACAAGAGTCATACTCCAGATTTTCCAAAGCAAGGATGGATTTTCAGAAGAGGAAACAATTTTCTATTGACAATTTCATGAACCGCCGTCTATCCAGGGGAAAACGTGTGTGGTTCACAAGTCATACTTGCACCCCTCTGTCTTTAGATGTCCAGGAATGGTGTGAGCATGTGCTGCGTTTTAAGCGAGATCACCGTGTGTCCGAAGCATATCCTTGGAACGAAGCGTTTAACATGTCTTCACCTACTAGTAATACAGAAATTTCCGAAGAACAACTAATAAAAATAATAAATTCACTACCTGACAAGTCCACCATAGGAATTGACGCAATACCTCTGTTTAGTCTAAAAATTGCTTCTCATTTCATCAGCAAAGAGCTCACTCAACTCTACAACAAAGTACTCAAATTTGCACAGGTGCCTTCAAGCTGGTTATCATACAGAGTCGTGGCAGTTCCGAAAAAGCCTCATGCGAAAAGACCGGCTGACTTCAGACCAATATCAATTGCCCCTCCCTTCCTGAAATGCCTCGAGAAGTGCATCTATAATGATGTAGCACTCGCAATCTTTGCGCATAGGCCAGAACACACCCATTATGCCATGCCTAATAGATCTACGGTAACTTGCCTACAGTCATTATCACAGAAAATACTTCAGGCCTGGAATGACAACGAAGATCTTCACACCATTTTTCTCGACATGAAATCTGCTTTCGACTCAGTCCAAATAACACCCCTTCTTGCCTTACTTGAGAGATTCTACGGGATATCCGGAAATATGCTCGAGATCCTCAATAATTTGCTATCTAGGAGAATGCTTCACTTCAAAGGCGATGGCGTTAAAGTCACTAAAAGCGTCGAAGTAGGGATCCCACAAGGTGGTTGTCTCTCAGCCTTGTTATTTGCAGCAATATTCGTTCCACTAATGGATCAAATTCCAGCGTTCCTATCGTATGCTGATGATATTGTTTGCTACTTGCCATGCAAACGCCATGTTGGTCCTTCACAAGAAAGACAAACCGCCTCTGAATCTGTAAACAGCTACCTAAATACATTCTATAAGTAAAGTATGCTAAATTTTTTGACCTGTCAGTCAATCCAGAGAAGTCAAAATATCTCATCTTTACGCCAAGTCGGATGACTTCTACTGCATCTTCTCTACTTCCGGAATTGGCAGGAAATGTTCTGACTCCCACAGACAGTGTCAAATTCCTAGGAGTAATCCTTGATTCCAATCTCAACTATAAAAAACAATTCCAAGCTCAGTATGCCAAAGCCCTGAGAGCGTTCTGGGGAATGAAAATTGATCTGTATAAAACGCACAATAAGAAAATAATCAAGAAGTACCTCACAACTTACTTCTGTAGTGTACTCTCCTATGTCGTGGAAATTTGGTCGGCGGCACCACCCACCAGCCTCAGGAAACTATGGGGCCTCGAATTCTGGGTGCTGAAGAGGGCCAACTTGTGGTCGCACCAGATCTACACGACATCCAAATCTACTCTCTGCTGCAACCTGCAATATACGCCCATAGTCCACAGAGCCCATGTGCTAAAAATAAAGTCATTCCTTCATCTGTGCTCAGCTAAGCAGGATCACATCAACATCTGGAACACGGTTGGTTGGCGTTTGCCAGGCAGACATCTCCGTAGTACTCCCTCCTTATGCTCAAGGCTCCAGCGGTTACAGAATTTCAAAAGACACTTCCCTAATGTGACTCTGGACACTCTCAACTCGCTCAACATCGACATCGACCTGTGGAATATAGACAAGGCATATCGAGATGGCATCTTGCGGTTTGTAAAGGACATTTATGTAAGTGCCGATCTTAGTTAGCCGATGTCATTTCATGTTCTGCTCAACTTGTAGTCCTTTTTCGCTGTAATTACTACTTCATTCATTTTTACATTTTGACTATTATCTTTGCTTTAATCTATTAATTATTATTTAGTTGTTATTATTATTATTATTTATTTTTTTATAAATCAAAATCGCTTGTATAAACAACTAAATGTAAGATTCCTCTGGCTTTCTGTGTAAGGAATCACTAGTGTATAAAATTTATGTTAATAAAGAATCTTATTATTATTATTATATCTGCTCTACAACGTCATGTACTTTCTCCCATAGCAAACATACCCTGTTCCACCTATTCTTTCCCTGACAATAAGGTCACCCAAAATAAACAACTCTTATGGTACCAGCGCATTCTGCCTTGGGGATTGGCGCTGTGTTGCCTGATACACAAGTGTATCTCTTGCACTGCGTTAGGCCAACTTGGAGCTTGATTCGCCCACCATAATTATTCCTTTGAGTGCATCTACCCTATTCTTCAAGAGCACAAACTCCCATCAGACCGCTGAGTCCGCGACTACTTTCTTCGTACTCTACACCGATCACACACAAAGTCATCGGTTGTGTCCAATTACAAGTCTGTCTGCAAGCAGCATACAAGTAGCACATTTTGTAAGGCCGTGATTTGTAAAAGAGCGCCCATTTCAGTTCTCCTCCGAGCGACTGCAGTCCTGCTACTTTAAACCCGTTGCTTTGCTGCTCTAGTCTAAGGCACGATTTCCGTTTAAATTGAAATTAATTTGAGAATGTAACACCTAAAATAATAGATATACAAATGCAATAATGTGTATAATTACGCTATCAAGTTTACGTTATATGTATTATACTGTACGGTTACGTTCGCAGAGTTTCAAATTAGATATAGCCTTACTATAAATAAAATTTATTAGATAAAAACAAAAAATATATTCCTACTTGTGATTAAAACTTATCTGTTTCCGAAAGCCAAAAATCTTTGAAAATTGTGCATCTTAAACAGCAGCCTGAATTCGATCCTTATTACATTCATCATTTTCCTAAAATTTGAAATATCATTAAATTCGTCTAAAAAATATAATTTTCATAATATTTCCGTCAACATCAGAGATCCGTTTGATATAATTCGATCGGTTTTTCTCCAAACAAGAACGTCCATTGAATTTCTATGTGGAAGTTTTATGAAGATTACTCTGGAACGTACGTGGTGTTCTTTGCTTCTTAGTGTAAAATTTTCGGAGTTTTAGTTTTAATTTCGATTGGTTATTTGTAGAGTAAATTCAAAATTTTGGTTCTTTTTGTTTTAATAAATTGACAAAGACAATCAAAACTGCAGACGACACAGGAATTTAATTATTGGTTGAATTGATTAGAGTGAGCACCAATCAATTAACGTAATTAATTTACATTAATATCCTAATGTCAACAATAGCTTCATTGCCTATTGGGAATTGCTTCATGTGACTAGAAGCTATTATGAAAACATGTGGTCACATTAACTTCATGATGTCCTTTAAAAAATAGACCATTGTCATTGAATTTTTAAATTAACAAAGAAAAATAGCAAAAAATGTTTTCATTGCGGTACTATTTCTTTCGAAGTGTGCTTAAAGATCGCTGGCCGAACCTTCATCTCAGTGGTAGAAAGCGAATAGGTAGATCCTTTCCAGGTGTCCCAGTTTACCACATTACTACTTGAAGTTTGAGTTCCTTTGTAGTAGAGACCATTAAGATTTGATTCACGACAGCTTTTATACCACCAAGCTCCACTGTATTTCATAGCACAGTGCGTAGAATTAGTCGAGTCGTTATCTCTGTCTTTGGCAGAAAATTTTTGCTTGTTGTGCATCTTGAGGGAATCACCTACAAGGTATTTAAATAAAATTCAATGATAATCGTTCAACTTAAAAGAATAATTAAATGAGAATAGTTTTTTTACTTATCCTGATATTTCATGAACTCAATACTCAATAGAATTTGTGCTACAAAAAAAAATACATTCGCCATCTACTTCTCATCATTGCCGAACTGAAAGTATCGTTTCCTTTTTGAAATTTCAACGGTTCCAGTTCATAAAAGCCAAATATTTGAAAATCACAATGGATCTTATTGGGATGCAGCTTTTCTAGTAGTCATTTAGTCAAGCAACAGTAGTCCTCGGGCTACTGTTGCTTGACTAATGGCTTTGTAAGATATAAATCTTCGAATATGGAGAGTTTGAGTTTATGGGAACTTTTTGTGATTTGGGAATAGATTAATCTTTCCACGATCCATACTGTCACCACGATTGTGATGATCGTGAAAAAAGAAAAGTAAGTCGGAAAGTGCAGGAAATGTGGGGAGAATTTTCTTCTGGAACTGCTGAAAGCCAGAGTTTCCGGGAGAAAAACCATGCAATCCTGTCCTGAGAACGACTAACACAGCCATGTTGTGAAAAAGGTCCAAAAAATGCCTCCTGTCAACTACGGGACTTACACCCACGATATTTCCACCCTGTGTTCTTCTTTTGAACTGACAGTGCATGGATATTATCGTTCCCTTTAAAAATAAATATTTTATTAACCTATTTATATATTACAGTGAATAAAAAGAACTTTTTATATCTTTTATAAAATGAATCGTTAAAGAAATCATAAAATAAACAGACGTGGCGTGCATTTCTTGCCAAAAGTTCTAATGACTCGTCCAGACATAGACTGCAATTGAGATGTGCAGTCCATTTTCCTACCAGTGCCATGTGTCATCAATCTTTCAATTCCATGTAACCTCCATTTCAACAATATTAGAGTGTCTCTTGGTATTACCAGTCAGGTAAAGTGATCAAGTTTCTAACTGTTTTGAATGATTTAATTTCAACTCAAATAAGAAATATTGAAAGGACAAAATTAAAAATGTTCCAAACACTGGCAATCCCTTGGAAATACCTGTTGAACTTAGATTATGAAAGGCTTGCGCACTCAGGGACAGGGGTTTAGAACTGGACGAAAAAAAGAATATAAATCCCTTCAGAACAGGTACCATATTTATTTATTTAGTGTAGATGGTTCCAGCCGGAGTTGAGCAAACCAGAGTTGTATACCTATACAGATACCGTTCTTAGTAAATACAATCAGAACTATGGTGTCCAGAGAACGAGAGCATTGGACATTACAACAGTAGAAGAAGGTGATGAATATACTACATAGTCCCGGCATCAAATAGATTCAGCTGAGGATGATGTATATCAAAAAGAAAAAAAAATAAGAAGAAAAATGGTTTGAACCCCATTGAAATTAAGCAGTGTAAGTATGGTGGTTTGGGACGAATTTCAGACGAATAAATAGAATACTTGCCTTCTTCCAATCTCTCCAGGGTGTTATCAATGCCATTAAAGCCACATGAGCATTATTCCGGATAATGAAATGCATTTTGCAAGATGCTTTTTTAATTTAGTGATCCAGTACACATTAGAAGATGGTGTATATATACAATAATTGATAAAATCGCCAGCTGATTATGAAACAATCTATTCCATTCATATTATCATAAGCATACTGAACACGCCAATTTGAACATCTCACAAAGATTGTGAGTTTGTATTTCACAAGATTTCCTTCTTTAAAATCACTACATGCTTTTGCAAAGAAACTTCAGAAAATTATGCAGATATTTATTTTTTTGGGCCTGATAGTTTCGTTACAAAATAAAATACTTGCCAAGAAACATGATAGGCATACTTATTTCCATAGACCAATCCAAAAAATCCATCAGGTAAGTCAATGCTTTCGTAATGGAATCTGTCTACCTTCAGTCCATAATTGCTGCAATATATCTGTTACAAATTTCATCACATTAATATCCGAAGAATTTAAGATACTAAAAATTAGTTTGCAGCTATTACCAAGAAGCTATGAATTTTAGATGCCATCTCCTTGACTTGTCTAGTCTTAAAATAATGCTGGACGATAGTTATGCACCTTTCAGGATTTGGCCATAAAGGATCATTATCATCGGTCACAGAAGATAATCGCATTTTGCATTGCAAGGCTCAGCTCTCTTCAGGACAAAATCCAGTTCTTTCCGATGATTTTACCATTACTTGTCCATTCTTTGGATTCGGTGCGTGACTGCTAATGCAATAACCATAAGAGTCCTGAAATTTAAATGCAATAAATTTAGTGGTAGAGCTACGTCAAGTGAAATCCTTAACCCATTTATTCTATTTTAACCTATTAATGGTTTATTCTATTAATGTGTTGAATAATACTAGATCTGAGGTCCTTAATATTTAGTGAATGTAGAATAAAAAGAGAGTTCCACTTACTGTCCATCATCCTCCTTCCGTAGACATGTCACGTTAATACTATCCCTAATTATACGATTTCTGGGCCAAATCTTATAGATGCCACTGGTGTTATAACCTCCTTCCAGTACTTCGGCACAATCCATTGGTTTGTAAATACATCGCGCAAAGCATACTGCAATGAGAATAAAATTATATGAAAATATTCAATTATATTGGGTAATGAAAGGGTGTAATACTTCTGGGATGGATATACAACGAACGTGTGTGATCAGAAAGATAGAATGAAAAGTAAAATGAGATGACAGCTGTTTATTGTGCTGAAAATATTTCATCTGTGTGGTCATCTGAACAAAATGTGGACCAGCATTTGTGTATGGCATTGACAACTGTCTTTAAGTTGCTACAATCTATGGTGAATAACCTGAGTTCAGATTTTATGAGGGTGATTGTATGAAGATTGTCTTCAAAATTCATGTTCAAGTCCTTATCTCGTGTAGAAATGGTTTATTGTCAAAGATACTGGACTCAGCTGGTAAGGCAAGATGAAATTGTACACTTTACCCATCCTAAAATATACCGTATTTTGCACACTATAAGGAATGGATTAAATCTATTTTTCTGTACTGTACAATGTTCTGTTTTTTTCTCTTTTCTCTTTCAGTAAAAGCAGCTAACGAGGGGTCAATGTATTCTGTGTATAAATTGCGCTTATTTTAGCATGGCCTTAAATTCAGCCACTGATTACAGACTTTTTGGCATGACCCGCAGCCGAAGTTCCGGTTCTTCCCAAAGGCGTTCAGTGGATATAAGGTTGGGATTCTTGATAGGCCCAATTCTCGCTGATCTCCACACATGGAGGTCGCTGTCCCTTCGCACAGGATCTGCTAGCCCAGTCTAGCCTGAATCATCATCAAATGTGGTATTTCGTGAATTGGATTCGAATCCAGTCCTTTATTTCTTCATTCCATTTTCTCTGGAGCTTTGTGAATCGAAGAAATTTAATATATATAAAACAAAAATCATACTTTTAAAATGTGCTGTATTTCGCGAGTTATAGAAACAAGAAAATATAAAACACCTCTTACTTTCGGACAAAACATCTCTCATTAAAACAAATCCATCACTAAATTTTCCTTCGTTCGAATTACTTTGCAATTTAAGTCATCTGATGCTTTAGTCATTAAGAAAAGCGTAGAAAGAAACGAGGAACAGTACTCGGTAACACCATCTGAAATATTACACAACGGAATTCATCTAAAATTAATTCATATTAATAAATGATGAAATAAAATGATAATGATTAAATTGAATTCATCATCGTCATGAACTTGAACCTGCTTAGGTCTTTTAAGACCTGTTCCGTTGTAGCTGTTGGAGGTGGTCTTGATCTGGTCATTGTATTCTCAATCGGCCCACTTACCTATAGGTTTGCAGTTAAATGCTAATTTTGAGATCCGGTTTGGGTTCATTCTTTCTGTGTGACTGATCCTTTACTTATACCGTTTTATGTCATTTACCATATTATCTACTTTTAATTTGTCACGAATATCTGGATTTCTTTGATGGTCTAGCCTTGCAAATCCGAATAATCGTCTTAAAAATCTCATTTGTGCTGCTTCTAGTTTTTTGTGCATCTTTCTTATTTATTGAATACAAAACCAATTTTGTATTCTTCCCAACCTTTGTAAAAGTAATCAGTTAGTCTTCCAAAGTCTCCTGGCCTTTGAATTATCTGAAAAACGAAGAACGTTTTTTATTTTGCTCAAAATAATAGTTTAAAATAGATTCTTTTATTAGAAACAGTACTTGCATTCATCTAAAACTATCATAGTGTTTCCAAACTGCTTTTTTCTCTTGAGAAGTTTAAAAACAGTGATCAGTGGCTAATTATTCATGAAGAATGTCACGTAGCATCAGAAGGATGTAGAGAAGTCCTTCAAGGTGATTTTCAAAATACCAAAGTCTCACAACTGCAGAAGAGTGCTGATTTTGAAGTGATGTTGTGCAATCGTAATTTTGTTTCAGTTGGGATAACAATTTTGACTCTTTATACGTTGTTTCCACATAATCCCAATGAGTTTGTGTGTTGAGGTGGATATCTTCATCTCGTATTTTATTTTGCGTATTTTATTCATTTCATTAACTACCATCTGTATTCATTTTCCGATTTTGCAATTATAACTTGATCCTCAGAATATATAGTTTGGATGTTATTCCTTTTTCAACTGTATTCCGTTTTTAATTGTTTGTTTCCATTCTTTAATAATTTTATTGACGTTAATATTAAATACATTTGGTGTTAGTTCACAATCTCTGTTTGATTCTTTTATTGGTGTTAAATGGGTCAATAAATAGCAGTAATGTTGTTGGGTTGAATTCTCTTATTTTCTCCAAAATTTCTTATGGTACATCTCCTTTTCTGAACCCACTTTTCTCAATATGAGACGCCACGTTACAGTTTATTATACTTCCACATTTCATTTTAAATGGTGATTGGAAATATGTAATCTGTTGAAACACATGCTGTACTATGTGTTTTAGAATGGTAGAGGGTGGAAAGCCAAGAAAAAAACTCTCCTGCAATATTGTGAAGAGACCTTTTCCAGTTTTTCCTGAATTTTGCCTTTTAAGCTAAATTTTGAGATATTAGTTTCTTTAAAAGTGCCAAGGAAACGGCTCTTTATAATTCTGTTGTTTCAACGTGTCCATTTTATTTATTAAATTCTTTATTTCTGTTTATTATTTTATTAAACATTTAAATGTTTTTGGGTTTATTACTTAATTAAATATAAAAAATGTTAAATTTAAAAAAAAATAGCCACTTAAGATTTATCTGTAAAATTCATTTTGAGTAGTATTTAAAAATACATGATTTATTTTCTCTTATTGGAATAAGAGAAAATAACGTTAATTTCACATAATCTTAGAAGACAGTGGCTACTGTGGTACTGTTTCTTCCCGAGATATCCTAAAATCCACAGGACGGATCTTTATCTCAGTAGCCAGAAAAGAATAGTGATATCCTCTCCATGGATTCCAGTTAATTCCATTAGCAAAGCTCGTGTGATTTCCTTTCAAGTTAAGTACATTGAGGTTGGATGCGTGGCAGGCGGTGTACCACCAGGCACCACTGTATTCTTGAGCACAGTTCTTTTCCCAGGTGTCATTGTCCTTATCTTTGGTGGTGAATTTGGCTCCGTTTTTTTCGGTTAAGGAATCACCTACAAAAACGATAAATGTCTCATTACATGTACAATAAATTTCAGAACAGAAATGTAATATTTGTTGTTGATTTTTTTGACAATATCACTATCATAAATCCGTAAAATTCCTAGAACTGCAAGGATCAAATTCCTCAGTAGCCTAACTCAGAGGTTTGGCTGTACCTTGTTGGAATTTTCTTCTGGAACTTTGACGATTACTTGGAGATGGAACAAACATTTTATCCAACCATAGCTGAATTAGGAGAATGGCCAACGACAGATGCATGCAATTGACAACAAGTGGGTGAAGCTGAAAAGCCATATTTTCTGATCTCTATCCTGCTAATGATTCTACCTTTCTTTTATATCCGGTATCTCTGGCTTAGAGAACAGAGAAGAACTCTGTAGTCTACTATTATCAAAAATAAATAAAAGAAAAAACTGGAATTTCTAACCTGGAATTTTATAAATTAAAGTAAAATGAATAAAAGAAAATTAATAACTAAAATAACATTAAAATAAATTTATAGCTATAATAATATGATAAATTTCAAATTCGATTTATTGATTAGTTAAGATTGAAAGCCTGACCCGATTATAAGTAATAAGATATTCAAAAACGTAATCAGGAATGATTTGGTCAAAATTATATAAGAATTTTGTCTTCATTTGTTGTTGTAATAGGTTTGAGGAGCATCGGCAACTAAGGCCATATTCCTCCATATATATTTTCTGTAAATTACATGTGTTGTGTGTTAGATTTTCGGTTTGCTGGACGAAAATACTGAGTTTCCGGGAGTAAAAACCATGCTACTTTCACCTGAGAACAACTAATTCAGGCATGTTGTGAAAAAGGTCCAAAAAATGCCTCCTCTCATCGAGGAGAATCCAACTCAGGATATTTCCACCCGGTGTGGGGAGGCTCGCGATTATACCAGTTTTACTACTACAAGGGTCTGGTTTCACTTATCAATAAATCGAATTTAAAATGTTCACTTTCAAAATTGTATTTTCCTCGAAGTAACATTGATGTAACAAAATATTTAATAAGTGGTAAGAAAAGATAGAAAACAGAAGAATTGGAATCGACATTACCAGCGTTTCCTGAGTATTCGCGAACACGCAGCGTATAATAATTTTCTTCACCATCAATCGAAAATTGGTCATACAAGGCAAATCTGGAGTTACCATCCATGTCTTTAAGATCAAACCTAATGGAGTTCTTCTTTTGCTCCGATAGTGCATGGATATTGTCGTTCCCTTTAAAAAGAATATTTTATTAACCTATTTATATATTAGGTTGAATAAAAAGAAATTTTTATATCTTTTATAAAATGAATCGTTAAAGAAATCACAAAATAGACAGACGCTGCATGCATTTTTTGCCAAAATTTCTTACGACTTGTCGAAACATAGAGGGGCGTAAAGGGTCCAATGTATTTTGTCCAATTTGATCTGAGTCTTTTCTACTCAGTCTGGAGGTACAGAGATCATAAAAAACTTTATCCGAGAAGAGAGACAGGAAGTGAACTAGGGCCTCGTATGTATTGATGTTAACTGATTCTAGTTTAATTTTGGACCATTCACCCCTCAAAAACACTGGTTAATTCCATAGGTCAGGTGATAGGTTGGAAATACCTGTTGAACTTACGATATGAAAGACTTGCCACTCACTGATAGAGGGTTGGAACAGGAAGGAAAAAAAGAATGTAAATCTCTTCACAATAGGTACCATATTTATTTATTTAATGTAGATGGTTCCAGCTGGAACACACCAAACCAGTCTTGTATACCTGTACAGACACTGTTCTTAGTAAAGACAATCAGAACAGTGGTGTCCAGAGAACGAAAGCATTGGACATTACAGTAGAATACATTACACATTCCAGGCATCAAACGGATTCACCTGAGGATAATCTATATCAAAAATCTTAAAAGAAGAATAAAAACGGCTTGAAGCCCATTGTATTGTATTAACAACGAAATTAGGCGGTATAAGTGTGATGGTTTTGGCCTCTTTTACGTGGTTTGAAGCAGTTTCACCGATGAAATCATGAATGCGGCTTATCTATTGGGGTATTAGGAAGAGTTCTGCTTTACTTAAAATGTGGCAGTGCTTTGGAGAGGGGTGCTATTTGAATCATAATGACAACGATACAAGTTTCAGAGCACGGTCATTACAATGGAAATTTCAGAGGAATAAAGAGAAAACCTGCCATCTTTCAATCTCTCCAGTGTGTTATCAATGACATTAAAGTCCATGACCATTATTTCGGATATTGAAATGTATTTTCAAAGATGCTTTTTTTTCAATTTAATGACAAAGAAACTATTTTCTCCTTTAAATTCCCTATATGCTTTTCCAAAGAAAATTCAGGAAATTATGGAGATCTTTATCGAGTAGAGATGGTCTCATTCCAAAATAAAACTCTCGCCAAGAAATATGACAGCCACACTTATTTCCGTAGACCAATCTTAAAACTTCCATCGGATAAACCAATGTTTTCGTAATGGAAACTGTGTACCTTCAGTCCATAATTAATGCAATATCTCTGTTCCAAAATCCATCATATTAGTATCCAAAGAATTTCAGATACTACAAATAAATTTGCAGCTATTACCAAGAAGCTATGAATTTTAGATTCTCTCTCCTTGGCTTGTGAGGTTAGACTCTGACCAGTCAACAGTTTTCCATTCGAACGAAGACTGTTCCCTAAGCGACGTTCTAGTCTTTAGTAAAGATTTCCACATCAATTAGATGTGGAAATCTCAAAAAATATACGAATTTTTGCATATAAATAAGGAAAGAACTAAATAATTTTATTATAATTTGAAGGATGCTGGAAATCATTTCTAACGATCTTCAATTTATAATAAAACGAATTGTTGATAATCTTATTTCGAGCATCTAATCGTAAGACCCTTTTGAACTTATTATTTTTTGCAATAATTATGTATTTATATATTATGAACATACACAGTAGAATAACAAAAATGACTTACTCCTAGGTTAAATAAATAAATGAATTTAAAATTAAAAATTAATTTAAATCAAATTTATTTTAATGCAGTTCTATTTTTAAAAACCTCTCTAGTCTTAATATAGTTCTAGACGATCATTACGCACCTTTTAGGATTTGTCCTTAAAGCTTGATTATCATCGATCACAGAAGATAATTACAATTTTTATTGCAAGTCTCAGTTCTCTTCAGGTCAAAATCCGGTTATTTGTCGATGATTTTACCATTAATTCTCCAATCTTTGGATTCGGTGCGTGATTCCTGTAGTCATGTTTTTCGACATGACTGCAGTAACCAAAACAGATAGGAACGTATTCAAATATTCCACTTACCTAACCAGAACTCACGATCAAGATCTCCAAAACCGATTTTGTATTCTTCCCAACCTTTGAAAAAGTAATCATTTGGTCGTCCAAAGTCTCCTCTCCTTTGAATTATCTGCAAAACAAAGCACGTTTGTTATTCTGTTCAAAATAATAGTTTAAAATAGTTTCTTTTAAAATTTATAAAACGTGGTCATCGGCTAATAATCCATAAGCAATTTCACGTAGCATCAGGGGGTGTAGAGAAGTCCTCTCAGGTGCTTTCTAAGATACCAATGTGTATTTTTATTTTCCCAATATTTATCGAGTGATTCTTTATAACAACTACTCCTATGTAGTTTTATCCATAATTTGCATTGCAAGGCTCAGTTCTCTTCAGGTCAAAATCCAGTTCTTTGCCGATGATTTTACCATTACTTCTCTAATCTTTGGATTAGAGAAGTAATGGTAATGGGTGCAGAAATAACCCAATGATTCTCGAAATTGAAATGGAAATCAATTTAGCAGTAGGAGTACTTCAAGTGAAATCCTTAACCCATTTATCTATTTTAACCTATTAATGGTTTATTCTATTAATGGGTTGAATAATACTAGATCTGAGGTCGTTAATATTTAGTGAATATACAATAAAAAGAGAGTTCCACTTACTGTCCATCCTCCTCCGTCTGTCGACATGTCACAGTACACGTTAATACTATCCCTAATTATACGATTTCTGGGCCAAATCTTATAGATGCCACTGGTGTTATAACCTCCTTCCAGTACTTCGGCACAATCCATTGGTTTGTAAATACATCGCGAAGAGCCCACTGTAATGAGAATAAAATTATATGAAAATATTCAATTATATGACAGCTGTTTATTGTTCTGAAAATATTTCATCTGTGTGGATCATCTCAACAAAATGTGGACCAGCATTTGTGTATGGCATTGACAACTATCTTTAAATTGTTAAAATCTATGGTGAATAACCTGAGTTCAGATTGTATTAGGTGATTCTCGCAAGAGTTTCTTTAAAATTCATGCTGAAGTCCTTAGCTCGTGCAGAAATTGTTTATTGTCAAAGATACTCGAGACAGTTGGTAAGGCAAGATGAAATTGTACACGTTCCCCATCCTAACATATACCGTATTTGGCACGGTATAAAGAAATTATTAATTATATTTTTCTATACTGTATACAAAATAAATATTCTGTTTATTTTGTCTTTCAGTCAAAGCAGCTAACGAGGAGTGGATGTATTCTGTGTATAAATTGCGCGTATTTTAACAGCATTAAATTCAGCCACTGATTAGAGACTTTTTGGAATGACCCAAAGCCGAAGTTCCGATTCATCCCAAATTTGATTTAAGGTCGGGATTCCTGAAAGGCCAAAAGTCCTGACCTTAACCTTGCTGATCCCCACAGATAGAGACCTTTTCATTTGCACGCGATCTACTAGCGCAGTCTAGCCTGAATCATCATCAATAAATGTGTCATTTCGTGAATTGGATTCCAATCCAGACCTCTCTTTCTTCATTCCTTTTTGTCTGCAGCTTTGTGTATCGAAGAAATTTAATATATATAAAACAAAAACCGTCCTTTTAAAAATGCGCTGATATTTCGCTAGATATAGAAAAAAGAAAATATAAAACAAACACCTCTTACCTTCAGCCAAAACATCTCTCAATAAAGCAAATCCATCGTCAAATTTTTCCTTTGTTCGAATTACTTTGCAATTTAAGTCATCTGATGCTTTAGTCATTAAGAAAAGCGTAGAAACGAGGAACAGTACTTGCGGTAACACCATCTGAAATCTTACAACAAAATTCATCTAAAATGAGTTAGGAAGAATTAATTTTTCATTCCTCTTTATAACAATGACATAATAGGCTAACAAGAAAACGATTGTCCAATAAAAATATTCAGAATTACACATTTGCCGTGACAAAACATATAAACCGAATTCACACTTCAGTTATGGGGAAAAAAGAGTTCCAAATATTAAGAAAAGGAGTGGGAAATGCTATGTTAATGGGCAAGGGGACTACAGTACCCTACCATTAATACACGGACACCTGAATATCTACAAATTATTTCTTTGTACTCTTCCATTTCGCACTCTTCCATCTGAACTTTTCTAACTCAAGGAACTGCAGTAGAAGAACTGTTCTAATTGTGAGATACTTAAGCACTTACATTATTTCCTTCTGTTGCTGAAAAAATATTGCGACAACTTTTCTGTAATTATCTGGAATGGTCCTTCAGTAGTATCACTTCATGTCCGAAGCTTATTTCGCACATTTCGTGGCAAATCGGTCCTTTATATATAATTTGAATTTTTTTTCTTTTTGTTTTTTCTAGCCCACTCCCGGATTTGGCTGGAATGAAATGTTATCAAATTTTTCGGCTGGCAAACATCCTGCGATAAGATACTGGATACTATAAATGTACAGAAAGTATTTATATGAAACACAGCTAGATTTTCTGTTTAAAAATAAAAATATCTTTTGTACAACCAAAGGACGATTTCTCTATAAATCTTTATAAACTAGAAATAAGTTTATAATGTAAGTTATGCAAATGTAAGCCCTCACATAGTATGATCGCAGGTTCCTTAGTATGATATTTCTTGGGGTTTCTGATTTACTTTTCTTGAATAAAAGTTTCTAATACTCTGGCCAGTGAGTGTATGTTATTATGATTAAATATCATCTTTTCTAAATATGCTTACAACATTTGAAAGCTGAACAATAGTATTTTATGCTTCGAAATAGTTTAAAAAATGGTGTCATTGCCTTTGAAAAAAAATATACACCACATCACCATATCCTCATTGTGTGTGACCAATGATACGATGTATAAAAATATACATCGTATCATTGGTCACACACAATGCGACCGTTCAACATCATTTTAATTGCATCAAATAAATATAAGAGCCAAACTGACCATTGCATAAAGTTAGAAACTGCAATCATAAACTTATCCAGTAACACAAAGGATTGCAAGCAACAATTATACAGACTGTTCTAGATCCAAAGACTGAATTCAATGGTCAGAGCCCCAATGACATCCATAGGTTCTGAGCCCCAATGACATCCATTAGTTCAGAGCCCCAATGACATCCAACGATGCAGTCCCCAATGACATCCATTGGTTCAGAGCCCCAATGACATCCAACGATGCAGTCCCCAATGACATCCATTGGTTCAGAGCCCCAATGACATCCATTGGTTCAGAGCCCCAATGACATCCATTGGTTCAGAGCCCCAATGACATCCATTGGTTCAGAGCCCCAATGACATCCATTGGTTCAGAGCCCCAATGACATCCATTGATTCAGAGCCCCAATCGAGGCTCTCATTTCATCGTACGTTATTACTTTTACCACAAATTAAGGTTATTTGTAGATACGCAAGTTTCCTGATATTAATGGAAGGGCAGTGTATTCTCCAGATTGTTAGTTTATTCACACATACTCTATGCTGATGTCTGTTGTGTGTTTTGTTGTATAAAATAGTAAAACATTATACTGACAGATAGATATTTCATTGTAAATAAATGCCTTAAATTTTTTATTATACTGAATTCCAAGATGGACATTTCAAATTTCAATTATCAGAGTGGTGTGGGAAAAATAAAATCATTTGTTTTATTCTAGAAGGAAAGCAGCTCAAGCAAAAATTATTTGAAACAAAGCGGATATTTCAAATTTAGAAATCATTCAAATTACAAATTGTATTAATAATTTCTAATTTTTAGTTTTATTTATTAAATCCATTTTGAGCAGAAATTAAAAAGTAAATCTGAATTTGTAAATAACTATCAGTATAAGGTTAACATTTGTTGTCCATTTTTCTGGGCTTGGTGAAGAATGGATACTGGGAATGTTTTTTTAACTTGAAGTCAGTAGAACGTTATTGAAATGTTCTGTAGTCGATATGCTGTTTCCGGTGAAAAACCCGAGTTTCCTGGAGAAAACATTATCCTGTGATTGCCTGAGACCAACTAACTCAGCCATTTTGTGAAAATTACCCATTAAAATTCCTTGCGTCAATGAAGAGATTCGAACTTCCGTCTTTCTCCCCGGTGTGGAGGAGACACTGATTCTGCCACTGTTCCACAAACGAGGTCTCAGTAGAGCGGATCTTGATCTCAGTAGCATCAAGCGAATGATGATTTCCTCTCCAGCAACTCCAGTCGATTTCATTAGCGTATCTTGTGTGATTTCCTCTTTGGTATAATCCTGAGAGAAAATCACAGACGAGAAACCCTAGCTTCTGGGAATTAAAGCAGTGCAGTCCTTCGCCTGATTAATTCAGCAGCAGGAGAAGAGATTGAACTTGGACTCCGAAGACTGATTCGAACGCAGACACTGATTCGAATCAAGACACTTTCTACTAGTTGAAGGATGGTTATCATATATATGAGGCCTGCGTAGCCGAGTGGTCAGGAGCGGGAGTGCAGTAGCACACGCTCTTTGAGTAGACCGGGGTTCAAGCCCGTGACTGCTGAATACGGTCGATCTGCCAACCCGCAATGGACCAGCGTGGTAGATTATGGTCCATTTCCCTCAGCATGAATTGTTGAGGCGGCTTCCATCCTGCAGTGGGTTGATAATGGCTGCACTTTACCTTTTTTTTTTTTATCGTATATATTGCTTGAAGGCGCCCTCAAAGTTACCCTTGAGGGCGGCTTGAAGGTTACCCTTGAGGGCACTTTCAAGCAATGTCCCAACTTATGATGGTTAAATTTCGGTTGATAAACTAATGGGTGAGTTTATAGCCAATCAAGAAAAAAAACTATTTGATAAAAGAATATTTATTATATAGTCTTGATAACTAGGCTACTGGGGAACGATTTCTTCTCGAGATATCTTGAAGTAGGTTGGGCGTATCTTCATCTCGGTAACAGCAAGAGAATAATGCATTCCTTTCCACGAACTCCAGTTCACTCCATTAGCGTAGCTTGTGTGATTTCCTCTGAGGTAAAATCCATTGAGATTGGAAGAGTGACAGGAGGTATACCACCAAGCACCATTGATTTCTTGAGCACAGTGTTTTGGCCAGGAGTCGTTGTCTCTGTCTTTAGTGGAGAATTTGTGTCCGCTGTGCATTGTGTAGGAATCTCCTGCGAAAATAGAAGCAGAACAGCACAAAAAATTGAATTCTACTGTAATATCGATTATATCACTGTTAGGAGTAAAATTAACATATTCACTATTCCCTTTTATTCTTTCGAATTCAAGACAAAATGTTATTTTAAAGCTCATAATCGTTCAAAGAGAAGGTAGAATGTTCGTAAAATTTAGTGGGTGATTGTACATAAGGGTTTCATTTTAATAAGAAATATAGTACAGTAAGTATAATTTATCGTTACATTTCACATAGTGATGTTTTAAAGTCCGTGAGGAATGCTTTTCTAACTTTGTGGAGTCTCTACCCTGGCAACCTTGACTATTCTGAGGCCTAAAGGAGTAAACTCACACATATGGTTAACTGGCCACTCGGCGTATGAGAAATCATCTTAGAAATAGGTAAATTTAATAATGTAATCAAACAAGACATTGCCTTTTTTTCCGCTAACAATCATTCCTTTTTTACCATAAACAATTTATTCTATTAATTGTCAATTAAATCTAGATGGGAACGCACAAATTTGCTTACTTCCTTTGCTGCCTCCTTTAATATAACCCATCCACCCCAGGTGCCTTTCTTATGTTTAACCTCAACAATTTCTCCTCCACTTTGCTCTCAGTTATTACAAAATCATTAAGCACCCTGCTACAATTAGATAACCTTCCGGCATTTTCAAACCTTAATAACTCCTCATGTGCGAATGTAGCTGCAAAATACTCATTCAGTTTGTTTTCTATCTGAGCAGGATCATCAACAGTCGAACCATCGATTCAAGTGGACCAATCAGATTCGTCCCCTTCCTTTCAGAGTTTATATAAGTAAAGAAACCCTTGCTGTTTTTCTTAGCATCCTTTGCCAAAGATTTCTCGTAATCTGCCTTGGCCTGCCTAACCTCCTTTGTGACCTGATTACAGACTAGCTTATATCTGCCATAGGCTTCTGAGTCGCCTGATAATTTATATGCATCCCATCCATTTTTCTTCTCTGTCACGAGTCTCATTAGTTCATTTGATAACCATTTAGGCCTAAACCTTGAACAATATTTCTTAATAGGTATGAAACTTTTAGTAGCTTCCACGATTAATTCCTTGAATGCTTCCCACTTGGAATTTGCTGTTGGTAACATCATTAGTTGGTCCCACTGTACAAAATTTAAAAACTGTCCGAGACCATTTCAAATTCTGTGTATATAGATGTATACACAGAATATTTTGAAATCTCGATAGTTTATAGTGACATTGTACTAAAAATGTGTAACTTCCTTAATTTTTTCAAAGGAGTGTACTTATTTTTGAATTGTTGCCATTGATTTGCTTAATTGAATCACGAAAATATCCTTTAAAATGAGAATTTCAGTGCCAATCTGATTCAACTAAATATAATACAGCATTGAAATAAACGCTAAGAAAGGGGAAAACACCAGGTATAAGTGTCATCAAACTTACCAGCATTTCCGCTGTACTCAGAGACATGCAGTGTGTAGTTATTTTCCTCCCCGTCAATCCAAAACTGTTCATACAAGGCAAAGCTGTAGTTGTCATCCATGTCTCTAAGGTCAAACCTTATAGAGTTCTGTTTTTGCTCTGATAATGCGTGAATGTTATCGTTACCTATAAAAGGAATATTTTAAATCACTTATTTAATACTCGTATAATTCATGCAAGCATCTCACTTAGATATTTTCAGTTCTCGCGGTAGTACAATGGTTAGAATCACCGTCTTACCACACTCGGTGGAAAAAGCCTGATTTCGAATCTCGTCGATTCGAAATCAGGCCATTGAAAATTGGAAAGATCTTCCCAATAACCATCTAAAGAAGCCTCACGAAAGAGTACAGTATTTATTTAATACCGTGATTAACGTTTATCCCTTGATATACTTTTACCTTGACTAGATACTAATTTACGTTTCTGGCTCTAATGTTTCAAGTGAAATTTCATTTTTCCATAATTTAAATATAATTTTAATAGTTGGTCACCCTCTTCATAAAACTTCCAATGGCAATTTTAGTGGATGGTTCGCTGCGATCATAGAGTTACATCTGCATTAAAACAAAAAGAGAATGAAATAAGAGAAAGATTCATATCATTTCCTTACCTAACCAGAAGTCACGGTTAATATCTCCGAAACCAATTTTGTATTGCTGCCAACCTTTGTAAAAATAATCATTTGGCTTTCCAAAATCTCCTCTCCTTTGAATAACCTATAAACGAAGAACTTTTGTTAATCGCTTAAGAAGTAGTAGTTAAAATAGTCATTTATTAGTTTTAAAACCACCAACCCTGTAGATTCACCGAACAGTTTATATTTTATGGCATATCAACTCTTTTGCCAGTGAGTCCTCTTCAATTAATATCTACTCTTTGACTGAAAAACAGTCTTTTAAAGACCAAATTGAAAATCTACGTCAGGTTTTAACGTCTTAATATTTATAGAACGTATGAATAAAAGAGTTCTACTGACTGTCCATCCTCCTCCATCCGTAGACATATCACAGTACACGTCAATGCTGTCCCTGATGAGTACACGATTTCTGGGCCAGATCTTATAAATTCCACTGGTGTTATATCCTGTTCCAAGCAACTCGGCACAGTCCACTGGCTTGTAACTGCACTGTTCAGAGCCCACTTTAATAAATATAAAACGAAATAATTAGCTGTTATTGGTGTTTAGAAAATTGTAACTTAACGCTTAGATATGAAACTGAAGTTGAACAATCGTAAGATAAACAAATATGAACTTTTTGTGATGTGTGAATTATAAAACATCTCTTACATTTCGACAAAGCTTTTTCCAATATGGCGAAACCTGTGTAAAAATTCTCCTTTGAACGACTTACTTCACAACTTAAGTCAGTTTCTGCTTTGCTGATCAAGAAAACTTGGGAGATGATGAACAATGCTTGCAGTAGCGCCATCTGAAAATAGAAGTTAATTTGTAAGATGAAAACAACGTGGAAGAATTACTGTTGCTACATGCCATCCTACCGAGAAATACTAAATTAATCGTGAACACTTAACTCTATTTGCCTTCTGTTTCTACTTCTTGTTGCTTCTGAAAATATCGGGACCTTCCTCTTGAACACTACTATTCCTGCGTCCAGTTCAGTTCTCGCACTCAATGCCAGTTCTTTCCCTTATATTGTGTATTTTTTGCTAATAAACACTTCACAAATTTAGGATTCCCCTGAATCAAATCTTCGGAAATTGAGCTGCTGGAAAACATCCTGGGTTGTGATTCTGGACAATATACATATACAGAAAGTATTTGCTCTGAAAATAGCCTTATTTCTTCATAAATTAAAAACATCTTTTATACACCCAAAGGACGAATTATGTTTATAAACCAGCCGAACTATATAAACTATAAATAAACATTAAAATATATATAAACTGAAAATAAACTAGATGCGCCTCCCATTGTTCTTAAAAAAATTCTTCAATAAAATATTGTTTGACGTGTGAGTTCCATTAATTTTGTATCTTTTTAACAGGGTCAGCCTTAAGTAAGACATTGGAAATTTTGTTAATGTCATTGAATAAACTAATTATATATTACTTGTGATAAAGCAGTGGGACACAGCTTTATGGTTTTGTAAATGAACATCATATGTATCGATGGAGTTGCTAAAATTTTCAAACTCATAGCTAAAGTAAACGGCACGTACTACAGACAGAACATTACAGTATTGATGTATTAATAATCAAAGATTATATTAGTTATAACACATAAAATTCTCTTCTCTAGCATATATAAGGTAATACTAATAATAGTAGTATTAGCTTATTAATTTATATACTTTTAAATCTCGTTAAAATTTTATTACACTAACGTTTCAATGCTATATTATAAATTCCCATCATCAGGTGAGCAACGTGGTTAAATTTCATCAGACTGAAAGGGGGGAACTGTTGATGTTTATAACGTGTTGATTGAATAAGGGTGAATATGGGCTTGGCACACCCAGGGTCCTGAGCTTAATATCATCATTCTTCTCTTTCTTGGTGATTCCATTCTACTTCTGTCTCTCTCAGGGTAATTTGGAAATTTTTTTTGGCTGGTGCAGAATAAGCTTCAGTCTTCCTTGCACCATATGGCTAATAATATTAATAATAATAATTAATCGTACCGAATTAAAGATAATTTTTATAGATATCCATAAAAATAGCAAATCGTATCTGAATAAATATTTTGTTTTATTTAAAAAAATCGAAATAGAAATCGGAACCCTCCAGAACGTAGCAGCACTGACAATTTTAGGAAATACTTCTGTAGGAAACGTAGTGGCACAATGAAATGTATATTTATATTCCAAGATTTTAAAGTTCTGGAAGTTTATTTTTAGTATACAGTACATATTTAGCCCAGTTTATTTCTAGTTTATATAGTTCCGCTAATATATAAAGATATTGGGTTCTTTGGATGTACAAAAGATATTTTTAATTTATCAAAAGTGAATTTAGCGCTGTTTTTAAATGTAAATACTTTCTATACATGTTTAGCCCAGTACCCGGATACAGGATGTTTTCCAACTTCACAATTTCATAACAATTTAATTCCAGAGAAAGTTAAACTTGGAGAGTGTATTTATGAAAATGAAAGAAACATATATGGGAACTTCTTGGAACGAAGTATGAGAGATAAATCAAACTCGCCACACGATACCATTTTGGTGAAGAGACTTCCAGATAGAGAGTTTTCCTAATCATCTAAATCAAATTCATTGCAAATTCAAAATCTATTTTTAAATTTTCGATGAGGTACTTACCGGGAGATATCATCATATCAAGTCCGTAGGGACGTATTCTAGAAGTTTGTTTTCGCTGTTGATGTTGTCGTAGTAGAGTTATATAAGCATCAGGGACTAAGAACATATTGCTCCGGATATACTGTATGTAGATCGCGTGTGTTCTCTGGTCGATTTTCGGTTTGATGGACGAAAAACCCGAGATTTCGGGAGAACCATCCTACCCGCGTCTGAGTCACGTTGTGGAAAAGGCCCATAAAATTGTCATCGACGGGACTCGAACTCAGGGGAGGATGGCGATTCTACCAACTGTGCTACTCACGAGAGTGTTTGTTTTCGCGGTAGCATAGTAGTTATAATCACTGTTCTCCTCACACCCGGTAGAAAAGTCCCACCAGGAAACTCGGGTTAGCATTAGCATTAGCAAAGGCACATGATGCATGAAAGCAAGCTTATATAACATCAGACAAAAAAAAAAAAACCTACTCGCTCCAAATATTTGTCTAGTTCTACATGGAATCTATTTAAGCTATCAACTTCTACAACGACAGATGGAAGTTTCTTCCAGCAATCAACCACCCGCTGGCTAAAGGCAAACTTCCGCACATCTATCCTACAACTGTCTTTCCTCATTTTGAATTTATGCCCTCTCAGGTGATTATTCTGAGCAAGAGGAAGAATTCCATCAGCATTGAGCACACTCAAACCATTTAAGGCTTTATACACTTCAATCAGATCACCTCGCAAGCGTCTAGTCTCCAGACACTAATTTGCAAAAATTAAACCTTTCTTCATAAGTGAAAAACCCTTTGTTCCATTCACTAATCTTGTCACATCCTTCTTAAAATGAGGCCTCCAGACCTGTATACAGTACTCAAAGTGTGGCCTGACCATTGCCTTATACAAGGGGACAATCACCTCCTTATCCCTGGGTTTTTCGTATAACAAAACAAACAAACAAACCGGAAAACATATGCAATTTACAAAAAGTTAGATGAGATAATTATCGAGTAGCTCTAATATGATAGTTTTTCTCCCTAACAGTTTGTCTCTTCAGATGGATGAAAAATACGAATTCTGAACTAAAAAACCATGTAGCAGTCTCTTAAGAATGACTAACTCGGCCACTGTATAATTAATTGGACTTAATGCGAGTTTTCACATGATTTTTACTGTTTCTTAAATATTTTTCGATTTATAATTTGAATTACGTAAAAATATATGTATTTTTAGGTGCATTTTGCAGATGGCGTTATGTAATTTGTATTAATTAAAAATGTATGTATTGTTCAGATGGCGCTTTGGCTTGTTTTCTGTGCGTGTTTTCTGTTCGTTTTGCTTCTAAATATTAAGGCCGCCTGTCCAAAATTAACAGGAAGTATGAGGTTTTTGTAATAAGAGAAAAGTGGATGATCTAAAGTCATAATCATTTTATCTCAAGGTAATTAATAATTGTATATAACGATTATGGAATTGGTTTGCTAATATCAGATTCACTGATAACAGTTATCCGCTCTATGGTATGACGCGTAGATGTACAGTAATTTGTCAAAGTGCGTGTGTTATGTGAATTTTGTTGATCTTTAGCATTCTTGGTGGTAAATACGATTATTCTGAACTTTAATGTTTGTGGATTGGGATGAAAATTATAAAAGTTCATGGAAATCAAATTTGGCCGAAGTACTTGATATTTTGAGGACAAATTTCACGATACAAAGTGTTCTCTCTCTAAGACAAAACATATTCCACCGAAGAGACGGTTGCATAGTATTCTGGGATCGACACTTTTTTTCTTGTTTCAAGAATTTTATTATTACATTTTGTCAGTGACGAGTAATTCGTAATAGAGGGAATGGTTTTCGGAGATATGCTGGAAAGATTTAATCGATACATTTATTTTGCGAAAGTCATGAAAGATTGGAGCATGAAGACAGAATTATTGGGTATTTTACCTGCAGATTCTTAATGAATGGAGAACCACTGCTGATAATCAGATCAAACGAGTGATTCTATAAACTGGTCTGATTAGCTCTTCAAACCAGAAACCCCACGTCGGCGGCTGATGGGGCCAATTCGGGATGTGCTGCTTTCGGTCTGGTATTCCCCAATGGTCACTTTTTACGATGCAATTGTAAACGGACCTCAGATTTTTCGTACTAATTGGATTGATCAATTTCTGTTCATTTTTATAAAATTAATTTTATCTAATTTATTCTTGTTTTACACATTTATTTTTATTTTAATTATTCTCATAACTCCATAAATCTCCTATTTTATTATTGTTATACATTAATTATTCCTCTTGATCTTATAATCATTATTGTAATTACTGATTTGTAACTAATGTAAATCCCTCTAGCACCTTGCTATCTATGGGTGAGATTATGATCTCTAACTGAATAAATAAATAAGAGTATTGCTTCTTCTTGTTGTCTCCCTAACGTGCTGTTGTAGAAAACCGCCACCCAATAAATCCACTCATACACATCATAGTGTATGAGTGACCAACAACCAAGTTCCAGTCAATATCTAGAAAGTTAAAAATCCTCTTTTATAAGACAAATTCTGATTTACTGGCCCACTCAATTTCTCTGTATAGTTCTTTGTTATACTCGTCACAGTCATTAGGCCTATAACACACTCCTGCTCTTATTTTTGTTTTCCCAGCGTTTAAATCACACCAAACTGACTCAACTTTGTACTGGGCATCCATGTCCACTGGATGCTCTACCTTAGATTTAATATGCTTCTTAACTAAAAGCACAACTCTTGTCCTTTCCTGTCTGTCCTATTTGTACACTTTGTACTCCCTATATCCCAATTCTACATCCCTTATGCCTGAGTGACACCACATCAACGATATCCCTACAATGTTTGCATTTGATGACTTATCCTTCAGATTCATCAAGTTTATTTGCTATGATCAGAGCATTAGTGTAGATGCAAGTATACACGCATCTGTTCTTACTCTAATGACCCTAACACAGCCCGTATATCTACTTGTTCCGTGATGATTCACAATAGGCATTGAAATACCCAGCACCTTATATTCCAGGCTGCTGCACCTTCCAATAGAAACAGTGCAAGAATCGCTTTCACTCTTGTCTGCGGCGGCTATTGTTAATCTGTTATACCATGTATCCCCCCCCCCAAAACTAGCAGTTTTCAGACATTCCTAATGCTGCCTCGGCAGCATAGCAAATATTCTTGCACCCTTTCTATTGAAATGTATCCCCACCCCTGTAGAAGCAGTCTCTCTTGTTAACAAGCACAGACCACGCTGAGAAAAATTCTACATCACGCACAAACTCTCCAGTGACGAATTTATTGACAAGGCTCTCATCATATACTCCCTCCTATTGTATCTCTGCAGAATTGCAGACACTTTCAAATTCAGTCCCAAATCCTGACTTTTTCGCAACATTGCCCTGTACTTGTTATGCAAGTCCTCAGATCTGCTACTCTTAATATCATTAGAGTAACAATAACAATATCAACTTTCGTGTCATTCAAAGATCATACCTGCTCTACAACGTCATGTACTTTCTCCCGTAGCAATCATACCCTGTTCCACCTATCCTTTCTCTGACAATAAGGTCACCCAAAATAAATAACTCTTGTGGTACCAGCGCATTCTGCCTTGGGGATTGTCGCTGTGTTGCCTGATACACAAGTACCCAGTTGGCCCAACTCTTGCACTGAGTTGGGCCAACTGGGAACTTGATTCGCACACCATAATTATTCCTTTGAGTGCATCCACCCTGTTCTTCAAGAGCACATAAACTCCCATCAGACCGCTGAGTCCGCGACTACTTTCTTCGTACTCTACACCGATCACACACAAAGTCATCGGTTGTATCCAATTCCAAATATATCTGCAAACAGCACACAAGTAGCACATTTTGTAAGGCCGTGATTTGTAAAAGAACGCCCCCTTTAGTTCTCCTCCGGGCAACTGCACCCCTGCTACTTTAAACCCGTTTCTTTGCTGCTCTAGTCTAAGCCACGATTTCCGTTTAAATTGAAATTAATTTGGTGTTCTTTGTTACTTAGTGTAAAATTTTCGGAGTTTTAGTTTTAATTTCGATTGGTTATTTGTAGATTAAATTCAAAATGTTGGTTCTTTTTGTTTTAATAAATTGACAAAGACAATCAAAACTGCAGACGACACAGGAATTTAATTATTGGTTGAATTGATTAGAGTGAGCACCAATCTATTAACGTAATTAATTTACATTAATATCCTAATGTCAACAAAAGCTTCATTGCCTATTGGGAATTGCTTCATGTGACTAGAAGCTATTATGAAAACATGTGGTCACATTAACTTCATGATGACCTTTAAAAAATAGACCATTTTCATGGAATTTTTAAATTAACAAAGAAAAAATAGCAAAAAATGTTTTCATTGCGGTACTATTTTTTTTAAGTGTGCTTAAAGATCGCTGGCCGAACCTTCATCTCAGTGGTAGAAAGCGAATAGGTAGATCCTTTCCAGGTTTCCCAGATTATCCCATTACCACTTGAATCTTCAGTTTCTTGGTGGTAGAGACCATTAAGATTTGATTCATGACAGCTTTTATACCACCAAGCTCCACTGTAAATCATAGCACAGTGCGTAGAATTATCCGAGTCGTTATTCCGGTCTTTGGTAGAAAATTTTTGCTTGTTGTGGAACTTGAGGGAATCACCTACAAGGTATTTAAATAAAATTCAATGATAATCGTTCAACTTAAAAGAATAATTAAATGAGAATAGTTTTTTACTTATCCCGATATTTCATGAACTCAATACTCAATAGAATTTTTGCTACCAAAAAAACATACATTCGCCATCTACTTCTCATCATTGTCGAACTGAAACTGTCGTTTCCCTTTTGAAATTTCAACGGTTCCAGTTCATAAAAGCCAAATATTTGAAAATCACAATGGATCGTATTGGGATGTAGCCTTTTCTAGTAGTCATTTAGTCAAGCAACAGTAGTCCTCGGGCTACTGTTGTTTGACTAATGGCTTTGTAAGATATAAATCTTACAAAGGAGAGTTTGAGTTTATGGGAACTTTTTGTGATTTGGGAATAGATTAATCTTTCCACTATTTTCTTTACTCCTGGATACAAATTAATCATGGTTATTGTATCCAGGAGTAAAGAAAATAGGTATAGTGAATTTATAAGTGTTAGGAGTTAATTAGGAAATAAGACAAGAAGAATGAATCATGTTTTGTAATGTAATTGTCAAATCAGATTAACTAGTGAAGGAAAATTGTAATTAGAATAATATATGCAAGGTATCTCTGAGTCAACTTTGTATATCACGATCATATGCTATCTAGTTCAGTAGTATGTATATGTATGTAATAAATTTCGTTTTATTTTCACTTTGAGTCCTGTTATTCTAAATAACACACGCCTTGCTTGTCTAGTTAAGAGTTTGCTCTCCCACAATTTGGCGAGAGAATCCTGGAAATTGATTAAGAGGATCAAAGGAAATTACCCTCATGATTCTGAGAATCTTCCGTGAGATATACAGTGTATAGCAGTCAGGTGGCAAAAAAGTGGGACATTGGAGGGTGTGAGGGCGCCTAAAAATCTAAACGAATCAGAAGATTTCCAAGGAAAGGTAATAAAGGTAAATAATGTAAAAAAAAAAAATAACAAGGTAATAATATATAACAGTAAGAAATAATAAAATATAAATAAAAAGTATTCCCCTACCCCACAGCATAAAACGTGAGCATCTAAAAGCATCAATATCTGTAGAAAAAAGGTCCCTAATTTGGACTGCCTCCTAAATCGAACCAATCTTATATTTCATGGTTCGTTGGTAGTTATAGGCCCATCAGCCACTTAGACCATATTGCGCCATACATAATATTTCTGTAAATTGCGTGTGGTGTTCTCTGATCGATTTGTCTGCATGAAAAGCCCAGTTTTTCCGGGGAAAAAACTTGCTATCTGCGCCTAAGACCGACTAACTCAGCTATGGAGTGTACTCCTGAAAATACATCGAAAAGAACCTCGGATTGACGATGCCACATGGCCCTCAGATCCAATCCAACACAACTCCACGGGATGCAGGGTGATCACCCAGACGGAGTACTCTCGTATACAGAAGCAGGTGGACAGGATAATACAACAGAAGCTACCGCAAAAATACCTGTTGATCAAAGAAAGTGCATCGTATTACAAGTACGAAGTGCAGGCTGTACTAGAAATCCCAACCCATAGGCTGTACTGAACCATGCCATAATAACGGAAAAGACGATCCCACACAACTGACCAGACAAGAAGGAAATTGCTACCTACTTGATCGAGATAGGGGGTGCTCAACACCAGCAATCCACAGAAAAACTTCAAAGAAAAGATTAGGAAGTACACAGACTTAAGACAGGCAGTCAAAGAAGTGTTGCCTGAATTGGACCAGCGCCTAGGATGGACCATCGTGTTAAATATAAGATTTTAAAGTCTGTGCTGGCATCTAATGGCGATTGTTATAAAATTTTCCAGTAGAGTCTGCCACAATAGATCGTCTTCAACGAGCAAGCAGTGCGAATTTGAAATCGAAAATTGTGTTTTGATGCTTTTTATCTTATTTTAAGGCTTTCAATTCTCGTGAAATTTCTCGTGATATTTTAAATATTCATAATTGATTAATACTCATCAATTGATTCGAATTTCCTCGAATTACAGGTTTGCAGGTTTTTAGCTGAAAGCCTAAAGGAAACAAACTTAAATACCAACAGGGACGAACTCGGGGGGGGGGGGGGAGTCTTCTGAAGAACAGAAAGATGATGAAAGTTGGTATTGCATTATTTGTGAAAAGAAGGAGATGCACAATATGATCCAATGCATGTCGTGCCATAAATGAGAACACGAAGAATGCGCTGGAGTTAAAAGGAGCAAAAAAGGTACCATTGCTTTGTGCACATGCCCATTAAACAATAAAAAGTGCAGTATATTCTATTTTCTAAGAGTTGGCTACTGTATAACTGTATTATATATTCCATTGTGTATAAAAAGCAGTGCTCATTTATGATTCTAGAACAATTTGACCTCTGGTCCAAACTAAGGCACCTATTGGACCAATCAATAAACCAGGTTCCTACGTTGGACCACTTCTACAATTTCAGAATGTATTTATTTAAAGGTTTTCTAACGTCATTTAGCATATTATTGATTACTAATTGGTAAAAATATTTCTGCTGATTCACATGATAAATTTTCAAAGACTTCTACCAAGGTGTTTCGAAATAATGAGCTTGCAAAGTTAGGGGGGCCAATTCAGGCAACCATCCCCTAAGCAATGACCATCCTGATCACTGTGTCAACCGCCGGCATGATGCCAGAGTCTCTATAAGAACGTAGCAGCAATGGGCCTCCCAGAGTACACTTACATAGAATTACAGAAAGCCTGAGCACCTCTAGGTAATCAGAGAGTTCTTTGACCAACAAATTATTATTATTATTTTAGGGTTGCCCGTAATTAAATATATATCTTTGACCAACAGTAATAATGCGAGCGGGACGCTCTTCCCCGAGACTGAAGGATTCATACTCGCCATCCAAGATCAGAAACTATAGAAAATACATCGCCAAGGAGCCCGGAGTGTCAGATGACACATGTCGACAAAGCCACCTGGCCTCAGAAACGATCCAACACATCACCACCGGATGCAAAGTGATCACCAAGACTGAGTGCACTCGTGGACACGACCAGGTAGCCAGGATAATATATCAGAAGATAGCAAGGAAATACCAGTTGATCAAAGAAAGTGTACCGTATTACAAGTACGAACTCCAGACAGTACTAGAGACCCCCAACCCACAAGCTGTACTAGAACCGCGCTATAATTACGGACAAGACAATCAAACACAACAGACCAGACATAACCATTGTCGACAGGTGTACTTGGTAGCAATGCCCATCACGTGGTGGAACCCCCAATTTGGGAGAAATAATATAAGAGCAATAATAATAATAATAATAATAATAACTGGACGCAACCAGTTACACTATGCAGTTGGTACCAGTACCCATGACAGGGTGGAAAAAATCCTATATGGAGAAAAAGTAATAATAATAATAACTGGCAATACTAATACTAATACAGTACTTACCGGCGTCTCCCGTATAGTCTCGAATGTGCAGAGTGTAATTGAACGTTTCATCTTCAATCCAAAATTGATCGTACAAGGCAAACCTCTTATTCCCCTCAAAATCTGAAAGATCGAACCTGAGAGAGTTGGTCCTCTGGTTTGTAATGGCATTTATTTTATCATTACCTGTAAAGTTAAATAATTATCGGAATTTTATTTCTTTATATGGATATTAAGAAATTGAAAAGTTCTATTTGCAGTAAACTCTTTTAAAATTTGACAAAATTTCTAGATTTTCCAGATTTTTGAGAGATAAACCTAGTGGTCAAGCAGTTTTAAACGTGCACGTTAATGTACAAACAGCTGAACTTATTTATAATGGTTCTCTTTGATTTTTTTCATCTATCAGAAAGGCTTTCTTTGCCAAAAATCGCTTAAACTGTATGGATAATGGGATGGACTTAATTATCGTAGAGAAAAAAACTTGCCTTTCTAACGAGTTGCCATGCTATTGCGCTTTTTCGTGGATTCTTAAAGACAAAGATTCTCGTTTATTCGAATGCCAAATTGTCAAATGTAACTGTTTTTATGTGCCAGATTGGAACCCGAATTGCAAAGTGCTATATATTAGAGCGTTTACTATATTAAATGAATTAATTTTCTGGGTTCGGTTCGAAAGTTCACATATTCCACAACCTAAATTAATAATTCAACACAGATTATTCTTACCTAGCCAGAAGTCCTTGTCAACATCTCCAAATCCACTCTTGTATTCATTCCATTCACGAAAAAAGTAGTCTGAGGGTCGTCCGAAATTTCCCCTCCTTTGTATAACCTGAACGCAGAAACAGAACGTTACTGTGGGTAGTTAGAAACAGAGACGAGCCCTTTTATAACAAAATTTCTTATAGTGAATTTACTGCCATAATAGGTAAGTTTTAAATCACTTTTGCCGGTTTTGTTTCGTTGATTATTTTCATAATAAATTTAGTAACATATCGAAGCTTTCATTATTCCCCTTCGAGGTGATTATAAACTTCTTAAAAATTAATGAATATGACCTTCTGACAATATACACTGCTGGACAAAATTAACAGACACTTGCAATGAAGCGGGACAAAATTGGTATGGTAGTGTATCATAGATTAACGATGAGAGGAGGAGACAGCCAGGAGCCTCGAACAGGTATAAGGGACATTTATAGTGGTTTAAGAATTACCAAAAAGGCGACATTACGGAAGTCGATACATGATGGTCGAAAATATGGTCACTTGACTTCAATACGGCATATGAGCCCCTTCAACAGCTAAACAGGCCTGACAGTGATATAAGGTTTATAACATGATGTGTGATCACACGTCGATCTGATTTAAGTCTGGTGACCATGCTGGTCACGGCAGTCGTTGGATATCCCCAATTTCAACATATTCCTCCACCACTTGAGCTCTGTGTGCGGTGCCATTGTCGTGAATGAAAACAAAATCTGGGCCAATGGCACCCCTTAAAAAGGATTCGAGGATCTGTTCTCGGTACTTCTGCGCAATTTCGGTACTCCTATCAAAAACATGAAGAGGGGTGTGGCCGTTCATTATTATTCCGTCCCACATGAGAACGGTGCCTCCATCGTAAGTGTCCTTTTCTCTGATGTTGGAGGGATGGTACCGCATACCTCTTTGTCTCCAGATGAAATAACGTATAGAATCTGCTTAGGGGCTAAAACGGGACTCCTATTCTATTGTGAACAGTGTTTTCGAACACTGTTCACAATAGAATATGAAAAACATTTTGTTCTGTTAATTTTTTCGAGCAGTGTAGATAAACAATAAAAATTCAATAGTATTTAAAAGACCCAAAATCAAATTTTAACTGTATAAATCCTTCAATAAATATAACAATTTACAAGAATACGAACCGTCCATCCACCTCCATCTGTAATCATATCACAATAGACATGAAAACCATCGCTTACTGTGCGACTGCGAGGCCATATCTTGTATATTCCATTGCTCTTTTGACCTCCTTCCCATACTTCCGCACAATCGACAGGCTTCCAGTGACATTGGTCACTGTTCCCTGAAAAACGCAACACAGCTGAGGAAATAAAGAATTAAACAGTTCTTGTTAAAAATACAGTAATTGGTCAAAAAGGTGACCAGATAAGGTTTTGTTTGGAAAACATTCATTTTGATCATGAACAGAAAACTTTGCGCAATTAATTACCTTGAGATAAAATTCTATTAAATTCAGCATCATACGTTTTTTCCTTTACAGTGACCTCGTACTTCAAGTTGCCTATTGGGAATGCTTTGTTAACCCCAAGAACAAATGCTAGACACAAAACAAATAGTAGCACCATCTGTAAATAAAAACAAGTAATGGAGTTCATCCTTTCATCTATAACCCATCAAAGTGCTTTCTTTTTGGTCATATCTTATATATCAAATACTGACTTAGTACTTACGTTATTCTTCAATTGCTGCACAAAAAAAGAATGAAAACTTTTTTTAAAATATTTGGAATGCCTCTTCAGCTGTTTTACAATGTCGAGTTCAGTAATTTCTCACATATTCCAGTAGCTCCTAGTTTTATACTCAGATTTTTTTTTTCTTTTTCATCAGATATAAATTTTTTATTATTAGTAGCTGTTTCCTGAATTTTTATTCGCTGAGGATTCTTGAGCATCAGAAAGATGAACTGTGTGGCTCATAAACATCCTGTTTTCGAGATGTTGGACACCATAAAATGAAAACGAAACTGAAACAAAATTTTCGTGGGATAAAGTTTATGTTCTACGAAAAGAAGACGGAACTTTTGAAAGGATAAAAAGCCAATCACAATTAAAATCATTTAGATAAAGAAGTTCAAATATTTCAAGCGATTATATTCAAATTTATTTTAAGCGGATTTCGCCTACTTGTAGAAATTAATGGCGATTTATAGAACCAACCTCAGAACACGCAATTTACAGACAATATACACGGAGCAACATGGCCTTAGTTGTGGCTGCTCCTAGAACTCAACAACAACCAGCTTTACAGAAATCTATAGTTGTAGTTCTTCTCCAACAACGGCTGCGATTTGGTTCGGGGTCGTATAGGGATCAAGTTTTGATTTAAAGATTCTTGTTCTTGCATTACTAGGCTGTCTTATTGCACGCAGCTTTGATGTAGCAGAGGTACCCATGGCAACTGAGAGCTTCTGTATTGGTGGGTGGGGTACGTTGAGTTGGTTTTGGGTTGATAGCTAGAGGCGCTTTCTTCAGTGCGTTGAGATACCAGCTGCGATTTTTGCCCAGGTTATATATATATATTTATATTACCACTTTGTATCTCAGCATTGCTGTCTATGGCAATTGTTGCAATTAATTTTTGGGAACAACTTCCCTCAAGCGCTGAGGCCCATAAACTTGACTGCGTTAAAACAACATTTAGCACCCTTCCTATTGCATCAGAGTTCCCTACATAAGGGTCGTAGTAATACAGAAAGACAAATGATACTGAAACAAAGAATAGTGATAGTGTACTTATAAATAGCAGAAGACCACTATCAGGTATTATAAAGAGCAAGGGAATGAGGCCAGCAGTTGAGAAGATGTAGCACAAATTAGCAACACATACGAAATATCCAATATCTTTACTGATGAGGTTGAATATGCATTGAAGAAAATGAAGAGTCAAAAAGCCTCTGCAGATTCTTAATGGATGAAGAATTAGTACTGATAATCAGATCTAGAGTAATACCTCCTCTTGTTGCCTCCCTAACATACTGCTGCTGTTGTGGAAAACAGTCATCCAATAAATCCCCAAAAGTCTTGCTAGTGTTTGAGTAACCAACCAACAAGTTCCAGTCAATATTTGGAAAGTTAAAATCCTCCTTTATAAGACATTATAATATACTGGCCCACTCAACTTCCTGTTTAGTTCTTTGTTATATTTTGAGGACAAGATAACTCTCTTCCTCTCCTATCTGCCCTATGTGTACACTTTATACTCCCCGTATGCAAATTCTGCATATCTTATGTTTGAGTGACACTATACATCCGATGTCCTAGCAGTGTTGGCATTTGATGATTTGTCAATCCTTCAGATTCATCAAATTTATTTACTATGAATTTACACTCTAAGCATTAGTGTAGATGCAAGTATACACTCATCTGTTCTTACTTTTAATTACCCTAACACAGCCTGTGTTAGGGTAATTAATTAATTTACTTGTTCCGTGATGACTCACAGTAGGCATTGAAATCCCAGCACCTTGCTTTTCAGGCTGCTGCACCTTGCAATAGGAAAAAGTGCAAGAATCGCCTTCACTTCTAACTGCGGATATTGTTAATCTATTAGTCAGTGTATCCTCCCAAGCCAGCATTATCTGACCCACCTAGTGCTGCCTCGACAACATTAGCAAATATTCTTGCACCCTTTCTATTTAAGTGTATCCCATCCCTGTAGAAACAGTCTTCTGTAAACAAGTACAGACCACGCTGAGAAAAATTCTATCCCATGAACAATCTTTGCAGGGCCGAATTGATTGTCATAGCTCTCATCATGTTATGTACATAACACGTACAGCCCTGTACATGTTATGCAAGTCCTCAGATCTCGTTTTTTTAATACCATTAGTGTTCACCCGTACAACAACATCATCTTTAGTGCCCTTAAAAGATGATACCTCCTCTACAACGTTATTTAATTTTTCCCCTCTGGCAGACATACCCTGGTCCTATTCCGCCTATCCTTTCCCTGACAATAGGCACCCAGATTTACTAAATCTTGTGGTACCAGCACATTCTGCTTGGGGATGGATTGCATTGTGTTGCCTGATCAAAATTGTAAGCTCTGGTACTGAGTAGGGTAACTGAGAACTTGATTAGCCCAACATTTCAATTCCTTTGAGAGCATCCACTCTATTCTTCAAGATCACATATATTTCCATCAGAACGCTGACCCAGAGGGTAATCGATCACGCACAAAGTCATGGGTCGTGTCCAATATCTAACTGTCTGCAAACATCAGGCAAATAGCACATTATGTAAGGCCGTGATTTGCAAAGCAAAATAGCGCCCATTTCCGTGCCTCTACGAGACCCTGCACTCCATCTACTTTAAACCCGTTGCTTTGCTACTTTAGTCTAAGGCACGATTTCCCTTTAAATTGAAATTAATTTGAGACTGTAACACTAAAATAATAGATATACAAATGCAATAACGTGTATAATTACGCTATCAAGTTTACGTTATATGTATTTTGCTGTACGGTTACGTTCGCAGAGTTTCAAATTAGATATAGCCTTACTATAAATAGAATTTATTAGCTAAAAGCAAAAAATATATTTCAACCTACGTGATTAAAACTTATCCGTTTCCAGAAACTAGAACGTCCATTGAATTTCTATGAGGAAGTTTTATGAAGATTGCTCTGGAACGTATGTAGTGTTCTTTGCTTCTTAGTGTAAAATTTTCCGAGTTTTAGTTTTAATTTCGATTGGTTATTTGTAGAGTAAATTCAAAATGTTGTTTCTTTTTTGTTTTAATAAATTGAAAAAGACAATCAAAACTGTAGGCGACACAGGAATTCAATTATTTGAATTTATTATAATGAACACTAATCTGTTAATGTAATTAATTTACATTATTATTCTAAAATCAACAAAACTTCATTTCCTATTGGGAATTGGTTCTTATGACTACTATGAAAACTTGTGGTCACACGAACTTCATGATGTCCTTTAAAAAATAGACCATTGTCGTGGAATTTTTAAATTAACAAAGAAAAAAATTGTAAAAAATGTTTTCATTGAGGTACTATGAGCATTTCAATTGAACTGTGCTTGAAGATCGCTGGCCGAACCTTCATCTCAGTGGTAGAAAGCGAATAGGTAGATCCTTTCCAGGTCTCCCAGTTTACTCCATTAGCATTTGAAGTTTGAGTTCCTTTGTAGTAGAGACCATTAAGATTTGATTCACCACAGCTTTTATACCACCAAGCTCCACTGTATTTCGTAGCGCAGTGCATAGAACTGTACGAGTCGTTATCTCTGTCTTTGGTAGAAAATTTTTGCTTGTTGTGCATCTTGAGGGCATTACCTACAAGGTATTTAAATAAAATTCAGTGATAATTGTTCAACTTAAAAGAATAATTAAATGAGAATAGTTTTTTACCTATCCCGATATTTCATGAACTCAATACTCAATAGAAATTTGATATTAATTACTACCAAAAAAAAAATACATTCGCCATCTACTTCGCATCACTGTCGAACTTAAAGTGTCGTTTCTTTTTTGAAATATCAACGGTTCCAGTTCATAAAAGTCAAATATTTGAAACACACAATGGATCTTATTGGGATGCAGCCTTTTTTATTAGTCATTTACAGTAGTTAAGCAACAGTAGTCCTCAGGCTACTGTTCCTTGACTAATGGCCTAAAACGTGAGCACCTGAAATCATCAATATCTGTAGAAAAAGATCCCTAATTTGGACTGGCTCCTAAATCGAAACAATCTTATATTTCATTGTTCGTTGGTAGTTATAGGCGCATCAGTAACTTAGGCCAGCCATATTGCGCGATCCATGATATTTCTGTCAATTACACGTGTTCTCTGGTCGATCTGTATGCTTTGCAGGATGAAAAAGCCCAGTTTTTCCGGGGGGGGGAAAAAAACCTTGTTATCCCAGCCTCGGAGTGAACCTTAAGAACTACATCGAAAAGAACCCCAGAGTGACGACACATGTTTACGATGCCATATGGCCCCAGGACCCATCCATCCAACAAAACTCCACGGGATGCAGGGTGATCACCCAGACGGAGTACACTCATATAAACAAGCAGGTGGCCAGGAGCTACCGCAAAAATACCTGTTGATCAAAGAAATTACTCGAATTACTGCTTATTGTCTTGCTTTGTTATCTTTTGACTACTCTACATCAGAATGCTGAATACAAGATAGAGCTTTGTTGCCTAGAATGGACTACATGTTGTTTCCTAGAATGGACTGTTGGTCCAATGAAGTAAACGTATTTTGAAAGATACTCTAACTGTTGTCAGTCAATTTAGAAAATTATGTTTCGTTTTACATCAATGTAAACTAATAGTATTATGAATCGGGCAATTTATTGATGTTTGAAATTTATCAGATCATTATTGATGAAGTTATTAAACATAACCTCAACCATATTGCCTTTAACCTAAAACTAGCTCAAATGTGAACTTATCTTCCCCCTTAGGCGTCTCTTGACCTAAACAACCTGGAACCGAATCTTTTCCCTACTCATTTAGAAGGCCCTGCTCTTAGCAGGTTTCTAGCTGAATCAGCGAAAACCTAAAGGAAAAAAAACTTAAATACCAACAAGGTCCTAGAACTCCGTGGGCCTACTGAAGAATAGCAAGATAATGAAAGCTGGTATTCCTTTATTTGGGAAAAGCAGGAGGTGCACAATATGATCCATTGCATTTGACGCCATAAATGGTACACGAAGAATGCGCTGGAGTTAAAAGGAGCAAGAAAATGTACTATTGCTTTGTGTGGGACCCATTAAACAATAAAGTGCAATTATGTTCTATTTTCTAAGAGTTGGCTACTGTAAAAAGCAGTATTTTATGATTCTAGAACAATCTGGTCCAATCTGGTCTAGAACAATCTGGTCCAATCTAAGGCACCTACTGGTCCAATCAAGGAACCATGTTCCCACATTGGATCACTTCTATAATTTCAGAATGTATTTATTTAAAGTTGTTCTAACGTCATTGCGCATATGATTTATTACTATTTGGTCAAAATATTTATGCTCATTCACATGATAAATTTCAAAGCCTTTTACCAAGGTGTTTCGAAATAATTAGCTTGCGTTAATTATTACGCATTGTGTTAATTACTACGTTAGTACGTATAATTAGGAAATCAAACGTCACGGATTCTAAACACACTGATCGATATCTAATCAGGAAATGACATATGTAATGCATGAGCAATATTGTTATATCTTAAAGAGCAGGACTAAAATATTTACAAAGTTTACAAATATTTAAAAATACTTACAAAATACTAAACTACTTACAAATGAACAAACTATATCGGGTCCCTTCATTAGCTAACATTACAATGGAATATCAAATGATACCGGGTGTGATCATGTATTAGACAGTGAACCACGTACACGAGGTTGGTGAACGTTATGGAGGAAGTAATTTCTGAAATAAGTGACGAATTTTCCCCTCCCTCTTCTCCCTTTGACTCTAATAAATATCACTAGGAGGAAAGCTTTTTTAATATATAGGGAGATAATAATAACAATAAGGGCCTGGTGTTTGCTTCCATTTTGGTGGAAACAAATGCGGTTCCATCACGCTAGGAGACCGGTATAATAATAGTAATAAATTAGAATAATAATAACAAAAAATTACTAATAATAAAAAAAAAATAAATAAACATCGTGAAAGTTGCTCCAATGGACCTACCTACCCCAAGGTCGGAGTGGAGACTACTGCAGATTGTGGCGCCATCTGGTGTCACTCTCGAGAACTACCAATGCACATAAGCCGAATCTAAACAGGTCCACCTCCATAGACGGATGATGTCGCAGAGAAATATTAATCATACTTCATCGAGTGTGGCGCAGGATAAAGTCACTCGCGTTCAGGCCTTAGGCAGAGAGGTCGGTTCGAAAAGTCAGAGACAGTCTCCAAAGAAGACAGTAGAGGAAGAACTTGCCCTTCTCTAGTGGTACCCTATGGCTATCACAAGAGAATGGCAAGACCATCCAACCCCACTAACTGGAAGTGCTTCCTGCACAACTGCACTAGTGACCACCCAGGAAGGAAAAAATGCCAACGCATGAAGTGGAGCATCGAAATGAATACGTACATCATGCAAGCATACTACGAAATAACGAAACTAGAGACCGATATTACAACGTACAGGTCGAGACTACATACCAAGTGGTTGAAACGATTCGTGGGTATTCAGGTCAGAGAATAGCATATCAGAGAAGGACCATCGTCATGAAGAACCTGATAGCTCCTGCGATCTTGGAACAATCAAGCAAAAGCGTGTGCGATCAACTACAAAGGATGAAGAATATGATAAATACAGAACCAGAGGAAGAAGAACATACCACTACCGAACCAGAGGAGGAAAAGCAAGAAGAAATACAACCCACAACACCTGAAGTGGAAACAGACGAGAACATGATAAGGCTCTAACAGAATTCGAAGGAATGGACCCCACAAAGACTCACGTGATACCGAAGCAGAGGCTCAATAGTATTCTCTGGAGAGTCACAGACCACATCAATCGGCAAATAATACCACATTACCTCGACAACAATGGACGAAAACTCCCCAGTTTCTGGGGGTAAAAACCTTAGCATCTACGCCTGAGACCGACTTACTCAGCCACGGAGTGAAAAAATCCCATTAAAATTCCTCGCGTCATCGACGGGAAATCGAAACCGGGCCTTTTCCACCCGGTATGGGGAGGAGGGTAACGATACCACTGCTACGCGCGCAGAGAGACAGCATCCACAGCAAACACGAGAAAAAATATCAGAGAATAGGAGAGTACTTGGACACACTGAAGCAGAACTTCCTCGCACTCAGCAAAAGACTAACCCGATACAAAGAGAGCTCCCAGAGGAAAATAAACCGAACCTTCGATGAGGACCAAAGAGCCTTCTACAGCAGTCTCGGAGAAGACAGTAAAGAAGTGAACGGACCACCCGAGCAGAAGACGATTGAGGAGTTCTGGGGCAACAATGGGGGCAGGGAAATAAGGCATAACAGCCGAGCCCCATAGAGAGAACTAGAATGAAATAAAACCAAGGACGTACAAGAGATGAGGGAGTGGGAGATTCGGGAAGAAGAAGTAAATTAGACGATCAGGAACTCTCACAACTGGCGAACTCCAGGAATAGGCATCGTCCACAACTACTGGTACAAGAAGCTGACTTGCACACACAAGCAACTGGCAGAGCAGTTCACCCGAATGATAAGGCACCCAGAGACAATTCCGAAATTTCTCACTCAAGAAATCACATATCTGAAGTCTAAAGACGAAGATACAAGAAACCCGGAGATGTACAAGATCCTGACCAGCTGCATAAACAAGAAGATATCAGACCACTTGGAGAGCCAGAACATAATGGCCGAACAGCAGAAAGGATGCAAGCGGATGAGAAAAGGGTGCAGGGAGCAATTAACCATAGATGCCGCGGTTAGAGATCAAGCCCACAAAAAGCGCCTCAACCTGTACACAGTCTACATCGATTACCGTAAGGCCTTCAACTCCGCGCCTCATAGCTGGCTAATAGAGGCGCTGAACATCTACAAAGTCAATCCAATTGTGACAAACTTCTTAGGAGAAACGATGGCGAAATGGAGTACCACCATTAAGGTCGACAACATCACAACCAGCCCATGCCCAAGAAAGTGTACCGTACTACAAGTACGAACTCCAGGCAGTACTAGAGACCACAACCCACAAGCTGTACTGGAACCGCGCTATAATTACGGATAAGACAGTCCCGCAGGGGGACTACTTATCTCATTGATATAGCGGGGGCTAACACTGGTAACCTTCAGAAAACCAAGGAAGAAAGTACAAGGGAAGTACAAGGAAGTACTTCCCTTGTACTTTCACGAATCAGGAAGTACAAGGACCTACGAGAGGGGACAAAGAGATATGGCATATGCATTAAGTAACGACAATTCTGATCATTGTGTGAACCACCAGCATGGCGCCAAAGACCCTACATAACAGCCTAGCAGTAATAGGTCTCCCAGAGAACGCCTACAAGGAACACTAGGAAGCCGCAATCCTGAACATCCCTAAGATAGTCAGGGGTGTCCTCTAACAAAAGCAACACCAGACATGACAACAACCACCCTGTGTACTTGGTAGCAGTGCCCTTCACGAGTTGGAACCCCCAATCAGGGAAAAAACAATATAAGAGGAAGAATAATAATCGGACGCAACCAATTAAACCAAACGATTGGTACCAGTACCCATCACAGGGTGGAAAAAATCCCATTCGAAGAAAAAGTAATAATAATAATAAAAAGTGGAAATACTAATACAGTACTTACCGGCGTCTCCCGTATAGTCTCGAACGTGCAGAGTGTAATTGCACATCTCATCTTCAATCCAAAATTGATCGTACAAAGAAAACCTCTTATTTCCCTCAAAATCTGCAAGATCGAACCTGAGAGCGTTGCTCTTCTGGTTTGTAATGGCATTGATTTTATCATTACCTATAAAGTTGAATAATAATCGTGATTTTATTTCTTTATATGGATATTAAAGAATTGAAATGATATACGTGCAATAAACTCTAAAAATTTTGCAAAATTTCAAAATTTTCCGGATTTAGAGAGATTAACCTTCTGGCCGAGTAATTTCGGAGGTCACATTTTATAAATATGAAGCATGAACAGCTGAAATTATTTATAACGGTACCTTTTGATCTTTCCATCCATCAAAAGGGCTTTAACATAATCGTTTAAACTGTGCGGATAATTAGAAGAACAACCTTGCCATTGCGCTTTTACTGGGATTCTTAAAGACCAAAGTTCTCGTTTATTCGAATGCCAGATTGTAAAATGTAGTTTTTTATGCGCCGGATTAAAAAAATTAGGATTGCAAATTGCTGAAAATTACAGCGTTTACTATATTCAATTAATTCATTTTTTACATTCAGTTTGCACAAAATTGTAGAGTTCAAAATTTAACTATGAAGTATGTGAAGTGTGGAGTTCACATACTCTAAAACTTAAATTAATAATTCAACACACTTTTTTCTTACCTAGCCAGAAGTCCTTGTCAACATCTCCAAATCCATTCTTGTATTCATTCCATTCACGAAAAAAGTAGTCCGAGGGTCGTCCGAAATTTCCCCTCCTTTGTATAACCTGAACACAGAAACAGAACGTTATTAGGGGTGGTTAGAAATACAGAGCCCAAAATTGCTTACAGTGAATTTGAAGCCATAATTTATAAGTTTTAAACAGCTCTTGTTGGTTTTGTTTGGTTGATTATTTTCATAATGAATTTACGAACGCGTCATAGTTCAATAACAGTAATACACTGGTGTGCAAAATTTAAGTACCAGTCAGGTTTTCATCTGTAGCTTCTCATAGGAGTAGGCCTGGATATGGGAAAAGCATACCAAAGGAACCTCGTCAGGTACAGAAATGATGAAGGAAACAACACCGAGACAGCAATGGAAACAAAACGCTGAAACCTTATTCAAAAATGGCAATGTAGCACTGGCTGCCATATACAGATGCATCACTGCCAAAGATGGAACAAAGGGAAGGGGTGGTCCTCAGTAGGAGATATGGCCACCCCTAATGTTGATGCAGGCTTTGCACCGCCTGTTGTTGATAAGTTCTTGCGGTAACATCGTCCTTTCCTCTGTCAGCGCCATCTTCAGCTGGTGAAATTTTCTGGTGGGTGTGGACGTACCACTAGGCTCTTTCCAGAGCGTCCCATATGAATGCAATGGGATTTAGATCGAATGAAACGGGCAGGCCAACGAACAATGTCCTCGCTTTCCAAAAGCATATCCACAGCTGCATTGTGATGGGGTGTGGCGTAATCATCCATAAACACGAACTTGGAATCAATGGTACCTCGGAACAGACGCAAATGGGGAAGGATTACCTCAGTACAGTAGCGTGCACCGGTTACAGTACCGCCTTCCAGTATCTGGAGTTGTGTACGTCCATCCAAGACAACGCCTCCCCAGATGAGAACCCTCGACCTCCATATCGATCCCTTTCAGTGATGTTTGCGGGGTGATACCGTGTATCAAACTGTGGCCAGATTAGCTGACGTCCATAATCGCTGCTGGGACTGAATCTACTCTCATCAGTAAAGAGTACCTTAAGTAAAGATTTTATGGTTGTAACCTTTAGAAATAGTGTTGGTCCTTAAGTTTTGCACACTAGTATAGATAGCAAATTACAAGAATACGAACCGTCCATCCACCTCCATCTGTAATCATATCACAATAGACATGAAAGCCATCGCTTACTGTGCGACTGCGCGGCCATATTTTGTATATCCCATTGCTCTTTTGACCTCCTTCCCGTATCTCCGCACAATCGACAGGCTTCCAGTGACATTGGTCACTGTTCTCTGAAAAACACAACACATTTAGCTCAGGAAATCACAGAATTAAACAGTTGTTGTTAAAAACAAGAACAGTAATGGATGAAAAAGATGAGGTTTTGTTTGAAAAACATTATTTTTTATCATGAAGAATTTTGTACAATTAATTACCTTGAGATAAAATTCTGTTAACTTCAGCATCGTCTGTTTTTTCCATTATACCTTGTATAATGACTTTATACTTGGGGTTGCCTACTGGGAATGCTGTGTTAACCACAAGAACAAATGCAAGACACAAAACAAATCGTAGCGCCATCTGTAAAAACAGTAAAATTTCAATGCATTCAAATTATGAAAACTTTTTTTTTAATTATTTGGAATGCTTCTGCATTTCTGACATATCGTTCCAAAGCTCCTTCAGTTTTATATTCAGATTTCTTTTTTATTTTTTTTTACACACTTCGGAAGTTAACACTGATCGGAACTCAATCATTATCAAGTAAGTAATGTAGGCTGATGATTCAAATATCCGTTTCCTGAATTTTTATTTGCTAAGGATTCATAAACATCAGAAAGATGAACTCTGTAGCTCAGCTCATAAACATCCTGTTTTCGAGATGTTGGACACTATAAAACGAAAATGAAAGTTAGCAGAAAACGAAACTAAAAAAACATTTATCATAATCCTACTACGACTCATGTTCGAGTTAGTTTGGGCTCTCTCTCTCTCTCTCTCTCTCTCTCTCTCTCTCTCTGTCTGTTAGTTATAAAAAGTTAACTTTTTTTGTTCTGTTTTTCTTTTCAGTAAACATCACTTTTCTAAAAAAATCAGTGCACACGAATTTAATAGTCTGGATACGTATGGGCTATCAAAGGTTTACTTACAAAGCTTTTACGTACAATGAATAAATATTTGCACCTTATGGCTAATAATAATAATAATAATAATAATAATAATAATAATAATAATAATAATAATAATACACTGGTGTGCAAAACTTAAGGACCAACACTATTTCTAAAGGTTACAACCACAAAATCAAACGAAACAGCCTGTGGTGATGTGCATAACTGTGGCCGTTCAATAGAAAGCTGGTGCAGATGCAGAAATTTGAATCGTGGTGAGAGGGCTCACATAAATAGATAAAAGCAGCAGTTCAGCAGTTATGTGCAAATTACAGAATGGTGAGCACGATTGTTACAGACGTTCGATTGGTTTCATACAGTGTTACAGACAAAGAAATGGCCAGTAGACAACATCTGGATGACTTTACCAGGGATCGAATAATTGGGAAGGTCGAAGTGGGAGAAGTGTGGCTGCAGAGTTCGGTGTCACCCATAGCATCGTCTCACGTGCGTGGTCGGCCATCAGAACGAAAGGTACAGCTGTTCGAAGGACCAGTGGTGGTCGTCCACGAAAAACAACGCCCAATGATGACCGCTTTTTACTCCTACAGGCCAAGAGGGACCGACTTCAGACAGCGTGATCCATTGCAAACCAGCTGCACAGGTCGCAGGATATTACGGTTTACTGTGGCCAGGTGACTCCACAAAGGTGGATTCCTTGCCCGACGCTGTGTCCCTTTAACACCTGCCCATTGGAGACACCGTTTACAGTGGTGCATCGACCACAAGGACTGGACAGCAGCGCAATGGGGATAAGGTACTCTTTACTGATGAGAGTAGATTCAGTCTCAGCAGCGATTCTGGACATCAGCTAATCTGGCGAGAGGTTGACACACGGTATCACCCCGCAAAAAAAGAGGTGAGGACATTGTTTGTATGGATTGGCCTGCCTGTTTCCTTCGATATAAATCCTATTGAGACAGAGGTTAAGACAGGGACATGTGTCCGGCGGTTACATGGAGCACATGTATGCTTAACTCGAAAGGTACAGAACTTACAGTGTTTATTATTTTACATATTTGAAAGTTGTGCAATACCGAATTGTCATACTCCAGGAGCCATACGTGAACGCAAAAAGTGTTAGGGGATATCCCCTGAACAACAAGATAATTCAGACGGATGTAGACACCCCCTGGGCGGCTATCCTAATCAGGAACCAACATATTACTGCTACCAGGATTACACAACTTTGTACGGCTTGGGCTGCCTGTGCCCACATTATTACAACCTTGGGCGCCTTTTACATTGTTCCACTATATTGTAGGCCCGGAGAAGAAATCGCTTTTGCAATTAATTACTTACAACACCTCCTTGATGTACTACCGAATCAAAAGATAATAATTGGTGCAGACGTAAACTGCCGCTCGCCAGCCTGGTTTAGCACAACACCGGACAGACGAGGTACCAGGAACGGCCAACTTCTTGAGGAGTTCCTCATCGGCTCCCAGATCTCAGTCCTTAATCAGCCACACCAGCTCCCGACCTTTTGCAATACCCTTTGGGAGTCCACGATTCACGTCTCTCTTACTACAGGAAGTATTGCACCGTTCGTAACCAACTGGAGGGTGCAAGACTCATGGACAACATCAGATCACCGTGTAATAACCTTTCAAATTACCAGAACTCTAACAACAACACCGCCAATCAAGCAACTCCATAACAGATTTCCATGAGTAAAGCAGACTGGGAGCTCTTCAGGAACACCTTGACTGCAACGGTAGAAAATAACCAACAGACGCTGGACCAATGGAGTGATCCTGACTCATGCCAACGCAAGGTAACAGAAATTATTACAAGTGCCAGTGCAACAGCTATAAAAAGAAAAAAATCCACTGCCTGGTGCAGTTCCCTGGTGGACACCTGAGATTCAGCAACTAAGGAGAGAAGTAATTAAAAGAAGGAAAGACTTCCAAAGAGCACGGAGGACCTGGCCAGCTGCAGAAGTTGAAGTGCTTAGGCAGCACTACAGAGATGTCAGGAATCATTATACAGAAACTATCAAGAAAAGTAAAAAGAGATCATGGGAGGGCATGGTCTCCACAACAGGAAATGCTAACCCCTGGGGGGTGGTTTACAAAGTCACCATCAACAAACTCCCCAGAGGCGAAGTTTTAACATCCACTCGGACACCGCACGGTGTGCTCATCACAACTTGGGAGCAATCAATGGAAAATATTCTCGGCGTTATTTTCAAGGACCCAGCTATACCAATCCAACAAGAACAGCACCAATTGTGCCAAGAAAACCAAAATTATATGACACATCACAGCAGGAGCCCCTTTTCTCACGGGAGGAGCTGCTAGTAGTCGCTGCACAGATCAAACCCAAGAAATATCCAGGATTAGATCTGATCGAGCCAGAAATTGTTAAAAAGGTAGCTGAATATGCACCGAAGCTTCTGCTGGATCTGTTTAACTGCTGTATGGAAGCAGGAAAATACCAAACTGAATGGAAGACTGCAAATATTAAGTTAATTTTGAAGAACCCAACCAAACAGCCAGAGAATCCAGACTCGTATAGACCCATTGCACTTCTATCAGTGGTGAGTAAACTATACAAAAGATTGCTGCATAAAAGAATTTCCCAGCACTATGAAGCAGCAGGACTACCAGCAGTGAACCAATATGGGTTCAAACCAGGTTCCTCCACGATAGATGCATTGAAAAACCTGCTCACTGCAGCGAGGGAATGCAGCAGGAAATACTTCCTCCTGATCTCCATCGACTTCGCCGGGGCATTTGACTCACTCTGGTGGCCGAGTGTCCTCGGTAGGCTGAGGGAGGCCAGGGTTCCAATAAATCTATTCAACACCATAAAAGATTACCTATCACAGAGAAAGGTCAAGATCAATACCCCGTACAAGAATATAGTAAAACAGATCTACAGAGGCTGTCCGCAGGGGTCTGTGCTGGGCCCATTGATCTGGAACATGTCTTCGATGAATTCTTGAGTATGGACCTGGGGGAAGTTAAATCCCACGCTTTTGCAGACGACCTCATCCTTACAGTGGAAGCAAACTCAAGAGCTCAGCTTGAGACCCTGGCCAACCATGCCCTTCGACTGCTTCAAACTTGGGCAGCAAGGAACTTTCTCACAATATCACCTGCGAAAACCTCATCCATTCTCCTTAAAGGCTCTCTCGACCTGTGTAGACCACCCCAAATTAAAATTCATGAGAGCACGATAAAATTGGCATCACAGCTCAAATATTTAGGTATTCTCTTAGACAGCAAACTATCCTTTCAGCCACACCTTAAATACATCAGAACGAAGATTAGGAACTACTCGGCCCTGGTGGCCAGGGTCTCATGTAGAGACTGGGGCCTCAACAAGAGAACGCTGGCACTCTATTTTACAGTTTTCATCCCAGCAATCTCATATGCTTCGGCCATATGGTACGATAAGACCACGCTAGTAGTGAATAGAAGAACGCTGGATTCTACCCAGCGATCCATCCTCCGCGCCATAACCCGCGCCTGCAATATAGTGAGTACATCAGCCTTACAAGTAATAGCAGGAACGCTCCCATTAGACCTAGAAATCATTAGAACTGGAATGCTCTATTACCTTTCCAAAGGAGTCCCAGTTACCTTCCTGAATTTTACAACTGATCCCACTAATAATAGGAAGGCAGAAAAAGTACGCTTACAGAAACACCTGCTACAGGAGTGGCAAAACAGATGGGCTGGTACCACCAAAGGAGAGATCACCCGCAAGTTTTTTCCACACACAAATAGAGTATACCCGAAATCACCATCATGGTTCTTCCCAGGACTTCATACAACGTACTTAATAACAGGGCATGACTCCTTCAATGCAAAGCTCGCTGGCTTCAGACTCACAGACAACCCATATTGCACTTGTGGAGAAATAGAAGACTGGAACCATCTTATGTTTGACTGTCCCATATATGAAGACCTAAGATGTATTCTAATTGCAAAAGTGAGATATCTTCCAAGAGGACAAGAATTTCTCCTCTTGAAACCGAAGAGGATTATAAAGCATTGTCACGATTCTCCCAGGACCTCTTCGCGAGAAGAAGAAGGGTGCAAATTACCATATTTAAAAGAGGAAATGCCACTCAACCATGACAACGCAAAGACAAAACATATCACCAACCAGCATTTCTCCTCTTTAAATGAAAGAAGATTAAAACCGAAAAACTTGATGATAGACTGCAAGCACAACCTCAACAACCTGAACTGCAAATATAGGACTTGTCCCAGGAATGACCTACAATCCTAGAAGTTGACATCTATTTAGAAGAAGTAGAACTCAAATAGAAGACCTACCATGGACTTGACCTCATTGCAGCTCTGCTGCCAATGTCACAGGCTATACCTGTACTCTCTTGCACGGTACTTTCTTTCCACTTCCCTGGGGAGGGTAGGAGATGGTTTCACTGTCTCTTCCCCTCCTCGCCCTTCTTTTCCTCCTGGTGGGACATGGGCCTGCCCCACTGACCACAGGGATCGCCTCCTCTATCGACTCCTTACTTCCTATTTCTTTGACCTGGGGTCACCTTCCCTATTGGCTCCATATTTCTGGCTTTCCTCCCTGTCTTCAGTCTCCCCTCTATTCTGCCTAAACACTAGCGAATGCCCCATACGATGTCAAAATTTAAAAAAAATTGTCAAAATTCCAAATGCATACGAAAACCCCTTTCGGCCTACCTTTCGGCCTACCTTTCGGCGACTACTTCCTAATACTATTAAATTATTTTATTTTATTTATTTTTTTATTTATTTATTTTATTTTATTTTATTTACTTATTATTATTATTTATTTATTTTATTATTATTTTTTTTATTTATTTATTATTATTATTTATATTTTTTTTTAATAGGTTCTTGCCACTGAAATCTCAGGAAATTAGGTGGCAGGATCTGCCAGAGTGAAAACTTAAAATTACTGGGTACCTGGTCTGCCTCCACGAGGCATAATGTGGACAACGTTGGGCCCCAGCGGGGGTCTAGCGGCTAAATGGCCAGAAGAACAACGAAACACAACACTACACTTACAAAATCTATACACTTTTAAATCTCTCGCCTTCCCAGTGAACTGGTGCACCTACAATGAAAGCAACGCGGAGATGGGGGAAACCCCTGGTGCCGTTAGACACTATACACTATACCGAAGTGTCTCGAATTAAACAATATTATTTTCTCAAAAGTGCAATGTTGTTGATAGGTTCTTGCGGTAACATCGTCCATTCCTCTGTCAGCGCCATCTTCAACTAGTGAACATTTTCTGGTGGATTAGGACGTGCCGCAAGGCGTCTCCACAGAGCGTCCTTTATGTGTTCGATGGGATTTAGATCGCTGGAACGGGCAGGCCCATCCATACGAACAATGTCCTCACTTTCAAAAGCATATCAAGAGCTGCAGTGCGATGTGTTGTGGCGTATTATCCATATACACGGGCCAGTATCATGCAACGGGGTAGGGTATAGTGTTCTTGATTTGTGCTCCTCTAAGAAAGTTCTATAAAGTATGAATTATTAAAAGTTTCCCTATAGCGTCATATACTGATGGATAGCTAAGAGGATGCCTGAATATATGATCGACTTTAAATATGCAAGCAATGAACAGGTAATTATTATTTTTACGTTTTAGGTTTATTACCACATACAGTAGTTATCCAGTTACTTACAAGACTAAAGATCATAAGAATGGTCTGACTGGCCAATAGCAAGTACTCACGGCACTGAGTAGGGTTAATACCCGAGGGAGATAACCCTCCAGAAGTAAGTATCTAAGAACAAAGACAAGAGGATTAAATGTTGACCTCGAGTTGTATCTTTGTAAACTTCACAAATAGCGAAATTCTACTTTAAGTGAAATTTAACCATAACGTAGAGGCAGGTGTAGAAGTGAGTTAAATTTAAAGTATGCAATCTGAAAGGGATATCAGCTCTAAAATGACACAGGAATGCGTTATCTGTCACCAGAACAACCCCCCCCCCCCGAGGCCATCTTTAAATGCTGTACACGTAGCCGCAATTTTTGTACAGCCTGCTTAGGTCCATCATTTAAAAAGTTAAATAAAGAAAGACGACTAAAATGGTCTTGTGATTTTTGTCGTGGCAGCGCCAGAACTAACACAAAACCAGATCTGACAACTAAAGAATTAACATCTGGAGAAGAGACGGAAAGTCCAGTTACCCAGGAAAATCAGGAAAGTGTAGGAATTACACCCGCAGAGATCTCTCAAAGGGAAAATCTGACCACATCAGATAACTCTGTATTGAATCCTGATAAAGGCAATGGCGGTAAGAGTGGCCAAGTGATCTATAGAGAGTTGAAAAACACGCTAACGGACGTCCTCGCTAATCACGTTACTCAACTGACACAGCAGTATTTACCTCCTTTGGCTCAGGATCGGGTTAAACCTACCTCCACTTCTCATGAAACTATAAGTTTGGAGTCAGGAGACAAAGACATCGAAGCTGAAAGTACGACTTCTTGTGTAAATATTGTACAAAGCGATTCTGAAATTAACGCGTCTACTTCTCAGGTTAATCTGGGTGTTCTTGAGGATAATGGATAAAAGACAAAGAAAATCCGGATAAAATGAATACTGATAAGTCTAAGACAGACCCAGTTTTTACGATTGATGCAGAATGCCTTGCAGATAGTTCTAGTATGCAGGTGGTTTCGACGAAAATAAAGAAAAACTTGAGTGATTTCATGGCTGCTGAAACCAATAAAGTAACTAAGGTTGCCTCAAACAAAATCCATCGCTTTTGGGCAGAGATGGAAACAATTACCACGTCATTGATAATTCAAAATGAGAAAATAAAAGTCAAGACAAAGGAATTACAAATAAGAGCTAATATGTTTGATCAAATCATGAGTGGCAAGGTTGGTTTGATGCCACCTTTACAGCCATCTTACGCCGATAAAGTCAGAATCAGCTCGACACAAGCGAAGCAGATGTATTCTGGAGGGGAAAGAGTGGAACGAGGGCAGCATTATAATATAACTGACTCCAGAGATAGGATACTTATGGAAGCTAAAACTGTTACAACACAAATCAGTGTCCCTCATCATGTGGCGATCTTTAGACCGGTGGACGACTCCAAGCTGGCCTCGGGTTCGGTGGTTAAAGAAGTAATAGCCAAATCTCTGCGTTCTGAACATAAAAATTTAAAAATTAAAAACGTCTGAATTGTGAGAAATAATGGTGTGTTAGTTGGAACATCTAACAAGGAGGATTTAGAGCAGCTTAGACAATCATCCACATTTAAAGAAGTTGGACTACAGTCGTACAAACCAAAAATGACATTTCCTACACTATTAGTTTATGACGTTTCAAGAGATTTAACTAAGGAAGAAATAGTAGACGACATCTTTATGAAAAGTCCTAAAGATTACGGCTTTACTTTCGAAGAGATTCAGGAAGAGGTAATGTTACGTTTTGCTCCGGTACAAAGACAAAAGTGATAAATTGGGTGATAGGTTTCTCACCGAGATTATTTAGACATATTTTAGAAAACGAAAGAATTTTCTTGGGATTCTCAGCCCATAAATAATAGTGACAAAATGGGAGACATATATGCAGATTGCCCCCATAAAGAACAACCCCCGAGATGTATAAACTGTAAGAGGAGGAATAGGGACAATGCACATTCTGTAAGGGATCCACTCTGTCCAGAATATCAAAAGGCAGCTGAACTTGCAAGACTGAAAATTGATAATGAATAATACACAAATAAACCATCTAAATTACAATAGATCTACCAACAAACACTTCCTAAAAATAATGCAGGTGAACGCGCAACGTTCACGTTGCGTTGCAGATGAACTAAGCTTGATGTTTGCAGGATAAAGCAGACATTTTGGCTATTCAGAAGCCCTGCTCGATGTATAGACAAATGGATAAGTTATGTCACGTTGTTGGATACCCGATAGAGTAGTTGCATGTGAATCCAAGCAGCCAAAAACTGCCATTGTTGTATTTAATGGAGCTATAACTGTAACAGTCATATCTCATTTTTGTACATCCTTTCCTACCTGCATCCATATTTCTACCCAATTTTTAAACTTCCACGTGGTTTCTTTATATTGCGCTCCAAATGATAATATTGAATTACCAATGCATCTTTTGGTAGAATTTTAAGCACTTTTCCTAGTGCAAATATATTGGTTTAAACTGACTCCAATGCAAAATCTCAACTTTGGTTTAGCGAACGTAACGACCCTATAGATTATGTGCTTGAAGAATTTATATTGACTAACCATTGGAATGTGCATAATCTTCCCAACATGCCAACAACCTTTTGGAACATTCAAGGATGGTCTAACATAGACCTTACCCTTTCCTCTCCACGCTTGTCGCAGCATGGAGAGGAAAGTACTATCACTTTTGATTTAATATTAAATGTTAGGGATGGAGGTTCTTCAGGTCACCTTCAGGATTTCAACCGCTTCTCTATGAGAACCACGAACTCGAGCAAATTTAAGCAAGTCTTGCAACAAGAATTTTCAGATGATAAAATTACACAATTGAACAGCTTATCTGCAGTAGAATATGTCTACTTTGTGCAAAACGCTCTTTACAGAGCTTTCACTGAATCCACTAAAAGGAAAGTTAGGAGACCTGGCTCCACCCCATGGTGGGATCCTCAGTTATCTGTTTTGAGAAGATGGGTTATAAATGCAAGGAAGAATTTCCAGAGACACAGATACTTAACAGAAACAGATGTTAGGCGAATAAAAGAGTTTATTGTCAATTACGTAAGGAATATTTCGAAGCTATTGCTGAAGCCAAAAGATCCTCATGGCAGAAACTAGTGTCCCATACAGGTAATTCTGATCCATGGGGATTAATATACAAAATTTGTCATGACAAACTTGTAACTCCTGAGATATATAGTTCTGTTTACTCTAACGGAAGTCTGACTACTGATTGGCTCACCACGGTTGAAGCTATTATAGAGAGACTTTTCCCTGATGGTCACCCACAGCAAGACACAACCGAACTAGCGCGGATCATACAAGGGATCAAATGACACGGAACTATTTAGTCTAGATGAACTTGCACTTGCAATTTCTAAAATCAATCTGTCAAAATGTCCTGGAATGGACTTAGTTGAAAATGCTGCAATCAAAAGATTTCACCAACATTTTCCACATATATTGTTGAATGTATTCAACAAATGTCTATTACAGGGGACTTTTGCAAATTTTTGGAAGACTGCGTTAGTAAAGATGCTCAGTAAGCCTGAAAAATTGGCAACGGATCCCAAGACATATCGCCCTATATCGCCCTTCTAGGAAATCTTGGAAAGCTTTATGAGATATTATTAACGCCTAGGATGCAGAAGGTTTTGGCTACAAGTAATATGATTTCTGATTCACAAATCGGCTTTAAGAAAGGATCCTCCCCTGAAGATGCCATCAGAAATTTGGGAATCTATGCAAAACTACAGACAAGAAATACGTGATGGTTGTTTTTATCGACTTTGAGGGCGCTTTCGATACACTCTGGTGGGAGAGCGCCCTCAGGTCACTTAGAAAGGCAGAATGTGATGGTTTACTATATCAGGTTATTAGATTTTATTTTTTAAATAGGCAGATAAAAGTCATCTCACAACATTTGGTATTTTCAAAATTCATTTCCAGAGGATGCCCACAAGGCTCGGTCCTTGGGCCTCTCCTCTGTAATTCTGTTTTAGACCAATGGTTACTAAAAGAAAGTCAAATTTGCAATAAAATAGCATATGCCGACGATTTAGTGCTATGCATACCAGGCAGGTCAAGAGTTTTGCTAGAAACACATGGGAAAGAAATCCTGGATGACTTGCTGGAATGGTCTAGAATAAACAAATTAAAAATTTCTGAGACGAAAACTAAAACGATGATCTTCAACAATAAACTGGATTATAACAGAACTCCTAAACTTCATATCAACAATGTCGAAATTCCCTATGTTTCTCAAAATAAATATCTTGGTCTCTTAATTAATGATAACTTTTATTTTATCCCCCACGAAACGAACTTAGCTGAAAAGATTAAGACGTTTACTGCCAATATTATTAGGCTCTCAAGAGCTGAATAGGGTATAAAGCACAAAACTTTGGCATTATATTATAAGGCTATATTTTTGCCAATTGTAGTATATGCGGCTGCCATATGGTTTCCTAGGGTTACTCACGTCACAGTGAAGACCAAAGTTTTATCATTGCAGAGAGAGAGATGATATTGGCAACACACAGATGCTGCAGAACAACATCAACCAATGCTTTAGAAGTGACCTCAGGTTGTATCCCGATTGACCTTTATGTGGCATACCGATGCATGATTTCTAACTTAACGAAAGGTTTGACAACTCAAATTCCCTACATTGCAAGTAATCCGGCCACGGACATTCGGCAGGAGAAAATTAATCTTTGGACAAAATTCACTGAGAAGTGGAAATACAGATGACAATCCAGTGAAACAGGACTCACTACCAGGGGGTTCATTGAAGATGCAACGTTTACTGTAAATAAGAAAGTTATGGGATGGTTTTATCCTTCAATGACAGCGTCGTATTTAATTACTGGACATGGTTCACTGCGGGATGAATTGTGTAAATTTGGACTTGAACCTGACCCTTTGTGTTTTTGTGGGGCAGTAGAAGATTGGAGGCATGTTCTGCTTTATTTCCCGGCTTATGACGACTTCAGACAAGAACTATTTAACAGCACTCAACCTATTAGGACTGATAACTTCGATATTTTGATTCAAGATGCCAAGAACTTTGCAGCATTCCACACTTTTTCTGACAAGATGTTTAAAAGAAGTTGCACCTTGTTTACTAATTCTAGAAGCGATCATTGCAACTAGAAAGTGTTTGTATCTATGTATATATGTAATAAAAATGTATGTAAATAAATATAATAAAAAAATAATAATTTTTTTATTAAGTAAACCAATGGACAAATATCTGAGCATAGTTTCCAATGGATAAATATTTGAATGACACACTTTATCTCAAAATTATTTCCATCCAAGCGCATTCCCTTTATAGCTGCGGTGTACCATCTGCGAATGGATTATTCCAACAAGATAATGCGTCACATCAAAAATTGTACAGAATGGTTTCAGGAACATGAGTAAATTTAGCTACTATTGCAGTGACTCCACAATCACCAGATCTCAGTTCAATTCAGCAACTGTTGAATGAGGTGGAACAAGCTCTTCAGAATAAAGATTCACAACCGTTCAATATGAAACAATTGTAGGAAGCAGTTGAGTCAACATTGACCAACATACCTATCACACGCTATCAGCTCCTCGCTGAGTCACTGCTATGTTGAATCCAGCTTAGTCTGACGGCTAAACGAAGTAGTGGCTATTATACTTATCAACATAAAATGAATCCGTTATTTTCAAACTAGTTTTGTACATCTGCAGAATCAACGACTATATCATTCGTGCATTACCAGACATTGGTTGTCTGAAAGAGAGAAAAAATAATAGCAACAAAATAGCAAGAAGGAATATGTTTTTATTGTGAAATTTCTTCTTTGCTTGAATGTTTAAAATGAGCTGGGCGAACCTTCATCTCAGTGGTAGAAAGAGAATACCGATCTCCTTTCCAAGAATTCCAGTTGATTCCTTTTCCAACGTTTGTGTTGTTTCCTATGAAGTAGAGTCCGTTGAGATTTGAGTTATGGCAGGAACGATACCACCAAGCTCCACTGTATTTCTGAGCACAGTTTTCACTGCTCGAGTCATTATCTCTGTCTTTGGTGGTAAAATTTTGGCCGTCCTGATAGCTGAAAGCGTCACCTGAAATGTGTCAAAGTAAAATGCATTTAATAATCTTTATTTTTAAAAGATTAATTTAAATCTAGAGTAATCACTATACTATTCATAAGTTTCCATACAATGGCCCCTTTTTTTTCAACAATTTGGTTACTTTCTTTCTTTCTAGCATGTCTTCCAAAGATATGCCGATATCGTGCACCATTCTGGAACAATATTTTGGATTTTGTCACTTATTTTTATATTATAAATAGTATAGAAACATCTGGCTGTCCAAGATGAATCCATTCAGTAGGAAATCTTTCACTCTAAAACTATTCATATCCCTGAAAAGATCAACACAAAATTCCAGTTGGTGATACTTCCCGAAACTTTCTGGGAATTTGGCTCTGCACAAACACTTCAGAAGTGATCTTCAAACAGGCAAGTGTCACTTGGATTTTGTGGTCACTGTTTCAGAGGGTTCGAGACATTGGAAGCTTAACTTATTAGAAAGTATTACAGTGTTATGGTATGTAAACAGAAATCGTGTTGAGAACAATATAAGTAAGATTCCAAAAAGGTTAAAAGGTGAAATGTGTACACTCAGGTTAGGTTATTTGATCTTATTATCATAAACTTCAAGAAAAATACTTACCGGCGTTTCCTGTGTAGTCCCGAACGTGCACAGTATAGTTGTACATCTCATCGTCAATCCAAAATTGATCGTACAATGCAAATCTCTTTTCATCTTCAAAATCTGAAAGATCGAACCTAATGGCGTTTTGTCTCTGATTAGTTAGGGCGTGTATTTTGTCGTTACCTGTAAAACAAAATACCTGTATAGACATAAAAGAGTGTTTTTCTTTAGTTTTGCGTACTGCGTGTGTGGGTGGGGGAGAGGTTCGTGCGCAAGTCGCTCTAGAGCATAAACAAATAATTTAAACTTTTGTCTTACCTAACCAGAAATTGGTGTGAACATCTCCAAACCCATTCTTGTATTCATTCCAGTCCCGATAAAAGTAGTCCGAGGGTCTTCCGAAATTCCCCCTTCTCTGAATAACCTTAAAAAGAAATATATATCATTATTACATTGGATTAATACGTATGAAGGAAGGTTGTTCCAGAAAACGGCAGTTGAATGAATAAATGAGGAAGATGAAAAATTGGTTCTGTGGGTTTGAAGTTGGACAGTAAATGGATGTTGGCTGGTGGCAGCACGTGTTCGGACTGTTTTGAAAGAGAGAACGGGAATTATTAAAGAAGCCAGTTCAGAAGAACAGTGCCCATGGAAGTATCTGTAGAAGAGGCATGCAGCAGAAACAGTGCGTCTATGAGACAGCGAGTGGAGAGACTCTGTTAGAGATGAGTCATTAATTAACCTGATTGCCCTCTTCTAATGGAATCTAGAACCCTGAGAGAGGTTTTGGGGGCACCGCCCCAGATGTGGGAACAGTGTTCCATGGTGGGGTGGGTTTGCGATTTGTACATAGTGAACAGCTGTTTGGAAGAAAAGCAACGCCGAGAGCGAAAGAGAAAACCAAGTTTTTTAGATGCAATATTTGTAATGCGCTTGTGCCAAGAGAGATTAGAAGTCAGGGTAATCCCCAAAAGAGATATATCATTTTGCCTAGAAATCGGAGTGTCACCAAAGATACGCATAGCAGCAGAAGAATCCTTTTTGCGAGATATAAGACAAGACTGAGTTTTAGAAGGGTTGAAATCAACTAAGTTGTCTTTGCTCCACTGGAGATCGGTATTTAAGGAATTGGTAGCAGATATTCGAAAAGTTGAAGCTGATTGAGCAGGGCGAGGTTTCTCAAAAATGGAAAGTGGAATGCATGTGCTATCATCGGCAAAACTATGGATAGGATTTCCAGTCAATGGAAGAAGGTCATTAATATACAAGAGGAAAAGAGTGGGGGAAAGAACTGAACCTTAGGGGACACCGGAATTATTGGAGCAGTTAGAAGACAGAGAGCCATCTACCATCACCCTCAGTGAGCGATCAGAGAGAAAACTGGATAACCAATTACAAAAAAATATTTGGCAAACCATAATATGGAAGCTTGTTTAGATCTTTATGCCAAACACGATCGGAAGCTTTTGAGATGTCAAGACCAACTGCTTGTGTTTCACCGAACTTTTCCACTGAATTTGTTCATAAATGGGTAACATAAGCCAGAATATCACCAGTAGATCCACACTGACGGAATTCATACTGGCGATCGTTGATCAGACGGAAGGTTTTTAGGTAGTTTAAGAGTTGGCGGTTAATTGATTTCTCCATTACTTTATAAAGAGTAGAAGTAATTGCAATGGGACGATAATTAGATGGGAGGGATTTGTCACCTTTTTAGGAACTGGCTGGATATGAGCAAATTTCTAAGCAGAAGGAAAAACACCTTTGGAATAAGAAAGAAAAAAAAGGCGGCAAAGAACAGGAGTAAGTTCAGGAGCACAAGTTTTGAGAACAAATGGAGAAATACCATCAGGACCTGGAGCTAAAAGAATTTGCTGTGTTTCCTTTAGTGTTGCATACTGCGTGTAGGTAATTCACCTGATTTTACTTTATGTATACGTGATCAAAACGAGTAAGAGCGATACACAGTCTGAATATATTGATAATCTTATACTTTATCAAAGCCCTTTGGATAAAAGAATTTCCTGCATATTTATTACTTCTGGCACACTTGACCAAATTGCAGCGTGAGCTTTCTTTTTGCTTTATTTTATGATCGACAATAAAATTTTGAATCTGCTACACGTGAAGGGTGGAACCTGTTTTGGCATTTCTGCACTTGCCGATAGTTATTTTAAAGCAGGAAAATGAAAACATAACAGAGAACATGTGGTGGCAGATTTGGGCTGTCTCTGATACAGCATCATCTGTTGTCTACATAGTCAACTAGGAAACTGCTGGAGAAACATTCCAATTCAAGAAGTCTATAGTGAGGAAGGCTGGACACGCACTGAAGTTTGCTGTTGAGATAAACCACTGTCCGAAGACAAGAAATTCTTAGCGGGTGAGCATAGCATAGGACGACTTTCAACCTCCCACTTTTCCACTTTCCAATTTTCCAACCCCATAAACATAAGGGGAAAAAAGCATTGGACAAGTGATGATATCCTTTACAGCCACTTAGGCATCCTGTACAACAGCAATATTGCACTTCCAATAGGCCATACTATTTCGCTCTTTTTGCACGATGCCCTTGTCATACAACAGCGATCAGAGAAATGCCCAAAGACATTCTTCTTCATCAAATAATGCAGGGCTGCACGTACTGCTCTAAGCTTCCGATTCCGTGCAAAAAATGAGAACGGCATCAGAATTATACCACGTCTCCTTACAGTGCAGATTTGGTGCTTCGCCAGTATTGGCTCATTCTAGAAATAAAAAAAGATTTCAGCAGTTAAGTTTCATCGACTGAAACATGTATAAGAACTGTGAATGTGGATTAAAGATTTTGTAAAAAAAATGGTTTGGACACGTTGAAAGAAAATAGGGATATCTCCACTCTTTTTTGTCCACTCTGTAGTCTACATATATATATGTAAGTACTATCTAATGCATATAAACCAAGGCTATAAGGCATCAGTATACTGTGTCTGTAAATTGTGTATATTCAATGATCAATTCGCCTATTTTGCCGGATGAAAAACAATAAGGTACTGAAAGAAAAGTTGTGCAACTCTCACCCGATACCAATTATCATGTATGCATATGTATTCATAAATATTTAGAATTTCTGATATAAAAAGAATAATGTTTGAATTTCAAAAATAATAATAATAATAAAATTTCGATCACGTGCAAAAAAACAAGGAACCAAATTACCAACCGTCCATCCGCCGCCATCAGTAATCATATCGCAGAAGACATGAAAGCCATCGTTCACTGTGCGACTTCGGGGCCATACCTTGTACACCCCATTGTTCTTATGACCTCCATCGAACACCTCAGCACAGTCGACAGGTCTGGAGAGACATTGAGAGGTCCCTGAAAAATGCAATATTGAATGAGCGAAAAATTAAAAAGCTCGCTTTAAAAACTGAAATTTATATGGGATTAGATCACTATATGGGATTGATTACCTTCTGATAAAATATTCTTGATCTCAGCGTCGCCTTTTTCTCTTATTACGATAAGCTCATACTTCGAGCTGCCTGTTGGGCACGCTTTGATAATCACCAGAAAAGCAAATGGAAGACACAAAACAAGTCCTAGCGCCATCTGCAAAATACATCACACATGCAATAAATATTTCACACCAAATGACTTAAAATGAATCTTACTCTTGGTCCCATAAATGATGAGAATAACAAAGCAGGGACCATCCTTTCAAATGCTAATTAGTTTAAACATAAAGGGAATGAGATTAACTTAAAATACCTTAAATGAAAATTGTTGTGGAATACCTTAACAGTCCTTTCGCAGTGAAAACATTTAAAACTTCGTTCATACAGCCCAATGCTTGCTTTATCTCTCTGTTCTACTGACACACTACTGTTCAAATTTAGCAGGAAGTAATTTCTTAATGCACAGCAACGGCTGCCTTAAGTTGCAGATAAAATTTCACTTTTTTTTCAGGGATTACGCGCTGTCACTTAACCGTTTTTCAGATCGCATTTCTTGGAAATTCAATTACGTACAATATCCATTTAGAAGAGCAACAGGGGTCTTACTTCTTCGAAATATAACTTCCGAGTTCAGAACAGTTCAAATATCAGCGACTGGCTGAATTTTTAAAGGCTTTTTCAATGGAAGCTGTAGTTATGAGGTCTTAAGTGGGGAGGAGTAAGTGTCCCCCGTAAATTATATATAGTTTACAAGCCATGATAAAACAAAAAAATCTGACAAAAACAATAATAATCTATCGCTTGTCGGTCATTTCATCACAAAAAATACAGGGATGAAATGCAATTTAATACATGCGAAGTATGAGAATCTTTATTCTGTTCTTCCAACCATTTTCTCACTAGAAAATGTTTACTTATTAAGATCGATTAGACCTTAAAGTTAGAAAAATACGAAACGGAACCTTTTAATTCAACAAAGAGGTTCTCTGGTCCACCGTTAATTTTTGAAAATTATTAACGAGAATTATACTGTTAGTGTTCAAAATTGTTCGTTTTCTTGCTGACTGATAGTTGCGAATGTTAGACAAGTATTAAAAATAAACTAGGAAGTGATGATGAATTAATCACTGGTGGAGGGACTCGTATGCATTGGGAAAATTATCTCCTTAGGTATGAGTACTAAGCTAGCTAATCAAATATATTTGTCTGAACCGATATTCCAGTTTAAACGAGATGAAATTCATGGAAATTTCAAATAAAAGTTGTATGTATTATTATTAAATTAGTGTTATCTTCGTGCAGCTTCCAACCCGGAAGCTGCACACAACGTAATTGGTAGGACCGTAAGATGTGGGAATGTACCCGGTGGATCCAGGTACCCCCTCCACCCTCCGAGTTACCATGTCCACAACAACCTTCAGTCACGTTCCGGGGGTATCCACATCTCATAAGGTCGGCCGTGACCGCTCGATTTCTTCCTCCCTGTCCTCCGAGGAAGAGCAGTGCGACCAAACCCTGCTCATTAAAGCCCTAACCACACTCTTCCTATGACCTCAGGTCTGGGCAGAACCAAAATGAGTATAAGTAAAGTGTAAAGTGTAAAGTGTGTTTGGGGTCAAACGGCACCAGGGGTTTCCCCCATCTCCGCGTAGTTTACATTGTCGTGTGATACAGTACGCTGTAAAGGCCAGAGATTTAAAAGTGTATGGATATTGTACATGATTAGTGTTGTGTACCGTTGTTCTTCTGGCCATTTAGCCGCCAGGCCTCAGCTGAGGCCAGACGTTGCCCACACTTCGCCCCGTGGAGGCAGACCAGGTACACCGATATTTTAAATAAGTACTCTGGCAGGTCCTGCCACCTAGTTTCCTGAGATTTCAGTGGCTAGGACCTAAAAAAAAAAAAATAATAATAATAATAATAAATAAATAAATAAATAAATAAAATAAAAATTAAAAATAAAAATAACTAAGTAAAAAAAAAAAAAAAAATTTTGAGAGGTTATCGCGTGGTAGTTGTGCTAGAATTGTGAGGCCGAAAATTGTGGGCGAATCTAATTTGGCTGTAATTAAGTTTGGATGTGTGGGGCATTCGCTTGCGTGCAGGTAGAGTGGGAGGGAGACTGAAGGCTGGGGGGGGCGACAGACAGAAGAATGGAGTCGATAGAGAAGGTGACTCCAAGATTTGGTGGGGCATGCCCATGCCCCACCAGAAGGGAAAGTGTGGGTGGCAAGGAGGGAAGGTGAGGTGTAAGGTGTAAGGTGTATTTAGTGTCAGACGGCACCAGGGGTTTCCCCCATCTCCGCGTAGTTTTCATTGTGGGTGTACCAGTTCACTGGAAATGCCAGAGATTTAAAAGTGTATGGATATTGTATATGTGTAGTGCCGTGTACCGTTGTTCATCTGGTCGTTTAGCCGCTGGACCCCTGCTGAGGCCCAACGTTGCCCCACCTTTGCCCCGTGGAGGCAGACCAGGAACCCAGTAGACTTAAGTTACTCTGGCAGGTCCTGCCACCTAATTTCCTGAGATTTCAGTGGCTAGGACCTAAAAAAAAAAAAAAATAAAAAAAAAATAAATAAATAAATAAATAAATAAATAAAATAAAATAAAATAATAAAAAAAAAAATAAAATAAAAAAAAATAAAAAAAAATAAATAAATAAATAAAATAAAATAAAAATAAAAAATAAAATAAATAAAGAAATAAAATAATAATAAAAGGATAAATAAATAAAATGATAAGAAAAAAAAAAAATGTATTTATATTGCATGCATATATGCATGTATACAAGCCCATATATGCACACACAACGTGCATACATGTGCCAACGTTAATCGTGGGGTTGACGTCACTTGAGTTGGGTGCATATATGTGTACATACAAGTACATATATGCACACATGCACATATGTACACACAACGTGCATACACATACCAACGTCAATCGTGGGGTTGACGTCGCTTGAGTTGGGCCAGAACGTGGGTGAAGATATTTTGGATGTATTTAAATTTAGGTGCGTGGGACTTCGCTAGCGTGAAGATAGAGAGGGGGGGAAGGCTGAAGACTGGGGGGAGAAAGACAGAAATATGGAGCCAATAGGGAAGACAGCCCCAAGTTTAGTGTGGCATGCCCATGCCCCACCAGAGTGGAAATGAGGGGGGGGCGACGAGAGAATCGTCTCCCCAGGGGAGTAGGGTTTAAAGGTGAAGGGGGCTAGGGTGCCCTCTTCAGGCTGCCGTGAGGCTTTGGGAGCTAAGCTGCAGTTTGTTGTTTGTTGTCTCTATTCTTGTCCACTTGATTCAGATTGGGACACTCATGAGGCAATCCCTGTCCCCCTTTTTTTTTTTTTTTTTTTTTCTCCTCCGTTGATTCTCTTTTCTTCTTCTTTTTTTCCTTCTTTTCTTTATTCCTTTCTTTTCCATTCATTTTCTTTTCTTCCACAGTTTTCTTTTCCAGGAATTGTCTCTGGCAAGGAGGGAAGGAGACAGAGGGACCATCACCTCCCCCCCCCGGCCAGGGAAAGGGAAGAAAAGTGGACCAGGCAAGGGCGCCAGGTCAGATCGCCAATAAGGCTAGTGTGCAGAGATCGCCAATAAGGCTAGTGTGCAGAGAGGCTCTGCAGTTTCTTCAGTCGGTGGAATGTCATTTTTGGGACATTGTCCCATCCGAGGTTTACAAAGTCCAGTTTATTTTGTAGCCATTCATTGGTTAAGATCCCATCCGAGGTTATTTAGTCCAGTCAGCTTGGATGTGCATTTGCGATTTCATTTTGTTCCTTCTGTTATGAAGTCGGATCCCTGCGGGTTTGATTTGTTCTGGTGGTCCTTAGTGGTGTCGAATTGTTTTTCAGATTATGGGCAGCTTTGATGGGTACTGCATTCTCTTCATTGCAGTGGTTGCGGCTGGGGGAAGGTCCGTCTTCTGCTGAAGAGGCCCTGAGCGAATTTTGTTAGCGCTTTGTAGCTGTCTTCTTCTTCTAGGATGAGGTGTTCCTGGTTTTGCAGTGTGAATCGAATTTCAGTGATGAGCCGGCAGCGTAGATCTTGATACAGGTGACAGTGATACATGAGGTGTTCCCATGTTTCTGTTTGGCCACAGTGGCAAAGAGGAGTGTCACTGAGTCGGAAGCCTGACAACTTGTGTCTGAATGCACCGTGTCCGGTGAGTAGGTATGTGACCAGGAGTCCTGGAGACAGCCAGTGGGGATATTTTGGATATACCGTCTGAATTGTCGGCACGAATTTCCGGGTGATTTCACCTTTGATTGAATTTTCCCAGCGGGTTTGCCAGGTCTGTTGGAGATGCAGTGTGAGTCGCTTCTTTTCCATTTTAGGGTCATTGGCTAAGTCAATCGTGTAGTTCAGGCAGGTGGATGTTTTTCCTTTGCTGAGGTGGTGTAGGATTCCGCGACGAACGATCTCCAGGTCCAGGGGGAGGGCACCCATAAGGACCTGCAGCGCGTGAGTACTCACCGTCCTGCAGGCTCTGGAGATCGTTAGCAGGGTATATCTTTGTATCGTCTCGAGTTTTCTCCTGTTGACCGCGGTGGTCGCTTTGTGGTACCAGACTCCGGCGGCATATGAAATGGCTGGCAGGAATACTGTCGTATAGAAGAGGGCGAGGGTCCTTTTCCTCAAGCCCCAGTCCTTACGGGTGACTCTTGCAAAGAGTGCAGAATAGTTTCTGATTTTATTCCTGATGTATGTCAGATGTGGTGTGAAGGATAGATTCCTATCGAGCACGACTCCCAAATGTTTTAATTCCGTTGCGAGTTTGACAGTTTTCCCCTGGACTTTGATTTGGGGAGGCCTCCTAATATCTAGGTTCCCCCTGAGTAGGACTGAACATGTCTTGGTTGGAGAAATTGTGAGTTTGTTGTTGTCAGCCCAGTCTTGCAGGATAGTGACTGCTCTATTTGCGGAGTTCTCTAATTGTGCTCTGGAGTCCTCAGCAAGCATCAGAATAAGATCGTCTGCATAGGCCTGGGATGTGACGTTTCCAAGGTTGAGATTTAGGAAGCCGTCTAGGACGACATTCCAAAGAAGAGGGCCCAGAACGGAACCCTGTGGGCATCCTCTGTGTATCAACCGTGATACGGAGCAATACGGAGTAGTGACTGTGACTGATCTGTCTGAGAGGTATGTACTGATGCATTTGTATAGATTTGCTGGCAGGTTAGCCTCCCGGAGCCTGCCGAGGACACTTGGCCACTAGAGAGTGTCAAACGCCCCAGCAAAATCTATTGCGATGACGAGGAAGTACTTTCGGTTGGTTGTGGTTGCGGCGTTAACAATATTTTCCAATGCATCTACGGTGGAGTGTTCTTTTCTGAACCCGAACTGATTTTGGGATTGAAGGCCTGCGTTTGAGTAGTGAGTTTCTATCCGATTTCGTAGAAGGTGTTCCATCAGTTTGCTCAGTACAGACAGTAAGGCTATGGGTCTGTAGGACCCTGGGAGATCCTGCTGCTTTGTTGGATTTTTGAGGATGAGCCGAAGCGTTGCCGTTTTCCAGGTGTGTGGGAAATAGCCTTCTTTTAGGCACTGGTTAAATAAATTTAGTATTTTTTCTGGGATAGTCTCAACTGCATTTTTTACGATTTCTGGCTCTAATAAGTCTGCACCTGGTGATTTCCTGTTTCTTAGTTTGGCGGCTGCAATGTCCAGTTCGATCCTAGTAAAGGGCTCCTCCTCTTCGATTGTTGTGTAGGTACTATTTCTTAGGCAGAGCGATGTTTGTTCTGGGGTGGTTGGATCCAGGTGTTTCTGGAACATGGCATCTAGGATATTATTGATGGATTCCTGCCACGTTTTGGTGTACTCCCCTTGTGGCTTCTTGGTTGCGGGGATGACTTCGCCTCTGGGGAGTTTATTTGTGGTCATACTGGGCCCGACACATCTCCTTCCTAAACACTTGTTTTTAATTGTCGGCCCACCCTGTAAACTGAAACATCCAAAAATGGCAGAGCGCCTCCCTCCCCCCGCTCGAACACGGAGGAAAACTTTATAAAGGGGAGCCACTATTAAGCCAATTGAAAACCTCTGGCCCACGTCCCCTACGTAGTATAGCGAACGTATTGTCCACATACCTCTTCCACGCCCGTAGGGGTAATGGACCAGAGGAACTCAACATCCTATCCTCAAATTTTTTCATTGATAAATTGGCAATGACTGCGCTAATAGGTGAACCCATAGCCACACCCCGGATCTGCTGATACATCACACCTGCAAATACCATAGTGTTGCCGGACCAACACAAGCTAACACCTTCACATACCGGTATGTCCTGTAAAATTCTCCTCAAATTCGTCCTATCTCTCAAAGTATTATCGCCCTGCAAGGCCGTTCTTACACAGTTCAAAGCATAATCCACGACACCACATCGAATGATATCAAAATTTATTCTTCTTCAATGTCCTGATTCTGGGCAAACCGTATAAATTCCTGACTATTCCTCACTGTCCAGCCAGTCCGTGCCAAAACTGGAGAAACCAAACCCGCCAAGAATCTGGAAAGGGCGTGCGTCAGGCTGCCCACAATCGATACGATCGGCCCCATTTTGGTTCTGCCCAGACTGGAGGTCATAAGAAGAGTGTGGTTAGAGCTTTAATGAGCAGGGCTTGGTCGCACTGCTCTGCCTCGGAGGATAGGGAGGAAGAAATCAAGCAGGTCACGGCCGACATGAGATGTGGATACCCCCGGAACGTGATTGAAGGTTGTTGTGGACAAGGTATTCGGAGGGAGGAGGGGATACCTGGCTCCACCGCGTACATTCCCTACTATCCGTGCGTGTCGCAGCCAATAACCCGCATCTTAGGGTCGTACCAATTACGTTGTGTGCAGCTTCCGGGTCGTAAGCTTCGCACGGTGATGGCTGCGGTTAAAGACCCTGTTGTGGGAGTTGACAACAGTCGGGTTGTCTACAAAATTCAGTGTCCCGATTATGAGGGATGGTACGTAGGTGAGACTAAGCGCAGATTACGCGATAGACTGGGGGAGCATAGTAGGGCGCTTAGGTTGGCTAATGTCTCGGGGTCGGCCGTTATGGAAAATCCCTGGGAAACCGGGCATGGTATAACAGCCGAAGGAGCTGTAATTAAAGATAAGGTAGAGGGTTTCTGGAACCGGAAGTGGCTGGAGAGCCTAAGTATTTGTTCCTTAGGTGATCATAGCTTGAAGGATAAGGGTTGTAGGATTAATGTAATGTGTGAGACCGTTATCCTGGATAGGGGTGAACGTTTTAAGGTCGTACAGCCCCGTGCCACTTCCGGTGCTGATATGCGGGAAACGGAGTATGCGCAGGTACCATACTGCATCCTGGGTCTGCTGGGAATTCTTAGTGCTTTATAATGAATTGTCGAAGCAGCACTACTTATGTTGAGGAAGGCAGCAGATGCTGCCGAAAGCTTCAGTCTTTATAGAATTACGATTCAACGATTGTAATCTGTACTTTAGAGTCAATTTTACTTATTTATTTGATTTTATTTCACTTATGTTTATAAAGTTACAATTGGTCAGAGTTGGTGGCATCAATTATGGATAGATTTCCTGACCACGGAGTCCTTTTTAGTGAATGAATTCCCTCTCTTTCCAACGAGTGGCTGCGTAGGGTTTGTTAGCCTTTCTCTGAATTTTCTGCAAAGATCCCTAAAATTATTCTAAAAAATGTCATGAAATTTTGAAAAATTTCAACGCTGCTGATTTATTGCAGATTTATAGCAATTTCTGTTGGGAGAAACTAGAGGCTATGAAATCGTATTGGGATCTCAAATTTTCACCAGGGACCATTGCAGTGTTGATCCGGCTTTATTTCTGGAATAATGTTTTACATCTTAAACTAATAAAGATTTTTGAACGGTTGGGAAGAGCAATTCTGATTCAATATCTTATCGATTCGAAATCGATCCTAAAACCATCTGACGGGTTAAGAATGCATTTTCTGGAAACGTATAAAATTTCATGAAAAGTTAATCATTGAAAACTGAGCTGTTTCAAGTGGATGGACGGACAGACTGATGAACATAATAAAAACAATATGCGTTTATGCATATGCGAACGTGCCTAAAAATTCCTATTATTATTTAACATTTTATGATTAAACAAACACTTTGGTCTAACAGATGGGTATGATCATTTTTCAATGAATAAAATAAAAATAAAAATCCAGTGTATTCTTCTGTAGAAATTTTATTATAACACAGGTATATAATAAACACAACTTGATGAAAATATAAAATGATAATTAATTGTATATTCAGAATAAGTTCGAAATAAAAATTGTTCAGTACGGGATTTCTCCAGTTTTCGCAGGCGGTCTAAAGTTCTTTGGGCGAATCTTCATCTCGGTAAAGGAAAGGGAATAATTGTATCCCTTGAAAGTTTTCCAGTTGACTCCGTTGGCATAGGAGCTATGGTTTCCTCTCAGATAAAGCCCGTTAAGATTGGCCCCATGACACTGCGAGTACCACCATGCCCCATTGTGGGCAAGAGAACAACTTTTTTCATACGTGTCATTATCTCGGTCTTTGGTGGAAAATTTGTGTTCATTCGCTGAGATGAATGAGTCACCTAAAAATACATCAAACATTTACCACCTGATAATTAAGACTACATCTTTATGGCAAATATCAGAACAGAATTGATACAGAGGAAATTTAAAACGCTATTAATGATAGCGTTTTAAATGTTTATTGAAATGTTAATCATCAATTTTCACTTAATACTTGCTAAATGAAAATCTAGCAAATCTCATTACCTCTTTTGAATCCTCTCACCTATTTGCAACAAAAATATGCGTCCTCAAATCTTATGTGAGGAGAGCCTTCCACAAGATCAGACTCATCAGCAACTCCCACATCAGAGTCATCGCAAAACTTAACAGCTATTTATTAAGAATCACGGAGAAAGTTATAACTAGTACAATTGCAGATACCAACAACCCTAATAAGGAATCCAGGATTCCTTCAAGCAAGATAAGCATACTATACTTCCCAGGAATCAGCACAGTCATTGTAAAAACAGCTAGAACCAATAATATCTGAACTGTCCGCTCAGTATCTACATCTATAAAACAGCATCTGACAAAAATGGAATCTTCCATATAACCAAAGGATCTTATATACTTTTTATAGTGTTCATTCAACTCTACCTATATTGGTGAATCCATGAGAAGATTACATAAGAAAATTGAAGAACACAAAAGGACACAAATGTATGGTAGAATCAAGACATCCGAAACAGCAGCTCACTTTCGCCCTTTTAGAAGCATGTGGAAGTACCAAAATCCGTAAATTCTTCCCACAGGCAAATCATACTAGAGAACCTTCAAAGAAGCCTTCTTTATCCAGTGTTTTCCAGCGTCGGCTGTTTAACAAGGACCCCAGTTTCAACTTGTCTTACTACGTGACCGGTTGAAACTCAATTGAGTCTCAATTGAGATTCAATTGAGCCTCGAGACGTCGCCAAAGTATTTAGTATAAATTGATGTTGTTCACTTCAATAAACATTTAAGTGTTTTTTGATTTCCTGTAAATCATAATTAAAAATAATCTTACTTAATCTTCAACAAAAATTACTACAAACATCTTTATAATGTTATTAGCTACTATTTCTTCCATAATTATGTTAACTCAACAAACGAAAATTTCTCTTGATATGCAAATTAGATACTAAATGACTTTCATACCAGCGTTTCCGGTGTAGTCTCTAACGTGTAGTTTGTAGGAATTTTCTTCACTTTCGATCCAGAAGTGATCATAAACAGCAAGTTTTGAATCGTTTTCAAAGTCTTTTAGTTCGAATCTGATAGTGGTTTCTCTCTGATTGGAAATAGCGTTTATTACGTCATTACCTTAAAAAAAATTGTAAATTAGGCATCTAAACTTAAAAAGATAAAAATTCTTTTAGTATATATGAATTACCAGCTAGTGTTCAATTTTTAAATAGAAAATAAATAAATAAGGCATTGAGACTAATATTACAAAATCACGTATGTGCTTCCCTCTAGTGGCATCTATGGAAGTCTACGAAAAAAAAAAGGGATCTGTTACTGCATTAACTAATAAACATAAAGAATAAAATAAAGTGAAATATTAACAGATAAAATGGATAATTTTTTTCCAAAAAATATAGCAAAAACTTTTAAAAATTTACAGCATAGATAAAGTTCATTGTACTACAGTTCTTTAATGTTAAAATTATACTGGACATTACAGTTCAGATTTTATGATTTTAAACTTCAATTTTTCTTAATCATCTGCTATTTTTTTTTAATGGAAAAGTTGTTCCCCGTCCTCGGTTTAGTCTAAAAACGCATTGGTGTACTTCTGAAACGAGCGTAAATCGAAAAAAATAATAATAATAAATAAATAAATAAATAATAATAAGAAGAAACGGAGAGAAAACCAACGTAGATCGATTGTATTAAATAAAAAAAAAAAAAAGAAAAATAAGAAGAAGAAAAGAGAAAAAAGAAACGAATGGAACGATTATATGTGATGTTCGCTCTTCGGTATAAGCAAAATTAATTCCAGTGCCCTTGAATTGAAAGAGCCTGCAGATTGCATAAATGGATAACCTTACGAAGATTCATAATATTTTAAACTAGTTCCATTGCCGAACAGTATAAACAAGAACAAAAAAAAAAAAAAAAAAAGAAACGAATTTGTATATATTTTTTCATACTGTTTTTTTCGAGTCTTTTTTCACCAACCTTGCGTAAGGTTGTACTACATTGTACATTGTACTACAGTTCTTTAATGTTAAAATTATACTGGACATTACAGTTCAGATTTTATGATTTTAAACTTCAATTTTACGCAAGGTTGGTGAAAAAAGACTCGAAAAAAACAGTATGGATATACCCAACCGCAGAGGCCTGTTTGGAGAATTATATTTTTTCATACCTAACCAGAAATCACGTTCAAGATCTCCAAAGCCACTTTTGTACTCAGTCCATTCTCGGAAAAAATAATCTTGCGGTCTTCCAAAATCGCCTCTCCTCTGAATGACCTGAATAAAATAAAAATTCCTTTAGCGATCCACAAAATACTTAGAAAAGTAAAGTAAAAATTTAACATCGACACAGAAAACATTTAACGTTTTAACACATAAACATTTATTATTCGCTAGGTAATGCGATTTAAGTTAGATCCCGATAATCCGAATCTCGTTAAACCGAATTTATCCTTATAAAAAATGAACTTATGTCTTTTTCAAAATTTTAAAATTGCTATTGTTGTTTTTGGACCTTTCAGAATTATGAAAAGTAGGAGGAGGATTTTCTTCTGTTGTTTCTGTGGTCTGCAAGATTTCAACTGTCTAATGAATGCAACAGTCTTAGTTGCATTCACTAAAGAACGAACTGCACCTTTACAATAAGTTGGCATGATATTGCACAACTTTTAAACAAATGAATTCGCTAAATTAAGAGCTTCTCTGGCAGATGTCACTGTTTAGCACTAATTTTAAAATAGTTTCGTTTAATATCAGAACTTATAACGTTAAAAATGCTGTTGAAATACATACCGTCCATCCTCCACCTTTAGTAGTCATATCACAGTAGACATCCACACTGTCTTTTACCGCGCGGCTTCTGGGCCATATCTTGTAGATCCCATTACTATTGTGTCCTTGTTCAAGTACCTCAGCACAGTCCACAGGTCTAGGGCGACACTGTCCGCATTCCACTGGCCAAAGAAAATAGAAATTTACTCAAATAAGAGAAAAAAACTATAGTTATGAAATTTTTCTATTGATTATACCATGTTCATAATAGAAAAGAGATTTTGAATATTTCTTATACCTTTATTAAGAACATCATTCATTGCAAGAAAAGCATCAGTAATCTTCAGTCTGGGGTTACTAATGTCGCATTTGGTGTCAACTGTAGCGTAGGATTCACTTGCCACGAGTAGAACTGATACCAGAGTAAGGATCCAATATAATTCCATCTGTAAAACAGGTTCGTTAGAAAGCAAGACATCCCTACAAAGATTATTGGAGCATAAATGCAGTTTATTTAATAGATAGATGCCTCCGTTGGCAGCGCAGTGGATAATCTCACTGAGAAGAGGAACACTATCCACCTCGCAACTCCTGAGGGCCACAGTAACATAAAAAGGAAATATTAAATGATATAATATTCGTACTACTTACGTTCTTTTAAAATATGAAAGATCTTGAAAGGATTTCTGATTTCTTGTGCTGATGCAGTCGTGTGCATGCTTTTATGCTTCTGTTTTTGACAGTGACAAGCTGCAGTTCAAAATTTAACAGGAAGTCATTTCTTAAAGCAAAGCTATGGAGGAGTTAAGTTACAGATGAAAATGTCTCATTTTTTTAGCAATTAAAAGAATTAATTTCTTCTTCTTCTGCTTCTTAACTCTCAGATCACATTTCTTGGAAAGTCGGAAGTATTGCGTGATTTATCCATTTAGAAGAGCAATATGAAAGTTCTTCAAACAAATTTTTAATTTTAATTATATATATACAGAGTGTTTCTAAATTATATGAGTATTTCAGGCCCGTTAGAAAATAGTTCATGATTTTTTATTTAAAAAAAGAGCAAAATGCAATTTTTATGCGCCAATCGAGAAAAGTTTTTCTGCGCATCAGCAACATTGCCAGTTCATTCCTCCAATAATAATTGGAGGAATAGAAATAATAATCGTCGGATTTCTATTAGTCCGATTTTAATAAAATTCGGTACAGATCAACATTTTTTTAAAAGGCTCAAATAAAAAATTTCGTGAAAATTCGTCCACTGGAGATGAGTTGTTACATGCGGACGGACGAACGAACTTGGTGAAGACAATAGGCGTATTAACATATATGCTAAAGCGTATAAAAATGGCTATGGAATTTTCGACAATTAAAAAATAATCTTTTTTTTTAATTTAAAAAAATCTGTTCATGATTTTTACAGCATTGCTTATGCAGCTATATTTTTAAACTAGCCTTGGCACTATCATCAAGTCCAAGTGCTTCACCCTTAGACTTGGAGTATGATGTTAAAAATAATTCTGTGGGTGCGTAATACAAGTCACTTAATAAAAGTGATTTCCCTTTTAATAATATTAGAATGTTTTCGTTCGTTTGTTTTCTTATTCGAACTGAAATTTGAAGAAATTCAAGTCCTTCGTGAAGAATCGCTTTGTATGATTTCTGCCTGGATCAAATTTACTTCCTAAACCAACTTTGACCGAAACACTAACCAATACAGTGTCCAAATCGCCTTGTAGCATACAAGTGTTTGGAGAACGATAAAAGCTGACAGGTCCTACGTTTAATGAGGTCAAGGATGCGTTTACAGAAATCCTGCTGAAAAGATCAAATTCTTTCTACAAAAACATGAACAGACAGACTACTTACTGGAATAAATGTATTAATCCTTTTGGACACCAATTTTAGACCTGTAAGCATATATGCATAATGCACCTATTGTCTTCACGTCCATCTGTCCGTACGTTCGTTCGCATGTAATAACTTGATTCCCAGTAGACAGATTTTCATGAAATTTTATATTCTGCTGTATTAGAAAGATTCGTCGAACATTCCCACATTTAATCAAATTAAGACCGAAGAAAATCTAGTAATTATTATTTGTTTATTTTCTTACATATCACATAGGATAATGATGTTGTCGTAGGGGTTTTTAGGAGAATAAGCGACTAAGGCTGTTCCATGTATACTGTCTGTAAAATGCGTGTGTTCTGAGGCCGATTTTCTGTTTTCTGGAAAAAACCCCGCGTTTCCGGGAGAAAAAACCATGCTACCTCGTCTGAGACCGAATAACTCAGCCACATTGAGTAAAAGGCCATGTTAAATACGATCAAATTGCCTTCTGTGCATCGTTTCCTTTAAGTCAAGTGGTCAAGCGCCAGGATACAGAAGTTAGGTCCTTCAGGCTGTTAGAGACATCCTTTCAGGTATGACAAGCTGGGCTTGCTACCTGGGGGATCTAAAACGCTGATGGAACCGATATTCAGGTTCTATAGGTCCTAATATCTTTCGTGTTTGGGGTGTTCATAGATTAAAAAATACACGCGTTTCGATGACTGTGGTTCAAACTCAAATTACTACTATATATGGTGATGTTCTTGTTTTCTCTCTATCTTTTGAACCTATTACCTTTGTGCTTCTCCCGAAATTTAAACAAAACAAAAGCCTTTTTCTTTTTTTTTTTTAATCATGATTTTGATTTATGATCAACCAACAAGATAGCTGTTCAGTACCATACAATACAGATTTCATTTCTAAAATGACATAATACAACTACACTGGGTGATCACTGAATTATGACCAGCCCTATGAAAATTGACTGCGACCCGTTGAACACGTGAGGTACGAGAGTGCGGAGTTAGTCGACCTACGTAATAGATAAGGTGTCAGTGGTTCAGTAGGTAGTAAAATTCCGAGCATGATGGGTAAAAGGAAGGATTCATCGGACTTTGATAAAGGACAGATTGTGGGAGCTCGACGAGCTGGTACCTCGATTTCCCAAATGGCTGAACTGGTGGGGTGTTAGAGAGCCTCCGTAGTTAAAGTGTGTCAGGACTATCGTCAAAATGGTCAAACAACGACCCGACGGCAAAATTGCAAAGGTCAGCGAAAGGTTGATGTTAGAGATGAGTGCCTGATCCGACGACTCGTACAGGCGAACAGGCATAGCACTGTTGAAGAGTTGAGTACCCAATACAACATGGGCCAACCCGGAACAATATCTGGCATGACCATGCGTCGCAAACTCGCACGTATGGGCTATACCAGCAGCCGACCCCACCGACATCTTCTCCTAACCAAGGTTCATCGTCGTAAAAGGCTTACCTGGTGCAAAGAGCATGCAAGTTGGACGTTAGAAGACTGGAAGAAGGTGTGCTGGTCGGATGAGTTATGTTATTTACTCCACATCGTGGATGGTCGCGTACGGATTTGGCGTCAACAACATGAGGCTCTTCATCCACCATGCATGGTATCAAAAGTGCAGGTTGTATGGTGTGGGGCATGTTTCACTGGCAGGAACTTGGACCCCTGGTGCATGTGGAACAATGTATCAGTGGTCTCCGCTATCGGCAACTGTTTGCCGACTGTGTACACCCCGCTATGTTACACCTTTTCCCGAATCGGGCACTTGTTGTGCAGGAATGGTTTGAAGAACACAGTTCTGACTTCCGGCATATCGATTGGCCTCCGAACACTGTGGAAAGGCATATCAGGCGTCTGAATACACCAATCACCTCCATACCTGCATAGTCGCATTACACACAGCTTTGTTGGCCATACCTCCCGAACGCTTCCGACATCTCGTTGAATCAATGCCACGTCGAATAGCTGCTGTACTGAGGACAAAAGGAGGACCTACGAAGTATTAGGTAGGTGGTCATAATTCAGTGATCACTCAGTGTATGCAATCCAATAGGAATATTGACATCCCTATCGACTAATAGTAAGGCCGCGACCTAACTTCTTGCGTACTCATTCTAACCTCCACCGTTTTCCATCTATTGGTTCGCATGAGGCGGGACAGTATGCGTTCACCACGACCATCGATGAGGAGTGTTCGTCCACTGTTGGCCCGTCAACTGCTACTGCTCTGTGCACTGTCCTTCCACTCTTGGAACACATCTACAGCATTCTGTGAACAACCCATAAGGTTCAAAGTTTCCGATGTACTGTAGCCCTTCAACGTACCCTACTATCATCCCTTTTCGAAGTCCGTCAGATCAAGTTCCTTGCCCATGTCGATCAAGTGCTTCGTATGGACCGCATGCCACATACTTGCATTGGCAATGTGTTCTGTCTTATATACAGTGGCACTTAACCTTTAGTTCAACTCTGATAGGGTACACGCTGATGAATACAGAACTCTGTAAAATGGACAGAGATAAGTAAAGTGTAATATTTTAGGTGAAAACATTTATGGTGGCACTAGAGTAAAACCGTTTAAATTTTTGAAGGGTTTGATCGCAAAGTCTGCATTTTATTCTTGCATAATATCCTACTTTTATTCTTGCATAATACCCACTGCTTCTCTGCCGAATCAACGTTAGTTACTGAGTTGGCGTCATTTAGGAAGTGACGTCATATGAACCTACTCTACTGAATACGTACTTTACCGAATTAACGTTAGTGACTGAGTTAGCATCGTTAGCGCCATTAATTTGTTTTTTATCATAAAATGAAATAATTAATTATTTCTTGCTCACGCCAATCAATAATTGAAAACAGATCCATTTATGAATCACACATTTTATTAACACGATAATACAACAAAAAATCCACAATCACATTCTCGAATTTGGACAGATTGGGAAGAAAAAAAACATTTACATTTCTGTGTAAAACAATAAATAATACATTCACTGAACCAAAATATTAGAAACCTTTTTCAATTGTCATCAACAGATAATTTCAGTTTGGTTGTTTGTTTTTGTTTTTCAAATAAATACTGCGCGATTTCTGGGGCAGATAGTCAGTACTCCAAGAAGGAGATCCCAGGAATTTAAAGCGAATTGTTCCATAGTTCAATGCGAAGATTGGACTATGGAACAGTGGAAAAAGATCATATCGTCTCACTTTTTTATCATTGATCATCAATGATGAAATGTTACCACCTGTAGATACCACTCTACAGGTGATATCATTGATGTTTGTACAGACTGGGTCCACACATTAGAAAGTTGAGTTACCTCTAGTGATATCCTTCTGTCTATCGGACCAACTTTATTCTGAAATGCTTCATTTTTATCCCGATCGACGTGTAAGGCTGTAATTCTTGAAAAAGGTGACCCTACTAAAAAAAAAAGAATAAAGATTTCTAATTTTTTGACCAGTGAGCATAGTTGGCTGTATGTTCAAAATTAGAAATTGTTCATTTCGGAATTTCTGTTGTTTGAGTCTGTCTGTTATTATCTTCTGATTTAGGTAGTCTAAAGTTCTTTGGGCGGATCTTCATCTCAGTAGAGGCAAGAGAATAATGATATCCCTTAAACGTTCTCCAGTTGACTCCGTTGGCATAAGTGGTGTGATTGCCCCTTAGATAGAGTCCATTAAAATTGGATGAATGGCAATTGGAGTACCACCAAGCCCCACCGAACTCCACCGCACAATTTTTATCATATACGTCATTATCTCGCTCTTTTGTGGAGAATTTTTGTCCATTTAATGCGCCGAATGAATCACCTAGGAATATATCAACTGAGAATTACTATTTTATCAAGACATTCTCCTTAAACTATGCCTTTATATCAAATGCACTCCGTGACATTGAAATTGCAACACCTTGAAGGAATAGAAATACAGAAAATATGTCTGTAAATTGCGTGTGTTCTGTGGTAGATTTTCTTGACGAAAAACCCAAGTTTCCAGGAGAAAAAGCTATATACCCTCGCCTAAGACTGAAAAAGTCTTAGGCGAGGTCTTAAGTCTTAATCTTCCACCCGGTGTGAGGATTATTCACATTGGATGGTGATTTGTATGCACTTCCCATCTTGGGTGCTGCAATTTCAATGCTACAGAGTGTATCCAAAAATTGATATGAGGGATAATCTTATTAAACAAGGATTAATTTTAATTTAAAGTCTTCTAAAAACGTATTTTATTTGATTATGCTAATGGAAGTTCTATAATTAACTGGTTTTGTTTGGATGAAATTTTATACCTCAGAAGTTTTGTTTTCAAAACTAATATAAACAGATATCAAATAACTTCCATACCAGCGTTTCCACTGTAGTCTCGAACATGTAATTTGTATAAGTTTTCTTCATTTTCGATCCAGAATTCATCATAAACAGCAAACTTTGACTCTTTTTCAAAATCTTTCATTTCGAATCTGATAGAGTTTTCCCTCTGATTTGAAATTGCGTTTATTTTATCATTACCTTCAAAAAAAGAAACATCTTAAATTGGTAACTGAGCATAAAACATTGAAAAAACAGAAAAAAAAAAAGAATTATGGCAATTGGGAATTTTAAATTCATTTCAGCAGCAAGAAATCCTAATCGATCCAATATAAGCATTTGTTATAAACATTAGGAACGAAAAATTTTTTACAATTTTAAAAATGGTTTTAATTATTTAAAATCCGCTGTTTGTATTTCTTTCAAATTGCAATAATATTCCAATTTGCCTACATCATGAGATTGCCTGTCGAATTTATAATTTAAAAATTATTAATTATTTTATTGATAATAGAAAATTCCTATTATTATTAAATCTTTAATTGTATCGATAATTTAAATGAATCTATTTGTGGTTTGCCGTTTATTTTTTAACAGAAGTCTTCCTTATTTTAAATCATAAATTACTGAATTATTTATTTAAATTATTTAAATAAATCATAATTTATTGAATATGATTTATTTAAATCATAAATAAAATTCCCATTATTAATTCTTTTATTAAATTCATAATTTAAATTAATCTATTTGTGCTTTACCATTTCTTATTTTTTTTAACAGAACGCTTCATTATTAAATAACGATAAAATGTTTATTTAATATATAAATTTATGTTTAAATTATTATACATTTAAATTACTTCAGCAGTGTTCAATGTGTTTCTCTATAAATTTCAAAATTCAACTGAAACACATATGTGCTTCCCTCTAGTGGTAAACTTTATAAATATTTAGTGGAAAAGATATTTTCTGTTGTCTAGTTGGGTTTTTACTTATGAATTAAATGAACAAATATTCCTATCGATCGAACTAAAATTTGTAGGATATACCACCCCAAAAACAGCCTTCTAAAACAAGCATAACTTGCGCCTGATCTAGCATAAATGATTCATTTTGAATATTTGAAAGTTACGGGCAAATTAGGCTTAATATTAAATGAGCTCATGAAGAAATCGTTTTCTAGCGTGTCTGTTTGTCTCACTGGAACTATATATAATTTACAAACATAGATGCACTATAGACTGAAGGGTAACTTGACAAAATATCTGATAAGAATGGTTTTAAAGGACATTATTAGTAAGAAATAAATAGTTTGTACCTAACCAGAAGTCACGTTCAAGATCTCCAAAGCCACTCCTGTATTCAGACCAGTCTCGGTAAAAATAATCTTGGGGTCTTCCAAAATCGCCTCTCCTTTGAATGACCTGAACAAAATAAAACTTCCTTTATCAATACATTAAGAGTATTTTGTAGCAAATGTAAAAGTAAAGGCGTAAAATCTGGAAAAGGCGTAAAAGAAAGGCTGCTAAAATACAAACCGTCCATCCTCCACCATTGGTGGTCATATCACAATAGACATCGAAGCTGTCTCTCACAGCGCGGCTTCTGGGCCATATCTTGTAAATCCCGCTGCTGTTATGTCCTTCTTCCAGAACTTCAGCACAGTCTACAGGTCTAGAACGGCACTGTCTACTCTCCACTGTTCAAAGAAAACAGATAGTCAACACACAAAATAATAAAATGAAGAGTAAACTACCAAACCTCCAAGTTCTTCAAGTAAAATAAATCGTACGTTTTACAGTCTGCATTAATTTCTTATGTTGTCATATTTAAATGATTATTTCATAAAACTAGAAAGTTTAAAATTAAAACAATTCCTTCCTATACCTTTATCCAAAATGTCATTCATTGCAAGGAAAGCTTCATTTATCTTTTCTCTGGATCTACTGATGTCGCATGTGATGCTGCTATCAGTAGCACAGGATTCACTTGCCACAAGTAAAATCGACATTAATGAAAGGGTCCGATATAACTCCATCTGTAAAATAAATTAATTAAAATTTTAAATAACAGTTGTACGTATTAGATTACAACAAATATATAGATATACTAATCGCAGTATCTGCAAATTCTAAAATAACTTAACTGATTAAAAGACATACAGGTTCCTACTTTAATCAACAAATGACAAGGTAGAAAAGGCAGTAAACAAAGAGTCAAACTTTTAGTTTACTCTACCTCTATTTCAGTAATCTCTTCCTTTCTGTTTCTCTCAGCTTCTCAAATAAAATCTCACACAAAATATTACTTAATCAGTTCTAACTCGTAACCAGCTGTATCCTGTTGCCTTTCTCATTTCCCAACAGGGAAATTTTAATTCCTGCAGTTTGTGACGTCAGCCTTCTGAAGGCAGTGTTACCACTCTAGCCTAGACGCTGATTATCTTCGGGCAATCGTAGGGTAAAGGTCGAAAATTTACGGCTCATTTACGAATCTCGTGTCTACCTTGTCTGTTAAAACACCGGTTTCAAAATATGACTTTCACAAACTTCTTTCGCTGTGAATCACAGTCTCAGAGGTAGAGGACAGGGTAATGCCCCTTTAATATGAACTATCCTCACCTTAGGGATCACTCCCGAATATATTAACACACCCTGAGGGAATAATCACTCTTCCAACTTTCAAAATACATTTATTCATCCCTTCTGCTGCTTCTATTGAGCAACCAAAATGTTCTTATACAGTTTCTAGCTAATCGTTTCTACTTTCCAAGTTATCCTTTGGTTGATCAGCCGTTAGCCACTACCATGGAAGAAAAGTATCACTCCTTTTGATAATCGTCCATCGAAGCCAAGGTTACATGTTCAATTAAAAACTGTTTTCCAGTTGATAGATGTAAATTATATCTTTAAAGAATATGTATGGGAAAGAGTGGTGAGATCCATGCAAGCAAATATTCAAAACTTCAGAACTACTTACGTTCTTTATGCTCAGTTCCTTTGGTGATTGAAATGTCCACGAAATCGATATATCCTTAAACAAGGGGAATTAATTAGCTTGAAATAAATGTATATAAGTAAATTTAAAGAAGACTATTTGAAATATAAACTTTAGGTCCTTTTATTATATAATTATTAAAGCTAGCTCCTTTTGGACGTGTTCTATACCTTCTGGTGAACATACAGTGGTGTACGCTTACTTTTATGCTACTCTTAAAAAGATAGCGTCGTGTCAAAGTTCAAATATAGCCGGATGTAGTTTCTTAATTCACTGTAACAGTTCATGTGAAATATATCAAATTAATTTAAGCCTACAGTCGTCACTGGAAAATCCTAACAAAAATGAAAAAAAAGCCATTATCAGTCTAACTGAACTCTTATTGAAGATAAACGTCACTACTGTTATTGGAAGACATTTAATCTCATTTCGCTGATGTATCCTTATCTAATGGAACGGCCAAGCTGGGAATACCCATGGCTGACCCACTACGTACTTTGGAACCTTGACCGCTAATTGCTACACAACCTAAAAAGCTGAAGGTTTGGAATATCCAGTGTATTTTGTTTGGACTTAAAATTATAATAAATTGATTTTCTGTTTATACTCCTGGAATAGAAGAACTGACGCAGTTATGACTTTAATTTGGTAACTAAATTAATATCTTTTTATTAATGAATCGAGACTCATTTGAAAACTTTGTGTATAGATCAAGGTTGTCCTCCTACCAAGCCAGTGAACTTGTTCAGTTCCAAAAGTACTGAACAAAGTCAGTATCCATTCATTCTACTGAAATCTCACGAACTGATGTTTTCTCTTCCTCATCTACCCCTCCTACTGCTTCCTCATCTATCCCTCCCACGCTGCTCGACAAAAATAACAGCACATGTGGAAAACGTGGTGTAATTCGTGCAGCTTGCGATAAAACGGGATAAAATGTGGTATTTTATCCGAATGATCCCCTCCAATGGCTGAACAGGCCTGACAGCGATAAATCAGGCTCGATATAAGGGAGTCCATAAGATTCTGTGGCAAAAAACCCATTCTTCCACCAACATAGACCAACAAATCCCAATCTTCCACCAGCGCGGACATTAATATACCAAGTAATCGAGAAGTTGGCTATCGGCGTGCAAAGCGACGCCCAAGGGTGTCCCACACATGTTCGATCGAATTTACAGTGGCCAACAAAAATCTGCATCACCTTAAAAAAAGTAACATTTGTAGTGAAACGTATAAGATATTGTTTGATTACAGTCATTTTGTTTGTCGCAAAGCAAAGCAAAGGTCGCAAATTGCGTCAGATAACGCTTCTATTGCATCAGACAGTAATTGCAAGGTATTGCATCAGCCGTTTCTATGAATACCGCGTTGGAAGGGTATACACGCTCATTAGTATCCTGTTTTGTGGAGGTGTGAGCATGGCTCCATATGTTCAGTTGACACCAAGAAAAAAAAGTGTAGCTGTTGCTCTGTCCCAGGAAGGGACAGAGAAACAGCTACACTACCTGGATCCAGGCCGTAATAGAGTGCCTTCCCAAGATCGATATCTGAAACGGTTATGCCTTGGTAATGTCCATGCTAGTGCTTCTGGTCTAAAACTAGACATTGAGATGGCCTCTGGTGTTTAAACAAGTGAACGAACTATCCAAAGACAGTCTGCGTGGGTAGCACAATGGTATCGTCACCATCCTCCCCAAATCGGGTGGAAAAGGCCCTGGTTCGAATCCCGTCGGTGACGTGAGGAACTTTAGTGGGCTTTTTTCACTACGTGGCTGAGTTAGTCGGTCTCAGGCGTAGATAGCAAGGATTTTCTCCAGAAACTGGGTTTTTCGCCCAGCAAAACAGGCAAATCGACCAGAAAACACACGCAATTTACAGTCATAATACATATTGCTTATATGTAAGAGATTACGGGTGGCCCTAATATAATAATTTGAACTTTTTTTTTTTTTTTTTTTTACTAGATAAGCATAAACTAAAACCTTCACAAATGTCTCCACCACTTAGGGCTGTCCTATCCTTCAAAGTATCATCCCTACTCAAAGCCTTCTGCACACTACCCAAGCCATGTTCAACGGGTATACATATGAACAAAGAAACAACATCGAAAGATGCCATAATCTCACCCTCTTCTACCTCCTGAGCACGAACGAACTGCACAAACTCCCTGCTGTTTTTAATGGTATAATCCGAGTGCCCCACTACGGAGGATACAATTTCAGCCAGAAAATCTGGAAAGTGCATGCGTCGGACTGCCCACAAACGACACAGTAGGCCTAAGAGGTACCCCAGCATTGTGCACTTTAGGCAGGCCACAAAATCTAGGCAAATGGCAGCCCGACGCACGCAACCTACAGGAAACCTCCTCGGATATTTATCCCGCCTTGCGCTAGCTGTGGACTAATTTATTAACTAATCGTTCCACTCCTCCCAAGGGATTACTACGAATGGTCCTATACGTAGATCTATCATTTGATGAACTAAGGGCCTTTTCCTGATATTCATCTTTGTTCAACACTACCGTGGATCTACCCTTGTCCGCACTTAGTACCACAATACTATCATCTTGTTTTAATTTCCCTAATGGTCTTCCTTGTGCAGCTGTTAAATTGGAAGAGGTTTTGCTCGCTCAAGACAGCCAATTACGTGGGTTCATCCGTAGCTGAACATGCCTGGGAAACTGGGCATGGCATTACAGCTAAAGAAGCCTTGATCGTGAATAGAGCGCATGACTTTTGGAACCGGAAATGGCTAGAAAGTTTAAGGATATGTTCGTCTGGACGCTATACTCTTAATTGGGATAATGGCTGTCGCATTCATCCACTCTTTGAGGCCCTTATCCTGGGGAGAGACCAACGGTTTAGAATGATTCGTTCTACGTATATCCTAACCGTACATCCAGAAGTTGGTTAACTCTATGCCAGATCGTTGCAAGGCTGTAATTGCAGCTCGAGGAGGAAAAACAAAATACTGAGCACTTATTTTGCTGATTTACAGTGCATCATACTATTACGTTAACTTGTCATGATTGCCATTTGCATTATTTCTCATATTTCCATTATTAACGCATTTTACCCTTTGGGAAGATATTTATGGCAATTAGGTATATCAGGCGGAGTCTTTTTATTGGATTTCATTCGCAGAGATATATATCACATCTAACAAATGCATTTCGAATATTTCTGCAATCCACAATGCAACGCAGAACACATTATTTGCAAAATTCACAAGTGATGAAGTTTTTTTGTCCGCCTCTGTATGTCTGTGATCGTGTTGGCCAGGGAAGTCATTGGATATCTTCATTTGAAGATATTGCTCCACCACTTGAACGCTATGTGCAGTGGCATTGACGTGCATTAAAAAAAATTGGGCCAACCGCACCCCTAAAAAGCCGCCCATGGGATTCGAGGATCTGTTCTCGGATCGAGGATCTGTTTTTGATAGGTACCCCTATCAAAAAGGAAGCCAGTGGTTATATGGATACAAAGCACTGGCTTCCTTGCATAGAGTTCACTTGAACTGAGCCTTCTTAACACAGTGCGGTTGGACTTATTTTCACTCGTGGCCTCAGAAACCGCAAGAGAGAGTTAATGACAGGATATCGTAATATTCTGTCTTGCTGTTAGATCCAAATAGCGGTGTGATGTGGTTGTAGCCATCGGGCGACCTTGGCCAGTTGTTCTTGTACTGGTTCCTGTCTCCTGAAACTGCTTCTATGATGCTGAGACGGCACTGTGTGACACATTGAGCCAAATTGCCACCTCTGCCCAGCTTCAAGTCGTCCCATCATCTCAAAGAATCATCTAAACGATGATGACTTGCCTTTTGTTGCATATGCCAATGACGTGGTCATATTAGTGTATGACAATTCAAGATCACAAATGGAGACTCGAGTGGCAGATATCTTAGAGAATTTAATTGATTTTAGTAGACTATACAAAGTGCAAATATCCTTCACAGAAAACAGTACATATGTTTCTGAAAGGTCGATTAAGCATGAACAGATGTCGAGGTGTAAGAGAACATGGGGTTTCTCACTCCTCGAATATTAAAACAACAAGGTATTTGGGTGGAACTTAGAGGAACATCTGCTCTCGTGGACAGAACAGTTGGTATAATCGTTGTCCTACCCACACTAGTTGGAAAAGACCTGAGTTTGAATCCTGTCAATAACGCAAATAATTTTATGGGTGTTTTTCATAACGTAGCTGAGTTAGTTGCGTTTGAGGTGAGGGTAGCATGTTTTTTTGTCCGGAAACTCTTGGGTGTTTCATCCAGCAAACGGTTGGTATCGACCGCGGAACACGTGAAATTTTCCACCGGGTGTGGGAAGTGTGGTGATTCTACTAACTGTGCTACCCATAAGGGCACGGAACATGTGAAATTCTTAAAAAATAAGATTTGCACGTTGTACATCAAGCTCAGAAGGGTTTTTGAGGTAGATTGGGAAATAAAAGGAAGCGTTTTAATTATTATATGAGTGCCTTATTTGTTCCCATTATAACCTATTCTCCTGATGCTTGTCTACTTAAGATTTCAAATTCTGTTGTCAAAAAGCATTTTCTACAGCTACTCTAGCTTGTCGTACATTTTCGACTGACGCTTTAAAGGTTCTGGCAGGGAGTCTCCCGTTTGATTTGCTGAACATCGTTCCAGATGTTCGGCAAATACTAAGAGAACATCTAGAACGATGTACAAAGATGTTCTCTTAGTAGGAATACTAAGGAATACCTACCTACCAATCTTTAGGAAAGATTAGTAGGAACTTTAGAACGTGACTCTCTGTGGATCATATTCATTCACAGGAGATTGATCAATTATTTTTCGATAGTGTCCAAACGGAGGATGAATTTAAGAACTAGTTAGTGGAGCCCGCCTCCCAGTAGCAGTGATGGAAATACGATTCATTGGGATGGACAAGTGCATCTGTCTTAAGTCATTTCATTTAACTGAGGCTAAGTGGTTTTCATCCTTTTGTTTCTGATGTTTGTTTGAGGTAATTTATCTCTTTATTTTAGTCTGAAGAGCAGCATCTGATAAGCCTTTAAGTTAAGAGCTAACCAGGTATAACTACATTTCAGGAAGTGGGTTAAATTAAGTACAGTACTTTAATTGGAGCACATAGGATTGACATCCCCGACCAGGCAGAATATATATATAGTGATGGCACGGTGATCTGTCAGTTCGTCAGTACGAAGCCGGTGTAATGGTGAAAGGAAAGAACCTGAGGGAGTTTGAATGGGGAATGATTTGAGGCAATTGGAAGGCAGAGGCCAGCATCTCGGCAACCGCAGGCATTTTCCGCTATTCGAGGGTCACTGTAGTAACGGTGTGATGGGAATGGTCCGAAGACGGACACTCCGTCACTACAGAGACCCTTGAAAGCTGAAAAGGCCTGCGGATGGGGACAGCACCACTGGTTGATACTCGAGGTTAACGGCTTTTGGCACATGATGTTCAGTTAGCAAACAGCTCCCAATCTCAGTTAATGGCAGATTATAATAGGCCTATGGAGAAGGCGACCTGTTCATGTGCCCATCTTGACGGACTGTATCGACTCCACTTGCAGTGGAAACGGGACAACCTTCCTGGAATTAGAAGACTTAAAAAGTATCACCTATTCACAAAAATTACACATGTACATTAACCGTTGCTGAAATGATTACTTTTAATTTATTTTAGTACTGTAAAATATACATGGAACTAATGAAATAACACAACTTTTCTTTAAATTAATGTAGAATAAAAATAAAATCTATTTACAATAAATATAAAAATATAAATAAGAATTTATGAGAAAATAAAAGCGATAAAATAATGAAAATAAAACCACTAAAATACCGATAAAACGAGACTAAAACCGTTAAAATCCCGAAGCTTTCAGAGGCATCCGTCTCCTTTCTCAACAGTAAGATTTTTATGGTACTACACATCCTTAAATAACAGTAGGCTCACGGCTCTCAGCACGTGGTTCCACAGGAGCATGGGCAGTATTCTCTTCATGCGCACTGGAACCGGAAATGGCTCGGGAGCGTGCCAGGCGGAACCGATCATCCCATCAGAAAATTACAGCCTTAAAGAGGGGATGAATACGAATTCCCCTGTCTCTGTTAATGGTATTGTTCTCAGAAGAACAAATCCGGCAGCTCTCAAGCCACTTGCGGTCCCAAAACCTATGTGCATGGTCGACGATGACAGCTTCGTCCGGGGAGATCTGATGATACTTCTCCCAAATATGTTCCGCTACGGCGGACTTCCCATAATCCGCAGATTTTATAGCATTCATGTGTTTCCCCAGACGATCTTTGAACCGCCGCCTCGTTTCACCAACATAACACTCCCCACAATCCGGGCATCTAATCTCATAAACAACCCCACTACTAACATCCCTTGGTATGGGGTCCTTAACCTGAGCCACAACTGTGTGCAACCTCCATCCCGGAAGTTGCACACAGCGTGTCTGACAGTCATGTAATAAACGTGCTATTCGTTCCGTTAGGCCCGGATAGTAAGGAATGTATGCGTTGGCAACCGGTGTGAACAGCTCTCTTTTCTCAAACTCCACTCCTCTAATAAATTTGTACAAAGGATCCTCTGGGGGTAACCACATTTCCTGACGTCCGCTGTAACTCGTATAATTTCTTCATTTCTATCCTTGGTGGTGCTGCAATAGGACTCAATCCTATCCAACAATGCCTTAACGACACTGTTCTTATGATGGTTGGTTTGGGCCATGTTATAGTGTGTATATTGGCCTCGGCACATGGGCTTCCTATATACTCTAGTTTTTAGCCTGAGGCCTTCCCTATAAACCAACACATCAAGGAAAGGGAGAGTACCTCCTACTTCCACCTCTGAGGTAGATTGAATGAACGGGGAGAAGCTATTTAGAAAACTAAGAACCTCGTCTTCTCTCCCTCTCCGAATAATTGTAAACGCATCATCAACATATCTTTTCCACGTGCGGATGGGAGAATTTAATCTATCAAAAATCCTGGTTTCCAGCTCATCCATAGCTAGATTTGCTATGATGGCACTGATGGGAGACCCCATTGCCGCGCCATGAACCTGCTTGTACATTGTATCCTGGAACACCATAGTGGTGCTTGCAAGACAAAGCTCTACTCCCTTACAAATATCCTCTACACTTAAAGGAGTCTTATTACTTAAGGTGTTATCCTTTTCCAAATCCATACGTGCACATCGCACCCCATGTTCAATGGGAATACACGTGAACAGGGACACCACATCAAAAGATATCATAGCCTCGCCTTCCTCTATGTTTTGATCCCTTACGAATCTCACAGATTCCCTACTGCCCCTAATGGTGAAAATGGAACGTCCAACTATGGGTGAGATCAACTTGGCTAAAAACCTGGAAAGAGAATGCGTAGGGCTACCTATAAAAGACACAATAGGTCTGAGTGGAACCCCTGCCTTATGGGTCTTTCGAAGGCCATAAAATCTGGGTAACTGGCATCCCGTTGCATGTAATGTCCAAAACACCTCCTTAGAAATCTTCCCCGCTTTCAGCCAAAGTTGTAAAATCTTGTTAACTTTTCATTCTAAACCCACCAGTGGATTTCTACGGGTAACCTTGTATGTGGCACTATCATTTAAAAGTTCCAAGGCTTTTTTATAATACTCATCTTTATCTAATATTACAGTTGATCTGCCTTTAATTGTCGGCAAGACTATGATGCTGTCATCCTGCCTAAGTTCTTTTAATGCTTTCTTCTGGCTAATACTAAGGTTAGCGGGGGCAGTCCTAACCTGACTTAGAATAGCTGAGGTTCTTGCACGTATTTCATTGGCCAGGGTTATTGAAATACGTGCAAGAACCTCAGCTATTCTTATTCAGATGTGTTGTACCAATTTTTGGGAGAAGCATCATCAGATCTCCCCGGACGAAGCTGTCATCGTCGACCATGCACATTGGTTTTGGGACCGCAAGTGGCTTGAGAGCTTGCGGATTTGTTCTTCTGAGAACAATACCATTAACAAAGACAGGGGAATTCGTATTCATCTCCTCTTTGAGGCGGTGATTCTCGGACATGATGATCGGCTCCGCCTGGCACGCTCCCGAGCCATTTCCGGTTCCAGTGCGCATGAAGAGAATACTGCCCTTGGTCTACTGTCCTTGGTCCTGTGGAACCACGTGCTGAGAGCTGTGATCCTGCTGTTATTTAAGGATGTGTTGTACCATAAAAATCTTACTCTTGAGAAAGGAGACAGATGCCTCTGAAAGCTTCGGGATTTTAACGGTTTTAGTCTCGTTGTTTTATCGGTATTTTAGTGGTTTTATTTTCATTATTTTATCGCTTTTATTTTCTCATAAATTCTTATATATATATTTTTATATTTATTGTAAATAGATTTTATTTTTATTCTACATTAATTTAAAGAAAAGTTTTGTTATTTCATTAGTTTCATGTATATTTTACTGTATTAAACTAAATTAAAAGTAATTATTTCAGCAACGGTTGGTGTATGTGTATAATTTTTGTGAATATGAATTTTTCCAACCCCAGAGGCCTATTTGAAGAAAAATATCACCGGGTCAGAATAAAGGTTCCAGTTCCATCGTGCCGATGGATGGGTGCATATTCGACAACGAACAGGTGAACAGCTACAACCACACTGCACCGTTAAATGAAAAATATCACCGATGGTGGTAACATGGTCCTCACTGGGTCTCCTCATTCCCATCGAACACACCCTCACCATCAGATCCTACCTCGGCATTGTTTCGAACCAATTCCCAAGATGGTGACCGTTTGTCCAGCTGGCACTGGACTCTTTCAACAAGACAACACCCCATGTCACAAGCCTAATTTGTGCAGAATGGTTCGAGAATCACATCCAAATATTTTGTGATCCCGTGGCCACCAGATCCTCCCAACATCTGCCCTATTGAATATTTGTGGAATGTGGTGGAACACAGAATTCGCCAGTGCTTCGCTCTACTGCTGAACTCTGGGATGTCCTTCTCTCCAGCTGGTAAGGATAACTTGACCAGCTGGAGAGAAGTGAAGCCGGATACAAGTGATTTTCACTACAAAAGGCAGACCAACACTTTAGTAGGTAGGTTGGCATAATTTTTTGCCTCATGAATGTACGAGTATGTATGTATGTATGAATGTTCATGGCTTCAATTATTATTGCTTTAAAGACCCATAATTCCAATGGATTAACCCTTCCTCCACTGTCAGCCCAGTTGTTAGAGGCCATGTATCATCTTAAGCCGTCATGGTCCCTTGAAATTAAGCGCATAAAATGCAACTTCTTTCTTCATCTTCCAGCTGAGAAATATGTTTTTTGAAAAAAAAAAATAATAAATAGGTAGTAACGTACAAACTGATGCATTGGCCCTAATAGTTCAACCAAGTCATATAAATCCCTTTAGAAGTATTTTTATCTGTAAAAGTTTCCGGATTCATATTTCATTGCATCTTATGATATATTTGGGCTATAAGTTTAAAATAATGATTTAGGATCTTAGTACAGACTCCAAAAGAATTCAATCCTGAAAAAATCCTTAATTTTTTTTAACTAATCGTTTTGGTGATTTGTAGTTCATCTGTTGTACTAATGAAATCAAAGTTTAAAATCAATATTAACATATTAACATGCTTTATTTTCACTTTTATTACAAAGGGGTTGGTTCTTTGTTAAAATACAAACCCCTTACTTTCATCTCTACTAAAGGCAACGAATAATTGTGACCTTTCCAGGTGTACCATTCAATACCATCGGCATAACTAGTGTGTGTACCATTCAGGTAAAGACCATTCAAATTGGAGCTGTGGCAGTTAGCGTACCACCATCCTCCTTTGTATGCAGCGGCACAGTTGGCGTTTGCGTTGGCATCATTGTCTCGATCTTTGGTGGTAAACTGCTGCATGTTGTGTGGACTCAGAGAATCGCCTAATAAAAAGAAAAATAAGTTATGTTCACTTATTGATGTTGTCTTATAATCTACTCTAATTATTATTTGTTTTACTGTGTTTGTTAAATTACCTGCTTTTCCACTAAAACCTCGAACGTGCAGCGTATAATTGTAGTCTTCGTTGTCCACCCAGAAGTAATCATAAATGGCACTACGTTTCTGCCCTTCTAAGTCCATCATGTCGATTCTGAGGGAACATGACTTTTGGTTGGTTAAAGCGGAAATGACGTCATTACCTGGATGGAAATGCAGATTTTAAGAAAGATGCTTGCGATGTTTGCAAATATCCATAACAAATTGTCCATTAAATCTTAGTCAAAAATCAGTATTCTCCACACATTATTCCACATTATTTTTAAATTCAAGGATAAGTCAACACTGAATAAAAACTCAAATTCAGGACAAGTACTATTGAGAGTAACAAATCTAAAAATTTATTATCAAGAAACTAATATGCAATAATTCAACATGAAATATTGAAAAAACTATTGTAATTCTGAAAGTTTTACTATATTCGTTTAGCTAGTAGTTTGTGTTGTGTAGATGGCAACGTCCAATATGTTTAATGTATAGAAATGATTTTGCTACTAATTAAAAAAGCACACTTGGAAAAAGTGGTGCCGCCAATGGTAACGTCCTGGAGCATTGCTTGACAACATGGTGGACAACGTGTACTTCTAGTGAAAGCATTTTAATCTACTGGTATTATAGCGCAAGTGCAGCAAGACTTTCGCAGAAAATTCTTTTTTAGAGAAGGTCCAAACAGGTCAGCGATAAACAGGATGATCCGGAAGAGAACACAAAGATTAGTGAGTGGCATTTATCTGCAATTGAAGTAATTATGCGAAGTCCTTCCAATCTTGATAAACGTCTGTCTAAACAACTGCTATCTCGGGAGCATCGATTAACAGAATCGAAACAAAATATCTGGCAAGGTCTGTATTAGGATTCAAATGCCAGATCCTTAGCGAACATGTATAAAAAAAAAAAAGCAATCCTTCCCAAAAATCTCGTATTCAGTGAGTAAGACATTGAAATGGGCTTCTAAAGCCTTCCTTTATCACGACACGACACGATATGCGAATGAACTCAAGAATCGTGTACATCGTGGCAATTCCATCGTAAAGATGTGGCAGAAACTTCAGTATTTTGTACAGTGACCCATGGAGCCCAATTCGAACTGAATTTTTAAGTCTCCTAAAAGAATATGCTTTTAGGAGATGTCACCGAACTATCCAGAGTTTCTATAGAGGTCTAGGTCGCATGTTAACTTTAATTAATAGTATTGAACGTTACTCACCAAGCCAAAAATCTTGCCGAACGCTTCCAAATCCTAATTTATATGACATCCAATCAGCAAAGAAGAAATCATTTGCTTTTCCGAAATCGCCTCTTCTTTGTATTACCTGAAATTCAGAGATTTATAATCAGCTAAAATATATAATTGAGCATGAAATCACATTATGTTTTAATTCATTGTTCAAGCGATATGAATGTATTTATAAACTCGTATGGATTTATAACTTATGCATTCTATAAAATGTTACCTTCTAAATAATTGGATGAATATTAAAGAAAAATTTGAAACAAAGCCTGGTGATAGCTGTAAATCTTGGGTTTGGGAATGATGTTCCCAAACCCAAGAAGAATATTATTTGAAGATAGTTCTTACCGTCCAGCCACCTCCATTGCTTTCCATATCACAGTATACTGTTACATCTCCATCCAGAAAGCGACTCCTTGGCCAGATTGTATAAATCCCACTAGTTTTGTGACCACAAAAATAAACCTCTTCACAGTCAGCAGGCTTTTTCGGACACCAGATGTCTCCTTTTAATCAATAATGGAATTTGTTGTAAAATACAAACAATTTTACATTCAGATACTGAAAATTTAATTAGTAAATAAATTATAAATAACATTTAGACAGTTTATAATTTGAAATAAAATATAAATTTATTTTCCGAAAAACTTCTTCCCTCACTAAAAAGAATTTCCTGGTTTTGTATTAGCATTGGCCACATTCATCTCCGTGAAGTTGTCTTCAACTTCTGCAGGATATAATTTATAAATTTTCAGCGCAAACATTCTTTTTATAGAATAATCTCGCACTTTATAGCAAAACACAACAACGAATAATCAAATAATTATGAATAACAAAACAGAACCATGGTCCCACGCTGCTGAATTAATTGCAAACTCTCACGGCATCCTACTACCAGTACTTCGAAATAATCCACTGTGTATACGCTATCCCACCAAAAGTATTTGGACCATTGCCCAGGACTGCGAATAGTGCAACTGTGATGTATTCAAAGCAAGAACAGATTTAAAAGTGTGCAGGAAACAGCAAAGGTGTCAAAAACAAGCAGAAGGAGTCACGGAAAGAGGCTTATGATATTTATACTTCTATACTTGAGAAAAATGGACACACTGGTTTGCAGTGTTATACAACACATCGGTTTTGTCAATGGGGCAAAGATAGGCTAGCACCTTATTAACTTTTTCAATAAAAATTCATGTTTTTCCAAACGTGATGGTGTCCGCATGCTTTTGATAAGTTAGTGCATATATTAGACAGAAAAATGCTCAATCGGAGCAGTGAAAGAGGGAAATTTTTATGAATGGAAGAGTGGAGGTCAAGATAGCTATTCTATTGAAAAAGTAGCTAAGAACGAAAATGGAAAAAGTGTGTTTCGTTTTCCCTGAACTGCAGCTCAGTTTCTTGGACAGTATATTGAGAGTGACCTGTAAAACACACATTATGTCCCTTTTTAAAAATTTTCTAACAAAAATATATATATACATTAATTTAAACATTCAAACATAATGTTCCCATTGTGAACTCATAATCATGGAGAAGATTCTAGCGCTTGCTACAGCAAGTACTAGATTGGATGAAAAATAGAACTTTCTTCTCTACATTATATGCGTGCTTCGATTTTTATTATAAACTTATACAAGTAGTCCTTCTCTAGGTGAAAATCTAGTCTATGGTTAGAATACCGTGCATATTACCAAGCAACTTTTTAAAAAAAATTAAGTACATAATTTAACGCTTTGCTTTGCAAATTATTTTCAGGTACTGTATTTATTTATAGAGCATAACTATACCACTACCTGTGATATATGCACTTTCAGGACCAAAGTAGAAATAAAGATCGGAGAAGTCTAGAAATGGTGTACTGTATTTAACTTTTTGTTCAAATTCTGCAGCTTATTTTATTTTATTTTATTTTTCTTCATATTTTGATGAAGATAATCTGGAATTTATAACAACCAGCCCGAGGTATTATTATTATTATATTAATACAACATTAATACAGAACAGAGTAAAGAAAACAAAGATAAATGACCAACCTCTTGCTAGCTGTTTGGCTTCCGTTATCAGTTCTATTGCCTGAGTTAAAATACGGACCTGAGAGTTTTCACATTTGGCTTCTTCATATTCTTCTATGGTGGAACCACAAAGTCCGATAATAATAAATATAACACCCAGCTGTTCGATGAAACTCATGTCGACCTTTAGTACCTCGATCCTGTTAAAATAAAACACTTGAATGCGCAGTGAACTAAATATTGCAGAAAATGCATAGTTGTTGTAAACTTGATCAATAACTGGTTGCAGAAAATGACACCTTTGAATGCCAATCACCTAACTTCAAATTGTAAACATTCCATGAACATAGTAATGGCGTATCTCTCATAACAAATCCTTAAAATTACAAACAAGATTTTCTTTTGTAATTATTTCCATGTTTTATTATAAATTGTCAAATTATTTTACTTTACATGAAAACAAAAGGAATTTTAATGATTCCAACTCGCATCAATAAAGCAGCAGGAAAAACAAACAAAAAAAAACAACTGTATTTTATAGTTAACTCAAGGTAATATAATCACATTAATTTATTTTTAAAAGAAAAAACAATTCCTGTAGAGGGCGTTCCCATCGACAAAACAATAGGAATCACACTAAAATTGTTGCCATGTTGTTTTTGTTAAAATAGCATTTTTTTATCAGCACAAACTAATACAAAAGGCTAAGTTTTTAAAGTTAGCTTTTATATAGTAGCTTTTGTTTGCTTGAATGCAGACAAAGGCCAATACACACGGATGAAAGGAAGAGATAATTATTCTAAATCTTTAAAGCCTCCTTAGTCTAGGAGGCTTTAGAGAACTCTATAAAAATCATAAACTTTTAAAATCCGATCCCTCTCAATCCCCAAGGGGGAATTTTAATGAATTTATTGTATTTTTAAATCTGATAAAATTAAAGATATTAATTATTAAATTGATACAAAGGAGTTGAAAAGCTGCAGCTCGATAATGAAAAATAATAAATCAGTATTTGGTGAGCGCCATCAAATGGTGATGTAAAAACCGGTTCATTTATTTAGAAATGTGAGTTCATCAATCCGTGGTTTGCTTACTTGGCCTCGTTCTTTGTACTCACCCAAATATTATACATTTCTTCCATCGACAGCTAATTAAACGAACTATAAATAAATTAAGTTGTCCACATGGTATGATCACAAGATCTGGTAAATACTGTACCTTTTCTAGGACTTTTTAGGCAATATTTCTGATTTTTAGAAAGGTTGTTGGGCTGTGTTAAGCAGAAGACTCAACTGAGAAAATAAAGGAAACCACTGATGTGTCGGATTAAGATGAAGAAGGAATCTTCTTCTTAATCCGATAACACAGTCCTCGGTATATCAGGAACAAGTCCAAAGGAAAAGTTCCGGCCAACACCTGAATTGCTGCAGTAGATGCGACTATCTGTGGGAGTTTAAGAATCTGGGATTTGGTAATCGTGTTTCTTTACAAAGCCACTTCTTTCTAGAAAAAATCGAATGATTCGACTGAAGTGGCGCCAATACAAATATTGGACTTTATTGTATTAAAAATTAAATTAAATTTTCTGTTTATACAACGGCACGACAACCAGGTCAGTAGAGTTTACAATAAATCATCAATACAAATATTTATTTAGTAGTCACGGGCTTGAACGCCAGTTCACTCAAGGAACGCGTGCTATGCACTGTCGCACCTGACCACTCGGCTACGTCAGGCCTAAATTTATTTAATTAAGTGGTCCCAGCCAAAGTTTGGCAACCTTACCAAAGTATAGCATAGTTTACAGTTTCATATACAGATATTACAATACAATTTAGAATGTCATACAAAATGCAAAGTGAAGAAAAATATATCTAGACTCCTTCAGACAACTAGTAGATCCATGCTATGACGATTATATATGTACAGATCGGTGAAAATCTGCATCAAGATTTCAGGCTGTCTCTGAACCATATCAGTGGGGATGAAAACTCAGCTAGGTGCAGCCTCCAGTGACGGAAATTCATGAAATAGAAGAGCTTATGATGTTTATAATCAGTTTATGGTGGTAATCAGTCTTCTGATTCTAGTATTTGCTTTTATGTTCATCTACTTTAAAGCTACTATAATTGTTTGTGCATGTACGTGTGTCTTTATTGAGGTTATGTTTACGTACAGTTTATTCGAGCGTCCAGTGTTCGTACGACTGAAAAAAGTGAAATGTTGATGGTGAAGTTTATACCCAAACCATCAACTCAGAGAGGACTTCATAAGAATAAAGTGGTGTACATTACTTTTTTAGCAGTTTCCCTACAACGTGTAGGAGTAATAATTTAAAATGGGATCCTATTTTGTCCAAAAGTATTAGTTCTTCATTACTTAAGAATGAATAACCTAGTATTGCATTTCAAAAATATATTTTTTTTTCTGAAGCAGGCTGTCAGGATAATGGCTTTTAAACAAATAGCCAATTAACCTTTTGTCAAACGCATATCTTTGAAAGTAGTGCAATACAAAGGCAACTCGTTGTGACGACAAAATTTATTCTGGGTGAGTAAACATTGAAGTAATTGAAGATTTTAAATCCTCCTTTATTTCAATAAAATCCTGATCGGAAAAATACACTAAAGTTGTCCACCAAGCTACTTATAATGCTTTATTTTGTTATTATTGTACCGGGAACTATTTATGCCTGGTATTTTTTTTATGAAACCCCCAAACACGAGAGGTATTAGAACCTTTGTAGTACTTAGTACCGTGCTTGGGTTGGTGATTAAGAAGACGAAAGAAGACATTTGTTGACATGACTTGAACTTCTGTAGACTATAATTTTCAGGAAATACATATGAAGGAAGGTTGTTCAATAAAACGGCAGTTGAATGAATAAATGAGGAAGATGAAAAGTTGGTTCTGTGAGTTTGAAGTTGGACAGTAAATGGATGTAGGCTGGTGGCGGCACGTGCTCGGGCTGTTCTGAAAGAGAGAGCGGGAATTATAGAAGCCAATTCAGAAGAACAGTGCCCATGGAGGTATCTATAGAAAAGGCATGCAGCAGAAACAGTGCGTCTATGAGAAAGAGAGTGGAGAGACTCTGTTAGAGATGAGTCATTAATTAACCTAACTGCCCTCTTCTGAATGGAATCAAGAAGCCAGAGAGAGGTTTTGGGGGCACCACCCCAGATGTGGGAACAATATTCCATGGCAGGGCGAATTTGCGATTTATACAGAGTGAACAGCTGTTTGGAAGAAAAGTAACGCCGAGAGCGAAAGAGAAAACCAAGTTTTTTAGATGCAGAGGAAGCAATATTTGTAATGTGCTTGTGTCAAGAGAGATTAGAAGTCAGGGTAATCCCCAAAAGAGATATATCACCTTGTCTAGAAATCGGAGTGTCACCAAAGATAAGCGTAGGAGCAGAAGAATCCTTTTTGCGAGATATAAGACAAGACTGAGTTTTAGAAGGATTGAAATCAACTAAGTTGTCTTTGCCCCACTGAAGATTGGCATTTAAGGAATTGGTAGCAGATAATCGAGAAGTTGAAGCTCATTGAGCAGGGCAAGGTTTCTCAAACTGGAAAGTGGAATGCAATGTGCCAGCATCGGCAAAACTATGGATAGGATTTCCAGTCAATGGAAGAAGGTCATCAATATACAAGAGGAAATGAGTGGGGGAAAGAACTGAACCTTGGGGGACACCAGCATTAGTGGAGCAGTTAGAAGATAGACAGCCATCTACCATCACCCTAAGTGAGCAATCAAGAGAAAATTGGATAACCAATTACAAAAAACAGTTGGCAAACCATAAGATGGAAGCTTGTTTAGAAGACCTTTATACCAAACACAATCGAAAGCCTTTGAGATGTCAAGAGCATCTGCTTCTGTTTCAACGAACTTTTCCATTGAATTTGTCCATAAATGGGTAACATAAGCCAGAATATCAACAGTGGAACGGCCTTGAAGGAATCAATACTGGCGATCATTGACAGAAGGTTTCTACGTAGTTTAAGAGTTGGCGGTTAACTGATTTCTCCATTACTTTAGAAAGTGTAGAAGTAATTGCAATGGGACGATAATTGGATGGGAGAGATTTGTCACCCTTTTTAGGAACTGGCTGGATATGAGCAAATTTCCAAGCAGAAGAAAAAACACCTTTGGAATAAGAAAGTGAAAAAAGGTGGCAAAGAATAGGAGTAAGTTCAGGAGCACAGGTTTTGAGAACAAGTGGAGAAATACCATCGGGACCTGGAACTTTCTTAGCATCAAGATTCGTGAAAATCCTTCTGACATCCTTTTGACAAAAGACCACAGGAGTCATTGAATGGAGCGTGTTAGGAATGGTGGGAGGTGTTTTACCAAGATCATTAATACACGAGTTGGAAGAAAAATGGGATGCTAGCAGGTCAGCTTTATCCTTGGCTGAAGTGACAAGACAAAGTCCAAAACAGAACCATCTGGTTTGGACAGAGGTGGGAGCAGAGATGAGCAAAAGTTGCGGCCAATAGCTTTGGCGAGAGACCAGAATGCTCGGCTACCATTAGGGCAAGAAGCAAGTTTTCTACTCTTAGCATGTTCAAACTCCAGTTTGTACTGATTAATAACTACTTTACAATTGTTGAGCGCTTTGGTGTAGGCAGAAAATGAAACTTAAGAATTAGAAACAAGTCAATTACGATATGCAACATTCTTCTCTTGGACAGCTTTAGCACATTTATTGGAAAACCAAGATTGCGATAAAGGACGAGATTTTAAAGTGGAGTTTGGGATAAAGGATTCCATTCTTACCAGAATAATTTCACTGACACGATCGAGGAAACGCTGACATTAGAAGTTTTGAACAGTAATCCAACCAAGGAAAAGAAATCTCGCAGGTCATCCCATTTTGTATTCTTGTAATGCCAAACAACACGAGGTTGGGAATAGCCATGAGACGGCAAAGGTAAAGGCTCCATTGGAGAAGAAACAATCACCAAGTTGTGATCTGAGGTGCCTAATGGACCACTCACTTTGACCTTGTACTTAGAAGGGTTGGCGCCTCCGTAGCCAGGTGGGAAGGAGCAGCAGTGCGTAGCACACGCTTCTTGATTAGACCGGGGTTCGAGCCCGTCACCACCAAATACGGAAGATGCGGAAAGGTCAGGGAATGACCACCGCATATCCCGGAGCAATATGGCCTTAGTTGCTAATGCTCCTAAAAACCAAATAACAACAATAACAACATTAGAAGGGTTGTTTGTGAGAAAAAGAACAATCGTGTTGGCTGTACAGTTAGGATTGTTCGGTATTCTTGTAGGTAAATGAACAATCTGTTCTAGGTCATTATTAATTGCAAAAGCCTCAGCATCTCGACCAGCTGGGTCGATGTGAATAGAAAACGGAAGCCAGCTGGAGTTGTGAACTTTAAAATCACCAAGGAAAATTACTTCACTGTTAGGAAAGTTGGACTGGAGGAAATCAAGTTACAAAGAGAGAGAAGTCAGAGAGCTCCTAGTGATTAGTGGAGTTGGGAGAATGGTATAAACAACACATGAATTTGACACAATGAGGTAGAGAAATTTGATTTTAAGCCAGAGAAGATCGAAAAGAGGAGAGTCCAAATTGCCAAGTCTCTAACAGGGAATATCAGAAAGGACATATGCACAAGTACCACCTTTGAGGCGAAAGGAATCATACAAAGAATAATTTAGGCAAGTGAGATGAGCAGTAGTCGAATCAACCGATAACTGAGATTCTCTCAGAAAAAGTACATGGGGTTTGGCAGACTGCAAGTGGAAATGGACATAATTGAGATTTCAATTGAGACCACGTATATTTGTGAAATGAACTAGGAAGTTTTTGGGAGGTTTAGATCAGATAAGCTTACTCTATTTATTTGACAATTCATGGTGTATTCATAGTAAGAAAAAGTTGCTGTACGAAGTAATGAAATTTTTGGATATAGGGTACACATGGTAAGAATATGCCCAGATCCTTGACGTAACGTGGCCTCGACAATGCCCTCCGCGTGCACACTAGTCGGACTCCCTCCAGTCACTATCTGGCAGAGTAGAGGTAGCAAGATTATACACTAGCTAATCCGGAAGCCTCCTAAAGAGTTACCAATCGGTTTGGTCCGGTGTACTAACTGGTATTGCAGTGGTAACTACTATGCACCGGTAGTAATTACCACAAGAGTACCAGGCCAAAAAAAGAATCATGTCATCACTATCCTATAAAATGTAATGGTACGTGGGAAAATGCAAATAACGCTAATTGCGCTTCTTATTCCTTAAATTGCGCTCTGTGCCTGAGAGCCAGTCGAACCTCCTTGGCGATTTTTGTGAAAGTTTTATTATTGGCATACTGTATTTTCACAACAGGAGACCCCCAGAAAAGGTCGTGTTTACCGAAGAAGCACCCATATTTACAAATCAACAACCATCTAGCCTTGGAAAGTACAGGAAAAGTTGTCAGTACAAATACAACACGAAGAGGTTTGCATGAACAGAGCTCATCAACTACGTAAAGCATATTTTATAAAAATAAATAATACATTATTTTTTATTTCTACTGTCTTGTGCAATATAATACTTTCCTACTTATTCTATGTTACTTTTCTCTCAATGCAGGACACTGTTTAGTGCAATAAATTGCTCTGGCAAAATGAATGGTACATTCTTCTGTCCATTTTCAATCAGATGGAACCCGAACTCTACAGGGAACCGATTGATGATCTCTTTACCATAAATGTGAAATCTCCTCTTCCACTTCAGATGTAAAAGAATCATAATAATCTTTATTGCGCATGAATAATTAATTTAAGAATTTGTTTTAAGCCTAAAAAAAAATTCCAGTTTATATAGAACTTATACAGAGATTTAAAAAACAAATCTCTCAATGAGGAATCGCCAACTGTCATGGTACTCGATTGAGGTCTCATGGCAATTAGCGTATACAAAATCATTCTGTCTGATCATTTCTAAATTATCGTTTAGAAAATTTTTAAAAATAATTTCTACCACGTGATTTCAACCTAGAATTTAAATTGGATTCGAACTCTAAGCCTTTTCCATCCACTGATTATAAACCACTCAAAAATCAAGCTTGGAAAATCATTACACAACAGTTTGACTGTTTCAAACATCACTTCTTTGCTGGTAGATCTTATTAGGAAAAAATATAAATTTTAAAAATTAAACTATAAAAATAGGGTGAGATTCCATTAAAATCATGGAATTCTGTATTTTGATAGAACTTTTATTAATAAATAAATACAATTTACTGCTACTTTTAAAAAATATATACTTACTTTAAAAGTTTAATGCTACCTTTTCTTGATTAAATTACTAATATCTGGCAGCAGCTCGAATTGCTCCAACCAGACAACTGTTTATGACTATTATCCCCTATCAGCTTCGTACAAGACTGGTCTACTGTTTTATCGACATGCTAAGGAAGTTTGGTATTTCCTTTAGAAGCTGTCAAGTTCCATGAATATTTCTTAAAAGAAATACTCCTAAGAAAAAAGAATGTATCTAAGAATGACCGATTTCTACGCCACAATTCACAGATTAACTATTTCCTGGAAATGATTGCTGCAATCAGACGCGCTGAAACCAAGGTCTGTACACATCTTGAACTTCAATGTACTCATTGCGAGGTCACTAAACTAGTCTCATTTCTATGAAAACCAATTGGATATTCGTAATTTTTATTAATAAAAAAATATAAGAACTGTAATTGTATAATTACAGATTTTTTTTCTAACTTAATTAAAAGAAAAGACATTGAATACACTATTTTATTTATTTTATCCTTAAAATTTACATAGACCATCAGCAGTTGTTAAACGTAGTTGTTAATTTTGATAATTGCTGTTGTACCTGCTAGACGAACCAGGAACACATAAGATTCATTGGAATTCGTGGATTTAACATTTGAAGTCAGATGGTCTAATCTTCATCTCAGTAAATGGCAGGGAGTAATGGTAGCCTTTGAAACCACTCCAGATGATTCCATCAGCAAATGTTTCATGAGTTCCATTGAGAAAGAGTCCATTTAAATTGGCGGTATGGCACTTCGAATACCACCAAGCTCCCTTGGATACCATTGCACAATTCTTTTCATGCTGATCATTGTCTCGATCCTTGGTGGAAAAGCATTGACCATGATGGCTCCCTAAAGAGTCCCCTGAAATTATTATAGTACTGTCAGTTTCATTAGGCAATATAGGCATCAGATTAAAATAAAAATTGTATAGCACTTGTACCTAATTGCTTTATATTATGAATAATTAAATAAATAAATCGCAAATAAAATACAATATCGATTAAGATCTTACCAGCATTTCCTCGATAGCCTTTAACATAAAGCTTGTATAAGTTTTCCTCGCTGTCAATCCAGAATTTATCATAAATAGCGTGTCGAATGTTTCCTTCCAGATCCCTTAGGTCAACTCTTAAAGAACATGGACGTTGGTTGGTAAGAGTGAAAAGTTTATCGAGTCCTAAAAAAAAATTCTTATTCAGTTATTTAATTAATATTTTATTAATGAATTTCAAATACCTCAATTAATATTAGTCATGAGTTAAAGGAATAGCCTTAGAATTTCTTGGCTATGTTTCTTGTTAAATTTCTTTGGCTATATTTACCTAACCAAAAATCTTCATCCAGAAGTCCGAAACCTTCTTTGTATTCCTGCCACTCCTTATAGAAATAATCTGCTGCTCTTCCAAAATTACCCCTTCTTTGTATAACCTGAAATGATAAAGGTCCTGCTTGGAGTTGCATTTATACACAGAGTTGGATTAAGGGGAGTAGGGATTCTGGTGGATATATCTTAGGATACCCCATGTAGCTCCTCGGACATAATAAGAGACTCGAAATTAATAACGAAAATATTTCATTATTAATAAATAGATAATAAATACCAGAACGTGTAAGAATAGCATAGAAATAAAAAATAAAAATTTATTCTAATCACAGCCCGAACATCAGCATGCGTGAAACTCACTTACAGCTTTCCAATATCCATAGCTGAGGACCGAAAGAACGTACGTTTACCCCCCTGAAGTTCATATGTAATAGATAATCGATTAGTAGCTCCAGGCCTAACGGGAGTTCACTCGCGCAATTTATTGTAGGCGGCTGATGCAATTCAGTGTTTACTTTGATAAATGCACATCACTGTGTGTTTGGGAAATAATTATATCTATGATAACATGCATTGAGATATAAAATAAAAGTAAATTGTATTTAATTTAAAAGATATCTTCCTCTGCTGCCATCTAATGACGCTTTTCGGTACTTTCCAGTTGCGAAATATTTTGCCTAGTAGGCGATTTGAAATAGATTTCAATTCTCCAAATGGAACTTTAAATTAAATTCTTCATTTTAGATATTTTAGAATCTAAACAGGGAGGATTAAAATATTTTATAGTAGCTCAATGTTATTAAGTAAACTTCGATTTGATGTTGCTTACCGTCCATCCTCCTTTTTCTGCTTCCATATCGCAAAAGACGTCAATTCCTTCTTGAAGTATTCTACTCCGCGGAAAGATTCTATAAATTCCACTCTGCGTATTTCCACATTTTAGTATTTCCTCGCAGTCAGAGGGTCTGGGAGCAATGCACACTTTCTCTTTACTTACGAACTCTGGCAAAAAAAAAAAAAAAATTCCTTGCTTAATTCTTAATTGAAAAAATAAAAAAATACCAGCTCCTTACTTAACGGGAGTTCACTTGCGCAAAATTGCATAGTGGTCTGCAATACATTGTTTATTAACATTTGGGTTTAATTATTAATAATAACCTTATTTGCATATATGCTATAATAAATTATAATTATTTATTAAATCTTAAAGGTTAAAATTTACCTTGTGCAAGTACGTCCATCTGTTGCATGATGTTAATCGCTGTCTTTGCTAACACTCCAAGTTTCTGAGACTGACAAACGAGGGCGCTGTCATCACTGGAATGACCAATTGTGATACAATCTAAAATCCCGATAATTACAAACAATTTTTTGAAATGATGCATTCTTCTTTGTAATTTCAAGATGAACCTTTTCTATTTAAAGAAATAATTAAGGAATATTTAGTTTCCTTCTATTAATACACTGTACTGAAATTATAGTTTATTGTAGTTAATTCGTTTCTACCGCTCTAAAACTTTAAATTTAATTTCTTGGGGTTAAGGTTAAATTAAACCTTACTGTTTTGTCCCAGAAATCCCAAAATAAAGTTAAATATATATATGTTTCAAAAATTTAAGAATACTTACTTAGAGAATATTCTCCCAGAATTTCCTGAAGTTAAATATTGACTGTCAGAAGGCAAACAGTTCAGTATTGTGGTGTCACACAACAAACTATCAGAGAAAATCATATACAAGATAAGACCAGTAAGTAGTTAAGAAAGATGGTTACTTTTCTTGAAAAACCTGTCCTTTTTGTCAAGCGCGTATTTTAAAATATGCTTTTAGATAATAAAAACTCTCGAAAGAAATATTTCTCTTCCGAATGCAACCTCTTCTGTTATTTAAATATATGACCTGGGTTGGTATCCTTGTCAGGTGCATCCGAGCCAGCCTGTCAGTCTCCATAAGAAAAATAAAGGCAAAATATTCGATACGTTTGACTATTGATTGCAATTTTTATAATTTAAAGCTATTTAATATTTTTTAATTTTTAGAATAATTTTAATTATTTTAATGTAGTATCTAATATATTTAATTTATTTTGTATCAAATATTTTAATTTTTTTAAAATAAGAAAGTATATTACAAATAAAATAATAAACACCTTTCTAAATCAGAAAATAAGAACAATTCTTGCAGATTTGAACATAGAAGAGCATGCGCTGTGTGTACCTTGATTTGCTGACTGCGGTTTTAATTCAAAAATGTGATTTTTTGTCAATAATTATGAAACATTAACACTGAAATAGAAATCCTAATTAAAGATTATTAATTCTGATTACATTTCGGTAGACTTTACATTTTAAACTATGCATTGCGTTGCATAGTTCTGTTGAAACCTACTGGCTAAAATGGACCTGGTACTGGTCTTGTTTTTTGTGGTATTAGATGACCAAGTTTGTTTTAAGTTACCGTTTACGTCTAATTCTACTTATTACCTGTTTACAATTCTCACTTACGTTCAAATACTAAGTATTTACTCATATATGTTTACGCATAAATGCTCACTTCGCATTATACTCGCAATTTTCCCCAACTCACCGATCTCCTCAATTAATTACTTCTTCTTTTTTCACACTATTCATAACACTTTGATTATTTAAAGTAATAATTTCCTTTATTGTATTAAAATATATTCTTACGCAATGCAATCAATTGAAAATAATCAATTAGAAGAAATTCATATAAATGAAAAGGTCTAGATTCGATTTCTATGGGGACAGGAAGTTAGGTTGAGTCTGGCGTGTTGCGAGATATTTTTTCTTGTAGAAATTGGTTTCTTATCTAACAAACCCGCAAACTTCGCCCAAAGATACGTGCAGTTTCTTAATGGTTACAGAACTGTTATAATAAAAGAAAAAGAACTCCAAAACCAACCCTGCATCTGAATACTATTGCACGACACTGCACAATACACACGACTAGTAAGACACCGCCTCATGCCCTTAGTCTCCCCAATGTGTAATATAAAACAATATAAAAAGCAACCATTCTTACCGCAGAGAGAAATAAATGAAAAAAAAAGGAACGTCGTTTACCCTCTTTAAAATCTGGCACCCTCAAAGAGTGAGATGTTCTGGATTTTAAAATTTTCCGGCTTTTAGGGAGGGGAGTATATTTTGTGTTCAGCAGTTTTAGAGGAGTCCATTTCAATGAATATTAAGCACAAACAAATGAACTTATTTAAAATAGCAAACATTTATAATGACTATCTTGTCCTTTCAATTTTTTTACGGTCAACAGGATTTAATCTGCATGAATAATGAAATGGTCTTAACTTCCATAACTAGAGACCATCTGCTATCTGATGAGGGACTAATCCTGAAACATGACCAAAAAATCTTTTGGCGAGGCCATCTATTTGATGGTAGTACATTATCAGCGCAACTCGTTTCAAAGGTAGCAAGTCCATATGTGGTTGAGCTCAAAATTTGGGCCATCTTGAAATCATTCCAGAAAAAGGTCCTAAAATTGAGAAGGCCCTTAAAAGAATGTACTGTACTTTTTAGCCTTATCCTTGAAGCCAAGCCGAATAAATCTGCAAAAATATCTATTGCAAAAAAGTCGATTCCTACAGAGGTCCACGATTTGAAGAGCCACTACAGTATATCTAATCTAAAGAACACGCAGAATTCCGAATACAAAATCATTGGTAAACATAACAGTCGACTTTCATTACAGACGTTAGAGATCAAGGTTGGTGAGTTGCAAAAACCTTGAATATAAACCAATGAGGATAGCTTCCACCAAGGTAGTTTCCCAAAATTTTATTCAAGAACAAAATGAGCAAAGAATCGAAAGTGGTCTTTCTTTCGTATAGAGTTTAGAAGCAATGAAGACAGCAATCAGCGTTAATCGAGGGGGAAAAAAACGTCACGGTCTTCAACTGAAAACTTGCCCAATGGCGAAAATCCACAAAAGAAAATAACACTCCCGAACAGTTCTAAAGCGTAACAGCTCTTAATTTTGTACTTAAAATAAAAGCGGTGTAATCACAACAGGTGTTACGTAATTGTAACGTATTCATTTCCATAATTTTCCTCGAAACGTTCATCTGTTTAAAGCAATATCCGTTATTGTATTTACATTTTGCAGTAAACAGAGAAGGCTTTCTTTATTCAGAAATGTGATGAAATTGCTGGTTATTGCCAAATACGGATTTAATTTTGTTGACTATAAAAGTCAAGACCTGCTTGCATTGACTTAGCAGACGGACGGTGCTAAACGTTAAATTACGTTGAAAAACCTTCAATCCAAGCTTCTCAAGAGGTAAATGTTAATATTTAAAATTTACTACATATTATAAGATAAATTAAATTAGCAATATCCAAAATTATTAACATTAATAGCACTTATATGAAAATTTATTATACACCTTTTTTTCTCTAAGATAAAACTTACCACTAACAATAACATTGAGATTCGTATAGTGGTAAATAAATTGATCAAATACATGTACCGTCTGCACGTTCGTTTTGTTCCAGTTCTATTATGGCCCGCAGTGAAATTCTTCTCCATTTCAATTCTGTGATCATCCAGACGTTTTTCATTTTACCCATTCTCATATTCACAACAGCTTGTAACCGCTACGGTTCTTCCTCTTGCCAAGATGCCAAAATTCAAGCTTTACTGGACTCGACATCCGATATTCTTCAACAAATAAGGGACATCTCGCAGGGTAAGTTAAAAATATTCTTACTTAAAATCACTTAAGATATAAAGTAAATTTTAAAAAAAAATTATAAATGTCAATTAATTTACTAAACGTAACATTAAACCTTTGAAATATTAAAAACAGATTAATAATCTGTTTTTAATATTTCAAAGCCTGGACCACTGTTTTAACGAAACCTCACTATAACGAAGGTATTTCCAGGTTCGGTCCCACATTCTTTACTTATTTAACAGTTTCTGCCTCATTTTCAGTAAATGAAATTGTTTAATATGAAAAATTGAGGATTTAGAATAGCGTGTACCGATTATGTACATTATTTCGAGTTCTGATTTAATTTAAAAATTATTAAAAAATAAATTTGTATTAAAAATTAAATTATATATAAACGATTAAATATATTAAACTTAAATAAAAAAATAATTTAAGTTAAAATTTAAATTAACTTAAATTTAATTACAGATGACCGCTAAAAATCCCCATTAATTTTTGTTATATTTGAGGAACGAACAGTTACACCATTGACATAAATGTCCACTTGAATGAATTTAAACTAGTGGATGTATTTCTTTCTGGGTTGAGAATCCAATTCACGATGCAAATATTGTGGGGCAGAGCCTATAGGAATAGGATGCAAGAAAGCAAGCTTATACAACCCCCCACAAAAAAACCCTTCCTATTTCATCATAAGATGGAAGTTTATTCCAGCAATCAACCACTCTCTCATTAAAGGCAAATTTCCGCACATCTATTCTACAATTTCCGTTCCTCAGTTTGAATGTATGCCCCCTCAGATGCATAATCTAAGTAAGAGGAAGAATTCCACCAGCATTGAGCTGGCTTAAACCATTCAAAGCCTTATGGACCTCAATCAGATCAACTTGCAGGTGCCTAGTCTCCAGACGCTGCAATTTGCAGAAATTAAGCCTTTTTTGGTAAGAGCAATCCTTTGTTCCCTTCACCAATCTCGTTGCCCTTCTCTGTACTCGTTCAAGCAGCTCTACGTCCTTCCTAAAGTGAGGCCTTCAGACCTGAAAGCAGTACTCAAGGCAAGGTGTGGCCTGACCATTGCTTTATACAAGGGGATAATCACCACCTTATCCCTGCTAGAAAAGTTCCTGTAATTGGAAAAACCCCATGACTTGTTCTGGCACCTGTCTGCACTGCTCAGAAAATTTCATATCTGCCTGCACAATTACCCCCAGGTTCTTTTCATTCTCTACCTACGTCAGTGTAGTACCACACAGTTGATAGGTTACTCTGGGGTTACTTCTACTCATATGAAGTACTTTACATTTGTCAATGTTAAACTTCATCTGCCACCTCTCAGCCCATCTGCCCAACTTTTCTAGATCCTGTTGCAGCAGCGTACTGTCATTAGTGTCCTTAACAACCCTGCTAACCTTCGTATCGTCTGCGAACTTGGACATTAAGCCCGATATACCATTATCAATATCATTGATAAATATACAAAACAATAATGGGCCCAACACCGAACCTTGAGGGACTCCACTAATAACATTAGTCCACGAAGAGCAGTGTCCATTGATTACCCCTCTGTCTTCTCCTACTCAACCACCCTTTCATCCATTGTAGCAACTTACCCTTAATACCATTCTGCTCCAATTTGTACAATAGTCTTCCATGCGCAACAGTGTCAAAAGCTTTTCTGAAATCCAAATATACGATATCAAAATTATTTTTTGCATCTAGTTCTAGTAGATGATCAAATTGGTTAGACAAGACTTCCCCTTAACAACCTTATCTGAATAACATCTTATCTGAAAAGAATAATCTCGTATGAATAGTCATAATCTCATAAATAATCTTCTTAGATTAGAATAAAGAGGTTTAGGGCTTCCAGCCTTAAATTAGAAATTATTCTAAAATAAATATGATAGAATTATATAATTTTTAACATTTTATATTTATTTTACAAATAATTTGCTTAGCTATAAAAAAACATAGAAGTTGTCAAAAGTTAATTTATGAATTAAGTACTTCCAAATAATGAGAAATTTAGTTTAATTATTAAAAATCTAACCAGTTAAAACCATTACAGAAAAGCCGGCCCACGTTGTTCCTAACCCAATGGACTGCGAGGAAATTTTGCACAATGGCCATAATAAAAGCGGGCCATACTATATCTGGCCAAGAAGTAGAGTTTTAAGCAGTGGAATAAATGTTTATTGTGATATGGACACAGATGGAGGAGGATGGACAGTAAGTTCACTCAGTATACGATAATGTAAATTTAATTTATCCATTTTTTGGTAGACTTGTTTTCTTCTTTTTTTTATTATATTTAATAAACATTATGATAACACAATAGGCTAATAATCATCATATAAGAATTCTTCGAATATTATTTCAATGCATATTTTCAGGTCATTCAAAGAAGAGGTAACTATGGAAGACCTGTAGATAATTTTTATAGGGACTGGAAGGATTATAAAGAGGGCTTTGGATTAATCACAGAAGACTTTTGGCTAGGTATGATAAATCTTCAATATACCCATTTCTTTTTTACCACATACACACAGTTAAAGGTGAATGCCCACTTCAGCATTCAGTGACTAGTTTGAGAGAGGCTGAGAAAAACTAGTTATGGAATTGCATGACCTTTGTGTTTGACAGGAACTTTTCGTATTCATCCAAACCACAAAGTCAACGATCTTAAGGCCAGTGTTCAGTCCAAGGGCACACAAGGACATTTCCACGTCTTATCTGTTCCCTAAAAAAAAATCTACTTTTACTTTCTTATATAAACATGAATATTTTAACAAACTAAAATGCACCTTTCAAGAAGACCTTCCCTGTTAACTACATTTTTTATTCGCATTTTCCGTTGAATTGCTTTAGTCTTGCACTACTCAAATAAAAGCACGCTATATCCACCTTCACAAAGAGTCGCCTTAGTATTGTACCACCTCAAAAAAAAAAAGCAAGCGCTGTCCACCTTCACAACAAGTTGCCTTAGGCTTGCACCACCACAAATAAAAGCACATCCCCTCTACTTTGCCCTAAAAAACAACAACAGACCAGACAACTCATTGTCCATAGCCTGGAAAGGTACAGGGCTATGACTCCATCTCAAAAAAGAGAAAGAAATCTGAAGGAACAAGGTCAGAAGATAATGGCCAATACAGCAAAATTTCAAATGCTAACGAAATACAATTCGACTCAGCATTTATCTCCTTTATTGCTTGACAGCCCCGTTCAAATAGTTCAGAAGATTGGAGTAATACGTTCCAGTGATGGTGGTGCCTTTTCGAAAGATGACATTGCATAAATACATCAAACCTAATTAATTAATACATTATTTTAGACCTTGAGAAAACAAGAAGTTGATGAAATATCTATGGCCCACTTTGCCAAATGAACTGAACTGCCTGACCAAAGTGGAAGAGTCAGAAGATCTTCGCACAACAATCCATTGTAAACTCTTTAAAAAAGACGTGTATATTTACAAACATATGCTGAACTAATGGATTATGAACCATCTCGAAAGGTTTTCAAGCCATTTGTATCTGTATTTTTAAGATTTATATATGTAGAGATCTTCAAAGCATAATTTCGTATGTCTTTAGAGTGAAATATTTTATTTTGTGAGCTTATATGTATGTATTTTATTTATAGGCAATGATAACATTTTTGCCCTAACTAACCAGAAGGCGTGTTCTATAAGATTTGACCTAAAAGATTTGGAAGGAGATCATCGCTATGCTATTTACGATAGCTTTTGGATCGACAGCGAATCTGATGACTACCATCTTCATGTTAGCGGTTATAAAGGCACTACAGGTAAGAAATTCGGCAATTGTAAATTGAGTTGAGTACACTCAACTTCTACCAAATAAGATTGTAACAAAACATTGAGAATTTTATTCTCACTGTTAAAATGCAACCTTTCAAATAGGGTAACGTTTTAATTAGGATTACTAGAGGTACCCAGTTTTCGGGAAGAATCCTGAATTGTCTCTTCGCGGAATGTCCCCGATTTTTAGAATGTCCCTGAAAATGCAACTCTCAAGAACTGAAAATCAACACACGTGCAAAAATATTGTATTTCTATTCAATAATCTACACATTCCATCACGAGCTTTCTACAAATTGTCAATGATAACACAGCTTTACAGCCAGTTGATTTTAAAGTTAAAATTTTAATGCAATCATCTGCATGTTCATAGCAGAATCATTCACAAGTCTTCATGGAATTGCACTTATTTACACCAACTTTTAGTGGTGTAATGACATTACCAACGGATTAAGTACCAGCTACCAATTGTCTCCACTTTTAAATAAATGGTAGATTAGGCTTTCGGTAATGTCAATCGTTTAAAAGTAGTGCATTACCAAGGCAACTCGTTGTGAAGGGAAAGTGTTCAGCATGAATATTAATACTATTGCATTAACGGGAAAAAATAATAAATAAAATTAAATTAAATTAATGAAATTAAGCGGTTTTTAAGATGTTCATAGGTCCTGTAATTTGGAGAGTTTTTAAGATTTTCATAGTGCTGTAATTTGGAGTACTTTCTATATGGTTAGCTATACCTAGTATAATATTGATAAATGGATATTTAAGCTTTTATGCAAAAAGATTTTTATAAAAATATTTTGTAAATTTAAATTTATTTTACTTTTAAAAATATTTTATTAAATACTTTAACATTTTTTGAATAAATAGAAATTTGTCTAAACACCTTTTTTTTGTTTTTTGAACTGTACCAAGATGCAAATTAAGTCTTAATTCGTTTGTTAAAAGTTAAGAGTGATTGATTTCATAATGATCTTACTATTTTCCATTGTGAACGTTGATATTCAAATTAAAACTTTTTTTTTTTTTCAGGCGATTCCTTTGTCCCCCACAGCAACATGAAATTTTCCACTAAAGACAGAGATAACGATAAACACGCAGGTAACTGCGCAAAGGAGTTTAAGGGTGGTTGGTGGTACAACAAATGTCACGAATGTAACTTAAATGGACTTTATCTAAAAGGAATTCATTCAACATTTGCAGATGGTATTGAATGGCGTGCTTGGAAAGGATACAATTATTCGTTCCCCTTCACAGAAATGAAGATCCGATCTACAAGTTTCGTCAAATATTGTCCCGATACCAACGTCATGCTTCAATAACCACCGAACGCTATACGGTACACAGTTAAAATCCCATGGATGCCAATCTCATTTAAAGATCAACTATTTGAAATAAAAATCCCATGAGAAAATACTGAATTGTAGTGTGAATATTTAAACAGCAAATAAAATGTTGAACTCCATTGAATGTTCCATTAATAAAACACGTTTCTTTGATTTACGATCTGTCTTATTTTTATAATAACTAAACACCTTTTTTTCTTGAGCTCCAACTAACTACAATTCAAATAAATGTAAGTTAGGAGGCTTGTAATAAATATAAATTCAGAAATCTTAATTGTTCCTTTATTTATTTTACTAAACACACCTTTTGCGTGCATCTCATCAGGATGCTGCCATCCTAGAGATGCGCAAGAACTCATACATTGTGATAAAGCCAGACTCGTGGCAAATATTTGCTACTGTCCGCCTCCAAGGACACCAGTTCCACCTTAGTCACAATGGCAGGGTCTGTGGTTGAGATGGGTCTTCCTTCCCTTAGGTCATCGTGCACGCTGCTTTCCACAAACCTGAACTTGTACTTTCCAATGTCCATTGGTTGGTCCAATGTCCAATTGTTGGTCCAATGGACCATTGACAAAACAATGAATGGGAAAATTGGTTAGTAAGATCTACACTATTACCATTGTATGTGGTACATTTCTTTTCATATATTACTTTGCAATGATGTATAAGAAATGGCCTATTCCATGGACGGCGTAGACTTGCATGGCAATTCACGACCACACCCTCGTAATTGATAACAGATTGATTGGAACAGTCTCGAAGGAACATTTAAATCAACGTCCAATAATCCTGATTGTATATACAACAGATTTTTCGGTTGCGGACAGAGAAGGGATTGGAAAGTTAATTCTGCCTATACGTGTAAATTAATGAGGAAAAAAAAATAAACATATTCTGGAGATGGGACAAATTTACAAACATTAAAGAATTTATAAAATAATATAGATATTTTGAAAAGCAAAAGGATGATTGGTTTAAAAATTTGGACGTTTAAGAACCCAGATGGAAACGATGGAAAAGGTCCCAAAAACACCGTACTCGTTTTCATCCCAAACACGACATAAATGTCCCAATTTCCCAATATTTTCGTGTATTGGGATTTTTCCCAATGGACCCAATCCCAAAAAATCCCAATTTCGTGTATAGGGAAAAATCCCAATACACGAAATAGTCCCAATAACACTATTCATTTTCAACCCAATACAAGAAAAGGACCCTTTGGTACTATTCATTCTTCCATCCCCGAAATTTATTTTATTCTGCGTGTTGAATTAGTATTCCCCATAAATATTCTTCATAAAGAGAAATACGATCTGGGATGTTTACAAGCACGTATAAGAGGTCATCCGTGCATTTACACATTGAAGCTCCACAACGCGTTAATTGCTATCCTAATACTTCGGGACCTATGGTAGTTAGAATCATGACCACTCATAATTATGAGCCGTTCCTTTCCCATTTTGTCTGAACAGGAAGTCAGTTACTATTTATGGCAGAATTCTGTTATCTCTTCTACGCTAAAATGTTGCTGTAAACAATCTGATCGTTACAATGATAAGAAGAATTTAAACTCCTTGACCTCTTCGACTATAAAAGTCGAGTGAAGGCGTGAACCAAACAGACTGGCACTGCTAACAATAACTTCCAGTTCCTGTTTTATCTGCCTTAAACGTTCACGAGCTGTATCCTACAACGGAAGGCATCGAAAGGCTCACTGTAAGTTTGTTAACAGGTAAGCATAAATATGAATCTAACTTTCTCTTCTTCTTTTAGCCCTTGGAACAAACTTTCTTCGCTTGCATTTCCTAAAATTCACAATCAACAGAAATTCAATTTCAAAATAAACAAATATGTTCTGTCTTCCCAACTTATGATCCCAAAGAAAATCCTGTTGGTTCTAATCCTTCTGGGTTTAGGATCACCATAGTAGTAGTGTACCAATGGTTCATCACGAAATGAAAGAAATTCACGTTAGGCCTGTCTCCAAGAGCCGTAATCCATCAGTAATTAAATATTACCGCCCAATCCCTAGAGCCTCAAAGCTTTTGCAGTTATTGGAAAAAAGTCTGCTACCAGTCTTCACCAAACAGATTCTTGCAGCTAAATTTCCCCCCACTCCAAGATTCCTTACACTCTCTCACAGCGATCTACAACTACAAATCTGCTAGCAATCACAAACGCCATATTGTCAGCGTTTGAGTGCAATCAGGGACTAATTTTAATGTTGTCACAAATATTTTCTCTCTCTAAATGATTAATTAATAATATATAAATTTAATGGTTTTTATTCCATTGCGCGTACCTCACAATACAACTCACTTCACGTTCGTATTTCTGACTCTGTGATTTAATAAATTAAACAATTGTGATGTGTTTTCAAAACTTTCGTAATGCACTTTACTTATTTATTCTTGGAGTTTTAATAACAATTGTAATAAATATAACAAGCATTTCACGTTTTTCTGCTATAATTAGTAATAATAATTTATAATTTATGTATTTAGTAAACTGATAACAAAAATACGACTTTCTCAAACTGCAATGAGTTTTAAGCGCGAACCGAAAACACTCTGTTTCTGTTAATCGCTTTGTTGACCTTCCATTCGGGAGCTGCTAATAAAATATATATGATAATAGCAGAACAAACTTCGCCTTGTTGTGGGTCATATAGGTATTGCACTACCTCTAGAAAAATAGTTTTTAGAATTCGCTCACTGCCTGATGAGGGTTCAATACAACCAGAAACAGGCTGTTGCAATAGTGTCTCGTCTTTTAAATAAATGGCAGGTTAGTCACCTTCGGCAGTGCATTTGTTTAAACATAGTGCAATACTCCGAAAACTCGTGGTAAGGCGAGTGTTGGTTTCTGTATTCTGTTTTTATACTAATCACTGTGGCTCTTATTACATGATTATTAAATGCATATTTATCTCATTTTTAAAAATTATGTGGAAAATTTGCCTAAACGGTCCGAATTTTTTTAAACTCAGTTTTACAATGGCTATATTTCGAGTCAGTCCATTGGTCATTCAGAAGTTGCTGGTTTTATTGATTCTCGTATTCACGTCATCAGCTTGCAGCGATTACGATTCTTCCTCCTGCCAAGATGTCAAAATTCAAGTTCTGGCAGATTCAGCATCGGAAGCACTTCATAAAATAAAAGAACTAGCGAAAGGTAAGTTAAAATATTCCTCCTTCCTAAACAACGCCATATATAAAGTCTTTGATTAAAACACGCTTGCTGATTCAGAGTTTTCAACAACGACTCATGTACTCTTAAACCACTTTTTAAGTGTTCTTGAGTTAAGATTGAACATGCCTACCCACATATGTACAGTAAAAGGTGTTTACGATTAAAGTGCGCCATTTCAGTTGGTGGGAAACGATCAATGGATGAAAGGTGAAATTGAGAATGGACACTATCCAAAGAATACGCTAATAGAGACCAGTTACTAAACTGGGACTAGGAGAAATTAGTGTTGTATGCAATTGGTAGAGTCCTATTTCAACGAACTTCTTGGTTTGAAGATTGATTTTTGTCACATGCTGGAAGCGTTGTAAAGCATGCTAAAATGTTACCCAATGCATCTCACGGGGAATATTAGCAACCTGCCTTTTGATACCTTCCTTTAAATAATCCAGAGATTAGATATCTCTTTGATTCCAGCCCTTGATGTTGCCATTAGCAAAATTCAGAATTGAGGTCCGGAAATGAAGTGGCCAAACGGTCCTCATGAATGACTGGTTTTTGGACTTTGCAGTTCCGCGTACATTGAATGGATTGAAAAAAAAGTATCTTTCTACCATTACCCGTCTTCATCTACAACCAGCTGGAATGACGCACTTTAATTACAATCACCATTTATGTAGTCAAACAACGCATAAGAAATTGAACTGCTGTTTCATAAAGCAAAGGATATTCTTAAGTGAAGCCAATCCTTTAAAGCTCATTAGACATTCATTTTTTGAACAATAATAAATTTTCAAATTGATTTAATTCATTAAATTAAATTGATTAAAGTTTTCCAAATATTATTAGAAAGGAATGGATGAAATGATCTTGTTGTTACAGGAACAAACCACGGTGCTTCGAAACCAGCAGACTGCGAGGACATTTTGCGCAGTGGCCACTATAAAAGTGGGCCGTACTGTATCTGGCCTAGAAGCCGAGTTTTAACCAATGGAATAAATGTTTATTGCGATATGGATACCGACGGTGGAGGGTGGACGGTAAGTTTGATCAGCATGGTTCTACACTCCCTAGACAAAAAAGTGGAAAACTGAGATCAGTAAATGATTTGATTGGGCTCCTCTCCAGCCTTTACAATTACTGCCAGTATAGATTTGGGAAGGGTCCGCAGTTCTTTCAGAGGGATTCCGAACTATTCTTCCAATGTCTGGCAAGAGAGAGAAGATTGTAATGGGCGGAACTGTGGTGGACCCAAGTGGCAACTGGAAGTTAATTTAGTGGTTGGATCGTTTTTGATTTGCAAAGACCATGAGGCACGAATTCATAGTGTCTGTATTTTGCATGACCTGTTTGAGGGATGAAAATCCAAAAAAAATGGCTTAAAGTTTTTCTGAGTGACTTGAACAACTCCCTTAAAAGTTCCATCGAGATAGGATTTGAACCCAATCATTTTCCATCAATGATACGCAGGAAGATTTGGGACTGACATAAAATGAGCTAACTGAAAACGTACTGAAAAGACTTAATTTCTAACAGGATGCCAGTTCTTCACTTCTCTGTCTTGGGATTGCATGAATTTTATATAATTTAAAATTGGTTGAACACTTTCGTCTTGCCAATTCTCGCACACAACATCCCTGCGTATGTAATTTTTTTTTAATGTAATGCATGTATGTTTTGCAGGTTATTCAAAGAAGAGGTAACTATGGGCGACCTGTAGATAGTTTCTATAGGGACTGGAACAGCTATAAAGAAGGCTTTGGATTAATCACAGAAGACTTCTGGCTTGGTATGATAAATCATCTTTCCATATAAACTTAATCAGCTTTTATACGCTGTCCAGTCAAAACATTATGATCTCTTACCTAACTGTGGTATGCCCTCGCATACCACAGTTTGGTAACCGCATACCTCCAACTTGCAATACCACATTTATTGGTTCTAACCGCAACTGGGTGTGTCTCCAGTTGGGGAATAACGGCCCATTGCTAAAACACGGGGGGTGATCAAAATGTTTTGAATGAACTGTGTATATTTATACGATATTTCAAGAACTCCAGTTCCTAAAAGCTATTCACAGTTTATTCAGATTCTACCATGCATACACTGATTCGTTCTTCTATAAACCAAAATCATTTAAAAATTCCAGGTACCGAGATTCCAGGATCTGTTCTTGGTACCTTTGTGTAGTTAGGGTACCTCTACCAAAAATATGTTTGGGACATTGAATAGACAAGGCATAGACATTACAAACACTATGATTTTGAAGAAAATATATGAGAACGCTACCTCCTTTTTAGACTATACAATGACAGTTGCAGAAAGGAGTCAATGTGGATGGAGAGTGCTTAAACCATTTAAGATTTTCAGATGACATTGTGGTCATAAGCCACGATCCCAAATAATCAGAGGAAAATATTAATCATTTATGCAGAGTTAGTAAGGATTTTGGACTAAAGATGAATATGGCTAAACAAAAGTAATGATGAACAAGTATGCCACAGAAAGGGATATCATCATTGAAGGAGCAGTAATTGAAAAGTGGAGTCTTATACTTATCTGGGACAAGTAATTAGCTGTAAAACAGAATGGTACCCAAGAGGAGCTAGAAGAAAACCTGGAAGACAGCAAAGGAGATGGATAAATGAAATACAAGTAGGCAGTAAATGGATGGCCATTGCACAAAACAGAAGGAGCTGGAAAGTTGATGGAGTTCATCCTGAAATGAATTGAAAATGGCTGATGATGATGGCCAATAACATGAAGAGGGGTGCGGCCGTTGTCATTATTCTACCGCAAACGAGAACACCGCCTGTACCCTAAATCTTCCTATCTCTGATTTGGAGGGACAGACGTATCTCCTGAGTACTCGAGATGTGGCTATCCCACTGAACAAGCCAAAAATCGGGAATGAAGTGATGTGGTCGTAACCAGTATTTTGATAGGCTTAAATAATTTGCATAATGTGTGGCTTTGTAAGGTGGTAGATCGGTTTCTATTGGATTTTGATTTAGCATTTTAAAATTGAATTTCCTGCAAATATTTATTCAATTGTACTTAGATTTAAAGAAACAGAATCTAGAAAATGATTGTAATTTAACTTCTGGTTAAATTTACATTTAGCCAAAGGTGACATTATATTATTTAATGGAAATTGAGGTTTTATATATTTTATTTATAGGCAACGATAATATTTTTGCCCTAACTAACCAGAAGGCTTGTTCTATCCGGTTTGACTTGAAGGATTTAGATGGCAACCATCGCTATGCCATTTATGATAACTTTTGGATAGAAAGCGAAGAGCGAAATTATCAGCTGCACATTACCACTTATAGGGGGAATGCAGGTAAGAAATTCATAGAAATTAGACTCTTTGGAAAATTGGAAAGGTATATGGTGGATTCTGCAATCCACCATATACCTTTCTTCCATCTGTCTGCAAGTAGAAGACCACAAATTCATTTGGCAGTTACACTTGCAATTTCTGTAACTTCTGGGAGAATATGTATGCGCATTTTTGATGTTTCTTTTTTATTTTAATTTCAGGAGATTCCTTCAGAAGACAGAGCCAGATGCAGTTTTCGACCAAAGAGAGAGACAACGACAAATACGATGGCAACTGTGCAGAGAAGTTTAAAGGTGCTTGGTGGTACAATGAGTGTCACGATTCTAACTTGAATGGATTGTATTTAAATGGTTATCATCCAACGTTTGCAGATGGAATTAATTGGCGTAATTGGAGAGGGTACAATTATTCACTCCCATTCTCAGATATGAAGATACGATCTACAAATTTCGTCAGACATTCTGCAGAAAACTACGTCACGGCTCAGTAAGCCACAGTTGTTTCCTACACCTCTTGAGAGCGTCTGGGACAAGCGTCCAGCAATCGTTTCTTCCAGATGAATTACTTTTGAAGAAAAAAAGAGGTGCCAAAATTGACCTCTCGTATTTTTTTCAAGTGTATCTCTGTCCTAAATAAAATGTATGTCTCTTGTGGAATTATTATCATTTTAATTATTACTAAAAACATATTTGGCAAGTACATGAATGTTCGAAATAAACTTAAAAACTAAATCAGTAATTCATGAATATCTGGAATTTTCTAGAATTTACTCCATATTTTCGTTTATTTTATTTTCTAATATTTTCTGCCCTTCGCTTGGGCATGATTTTTACAATATTCTACTCATGTATCCGAATCTTTGTTTATTATTTTGACATAGTCATTTAATTCTTTTCTTTGACTTCACACTATTCGTCAAAGGTTTCTTTATGCTCCATAGAAATCTTGTTCTTATTCTTTGGAAAACCCAATACTCTCATTTTTCTTATTGATGTTGTTGTTCTTGTTGTATTAGGAGCTGTTCTGTGGTTTATTTTCTGAAAACCCGAGTTTCCGGGAGAAAAAACCTTACTACCCTCGCCTGAGACCGACTAACTCAACCACGTTATGAAAAGGCCCATAAAAATGAGGCATGGACTTTGTTTCGAACAAAAGCAAGCATGCGGTGGCATGGATTCTATGAGGTATTTTAGTCCGTTTTGATCTAATTGAAACCATTCTTCCAGCAAATCCATTCTTCTAGCTGTGACAAAGTTAAAAGGAAGAGAACTTTGTTGCCAAATTGTACTCTCCAGCATATTCGGCACATTCTTAATAGGGTTGGGATTAGCTGAATGTGGGGGCCAGTTGGAATTCAATGTCTAGTTCTCCTGACCATTTCTAGATCTAGATCTGATGCAAAATTCAGATACTCCCTGGATGATGTCCGACCTTCCACCGGAAGGTCAAAGGACCCAGTCTGCGCCAACAAAAGATTTCCCGCACCACGATACAGATCTGTCCACAACCCAACAGATTGTTGGGTTGCGGACAGAGAAGGGATTGGGAAGTTAGTTCTGACTGTATTTGTAAATTAGTGAGAAAGAAATAAACGCATTCTGTAGATATAAAGCGTTATATTAATAAATTTTATTTCAAAAGAAAAAATCTCGCGAAAGAATTTAAATTTACAAACATTAAATAATTCATGATTGCTTTAAAAATTTAAACGTTAAAGAGCCCCAATGGAAACGATGGGAAAGCTCCCAGTAACATCGTAATCATTTTTCATCCCAAATACCTCAAAATGTCCCAGTAAATACACGAAATAGTCCCACTATATTCATTTTCAACCCAATACAAGAAAAGGAACCCGTTGCCACTATTCATTCTTCCACCCCCGAAATTTAATTTATTCTGCGTGTTCAATTAATATTCCCCAGTCCATATTCCCCATAAATATTCTTCATAAAGAGAAATACGATCTGGGATGGTTACAAGCACGTATAAGAGGTCATCCGTGCACCTACACATTGAAGCTCCACAACACGTTAATTGCTAACCTAATACTTCGGGACCTATGGTAGTTAGAATCATGATCACTCATAATTATGAGCCGTTCCTGTCCCATTTTGTTCTGAACAGGAAGTCAGTTACTATTTATGGCAGAATTCTGTTATTTCTACGCTAACATGTTGTTGTAAACAATCTGATCGTTATAATGATAAGCAGAATTTAAACTCCTTGACCTTTTCGACTATAAAAGTCGAATGAAGGCACGAACCGAACAGGCTGGCACTGCTCACAATAACTTCCAGTTCCTGTTTTGTCTGCGTTAAACATTCACGAGCTGTAGCCTACAACGAAAGGCATCCCGTTATAGCTCGATGCAAGTTTGGTAACAGGTAAGCATAAATATGAATTTGAATATGTATTTGAGGAAATCTTTCTCTACTTCTCATTAATCCCTTCTACTTCTATCCCTTGGAACAAACTTCTTTCGCGTGAATTTGCTAAAAATTACAATCAACAGAAATTCAAAATCAACAAATATGTTCTCTGTCTTCTCAACATACGATCCAAAAAAAATCCTGTTGGGTCCAATGCTTTTTGGGTTTAGGATCACCAAGTAAAGTGTAGCAATGGGTCATCAGGAAATTAAAGAAATTGTTCTCTGCGTTATCCAGACATCAGTTTCGTGATGTTCTTTACCAGACATTTAAATAAACAATTTGTTTATTTGATGTTTCTGTTTTCATTCGAACTTTCTGGGAATAAACATATTTATCAGAAATTGTTTTTAGAATCAAGTAGATGAAAACATTGGTGAATGCCGTTATTTTGGATAAACTGACCGTAAGGATTCAGCAAGAGGGATTATCATTTTTAATTCGTGGTAAGTACCCTAGAGTATTAACCATTTTGAAATATAACGCGAGACGTTTTTCGTACACAGGGCCATGTCAAGACGCTTAACAGCCTGGATGCTAGCAAGAAAATGCCTGCCCTTCACCCTTCATGAAAAGTTTCTTGTTAATTTTGTTGTCCTTATAAATTTGGTAGTTGGAAGATACCCGTCTTAATATCTGACGAAACTGCTTACAGTTAATCCTTATCTATGATGGATGATCTTTCATTAAGTTGAAGTGCTTTTATTCAGTAATTGAGAAAACGAAAAGCTGCTACCAGTCCTCACCAAACAGATCCTTGCATATAAGCCCTCCCGTCTTCCCCAGATTCATTATGCTCCTTCTCATTTCTCTGCGAATACAAACATCCTTGCAACCATAAATGCCATGTTATCAGAGTTTGATTGCAATCAAGAACCAGCTATAACTTACTTGGATATAGAGGTCGCGTTTAATGCTGTGAATGTCCCTTCTCTATTATGGCTATTAGAATCATACCATCGCATTAAGGGAGGCCCTATGCTTTTTCCATGCTCTCCTAAGTAAGAGGTTGTTGCAGATAAACACAGAAGAAAAATGCTATAGGAGGGTTTTCACTGCTGGAGTCCCCCAGGATAGCATCCTCTCAGGATGGCTATTCACGGCAATTATAGGTCCACCGGTGCGAAATAACCGATGAGCTTATCATTCTTACCCCAAATGGGCTAAATCCCAACCTAATCCTCACCACCAACCACATCATTAAAAGTCTAATGAAAATTGCATCCTTCCTTCAGTACTTCGGCTTGACGATCAATCCCTAGAAGACCAAGATGATGATATTCTCACTGATGACCAATCCTACAGTGATCGCTCCTACTTTTGATAACACCCAAACCCCTGTCGTAACTACTCACTCCAACTTAAGTGTAATTTTAGACCCAAAACTCCCTTAGGATAAACTCACCTCATGGGCCTCTGCGGTACACAACAATCTGCTGCATATCAAAGATTCCGGAATCAAGAAATACATCAGAACCATTGGCTACTGAAGCGGGCCAGTTGGAAGTCCATTCTGCCTCATCAAAACAGAAGGACAGCATTAGCAAATGAAATGGGAGTTCCCCGACTCTCCCAGCTTATTGATTCCCAGAGGCTAGTCATCACAGTCAAAATGGTTGTCAGCCTAATTTCTAAACCATGTGGGATTCATGCTGCTGAAGAATTCCTCTCTAGCTTTGCGGACTACTCCGAGACTGGTCCCCAAAATAATAAGCTATTCCTGATGGAACGTTTCCTCCCCTTACTAGATGATGGTCTTTAAACTCGATGATGACCTCAACAAGTTTGCCCAAGACGAAAGCAATAGAAAGGAAGTGTTATCAACACCAGCAACAGTCGGACTAGTCATGTCGTGTAATTTTTTTCAGACTTTTAAACGTCTCTGTTATAGAACTCTTGTGTTGTGATGATGCTACCTTAACAGAACGATGATGGTGATGATGCTACCAGTTCTTATGTTTAAAGTTTTGTAAAACAGTTTTATGAAGAACACACTGAAGATCTTCAGAATATTTTCTTTCACTTTGCTATTTAACCCATTAAGTCTACTTTTATTTGAGCCACAGAATACTTAATTTGTAAATGATATTTATTTATTTATTCATGGACTTTAATAACAATTGAAATATAACGCGTATTTTACGTTTCTGCTATGATTCACAAACAGATATTAATAATTGATGATTTATGTATTTAGTAAACTGATAACAAAAACACAAATTTCTCAAGCTGCCACAACAGTGTCTCGTCTTTTAAATAAATGGTAGTTAATCGATTTTGGCAATGTATTTGTTTAAACTTAGTGTAATACTGCGCAAACTCATGGTAAGGCGATTTTTGATTACTGCATATTGTTTCTATTTTGACTTCTTTCTTGATCACTGTGGCCCTTATTACATTTCTAAATGCAATATTTAACTCATTTTCAAATATTATGTGGAAATTTCATCTAATGCGTTCGGTTTTCTTAACGCAGATTTCCAATGGCCATATTTTTACTCCAAGTCACTCTATTGGTCATTAGGAAGTTGGTGGTTTTATTGATTCTCATATTCACGTCATCAGCTTGCAGTGATTACGATTCTTCCTCCTGCCAAGATGTCAAAATTCAAGTTCTGGCAGATTCAGCATCGGAAGCACTTCATAAAATAAAAGAACTAGCGAAAGGTAAGTTAAAATATTCCTCCTTCCTAAACAACGCCATATATAAAGTCTTTGATTAAAACACGCTTGCTGATTCAGAGTTTTCAACAGCGACTCATGTACTCTTAAACCACTTTTTAAGTGTTCTTGAGTTAAGATTGAACATGCCTCCCAACACATGTACAATAAAAGGTGTGTACGATTAAAGTGCGCCATTTCAGTTGGTGGGAAACGATCAATGGATGAAAGGTGAAATTGGGATTGGACACTATCTAAAGAATACGCTAATGGAGATCAGTTACTAAACTGGAACTAGGAGAAATTAGTGTTGTATGGAGTTGGTAGAGTCCTATTTTGATTGAACTTCTTGGTTTGAAGATTAATTTTTGTCTCCCACATCCTGGAAGCGTAGTAAAGCATGGTAAAATGTTGCCCAAAGCATCTCACGGGGAATATTAGCAACATGCCTTTTGATACCTTCCTTTAAATAATCCACAGATTAGATATCTCTTTGATTTCAGCCATTGATGACCCAATAATCAAAATTCAGAATTGAGTTGCGGAAATCAAATGGCCAAACGGTCCTCATGAATGACTGGTTTTTGGACTTTGAAGTTTCGTGTGCTTTGGATAGCATTTATTAAAAAAATTAATTTTTCTACTAGTCTATAGATAGAATGGCTCACTTTAATTACAACCACCGTGAATTTAGTCAAACAATACACAAGAAATTTAACTGATATTTCATAAAGCAAAGGATATTCTTAAGTGAAGCCAATCCTTTAAAGCTCATTAGACATTCATTTTTTGAACAATAATAAATTTTCAAATTGATTTAATTCATTAAATTAAATTGATTAAAGTTTTCCAAATATTATTAGAAAGGAATGGATGAAATGATCTTGTTGTTACAGGAACAAACCAACGTGCTTCGAAACCAGCAGATTGCCAGGAGATTTTGCGCAGTGGCTACAATAAAAGTGGGCCCTACTGTATCTGGCCTAGAAGTCGAATTTTAACCAATGGAATAAATGTTTATTGTGATATGGATACCGACGGTGGAGGGTGGACGGTAAGTTTGATTAGTATTCTACAATCCCTAGACAAAACAAGTGGAAAATTGAGATTAGTAAATGATTTGATTCGGCCCCCTCTCCAGCCTTTACAATTGCAACGCGAATAGATTTGGGAAAGGTTCGTAATTATTCCAGAGGGATTCTGAACTATTTTTCCTGTCTGACAAGAGAGAGAGAGAGAGAGAGAGAGAGAGAGAGAAGATTGAAATGGGAGGAACTGTTGTGGACACAAGTGGGAATTGGAAGTCAGTGTAGTGGTTGGATCGTTTTTATTTGCAAAGCCATGGGGCACGAATTCGTTCATGAACTGTTTGCTGGATAGAAATCCAGAGTTTCGAGAACAACTAACGGCTTGACCAATTACCTTAAAAGTTCTGTCTCTGTAGGATATGAACCCAATCATTTTCCATCAATGATACTCAGGAAGATTTCTGATTGATATAAAAGCAGCTAGCTGTAAACCCTGCTGAAAGGATTTTACTTCTAACAGGATGTCGGTTCTCCACTTCTCTGTCTAGGGATTGCATGGACTTCATATAATTTTATTCCCCTACAACACTTCCAGGGTAATATAAAAGTGGCTGAGTACTTTTTACATTCACTAATGATGGTCAGAGGCAAAAGAGCATATTTTCTGGTGCCAAAAAGGGTATATGATTGTGCTTTAAACAGAAAATAAAATGTTTTAAAGTCTTTCTGATAATACTCTGCACAAGTGTTTGCCACATTATTTCGACTATTGGCCTGAGCTTTTTGTTATTTTGTTAACTTATTAGCTTTTTAAATTAAATTGACTTTTATTAATTAATTGATTGTTATTATATTGACAGAATCCTCTCGATACATTCCCTATTAAATTCCCTATCACTGTGTTCTAGTGGGGAAGAGCTACCTCCCAAAATATAACCCCTCCCCCGAGAAATTTGTATCGATTCTTCACCGCGCAGTAGTCACAGTCCCACTGTTCAGACAAGCACTCACCAGTTAATGTAAGAATTTATTTATTTTATATTTTATTTTTTCGTTATTTAATGCGTTTATATTTTACAGGTTATTCAAAGAAGAGGTAACTATGGGCGACCTGTAGATAGTTTCTATAGGGACTGGAAGAGCTATAAAGAAGGCTTTGGATTAATCACAGAAGACTTCTGGCTTGGTATGATAACGCACCTTTCCATATAAACTTAATCAGCTTTTATACACTGCCCAGTCAAAAAATGATGACCTCTCTTGTTTCAATACTGTCCCCACACGTGAAGGTATGGATTCTATAAAGCCCGGGACGCAATTTATGCTGTTCTACCGTGAATTTTGTCCAGTGCATCTGTCATTCGTGGTGGAGAATCAAAACGCCGGATCTGTGGATCCACATAATCCCAGAGATGTTCTGTGCAATTCCAAATCCAGCGAATATCGGTCAAAATGGGCAATTTGAAGGGCGCATTATCCTGTAATACCTTTGTGCCATCCAGTAAAACAATTACAATGAAGGATGTGGTGAAGACGTTGGTTATAAGCACTATACTACAAGCGCAAAGTACATGGTCCAATGTTTCTGTCTATCGGCTCGCTCAACTCAAGACAACTTACCTTCACCAGGACCATCGATGAAGGGAGGGCGTCCATGGCTCGGCGACTGCTGAACACCTTAACTACAGAACTCTGCGAACCGCCCACAAGATTCGCAGTTTCTTCGTATGTCCATCAAATACATCGTATGGTCCACATACCACGAACTTGCAATACCACATTTACTTGTTCTTACCACGAATAGATGTACCACCAGGTGGGGAATAACGGTCGATTGCTAAGACACTGGAGTGGTCATAGTGTTTTGGATGAAGTGTATAAATATTATAGGATATTTTCCGGTTCACGAGAGCAATTTACAGTTTATTCCGAGTTTACCACCTGCACACTGATTCATTCTTCTATAAAAAATAATTTAAAAAATAAAGCGTAACAAATACTTCTTCATTTCAGAAGGTAACTTAGCTATTTAGCAATTATATCATTTAAAGGAAATTGGAATTAAAGTTTTATTTCTTTTGTTCATAGGCAACGATAATATTTTTGCCCTAACTAACCAGAAGGCTTATTCTATCCGGTTTGACTTGAAGGATTTAGATGGCAACCATCGCTATGCCATTTATGATAGCTTTTGGATAGAATGCGAAGAGCGAAATTATCAGCTGCACATTACCACTTATAGGGGGAATGCAGGTAAGACATTCATAGAAATTAGACTCTTTGGAAAATTGGAAAGGTATATGGTGGATTCTCCAACCCACCATATACCTTTCTTCCATCTGTCTGCAAGTAGAAGACCACTAATTCATTTCGCAGTTACACTTGCAATTTCTGTACCTTCTTGGAGAATATGTATGCGCATTTTTGATGTTTCGTTTTTATTTTCATTTTAGGAGATTCTTTCAGAAGACAGAGCCAGATGCAGTTTTCCACCAAAGAGAGAGATAACGACAAGTACGAAGGCAACTGTGCAGAGCTCTATAAAGGTGCTTGGTGGTACAATGAGTGTCACGACTCTAACTTGAATGGATTGTATTTAAATGGTTATCATCTAACGTTTGCAGATGGAATTAATTGGCGTCATTGGAGAGGGTACAATTATTCACTCCCGTTCTCAGAAATGAAGATACGATCTACAAATTTCTTCAAACTTTCTGCAGACAACTACGTCACGCCTCAGTAAGCCAACAGTTGTTTTCCACACCTCTAGGTCCTCGTGAAAGCGTCTGGGACAAGGGCCAGCAATCGTTTCCTGCACATGAATTTCTTTTGAAGAAAAATAGGGTGTCAAAATGGACTTATCATATTTTTCACAAGTGTATCTCTGTCCTAAATAAAATACATCTGTTGTGCAATTATTATAATTTTTTATTATTATTAAGAACACATTTAGCAAGTACATGAATGTTTTAAATAAACTTAGAAACTAAATCAGTAATTCATGAATCCCTGGAATTGGTATTCTTCAGGAATTACTTCATATTTTTATTTGTTTTATTTTGTAATATTTTCTGCCCTTCGTTGGTCCTAATTTTTAAAATATTCTACTCATATAGCAGAATCTATGTTTATTATTTTGACACAGTCATTTAATTCTTTTCTTTGATTTCATACTACTCGCCAAATTTTTCTCTATGCTCCATATAAATCTTGTTTTTATTCTTTGGAAAACCCAATACTCTCGTTTCATTTTTCTTATTAATGTTGTAATAGGGGCATCAGCAGGCAATATTGCTCCTTGTATATTATCTGTAATTGTAATTTGATGTGTTCTGAGGTCGATTTTCTATTTGCTGGACGAAAAACCCGAGTTCTGCGAGAAAAAACCATGCCACCTTTGCCCTAGACCGACTAACTCAGCTACATTGTGAAACTGGCCCACAAAAATTCCTCACATCATTGACGAGACTCGAACTGAAGTCTTTTTCACCCGGGGTGGGGAGGTTCTATGAGGTTCGCCGTTTTGGTCTAATCGTAACAATTCTTCCAGCAAAACCATTCCAGCGCAACCATTCTTCTAGCTGCGATAAAGTTGAAGGAAGTGGACTTTCTTGCCGAATTGCACTCTCCAGCATATCTCACACATTCTTAATAGGATTGAGATCGGATGAATGTGAGGACAATGGAAGATGGTGGAATTCTGTGTCGTGTTCTCCTAACAATTCTTGCATGTTGTAGCACGATGCGCTGTTGCATTGTCATTCATGAAGTGGACATCGCCTTCGAGATAAAAGCGTAACGTTGCAATGTGTATTACAAGGTGGAATTTGGATGTGTTAGAGAGATAGTTTCGAAAACACGTAGTTTAAAAGCAATGGATGATAATAAACAAACTCTAGATATTTCTGAATATGCGTTTTATGTTATTATCACCTACACTGCTGGAAAAAATTAATAGAACCCTTAGAAAAAAAACGTGTTGCAACTCGCAGCTTGCGATGAAGCGGGACAAAATTTGGTATGGTGGTGTACCACAGAATAACAAAGAAATGAGGAAACAGCGAGCATCTTCAGACAAGGAATACTTATATAGGTTGTGCAAGAATTACCAAAAATTTCACATTACAGAATCCGATACAATATGCTCGAAAATACTGTCACATGACATCCGTACGGAGTGTGATCTCCTCCAACGGCTAAACAGACCTGACAGCTGTGAACCATGCTTCATATAAGGGTCTATATACGATTCTGTGGCAACAAATCCCATTCTTCCACCAGCGCAGACCTTGGCTCTTCAAGTGACCGAGCAGTTGGCTGTCGGCTTGCAATGCAACGACCAAGGTCTGTGATCGCAGTCCATTAAAGTCTGTGATCGCTGGCCACTTCAGTCGTTGGATATCTTCAGTTTCAAGATATTCCTCCACCACTTGAGCTCTATTTGCAGTGGCGTTGTCGTGCATGAAAAGAAAATCTGGGCCAACCGCACCTAAAAAGTCGCCCATAGGGTTCGAGAATCTGTTCTCGGTACCTCTGCGCAGTTTTGGCTATCCCTATCAAAAACATGAAAAGGGGTGCGGCAGTTGATCATTGTCCCGTCCCACACGAGAGCACCACCTCCGCCGTAAGTGTCCCTTTCTCTGAAGTTGGAGGTATGGTGCCGCATTCCTTGTTGTCTTCAAATGAAATAACGTCTAGAATCTGTTTGTAGGCTAAAATGAGACTCATCAGAGAACAGAACTGTACCCCATTTGTCAGGGCTCCAAGTCACGTGTTCATGGTAACAGTTTCGACGAACTCTGAAGTGGTTTGGGATAAATGGGACATAAACTACCGGCTCTCTTGCTCAGAGTCCACTTGAATTGAGCCTTCTTGACACAGTCCGGTTGGAAACGTTTTCATCTGTTGCCATTGAAACCTCAAGAGACAGTCGATGACAATACATCGTAGGGTTCTGTCTTTCTGTTAGAGCCAGATAGCGGTCCGTTCTTGTTGACGTAGCCCCAGGACGACTTTGCCCAGGACTTCTTGTAATGGTTCTTGTCTCCTGAAACGGGTTCCTGCGGGACAGATTACGCTAACGTGTCACTTCCGCCTGCGACTGCCCGGCTTCAGGACTTCCAACGGTCTACCATCTCAAAGAATCATGTAAACGACAATCACTTGCCATCCTGAGTACTGGAGATGTGGTTATATCGCTGAGCAAGGCCGAAAAACAGGAATGAAGTGATGTGGCCGCAATCCATGCTTTTATAGGCATGAATAATTTGCATAATGTCCGACTCTGTAAAGTTGATCGGTTTCCAGTGTATTCTCGAAATTTGCATGCTAGGATGCCTATTGTATCAAATATTCGCCTTCAGCGACTCTGTTTAAAATAAAATATTCATGAAAAAAAACCTTTTCTGTTAATTTTGTCGAGCAGTGTAGTATCAAGCATTTGCGTTTTTTAAAGAACAACTTTAAATCGATGAAAGAATAAATATTAGAATTTGTTCATATATTGTGTTATTTTTTTATGTTATTTATTATTTTCTATGTATTTTCTGAATAAAAAATCGTTATTTCTACTGTGTCCATGTTTTTACCAAATAGCTTCAAATAGAAACCCGAGAATTTCCCGGGATTCAAATACTATTACGTGCAATTCTTTCTGATTTTAGATTGTAATATTTTGTTTGAATGGTTCATTTATTCAGATCCCTACGCCTTTATCAGTTCTTTCAAATTTCTGCACCTCTTTATATATTCAGTTATAATTTCTCGCATGTTCTCTCTTTCTCTCTTTTTATATCATTCTTTTTCTTTCACTTTCTGTTAGTGCATCGTGGTAAAATATTGAAGCTGACTGAAGAGACCCCCGGACACTGAAAAGGATTGTAGTCCAAAACATAAAAATACCGCCTCAAAAATAACTGCAGAGTTTGGTGTGAGTCTTAGCAATCCAGTTTCTCTCAGAACAGCTCGGCAAGAATTTCATAAAGCTGTAATTTGTGGCATAACTATTGCCAAGCCACTGGTGCACTTTCAGAGCAATCCTGGTGATTTAATCCAGATTTGGTCTATAATTTGGCTTCTGTAGGTTTTATTGACTTCAGACTTTACCGGATCAATGGAGAAAGCGTTGAAGTGTCCAATGGTGTTACATGGAAACATTCCTTTTAGGGAGTCCAAGTTTGATAGCTTCATCCTAAGTGGGTGATGGCTTCTATTTCTTCCTCTTGTTAGTGAAATGATATCTTCTATCGATGGGGCATCAATCTGGCGAGTTAGCAGCTTGGTGAGTGTTGACAGATTTTTTTAAGGACAGTGAGCTTCCAGGAGGTCATGCCTAGATTGGCTAGGAGAATGGATTTCGAGATAGTGAACGGGTTTCCTCCCAGACGGTTCTGCACCGCAGAATCCAATATTCCATTGCCAGAAATTTGTTACATCGAGAGGTAAATGCAGAGGACCAGATTTCTGAGGCATATAGTGGTATGGGTGTGAAACATCTATTAATGTATTATCCGATAAGTTTGGTGTTGTAACAGCTTGCGAGCTCCTGGCGGATAGCTCAGAACTCAGCATAGGTCTTCTTCTTTGCCTTTAGCAAGTGTTCCTTGAAATTTAAGTCTTCATCCCACGTTAGTCCCTGGTCAGTATGAGATGAAACTTTTTGGACTGTCTCACCATAAACTGTAACTCGAATGTCATTCTTGACCTTCCTCTTCGTGATTGTCATGTGGGCTGACTGAGGGGATGTACCATCGTACACCATGGGATGAACTAGGTTCATCCCATGGTGTAAACATTGTTTCCTACAAATGATGCATATTTCAAGATGATAATACTCCAAACCAGATGTGCCCAATCATGGTTTGAAGAGTTTCAATAGACGGAAATCAAAAAATCGAACAAATTCATCTTGAAAGTTAACGCTTATCGGATGCAAAAGGCCAATTATCACTACAAGCTGTATTCTAATGACTTTCCATCACTCATGGTTCAATCATATCTCAACATACAATAACTACCAGACTCGCGAAATCTCTCTTCTTTTGTTCTACTTTCTATTACCGCTAGACATGCTTTCTTCGACATATTTAATCAGAAGTCAGCCAGAAGAATCCAAATTTTTACGATAGGTGAATGAATTGATATTGATATCCCTTTCTGAGCATGTATAGTTCGAGAACAGCGTAATAAAATTAACAAAAAAGCTTTTAGTAAGTTATGGGAAGAATCTTTAGCAATCTTAGGGATATTAAGTTTATCTTGCAAGTCTGTAAATGGTGGCAAGCCCTATTTTAGAAAATATGTTCTTTTATACTCCAGCACGGCCACAAAAGTCAGTGGAGATTACAGCAAATTCTTTTGACAAGAATACGGGCCAACCCGGATTCGAGCTACAGTTACTGAAATGGCATGTATATCTATACTTTGCGCTTTCTACTCGGCTATGTTAGCGATTTCCTCCGCTTGCTCTCAGGATCTAAATGTTATCAGGATTAGAAAGATTTATCTATATGTTATCAGGATTATATCGTTCTACATATTACCATGATTAGAAAACATTTTTATTTAATTTCTCTCTACAAGAAGAGGTCACTAGGCTTCAGTCTGTTGAATAAATTACTAGATGGATCGTAGATTGTATTTTCTTTTATAAAAAAATGTTTCTCTTACAATGTCCCAGACAAAAAATTATTCACCTGTGTAATTTTTCAATTAATAATGTCCAACCCCTCCTTCAAAACGAATAATTTCTTGAATTCCAGGTGGTAGGGATTCAGCTAGACCCCTTAAACAGCTAATCTCAATATCAGTCCATTCTGAAAACAATTGAGCCAGTAATTCATTGAGGTTTCGTAGATGGTGTTGTGTTTTCACTTTGCGTTCGGTCCCATACGTTCTCTGTAGGATTTAAATATGGTTATTTGGTTGACCAATTTAAATATCCTACCATTGTCTTGTGTTTCTTGTCCCAGTTTACAAAAAAAAGTGCAACCTGATCATCCAGAATACATGGACAGCCAATGTGTTCATCCTGGATGGCATTTCAAAAGCGGACCCAGTTCATAAAAAACAAAACAGACACACAAAATTCGTTTTTTTTTTATTCGTTAGAATGAAACAACACGTGAAGAAGTGTTTCAAAATATTTCAGTTTCCTGTTTCAAAATTTACTTTGAAATTCGTTATACATTGATGGGATTCATTCCAAATGCAAATGGTAATTCTCAGATTCTTTCCTTACTCACGTATGGCGGGATTATCTCAAGGAATATTTGTCGAAACATGTAGATCGGATTTTCATTTCTGTAAAGGGAATCGAATAAAAATATCCTTTCCAACTAAACCACTCAATTCCATTTCCAAAAGATAAATGGCGACCATTTAAATACAGACCATTCAGGTTGGATGTATGACAGAGATAGTACCACCAAGCACCTTTAAACATTTTTGCACAGTTTCCAACGAATTTGTCGTTGTCTCTGTCTTTGGTGGAAAACTGCATCCCGTTGTGAAACCAAAAGGAATCCCCTGAAAAATAAACAAATAAACAAATATACAAATTGGTGGTATTTATAAACAGGAAGGTTATAAAGCCCTTAGCTATTTTGAAAAATTAGACTGTGAAACGAAGTTTCAAAGAACTTTTAACAATCAAGAATAAAGTTTAATGGTTTATGATATTTTAGGCTTGCAGATCCCTCAAAAAGAAAACCAAACTATTATATTAGGCCGCACGAATAATTAAATCCATGTGTGTCTTATGTCTATTAATTGCGTGTGTTCTATGGTCGATTTGTCTGTTTTGCTGAATGAAAAACCCGTTTCTTGGGAGAACACCTTGTTACTACGCCTGAGATGCAGATCCCTCAAGATGGTACCAAAATTACAAGTTTGGTACCGTCTTGTAGTTCTCTTTTAGTGCTTAAAGATACTCAAATAATACCTACTACACTCGCTGGGCAAAAAATCTGTAGTCTCGATTTACAATTTTTTGCCCCAATAGGGTGAAGCCTGAACTTGATGATGCCATACAGTTAGACTCTCTCTCTTGTCTACCGCTCAAGTTGCTGGAGGTGGTATCACTGTAGAGAGCATATATGTTCTGTCGGTACGGACTGGGTTCACTCACATCGTTATAAGATTGTTGTACCTCCAATGCGAATCTGTTTGTCCTATTGGGCAACTTCACTCTTCAATGTTTTATTTTTACGCGGATTGCGATGGATTCGTTCAAGGCAACAAAGCAACTGTTGATCTTGCAAAAGTTGTATCTGAATGGTTCGAAGAACATTGCCAAGATATCCAACGTTGGCCGCTTAATACTCTAGATCTGAATAAGATTGACGATGCCTGGGACACGCTGGACAAGGCAGTTCGGCTTCGCAGTTCTTCAGAAACTCCAGTACAGCAGCTGATGAATTTTCCTGATCGACGATTACTTAAATTTTAAGCGGGACTCCTCTGACAGCTAGTGGAATCAATCTCAAGACGTATACGGCTATAATTTGGGCAAAAGGTGGTCCTACTGGATATTGAATAAAGATTTATACTTTTTTGGCCATTGAGCGTACTAGTTACTACGAAAATTATGTTTATAACCTATTAATTACTGTACATTCTAACTTATATACGTTTTATTTTTCTTTTCTTACCGGCAGTTCCTCTATAAGGCCCAATATGAAGCTTATAATTTCGATCTTCGTTGTCTATGGCAAAGTCCTCGTAAATGGCATAGCGATGCTTTCCTTTTAAGTCTTTCATGTCAAATCGCAGAGAATATTTCTTCTGGTGAGTTAGTGCAAAAATATTGTCGTTGCCTATAAATCAAAAAGTATAAAAACACAGATGTCTATTAATAATATCAATGTTTTTGTGTTGGACAGCTGGAGGTGCGTATAGAAAAATAATCTTACCAAGCCAAAAGTCTTCCGTGATTAATCCAAATCCTTTTTTGTAAGTCTTCCAATCCCTATAAAAATAATCTTTAGGTTTGCCATAGTTACCTCTTCTTTGAATGACCTGGAAAGAATATATGCGTATCAAATAATAAATTTCATTTAAAAATGTTCTGGTTGTAAAAACATACAATATTTTATAGGGACTTACGATTACGTTTATTAATTGTAATAAAAATACGAGCAGGGTAATTTTAAAAAAGTTTTTATTAAACAAAACAGCAGAGTACTCTCACTAGCAAGAATAAATTGTATAGCCAAGTTATACCGGCTATAAGGGCATCAGATAAAACACACATACTAGCCAAAAAAAAGGAACCTTTATTCAGCATCGACTCGGGCCACTTTTGTTTCGAATAACAGCAAGCGTGCTGCACAGCATGGATTCTAAAATGTGTTTCAGTGCGTTTAAGTCTGTAATTATTCATCCAACACATTCCCAATAGGACTGAGATCAGATGAATGTGTGGTCCCAAGGGATGATGGTGGAAATCTCTGTCATTCTCCTAACCAACCATTCTTGCTCGATTCCACACGGTATACTGTTGCGTTGTCATCCACAAAGTGGCCATAATGTTCAGGATAAAAATATAACATTGCAGATTTAATAGAAAATTTAGCACTCCTTGGATGATTCGACCGTCCCCCGGTCTCAACTTACCGAGACGTGCTAAAAAAACGTTCACAATACCTTCAGATTCTTGGGTTGTCGTAACAAGGCAAGCAGAGTCCATCGCTTCATGGGGTTCTCGCCACACTCTCTGCCTACCACCATCGCAAACCGAGGTGTATCGTGGTTCTTCTGATCACATGGCTTTCCTCCATTGTTCCACTGTTCAATCACGATGGTCTCAGCGCCACTTCCGGATTTCTCTATTTACACTGAAACAAATGGCTTTCGAATAGGCGGGCGACTGCCAATACCCAATTTCTTCAATTCCCTAAGCATGGTACGGGTAGAAACAGGGGGGGAGGGGGCAGTTCTGGGTTTGGTTGAATTCGGATGTTATTTGCTGCACGCTGGATGTCCATTTTTCTGATCAGTTAGTCTTTCAGAGTACGGTGGCTTCTGCCTCATTTGAGATGTGGAACAACCGCTTGTTTTCCAGTCAATAAAAACCTTTGAGATGGATGCGTTTGAGAAACGAGTTATGTCTTTAGTTTCTTCAATCGTGGCTCCTTTGGCCAAATTTTCTTTGGCACAAAATAAAATCCATATACACTTAAAGGACAAAATTCGTGGGATAGCTGGTTCCTGGGCAACGCGACGCTGTTACCCCTCTCGCTAGTGGGCAAACCCACCGCTTCGCAGGTATATAGGTACACTGCATCACTGCATTCACGTAGATAATAATGCGATGTCAGTATGGATAAACGTCGTGAGTTAAAAGACTTTGAAAGAGAGATGATAGTGTGTGTCCGACGCATGGGTCACTCTATCGCGGATGTAGTATAGAAATTGCATTATCCACATTCGACAGTATGAAGAGTGTATTGGGAATCCGGAATAAAATCTCATCGTGGAGAGCGCTATGAGCAGAGAAAGGTGTTGGACGAACGTGTCAGTGGACGAGTGTCTCTCATTGTTTCAGTCAACTGGAGAGCAACAGTGGCGCAAATGAAAGAGGGAGGTGCCAGAAACATCTCTACCAAGACCATCAAGCGATTATTAGCTGTTATGGGAACAGCCCGACTCACCAGAGTCCCATTGCTAACACCACGACACAGGACTCTACACCTCAACTGGGCGAAAGAACATCGGCACTGGACCTTGGATGATCGAAGGCGGGTCTCCTGGTCCGATGGGTCCCGTTTACATTTATTTCCAGCGGACAGGAGGGCGCGTATCTGGCTAAAACCGCACTAAGCTATGCACCCTTCATCTCAACAGGGAACTGTTCAGGCAGGTGGACGGTCGGTAATGGTCTGGGGCGTGTTCAACTAGCACACGTTGGGACCTCTGGTACGTCTACACGCATCTCTGAACTGTGTGGATTACGTGTCCATCCTTGCAGATCATCTGCATCTCTTCATGGTCACCGTGTACCCACAGGGCAATCGACTCTTCCAGCAGGACAATGCGCCTTCCCACAGAGCCGCAGATTTTACCACCGTGAAATAGCCTCCCCGTTCACCGGACGTAAACCCTGTGGAGCATATTTGGGATGGTGTGGAAAGGTCTGTTTGAGCTTTAGATTCTCCACCCTGATGCAGCATGCATGGATGGAAATACCTGTGGAACGCTTTCGTGAACTAGTGGACTCAATGACTGCCCTTATCCGGGCGAATAGCGGGCCTACCCGTTACTAAGTTGGTGTTCCATAATTTCTGTACACTCAGTGTACAGCAGTTATAACGGCTATAAAGGACCCAATCAATTATTCATCAAATTCTTTACTTTTTTCTGCCTAGAGAGTAGTATTTACTGATCCACTTACTGTCCATCCTCCTCCGTCAGTATCCATATCACAATAAACATTTATTCCACAGGTTGAATCCCTGTACTTGGGCCAGATGCAATACGGCCCGCTTTTATTGTGGCCACCGCGCAAAATATCCTCACAGTCCTCTGGTTTTGAAGTTGGTTGTGCTGTAAAAAAAAAAAAAATCAATTTATTTATTAGTTTTTGACCATTTAAAAAAGTTTAATTAATCTCATTAAATTAAGTTATATATATTTAATTTTTAATTTTCATTATTCATTTTATTAGTAAATTAATAAGAGGAGTTTACCTCAATATAGTACGTGGAACACTTCCGTATGATACCCTCCAGAAATTAAAACGGAAAAAACGAAAAAATCGACAACTTACCGGTACATTAAAGTAAAATATAAATAATTAAATAATCAATTTAACACAATTCAAAATCAATTCAAAACAATTAAAATTCAAATTAACGCAATTAAAAGAATCTAACGAAAATATTCAAAACGATTTTCCTTCCTGAAGCTGACAATGCTTTTCGACCGACTGTCGTGATCACAGGAATGAAAATTACCGAATCAGGATAAACCTGCACCTTAAATAGTGATTATATGTCTTCGCGCATGCGCGTAAAGGTCCACGCATCGGAGATCAAATATGGCCGCCGAACATTAACAGAATTCTCGTGTAATTTAATTTCAATGGTTTCTGCAATTAATAGTCGCGTATAATTACGTTGAACGTTAAGTATTTTGGCCTCGTTAAATAAAAAAGTATGTTTTTCGTTAATGGCATGAAAGGCTAATTCTGACGCTGCTGAACGAGAAGCACGAACAGAGGCTTCGTGTTGATTTACACGGATATTAAGAGAAAACCGCGTCGAACCCTGATAAGACGAGTCGCAATCACCGCAAGAAATGTTGTATACCAGATCATTAATTTGTGTTGCGAACGCCGAAAGAACCGAGCGATTGTTCAGTATAGTGTGTAACTTCCGTATAGGCCTAGCTATAATTTTAAATTCGGTATCTTTAAAGAATCTGTTAAGCTGTTTGTGCCACTGTTCAACATATGGGACAGAAATAAAGTATTTTTTGATATTACTATTGTTGATTGGTGCAGTATTTTGTATCCTATCCTTAGCTTGTACCCTAATTCGATTTATTGTGTTAATGGGATAACCCCTGTTCAAGAATCTGCTAGTTAATATTTGTATTTCTGAGTCTAAAGCAGAATCCGTCGTTGAATATTTATAGGCATTTAGAAATTGATTAAAGGTAATCGATCTTTTGTAGGTGAACGGGTGATAGCTGTTATAATGTAGAAGCATGCCGGTGTTTGTGGGTTTTCGATAGATGCTAAATTGTATTTTGTTCGAGTCCCGGGTAAGCGTGAAATTTAGAAAGTTTAATGACTTAGTATCCGTATCTTCCCTTTCCAATGTAAATTTGAGTCTAGAATGAATATTGTTAAACGAATGTAAAATATCTTGGATAGTACTACTATGGGTAATAACTAGAACATCGTCTAAATACCTCCCATAGTATGTGATACGGGGACGAAAAGGTGTCAAATGTATCTGCTCAATCGTTGAGAGATAGATCTCTGACATTAAGCCACTCAGGCTCAAACCCATTGGTAATCCAAAAATTTGTTTGTACACCTTGTCTCGAAAGGTGATGTAGTTAGCCTCAACTAATAGTTTAATTAAGTGAAAAATCTCCTTTATAGGCAGCTTCGTATAATTAATCGGTGTCGAGTTTTTATTTAACATATCCCAAATAATATCTAATGTGTATTCAACGTTTACATTCGTATATAATGATGTAACATCTAATGAGAATAAATTGTCATTGTCGCCGAGTCTACAGTCTTTAAGATTATTAAATAATGTATCGTAATTCTTAATCCCAAATTGTATAACCTGTCTAAAAGGTTTTATAATGTTATATACATGTGTGGCTAAGGCTGAAAATGCCGAGTTCCTGTAGGAAACAATAGGTCGAATCGGAAATCCAGGTTTGTGTAATTTTACCTGACCAAAAAGTGCAGGAATATTGTATGTTCTGGACTTCAATTCCTTCAACTGAACCATAGTAATGTAGTCGTTTTTTCGATATGTGGTTAACGTTTTATTGTATTGATTTACCAAATTGGTAAACAGTGTCGGGTCCACTTCACAATAAGTGGAGGTATCAGACACAACTGAATCTAACTTATTAATATAATCATGTTTATCTAGTATTACCACTGTGTCTCCTTTATCTGCCCTCTGTATAATAATGTCCTTATTTTCTCGAAGTTCTCGTAAAGCTGAACTGTCATGTGTATTCAATTTAGGAAGTCGCGTTTCTTTTATGTTATTCACTACTTGGTTAACTTGTTGAATAAATACATCTTTTTGTGGAACACTACGAAGTCCAAATTCAATATCAATTACGCATTGTTTTTTTGGCAGCTTTCGAGGTGGTAAATTATAATTTAATCCTTTGGATAAAAGTGAAATCTGGTCCTGCGATAGTGTACACGAGGAAAGATTTGTAACCTGTTGATGTGTCGGTTCGTTGGATACTGGGTGAGGGGGTGTTCGTGAACTAGCCGACATATTCTGTGGTAGTGCGTTATGTGTCTGTGGGGGGGAGGTCACCCAACTCGTGTGAACTTGGTCGCAAGCTCGTGACAATGTGTTAGAATTCGTATGAACGTGTCTTGAACTATTCGATAATGTTTGCAACTTATTAACGTGTCTGTTTTTTATTTCTGAGGCTTGTGCTTCCCGTCGCAAATCTATGGAGGTCTTCAATACAGACCAATCGTTTGGATGTAGATAATTTTTTAATTTATCGCGAAGCTTCCTAACCTGGGAAAGGTATTTTTGTTTATCCGAATATCGAGACTCCTCTTATTAATTTACTAATATTATTATCAACGTAGAACATATTGAGTATTACAGCTCTGATTCATACTATCTAATTATTCATTTTATATAATTCTATATAAGTGTTCAATTAAAACACTTAAGGTTTTTTTTTTAAATATATAAATTACTTTTACTTAAGCCACAGAAAAATTATACACACAACTGTAACAAAGAGCAAACGAAACGAAACTAGTTTAATGTTTCCTCCTGTGGTAAAGAAAGAGAAACAAAGTAGACACTGATTTATTTCTTCAGATGGAATATTTTAGCCTACCTTTAGAGATCGTCCTTATCTGATGATACTTGTCCATTGATGAATCCATCACAACTTCAATTTCAGTAACTTGGCATGGAGAGGAGTCCGAATCATCAGAGGCTGATGATGTGAATATGAGAACGGATAAAACAATCAATTTCTCAATGATTGCTGGACTGTCGTGGTGTAGAATATTCCATCTGGCCATTGCAAAACTATATTAAAAGAGTTGAATGCTTTAAAGTAACTTTCATATTAACATAATATTAAGAAATGTTGTATTTCAAATTGAACACTGGTGTCCGACTAACGCAAGCGCTGTATGAAAAGTCACATAGCTAAATTTGAGTGAGCAGCTCGCTAAGTTGTGAGGATAAAAAAATAGAAAGGTCAGCTTTCCTTGCATGTATTCTTAAACAAATTCGATCGTTGATACAAGTACTGGATGGTTTCTTAATATTTCTAGATTGTAAAATGATAATTATTTTAAAATGTGTCAGATTTTAAAAATGAAGAAATGAATTTAAAAAAATAATAAAAAATTAGTTCCGCATTAAGATCAGGCAATTTAAATTTTCATATAATTCTTTTCTTAATTTTAGTGTTACCTATATACGTTATAACCAAAGCTAAATATTTAAATAAAGTGTTTTTTCATTAAAAACTGTTTTAAAATTTCTTAGCACAGGTTTTCTAGGGCAATTACAGTCTTCCACTATATTTTAAAAGTTTAACACTACAAAGTACTCACCACGAATAAAACATAGATCCTTGTTGCCGAATCTGCTTATTAGTTTCTATCCACTTTCAATAATAACTTTGAAGTTAGAGCATCCAAAAAATTCCAACCACTAAGTTGGACCAACAATCATAACACATCTAAACTTCCTGTAAACGGAAAAAAATAAATAAAAATAAAAAACATAACCCAAACTGCATAGTCATTATATATACGAGTTCGTGCTTCCTTATTACAAAAGCAAGACTAATGTTTTCCATCAGCTTCGCTGTAAAAATATTATTGGTAAACATGTTTATAAGACAGAAGTTCAATGTAAAACAGCAAAAGTCAAATAAATAATTATTTACATCAATCTCTGGTAAGAGACCTCATAAATTTTCAACGTAGTCTCCCCCCCTCCCCTGCAATACACTTCTTCCATAATGAAACTCAAATCTGGATTTGTCCAGAAAGATTAGAATTCAGGATTATCTCCAAAACAATTGTGTACTTTAAACGTTGAGTTTAAATTATGGTAAAATTTTGTGATAATGACCAGCTTGTTTATAGCAATATACACTGAAAGGACATTTAAATAGGACCACCTAACTAATATCAGGCCAGGATTCTGGGAACTAGCACTGCTTACCATTTGGACATATGGATTGCCATGCTACCTTCCAGTATCCCGTAATGTTTGGAGAGCTCTGAACTGTCCCACAATGTACCAGACTAAAACCTGGGCCAATGACAGAGGGTGAGTTTACTTAACTCCTCGGAGAGTTCAATAACCGATTCCTCCAAACATCTAACCCAGTGCCACGACGCATTATCCTGCTGGAAGATAACAGATAGGATTCAGAGATATCTGCAATGAGCAGTCAGGGAGGATACGGGTCGACCGTCCGAAGGTACGTTTACAGTGGACTCAGGAACACCAACAGTGGACTGTGGAGGATTGGAAAAACATTACCTGCCTGACGAATTCCGGCTCTTGCTGTTTCATGCTGATGGGAGTATCAGTATATGGCGAAAACAGGTAGGTTCCATGAGTCCATGGACCTATCCCTCCAGATATCAATAAAGCAGACTAATGGTAAACGCAACCGTGGGAAACAATTAAGTCGGCAATTGAAGTAGCTCTGTGATACGTTTTTGACACCTTGCTGAGTCCACACCACCACGAATCCAGACTGTAATGAGGAATCGTGGGAGATCTACTCGCTATTAGGAGGACGTAGCTACTAAAGCAGTCACTCAGTATACACAATTGTAAATGGAAATTCGTGCAGCCTTTGTGCATTACTAAAATAATGGTCGAAAGCTGTTTGTACAAGTATTGCCCGTATACGCTGATGTAGGAGGTATGATCAAAAAGTTGGGACTGGTTTTGAATCTTAAAATTTCTACCTCGTTGAGATTACCCTTGTCATAACATGTCTAATATCTCATCTAGACATGGTAACTCATGATAAGCTCCAGTTTGTCTACATTTAGAACTAGCGGGCGTTGAAGAGAAGGTTTCGTCGCATTTTAAAATTAAGAATTTTACTGAGCAGATAATTTGCATAAAATATTGTTTCAAATTAGATAAAAGTATCATAGAAACTCCCGAAATGTTAAAAACAGGTTTCGGAGAAGATGCTCTATATCGTACGGAGGCTTTTCAGTGGTTTTAAAAGTTTAAAGAGAGCCAGTTGTCCATTGAAGATGGACAACCGTTGAAGATGATCCACCGTCTGACCACTCATCAATTTCAAAAACCAAATAATCCACCCACTTGCATTCTTGATCTGATGAGGAATGATCGACATTTAACTAGATGAATCGGAACCAGTATACCAGGTGACAGGGGCACAAGTTCGAAGAAGATCTAACCGCACGGAGTAATTCATATGCAGAAGGGACTGCCGGCCTTTGTCTTAGAAGCTTTCAAGAGTATTCAGAGTTGGAGGGAACAACTGTTGGATTACTAAGGCATCACGCGGCTGTCTGCAAAACATTTAACGAAATTTGTAAATCGTATCTTCATTTCTGTAAAAGGGGAGTGAATAATAGTATCCTCTCCAACCACGTCATTGAATTCCATCTGCAAACGTTGAACGATAACCATTTAAATACAGTCCATTCAGATTAGAATGATGACAGCTATTGTACCACCACGCACCTTTATACTGATCTGCACAATTGCCATCTTACTTTCATTATCTCTGTCTTTGGTAGAAAATTGCATCTGGTCCTTATTTCTAAAGGAATCCTCTGAAACAAAAAATAAAACATTAATAAATATGTAAGCAATGCACTCAATAATCACTGAATTTTGATCATCCTGTCCATAATGGACTATACCACATAGCGAGTATAAAAAAGCCGAATAGCTTTTGTGCACTAGAGCAGTGGTAATTTGCATCTGGTTGTGCAAGTCAAAGTGAAAAAATATGAGTGATGGGACGTAGTAAAGCTATCACGGAGTTTTAAAAGGGACATGATTGTGGGAGCTCGTGCGTCGAGTGCTTCCATAGCGGCAAGACTTTCCGGTTGCTCACGGCCCACTGTGATTAAGGCGTATAAAGAATGGTATCGAACATATCAAACAACTTCCTACAGACAGAATTGTAAAGGATTATACAAGTTGAATGTTCTTGATAAGCTAAGGGTGTAACCCGTTGCACGGGCTCAATGGCAGGTCACTGTGTTACACTTGACATCTCAATACGATATGAGGATTGCAAGAACAATATCCTAAATTATGTTGCGCTGCACACTCAGACGTATGGGGTTCCACAGCAGACGACTCAAGAGACACCCTCTCCTCACCACTGATCAACGATGCTGTCGAAAATGATCAGCGGTGAGGAGAGGGTGTCTCTTGACATCAATACTGTGCATAGTGTTAGGGTCAGGCACCATCTGTTGTTTCCCACATATATGCCAATGCTGTGGTGTCAACAACACGCAGGTTGGACATTAGAGGATGAGAAACGAGTGTGCACGCGGGATGAGTGCAAATTCCTGGTGCAACACGTCGACGGACGCCTTCGTGTTTGGTGCAAGCAGCACGGGTCCATGGATCCATCGTGCATGGTGCTCACTGTCCAGGCAGGTATTGGTAGTTGTTTAATAAGGGGCATGCTTTGCTGGCAAGAACTACATCTTCAATGAAGATAATGTGCCGCGTCACACACACTGTGCACGAGTGGTTTGAGAAACACAGTGAATATATCACCCATCTTGATTGGCCTCCAAATTCGCCTGACCTCAATGCAATTGAACACGTGGGATGTTTTGGAGTGGGAAGTGAGGCTTATGAACACACAACTATCATCTATTTCAACTTTGTTGAAAGCCTTGCAGGCAGCATGGATGCAGATCCTTTACGGGTGTCTTCAAACATCTAGTGGAGTAATGCCCAGGTGAAGAACGGCTGCGAACGGTGGCTCCAACACAGTATCAGATAGGTGGTCAAAATCCAATGTGTATACATATGGGCCGTTACAAAAAGTTACAGAAACTGCATGTGTCATTCCGAAATATACGAAATGAGCTTGTGTGGTATGGTATTGTACTTCCAAGCAGATGGAAGAAAGGTGTACTGATACTAGCCCAGATGTGAATGATCCCTTGCAGCTTAAAGATATTATACAGTAGAATAGCAATACCTCGTCTTGCATTTCATGTTTATAACAATTCCTGGAAGATTTGTTATACAGTATTTTGGAAATTGAACAATTAAACAATTCTACCATGCTTGGTTCGATTTTTAAATAATGTAGGTTTCTTTTTCCAATGTTTTTGTTTTTAATTATTTTGATAGAAGAATGAATCAGTGTGTGGGTGATTAACTCTGAATAAACTGTCCACAGCTCTCATGAGCCGAAGTTTCGTATTTCCTAAAAATATACAGAGTTCAGTCAAAACATTGTGATTCCCGTGTCCCCGTGCCGACCATTGCTGTTTAAGACCACGATCCAACGAACCCTTCTCTGTATGGACTGACAGAGTAGACGTGCGATCAAAGGATCCAGGCTTACGATCACCTATCGCCGACGACGCCTAAAGTTTGCATCTGACAGGTGTCACAGGACCATTGACTTGACCACTAAATAAGTTTCCTTTTCCGATGAATCGCGTTTCCTGCTATGCTGTGTGAACAGTGGAGGGCATGACGACAAACTGCTGAGAGAAATCACTTCGATGCCCCGGTCCAACAGAAACAGGCAGTGTTTTGGTATACGGGACATTCTCTTGGGAATCTCTGTATATTCTCTTGGAGTCCACCTGCTCCTGGACCGCACTCTGAATGCGAAAAACTACCTGTCCATTGTGGCTGATCCAGTGCACCCCCTTCGTGGTGGATGTCTTACCAGATGGCACAGATGTGTTGTTGGTTGTAGTAAAATTTTACACGTATTAGAAACTTAGGCCATATTACACCGTATATAATATGTCTGTAAATTGCGTTTGTTCTGTGACCGATTTGCCGTTTCCTGGACGTTGGTGTTCTTGTTATTGGATTTTAGGAGCATCGGCGAGTAAGGCCATGTTGCTCCGTGTATATTGGCTGTAAATTGTGTGTATTCTGAAGTCGATTTTCTGTTTTCTGGACGAAAAACCATGCAACCCTCGCTTGAGATCGACTAATTCAGCCACGTTGTGAAAAAGATCCATAAAAATTCCTCTCGCCATTGAAGGTAATCCGACTCAGGTCTTTTCCACTCGGTGTGGGGAGGACAGCAATCCTACCAACTATGCTAACCACGAGGGCTTTCCAGGAGGAAAAATTATTCTATCTTCACCTGAGACGAACTAACTCAGGAACGTTTTGAAAAAGACCAATAAAAATGACTCACTTCATTGAAGGGATTCAAACTAAGTTCTTTTCCAGCTGCTATAGGGAGGACAGTGATCACACCAACTGTGTTACCCACTAGGATGTTCCAGCAGGATAATGCGCCATAGAGCATCTTTAGAATTACTTGGATTCGACAATTTTGTCGTTTGGATCATCCACCAAAGAGTATCACTTATCCGTGAGACGCAATTTTGGCGACATGGTACAAAATACTTTCTGCAACGTTCACACGCATTATAGAGTCCATACCGTGAAGTGTGGCGGCAGTATTAATGGCGAGAGGAAGACCCACTGTTAGTTGGAAGGTCATGATATTTTCACTGGGCAGTGCATAAAAGCTGATTCAGTTTACATGGAAATTTGATCTATGATTCCAAGCCAGAAGTCTTCCATGGTTAATCCAAATCCTTCTTTATAGTTCCTTCAGTTCCTATAAAATCATCTACAGTTCGGAATAGTTACCCCTTCTTTGAATAACCTGCAAAATAAACATGCCTTAAATAACAAAAAAAAAAAAAAAAAGAGACGAAATTCTTATATCTTAACTGGTGAGTACTCTGGTTCAACAGGAGGACCTCAATTACTGGAGGTGGACGGGGTAGACTCGATACAAATTTGTATAGGTTATTTTTCAGGAGGTTGCTCTTCCCCACTACAACACAATGAGAGGGAATTTTACAGGGAATAAATAGAGTGTAGGTTAAGAAGAACTTATCTTGTAAATAGCTTTAAAAATCCAATAAAAATAAATAAATACACTGAGTGGCCACTTGTATCAGTAGCTGCAGCCCTCTGTTCTGAAAAAGCTGTAGAAGCGAGAGGCCAATAGTCGACAAGACTTGTGTGGTGTATTGCAGCTGGTGACCCAAACACGTTCCACTCTGTTGTCATGAAAATAAGTAAAGACGTTAGCAAGTTATGGTTAAAGTGAGCTTAGAAACGCAACAGGGGAGAGTAGGGTTTGTAAAAACCTTTCCTCGTCTGACGAATCCAAGTTCTTGCTGTTTCACGCTAATGGAAAGACAACCTGAGTCCATAAACCCATCCTGCCACGTGTTAGCAACACGTGCTAGTCTTGGCGATGTTATTGTGGTGAACACTGAGGCCCATGACACCAGTGGAGGAACCTTTAGATACCACAGGTTATCTGCATTTCTTTCTGACCATGTGCATTCCTCCATGGCCGTTGTGCATCCATCTGCAAAGGATGTTCTTCCAACAGGACAAAGCACCATGTCACGAGTCCCGAATTGTACAGTGATGGTTCGGAAACATGAAAGTGAATTTAGCCTATGGCAGTGGCCTCTCTAGTTACCAAAGGTCATTCCAACTGATCGAGCACTCGTGAGATGACGTGGAACGAGCTCTTTGGAGTATAGATCCACAATAATCTATTGGCACATACTGCGAGATGCAATTTGGTCAACACAAATCAGCATCCCCATGGGGCACTTTCGATGACTAAAGGGAATCTAGTAGTTTTTAGGCAGGTGTACCTGATAAAGTGGCTTCTCGGTGTACAAGGCTTTTTAATAACCCTAAAACGCTTGAAAGCCTTTTTAAAAAGATACATTTTTCTCTTATTTTCTGTGTAGAGTACAATAATATACACTATATGTTAGTATTTTCCAATCCCCCCCTCTCTCTTGAATAGTTCAGAATCCCTCTGGAAGAACCGCGTACCCTTCACAAATCTATGTTGACAATAAACATTTGCTCCAAAACACCAAGCCAGATGTATCCACTCATAGTTTGAATAATAATAATTTATTTATCTCTATTTTATGTTACACGTTTTTGAGAGATAACAGCAAAAAGGGAGGGAGAACACATAAGCCAATGGGTTTTTAGGGGTGTTCCCTTAAAAACGATGAATATACAAATATACAATTGAAAAATATACTTCTATGGTTATGAAAAAGGACCTGAAGAGAGGGGGAAACTCTGGTGTCTTCAGTGTATTGTAAACAAAGTCCGCCTCGGCTTTCTGTAGCAGTTGGTAGATGCTGAGGAGTCGCACTTCCTTTTATCTCGAACTAACCGATGCATTCCAGGGAAGGCCCAAAACGAATGCATCGATTGAGAATGGAGTTGATTCTTGCAAGGTTTTCTTGGCTGGTGGTACCCCATGAGATGATTCCATAGGTGAGGTGCGGCTGAATTAAAGAAAGGAATCCTTGTCTGAGAAGGGAAGGAGACACCTAGGCAGAGGCCCTGACGAGTATTCCCGCTAGTGACGAGGTTTTCTTTCGTAGGATTATCATCTGTTTTGCTCAACTTAGCTTATCATCTAGCCAGATTCCGAGAAACTTGGTTTCATTCACCCTTTCAAGTTGTTTTTCTTTGTATATTACGTCTACATTTGGTGGTTTTTCGTTCTAAACACCATGTATTTTGATTTTTCTGTATTCAGTAAAAGCTGATTCTTTCGAAGCCAACTATGCATCACAGAGAGCAAGGCAGAGATTTTGAGTTGAAGCTGATTAGGGTCTTTATCTGTGATCAGGATGGAAATATCATCGGTATACGCTACTAGGTGAGAAGATGGAAGAAGAGAGAGAAATTCATCGATGTAAAGAACAAATAGGATAGGTCCAAGAAGTGAGCCTTGAGGTACTCCCCTGGAGAAATAACAGATGTCGGAGTATGATTTATTTGTTCTTACGACAAATGGACGATCAGTAAGGTAGTCTTCAAGGAGAAGGTTAATTTTCCCTCTCAAGTCAAGATTATTGAGTTTGTTAAGAAGAATATCATGGTTTATGGAATCGAAAGCTTTAGATAAATCAAAAAAACAATGCTGTAGCATAGTGACCCTTTTTCAAGACTATCAATGATCCCTGAGCAGAAGTCGACAATTGCAAGGTCAGTGGATCTTTTACAGCGATAAGCATACTGTTGTCGATGGATGAGCTGATTTTATTCAAGAAAACCCATGAATCTGCTATGAAGAATTTTTTCGAATAATTTTGAAAAACTGAGAGTAGAGCTATTGGACGAAAATTGTTGATAGAGTTGCAGTGTTTCCGTTTAGGAACAGGAACAATGACTGTTTTTTTGAATTTAGACGGGAAATTACCAGATTGAATATATACTTCAATGGCGTAATAATTGAGCTAAGCACCTTTTTCAGCAGAGACGGAGATATTTCATTAAAGCCAGGGACTTCCTTTTCTTTCAATCGATTCCCTGCCTCTAAAATCTCTTGATCGGAGAGAGGAGCGAGAAAAAAAGATTTTCTGATTGAGTATTTGGCAGATTCTCTCATTTCATTGTCTCTGGAGTTAAGTTCGTCTTGAAAGAGGTTATTCACACTTGAAATAAAGTGTTTACAGAAGGCAGTAGCTTTTAGCTCTTCATCTGAAATGAGTACCTCGTTTTCAACTACATCTCCAACGTAGCTCCGTGATTTCAGTTTCCTTCCCGGTAATAGTTTGTTCTATTATGATACCTGTAAGTTAAGAACTATAGTATTTTATTTTCTCTGACCGAATGCAGTCAGTGACTTCTTTTCTGTACGTTGTGTATTTAATTTTATCTGCCTCGATTCCTCTTGCTCTAGCAATTCTTGCAAGGTTGTCTTTATCTCTACTAGAAAATGTTCGATAAATCATCGATAGGACACCATGGGCCTTCCTTGCAACCTGTCTACAATGCTCCGAGAACTCCATGTCTGACCGTATCCTAACTCCCAAGTCTCTTTCCTCCACTACTGGTTTTAGTTCGACTCCACAAAGTGTATACTATAAGTTATTTTCGGATTTTTGTTGCCCAAATGTAATACCTTACACTTTGCTGTATTAAAGCATAGCTGCCTTTTTTCTGACCATCCCCGAAGTCTTTCTAGGTCACTCTGAAGACGCTATGCTTGACCGTTATCATTAACTACTCTACCAATCTTTACATCATCTGCAAATTTAGACATCATGCCCTCTATGATCCTTTCATCGATGCTACTTAGGAAAATCAAAAACAACAGTGGTCCCAATACTGATCCTTGGGGAACACCACTTCTTACATTAACCCAATCTGAGGAATAGCCATTTATCACAACTTTCTGCCTCCTGCCCTGTAGCCATCCTGCTATCCATCTAAGGATTTTCCCAGTGATTCCAACCTGTTCCAGCTTATAAAGTTACCACTCATGTGGGACTGAGTCAAATGCTTTGCTGAAATCCAAATAAACAATGTCGAAATTATTCCCTAAGTCCAGCTCTTGAGTGATCCCGTTAAAATAGCTAACCAGATTTGTTAAATATGATTTAATTTTACAAAACCTTGTTGTGTCCTTCAGAATTCCATTTATTTAAATAATCCTAAATTCCACACTTGATCATTGCCTCCATGATATGATTTTCCCTACTACAGAAATTATACTGACCGGTTGGTATTTTCCCACTACACTCTTAGAACCACCCTTATGTATTCGAGACACATTGGCACGTTTCCAATGCAACGGAAGCACTCCCGAGTCCAGTGATGCTCTCATAATTAGCCTCAATGGTTCAATGCACTTGCTTGCCGCCTCCCTTAAGATTAAAGGGTAAATGCCATCAACCCCAGGAGCCTTACCGGTCTGTAGAGTCGAACGTGTTTTCATTAAATAAACATGTGAAAAAACAAAGGGTTTTTCTTCAGTAAATATCGATGCAAATAACTGTTGAGTTCGTCTGTAACTTCAGCTGGGATATCTAATACTATCCCACGTCCATTACATAAGGGTCCGATCTGGTTTGTCCTTTTCTTCTTGGCATTAATTCCCCCTCTTTTACGAGATGTAAAAAACAATGCCATTTCACCTACTTCAGTGATTTTCTACTAACTAAAATGATACTATGCACTTAGTTGTTCAATTACCAAAACGTTTTTATTCTTTTATATTTTTTTAATATCGAAATAAAGAATTTCTATATTTAAGAAAGGTATTAAGTGGGAAAATGTCATTATAATAATACACCGTGTATTCTTTAGTGTATATCGTGTATCTTGCAAGTATAAAAATGATGGTAGGTCCTACTTTAGAAAATATGTTCTGTTTATACTCCAGCACGGCCACAAAACTCAAAGGATTTGATCCACAGTCAACTGAAATTGGTTCAAAACAGCAAAGGTCATTGAGTTTTCAATAATTCATTGAGTTTTCATAGATGGTGTTCAAGGTTTTCTGTAGGATTTAAATGCCCTACCATTCTCTTGTGTTTCTTATCCCAGTTTCCAAAAAAGAACAACTGATCATCCAGAATATTTGGATAGCCAGTCTGATTCATCGCGGTTGCATTTTCAAGTAGCGAACCAAGTTCACAGAAATGAAACAGAGACAAAAATGTTTTTATTCGTAAGAATGCTTCCTACAACACATGAAGAAATATTTTAAAATATTTCAGTTTCCTCAAATTTACTTCGAAATTCGCTATACATTTATGGGATTCATTCCAAATGCAAATGGTAATTCTCAGATTCTTTCCTTACTCAGGTATGGCGCGATTATCTGAGGGAATATTTGTCGAAACTTGTAGATCGGATTTTCATTTCTGTAAAGGGAATCGAATAATAATATCCTTTCCAAAGAAGCCACTCAATTCCGTTTGCAAAAGAAGCATGGCGACCATTTAAAAACAGACCGTTCAGGTTGGATGAAAGACACATATTGTACCACCAAGCACCTTTGTGCAGTTCTGCGCAGTTGCCAACGAATTTGTCATTGTCTCTGTCTTTGGTCGAAAACTGCATCCCGTTGTGAAGCGTAAAGGAATCTCCTGAAAAATAAACAAATAATATATACGTACAAATAGATGGTATTTATAAACAGGATGGTTATAAGGATTGGTGCCGACTTGTAATTCTTTTTTAGATTTTAACCTATTAATTGCATTTTAACTTATCCATGTTTTATTTCTTACCAGCGGTCCCTCTATAAGTCCCAATGTGAAGCTGATAATTTCGATCTTCGTTTTCAATCGAAAAGTCTTCATAAATGGCATAGCGATAATTTCCTTCCAAGTCTTTCATATCAAATCTTAGAGAATATTTCTTCTGGTGAGTTAGTGCAAAAATATTGTCGTTGCCTATAAATGAAAAAAATATAAAAACACAGATTTCTATTAATAATATAAATGTTTCAGTTTAAAGCGACAGGAATTAAGCTTTGAATATAGATCTTTGGATTAAATACTTCAGGAATAGAGATTAGTTTCTCTCAACCAAAAAATATTTGATTATGAATCCATCAATTGGATTCTTCTGGTTAGATCGTAACACCTTGTCTGGTTTGGATGTACTCCAATCGTGGTAATTTATATTAACTTGATTATGCTGTGATTTTTTTTGTATTGGAGAGCTGGAGGTGCGTATAGAAAAATTATCTTACCAAGCCAAAACTCTTCCGTGATTAATCCAAATCCTTTTTTGTAGGCCTTCCAATTCCTATAAAAATAATCTGCTGGTTTACCATAGTTATCTCTTCTTTGAATGACCTGGAAAAAATATACGTGTATTAAATAATACATAATAAATTTCAAAATGTTCTGGTTGTAAAAACAAACAATATTTTATAGAGATAAAATATTATATAATAACATGTCAGCCTACCCTTAATTATATACTGTACTCAGTCTACAAACTGCCACAAAACTGCATTCATGGTGAAGGTGACAAAAAGTGCCATGCATTGGAAGCCACTGGTACAATAACAAGTTTGAACAAATTTAATCATCAGTTTAGTATTGTTAAAACCTAGTAGATCCTATTCCACCACAGTTCAGATAGAATTTATTTCTTGCTTCTTTGAAGTGAAATGATAGCTCCAGTTTGTTACACAGCAGCATTTTGGATTGTTGGTGGGTATATGTCATTGGACCACTGACATACACTTCATCTGGACATTAAGCAACAAATAAAAATACATGGTAGAACCATAGCTCCAGACTCGTCAATGGACTTAGGATTCAAAAGGTGATATCTCACTTAGACTTGGGGCTAAATTGGAATGACTTTCTCCCTACCATTTCTAGATTATTTTGCATGCTCGAAAGCAAAAACGAACCGGAAATATGAAAATTGGTGTTTGAAACCACTGAGATGATTTCTGTTAGACCATGATCATGATTCATGTGTTTCAAGAACAAACCAACCGTGGAGACAAACTAGCCAGAGATTCCATGCAGGCCAACCATGTTGACGGTCAAATGGGAGAAGAGGAACATGTTGTCCAGTGGAACTGACTTAAGCAACTATATAGAGCAAATAACTAAGTAATACAACACAAGGATGATTCTTTCGTAGTTGTGTATTGCAGCTCAGAGCCCACCGGAGTACCCTTGCTGAACCAGTCACAATTTTAGGGTTGCCCAAGAAAGTACTCACTTGTAGTGTGCCACGTCTCTAAACTGCATCTATCCGCTGGTCGGTTTCCCTGATTTCAGACAATAAACCCCAAGTTTCCGGGAGAAAAAATGGGGGAAAAACTCACAATCCTCATTGTGAGTTTTTCCCCTTTTTCCCCTTAACAGTATCTCACTGAAGATTTGCACAGATTTTTCTTTTGTTGCCACCAAAGCACCTTTCAACGCAACGCTCTGTATAATGGGGCTGCAACGGTGTAGAACTGGTTCAGCTAGCAAGAGTACCTTCCTTCCATGGCCGCAGTCTACCAATTTCACATCAATTGGACATGTGTTAGATCCAGATGGTCGTTCGTCACTTGGATTCATCTCACGGCAATTGTGGAATACAATACAGTGGGCATGGGCTCCCACGTCAGAGGGCACCGTCCAGCACCTCGTGGCATCCGTGCCATGATGTATCCAGGCCGTGCTAAGCGCTAAAGGTAAGGCAACCAGGTACTAGGTAAGTTTGCTAATATAAAGCTATAATGAAGCGTATACCCTACTTGTCCCCATGAAAGGGGAAACCTTGCTCACATTGGGGCCGAATTAGTCATTCTCGAGCAACGGAAATTCCAGCTTTTCATCCCTTAAACAGGCCGCCAAATATACACACACACAACACACCAGTGCTTAGTGGCCATATTTGTCTTGGCACAAATTTAAAGCCTTATGCTTACAGCGGTTATAACGGATATAAAGGACCCAATCAATTATTGGTCGAATTCTTTAATTTTTCTGTCTAGTGAGTGTAGTATTTACTGTACGATTAAACTTACTGTCCATCCTCCTCCATCGGTATCCATATCACAATAAACATTTATCCCACTGGTTGAATCTCTGTACTTGGGCCAGATGCAATACGGCCCGCTTTTATTGTAGCCACCGCGCAAAACATCCTCACAGTCCATTGGCTTTGAAGTTGGTTTTGCTGTAAAAAAAAAAAAAAAAGAGAGAGATCATTTTATTGATTCGTTTTTGATATCATTTAGAAAAGCTTAATTAATCTCATTAAATTAAGTTATTTAATTTTTAAATTTATATGCTTTTATTAATAATTCGTCTGATCATTCTTATTCATTTTACTTATGTCATAGAATAAATTACACACACAACTGTAACAAAGAGCAGATAAAACGAAACTGGTTTAAAGTCTCCTTCTGTGGTAAAGAAAGAGAGAGAGAAGGAGACGCCGATTTATTTCTTCAGATAGAATATTTTAGCCTACCTTTAGAGATCGTCCTTATCTGATGATACTTGTCCATTGATGAATCCATCACAATTTCAATTTCAGTAACTTGGCATGGAGAGGAGTCAGAATCATCAGAAGCTGATGATATCAATATGAGAACGCATAAAACAATCAATTTCTGTATGATTACTGGAGTGAGTGGGTGTAGAAAATTCCATTTGGCCATTGAAAAACTATATTAAACGAGTTGAATGCTTTAAAGTAACTTTCATATTAACATAATAATATTTCAAATTGTAATAAGTTCATTGTAATAAGATCAAACAACACTTCCTTCTTAACGAGTTGTCTCGGTAGTGCAATGCCATCAACTAGTTTTGAGGGTGAAGTTTGTTCTTCTGTCAGAGTCAATACAATTGAATTAACTAAATCCTTTAAATCTTGTTTATCGAAGAGATTTGATCAACGTTTAGAGTCATATATTTTTTCAGCTGTACCCACACTGTGCGTTTTTTTTTTTATCTCTATTTGATTCATTTTTTTATTGTTCCTTTTTTTTAATTTTTTATTGTTTCTTTTTTGATTTTATTCTCTTTTTTGACAAGATCTTATCTTGAAGTTTCTCTCTAACGATAAAGTATAAATAAAATGCTGCTTTAAAATAACACCAAACTGGTGTCCAGCTCACGCAAGCGCTGTATGAATAGTCACATAGCTATAAATTGAGTGAGCAGCTCGCTAAGTTGTGAGGATAAAAGAGAGAAAGGTTACCTTTTCTTGCATGGATACGTAAACAAATTCGATCGTTGATACGAATATTGGATGGTTTTCTTAATATTTCTGGATTGTAAAATGATGATGATTTTAAAATGTGCCGGATTTTAAACTTTTCCTGATTCTGCAGTTTCCAGGTTTAATGTTAATGCAGTACCAATACAACTCGTGGTAAATGAAAAAATTAGTTTCGCATTAAGACCAATATCAGGGATAGGTCATAACTTCGTGAATTTAACAGATATCAAACAAAATATTTGAATAAAGTTTTTTTTTTCATTTAAAACTGTTAAAAACTAGTTTAAATTTTCTCAGCACTTTTTCTTGGGCAATTCCAATCTTATGCTTTCTTTTAAACGTTTAACACTGCAAGGCACTTACCACCAATAAAAATATCCTTGTTGCTGAATCCGATTATTACAGTTTCTATCCACTTTCAATAATAACTTTGTAGTTAGAGCATCTGATAATCCAACCACTAAGTTGAACCAACAATCATAACACCTCGTATATCTAAAATTCCTGGATAAAGAAAAAATAAATAAAAGACATAACCCTAACTGCATAGTCATTATATATGCGAGTTCGTGCCTCCTTATTACCAAAAGCAAAACTAATGTTTTCCATCAACTTCATTGTAAAAATATTATTGTTGGTAAACATGTTTATAAGAGAGTAGTTCAATGGAAAACAGCAAAAGTCAAATAAATAATTATTTACATCAATCTCTGGTAAGAGACCTCGTAAATTTTCAGCGTAGTCTCCCCCCTCTCCTGCAATACATTTCTTCCATAATGAAACTCATATCTGGATTTGTCCAGAAAGATTAGAATTCAGGATTATCTCCAAAAAAATTGTGTACTTTAAATGCTGAGTTTAAATTATGGTAAAAATTTGTGATAATGAATTTATCACAAATTTTTTGCTTGTTTATAGCAATATACACTGAACGGACATTTAAATAGGACCACCAAATTAATATCAGGTCAGGATGCTCCACACATCTAACCCAATGCCACGGCGCATTATCCTGTTGGAAGATATCTGTAAAGTGATTCTTATTATGATCTTATATGTATCAGGCTACAGGGACACGAGTTGGAGAAAAATCCATCCGAATAGACAATAAGTTCATCAGTTCCCGAGTGGGTCAAAGTGTTCAGTCCCAGAACACTTTGACCCACTTTGTGATTGAAGAATTACTAATTTGGTTTTTAAGTTTATTTCAAACGTTTATGTACCTGCCTAATGTGTTTTTAATAATAATTAAATAAATTAAATTCCACAACCGACATATTTTATTTAGGACAAAGATACACTTGTAAAAAATATGATGATAAGGTGATCTCGTCACCGTTTCTTCTCTTCCAGAGTAATTCATAAGCGGAAGCGACTGCCGGCCTTTGTCTCAGTCTCTTTCAAGAGGACGCAGAGTTGTAGGGAACAACTGTTGGATTACTGAGGCGTCACGTGGCTGTCTGTAGGAAATTTAACGAAATTTGTAGATCGAATCTTCATTTCTGTAAACGGGAGTGAATAATTGAATCCTCTCCAATCACGCCACTCAATGCCATCTGCAAACGTTGAATGATAACCATTTAAATACAGTCCATTCAGATTAGAATGATGACACCTATTGTACCACCACGCACCTTTATACAGATCTGCACAGCTGCCATTGTACATATCGTTATCTCTATCTTTGGTTGAAAATGGCATGTCTTGCTGATTTCTAAAGGAATCCCCTGAAACAAAAATTAAAAAATAAAACATTAATAATATGTATACAATGCACTCAATGATCATTGAATTTTGACCATCCCATCCATAATTGACTATTCCACATAGCTCGCAGTACAAAAGGACGAACAGCTTCGTGCGCTAGAACAGTGGTAATGTGCACCTGGTCGTACAAGTCAAAGTGACAAAATAGCAGTCGTGGGACGTCGTAAAGATTTCAAGAAGTTTTAAAGGGACTCGATTGTGGGAGCTCGTGCGTCGGAGGCTTCCATATCGGAAACTGCACGACTTGTTGGTTGCTCACTGTGGTGGAGGTGTACAAAGAATGGTGTCGAATACATAAAACCACTTCCTACAGACAGAACTGTAAAGGATTACACAAGGTGGATGTTTGTGAGTGATCAGCTAAGCGTGCAGTGCGTTGTACGGGCTCAATGACAGCTCACTTTGCGACAGTTGACATCGCAATACAATATGAGCAATGCGAGAACAATGTCACGCATGATGATACGCTGTACACTCAGACTTGTGAGGTTCCACAGCAGACGACTCAAGAGGCACACTCTCCTCACCACTGGTTATCGTCGAGGGCGAATGCTGTGGTGTCAACAACACGCAAGGTGGACAATGGAGGACTGTCAACGAGTGTGCAGTTATGATGAGTTGAAATACCTGGTGCGCCATGCCTATGGACGCTTTCGTGTTATGCGCAAGAAGCATGAATCCATGGATCCATCGTGCACGGTGCTCACTGTCCAGGTAGGTAGTGGTGGTGATTGCTAATAAGGGGAATGTTTGCTGGCACGAACTAGGACCTCTTGTGCTTATGGACCAACGTTTCACTGGTTAGGTCTACTGGCACATTTTAGGATGTCATGCGCACCCTGCCATGTTGCATTTTTTGCCCGCACAGAAAAGGATCTTTAAGGAAGTTAATGCGCCGCATCATCCGCACTATACATGAGCGGTTCGAGGAACAGAGTAAATATATCATCCATCTTGATTGACCTCCAAATTCGCCTGACAATCCGGTCGAACAGCTGTGGGATGCTTTGGAGTGAGAAGTGATGATGATGGACACCCAATCGTCATCTATTTCAACATTGTGGAAAGCCTTGCAGGCAGCATTACTGCGGATTCATACGGATGGCTTAGATCCATACATATAAGTCAGGTGAGAACGATCTCTTGCAGAATCGAAATTGCTATATGGGTTGGTGTAAAAGTTCTACAAAATATCTTACAACGGCAAGCAACAGTATGCAATATTACTGACAATGAATTTACTTTCTATGAGTTTCCCAGTTTCTTACCTGCATTTCCTCTATAAGTGGTAATGTGGAGCTGATAATTTCGCTCTTCGCTTTCTATCCAAAAGCTGTCGTAAATAGCATAGCGATGGTTGCCATCTAAATCTTTCAAGTCAAACCGGATAGAACAACCCTTCTGGTTCGTTAAGGAAAAAATATTATCGTTGCCTATAAATAAAAGGTATAAAACCTTAATTTCAATTAAATACTAATAAATATTTGCAGGCAATGCAAATTTAACATACTTAATCCGAATAAGATATTGGAATAACCTGCATCGATACTCATTCATTATCTAACTTTATTAAGATTCAATATGGTTGTTAAATAGCAATGGAACCCGTTCAAAATCAATATATTTCAATATCTTTCAATATATTGAGCCCGTTCAATATCTTTGGTTGAAGGGTATTTCTCGGGAGGAGATCTGTAATTAATATTCTGCAATAAAGGTAATAAACACCCTTCAACCAAAGATATTACACAATGGAACTACAAATACCTAATTTTTTGTTCGTCTTGCATTTCCTGTTTGTAATTTAATTCTTGGCACCGGGAATATTTGTTAAATATAAGGAAATTGAACAATTACATAATTCTACCATGCTCGTCTCGATTTTTTAAATGTGGGTTTATATTTGGAATACTTTTTAAATTATTTTGATAGACGAATGAATCGGTATGTGGATGGTTAACTCTGAATAAACTGTCCACTGCTCTCATGATCTGGAGTCTTGAAATGTCCTATAAATACACAGTTCAGTCAAAATATTGTGATCATTCCTGTGTCCCCGTGACGACCAGCAGTATTTAACACCACGATTCAGCGAACCCTTCTCTGTATGTGCCGTCGGAGTACACATTCGATCAAAGCACCCATGCTTACAGTCACCTATCGCAAACGACGCCTAAAGATTGCATATGAAGGGTGTCATTGGACCCTTGACCACTAAATAAGTTTCCTTTTCCGATGAATTTATGTTGTCTGCTATGAAGACAAACTGTGGAGGGAAATCACTCCAATGTCCCGGTCCAACACAAACAGGCTGTGTTTTTTATACGGGATATTCTCTTGGTAATCTCTTGGAGTCCACCTACCTCTGGACCGCACTCTGAATGCTAAAAAGTGCCTATTCATTAGATGGCACAGGATGCCTTTCCGGATGGCACAGATATGTTTCAGCAAGTTGGTTGTAGTAGGGTTATAGACGCATCAGCAACTTAGGCTATATTGCACACATATAATACGTTTGTAAATTGCGTGTGTTCTGTGATCGATTTGCAGTCTCCTGAAGGAAAAAATCATGCTATCCTCACGTAAGACCAGCTAACTCAAGCACGTTGTGAAAAAGACCCATAAAAATTACTCGCGTCATTGGCGGTATTCGTCTAAGTTCTTTTCCAGTCACTGTGGGTAGGACGTTGAGTATACCAACTATGTTACCAACTAGGGTGTTCCAGCAGGATAATGCGCCCTGCCACATTAACAGTATTGGGTCTATGGAATTTACATCCGTCGAATATGCAGATCCATGTGAGGCAGTTTTGGCGACATGGAACAAAGTACTTTCTGTAACGTTCACAGACATTATAGAGTCCATACCTCATAGTGTGGTGGCGGTATTGTGGCAAGAGGAAGAAATACCCATTGGTAGGATGTCATAATATTTTGACTGGACAGTATAAAAGCTGATTGATTTTACAGTGCATGGAAAGATGATTTATCATACCAAGCCAGAAGTCTTCAGTTATTAATCCAAATCCTTCTTTATAGTTCTTCCAGTCCCTATAAAAACTATCCACGGGTCGCCCATAGTTACCTCTTCTTTGAATAACCTGTAAAATAAACATCCATTAAATAGCAAAAAAAAATCTTATATTTGCTGCTAAGTACTTTGCCTCAACAGTAGAAACTCAATAGCACCACGTGTTGGTAGTATGCAATAAAAAGCAGATGGGCTGATTGATACGCAGGGATGTTGTACGTGGGCGTTTCAGTGAGAATAGGCAAGAAAGTTTTAAATAACCCTGAACGTGACATGTTAGTTCGAGCTAACATGGCCGGTATGAGTACCTCAGAAACTGAAACCCTCATGGAATTTCACGTACAAAGATGTCTTAGGTGTATTGAGATTGGTCCAATAAACAAATAACATCCATTAGCCGATAGCGACCTTCTTTTCGGAAAAATCTAGAAACGAGAGGTCAACAGAGGTCGACAATACTTGTGCAGAGTATTAACAGAAAGACTACAGTCAGTCCAGTAAAATAGCGGTAACCAAATAGGCATTTAAGAACGCACAGATCATAGTATCTTATCATGGATGGAGTATTGCAGCCGACGACCCAAAGAGGTTTCACTCTGTTATCATAAAAATAAGTAAAGAAGTTAGGAAGTTATGGTTAAAGTGGGCTTACGAACTCAACAGTGGACAGTAGGGGTTGGCAAAACGTTGTCTCGTGTGGCGAGTCCTGGTTCTTGCTGTTTCACGCTAATGGAAAGACGCCTGAGTCCATCCTGCCGGGTGTCAACAACACATGCTGATGTTGGCGGTGTAATGTTGTGGGGTATTATTGTGGTGAACACTGAGACCCATGACACCAGTGTAGCAACTTTTGGTTGCCACAGGTGCTTTGGTTTCTAACCACGTACCTCTCTCAATCGATGTAGTGCATCCATCTGCGAAGGGGTTCTTTTAATAGGATAAAGCGCCACGTCACACGAGTCCCGAATTGTACAGTAATGGTTCGGAAACATGAAAGTGAATTTAGCCTATGTCGGTGGCCTCTCCAGTTACCAGATCTCATTCCAACTGATTGACACCCGTGATAAAATGGTCACGCATTCTACAAAGGTATTTCATAACTCTGAAACGCTTGGAAAGTTTTAAAACGATAAATCTTTTTTCTTATTTTCTGTTTAAAGTACAATCATATACATTGTTTGGTAGGAGAAAATAATTACTTTTGCATCTGACTACCATTAGTGAAGGTAAAAGTATTCAACCACTTTTATATTACTGTTTATCCTGGGAGTGGTGTAAGGGAACAAAATTGTATGACATTCATGCATTCCCTAAAGTGACAAGGAAATCAAAAGTTCCACGATAGAGATTACAGTTAGCCGTTTTTATATCAATCTCAAATCATTCTGACTATTATTGGTGGAAAATGATTAGGTTTAAATCCTATCTCGATGGAACTTTTAAGGGAGTAGTTCAAGCCATGCCTGATTTAGCTGTTCTCAAAACTCCGAATTTTCATCCCGAAAAAAGGATAAACACAATGAATTAGTGCCTAATGGCCTTTGCAAATCAAAAACTATCTAACACCCACTTCCAGTTGCAACAACTGTCCACCACGATTCCTCCGATTTCAATCACCTCTTTCTTTTGCCAGGCATTGTTGGAAGAATAGTTCAGAATCGCTCTGGAAGAACTGCGAACGCCTCCCAAATCTACGTTGATAGCACTTAAAGGCTATAGAGGACCCAATAATTTACTGATCCCAATTTTTCCCTCTTTTTTGTCTACGAAGTGCAGGATCATAGTGATCAAACTTACCGTCCACCCTCCGCCGTCGGTATCCATATCACAATAGACATTTATTCCATTGGTTAAAATTCGGCTTCTAGGCCAGATGCAGTACGGTCCACTTTTACTGTAGCCATTGCGCAAAATCTCCTCGCAGTCTGCTGGTCTCGAAGCACAGTTGTTTGGTCCTGTAAAACAAGATCATTTTAAACATTCCTTTTTTTAATAAATTTTGGAAATGTTTAATTAATTTCATTTAATTAATTAATTTAATTTGAAAATGTATATTTTCGATTGAATTTTACGTCCTTGAATATTCGGGTGCTTTTCGATTAAAACAACGTTTAAAGAATGAATAACTAATGAGCTTTAAAGGATGGGCCTCACTTAAGAATATCCTTTGCTTTGTGAAACAGTGTGAAGAAGCAGAAATAGTGGTTGAGGTTATTGGAACCACATGGTTCCATTAACATCAACTGCATGGATCCATAATCTCCAACTTAACGACTTTGCTGTTTGGATCCCTCAACATTACCGCAAAGGCCTTCATGGATCCATCAACGTCACGTGGATAAATAAATATCAACCATCTTCAAGGCGACATGGAATCATCCATTCCAATGACCTGTCAAGAGCACATGGATTCATCAATAGCAACCGTTTACCAATTCGAAATAGATCCATCAATATTAACGTAACCACTTTGCTCTAAGAGTTTGGCAAGGATGGATATCGATGAGTTGTGGAATGGGAACATCTTGCGAACTTATGAGACTGATTTCCAATTAAGTGGTCGTGTGAATATCTATACTCATCAAGTATGGGTATTCCTCCTCACAATTATCGGTACATCGTAACAAAGTGCCTCTCCATTGTACACGTGTTATTGTCTGATGCGTATTAACAGCCAATTTCATAGTTGGGCCATTTTTATTCTAAGAGATTCGCAACATATCTGGAAACGAGTAGCAGGACATCGACTGTCTCCGCATCGTTTGAATCCAGTCCTTCAGGAGAGACGATGTGTGGAAACAACTCTTTTTATGCACAATAGGACTCCTCTGCATATTTATCGGCCAGCAACTTAGCCGTTTCTTAACACATTAGATGGTGGCCATTCCATTAGGAATTATTGGCCACATCGATCTCTGGACCACAGTTCTGACTTTTGCTTGTAGGGGACATCGACGGATATAAGAATCAAAGACATATCTAATCTCTCGCAAAAATTAAGATTCACACCAAGAACCAAGAATTCAAACAGCACTATATGTTGCCTATAGCTGTAATTGCTTCTGATGACACTTAGTAATTGCTGCTATGTGTGATAGATGTGTTTGTTTAGATAGGGCCCATTCCCAATTTCATCTTTATACCATTAACTGCTTCCCATCTACAGCAAACTGAAATGGCGCACTTTAATCATAACAGCCGTATACATGTGTGAGAAGGCAAGTTCAGCCTCAACCCATGTACATTTAAAAAGATGGTTTAAGCGTAGATGAGTCCGTATTGAAAATTTTGAATCAGCAAACGTGTTTTAATCGAATAGAGTTTGTAGGTTTAGAAAGGAGGAATATTTTATCTTACCTTTCGCCATCTCTCTTATTTTTTGAAGTGCTTCTGATGCTGTATCTAACAGAACTTGAATTTTGTTACCTTGGCAGGAGGAAGAATCACAATCACTGCATGCTGATGACGTGAATATGACAACCAATAAAACCACCAACTTCAGAATGACCAATGGACTGACTTGGAGTAGAAATTCGCCCATTGCAAAGCTGGATTAAGAAAGGTGAACGCTTTAGACAAACCTGAAACATAATATTTTTAAAGTGTATTATTATATTATTAGTTAATAAATTAATAGTTAAATGGTAGCAATATTTTCTAATTTGCATCACTGCTCTTAAGCCTCTTTAGTTATATTTTAATACGGTTAATACTCCAGGGTACTCACCTCGATTACAAAATATCTATCCCTGTTGCTCAATCTGATTTTCACTGTATCTGTCCACTTCTGTTCATTTGCAGTGAGCCTTTCAATGTCTTTTGTTGTAGGATACACCTCGTGAATGTTTAAGACAGATAAAGAAGAACAGGAAGTTCAGCACTGCCGGTCTGTTTGGTTAATGCTCTTGGTGTTGTCTTTTATAGTTGACAAGGTAAAGGAGTTTAAATTCTTGTACTTACCGTTGTACTAGAATGTTTATAATATTATGTTAGCGTAGAGATAAGAGAATTGGACAATAAAGAGTAACTGACTTCCTGGTTTCATGGGGCCTGAACTTTCAAATATTAAATTAGCAATTACTGTGTTGCAGTTCAAGGTTCGTTTGGCGTTGTGGAGTTTGAATTTAGAGGTACACGGATCATCTGTCATACGTGCTTGTAAACGTAACCTAGATTGTATTTCTCTTTATGAAGAATATTGTGGAGATGGGAATACTACACTGCTCGACAAAAATTAACAGAATTTTTTTGTGAAGTTTCGCTGAAGGCAAATATTTGATGTCATCCTGGCATTCAAATTCCGAGTATCCAACAGAAATTGATCTACCACGTTACAGAGTTGCACATTATGCAAATTATTCATGCCTATAAAAACACGGATTGTGATCACATAACTTCATTCCCGTTTTTTGACTTGCTCAGTGGGATAACCACACCTCCACTACTTAGGATGGCAAGTCATCGTCCTCGAGATGATTCTTCCAGATGGCTGGCCGTTGGACGACTTGAAGGCGCGCAGTCGCAGGCGGACGTGGCGCTTTGGCTTAATGAGTAACGCATCGTAGTCTGAGCACTATGGAAGCAGTTTCGGAAGATAGGAACCATTACAACAAGATCTGGTTAAGATTGCACGAAGACTATTTCAACCAGAATAGACCGATATCTGGTTCCAACAGGCAAGATAGAACTCTACGATGTCCTGTAATCAACTGTCATGAATATTTGCTGCAGGGAAAGTTGGAGACATTTCCAGACAACTGTGTTAAGAAAGTTCAATTCAAGTGGATTCTACCCAAGGAAGCCAGTGGTATGTACCCCATTAACCCCAAATCCTCGCATAGCTCGTCGAAATTGGGGCCATGAACATGTGACTTTGAGCCCTGACAAATGGGGTACAGTTCTGTTCACTCGTGAGTCTGGATTTAGCTTACAAACAGATTTTAGAGGTTATTTCTTCTGGAGACAACGAGGAATGCAGTACCATCCTTCCAACATCAGAGAAAGGGAAACTTACGGTAGAGGCAGTGTTCTCGTGTGGGAGGGAATAATGGTCGATGGCGGCACTCCTCTTGATGTTTTTGATAGGGGTATCGTAACTATGCAGAAGTACCGAGAATAAACTTTCGAACCTTCTATGCGACTTTTTAGGGGTGCGGTTGGCCCAGATTTTCTTTTCATGCACGACAACACCACTGCATATAGAGCTCAAGTGTGGGAGGAATATCTTAAAACTGAAGATATCCAACGATTGCCGTGGCCAGTACGATCACCAGACTTAAATCCGATCGAAGATCTATAGGATGCCTTGAACGTCGAATTGCAAGCTGACAGCCAACTCCTCGGTCACTTAGTGAGCTAAGGTCCTCTCTGGTGGAAGAATGGGATGTATTGCCACAGAATCTTTTTGACATCCTTATATCGAGAATAGTTCAGCGTGTGAGGCGTGTTTAGCCGTTGGAGGGCGTCATACGCCGTATTGATATCATGTGACCATGTTTTCGAGCAACTTTGTATCGATTTCTGTAATGTGACATTTTGGTAATTCTTATACAACCCCTATAAATGTCTCTGATACCTGTCCGAAGTTTCTCGTTGTCTCCTCATTTCATCGTTATTCTATTGCACACCACCATACGAAATTTTCTCCTTTTCTCGATTCCATTGGGAATCTTAAACATTTTCATTTCTTAAATTGCTTTTCAGAATATCTTTATTGTTCTCTCGCTTCTTTAATGTTTGGAAATTTTCTTCTCTATCTTGAGATTTATCTTTTGAAATTAAATTTCTTAAAACATCATAGATGTACACAGTATTCCATAAGTCCCAGATACCAGTCCACATACTAGAAAATTGCCACATGCACTAGTACCACGCTCAAACACGACAGTAAAATAAGTGCAAGATGACTTCGAAGACAGATTTGGAAAGCCAGTGCATTCCGGCTGACGCTTTGGGACAGATTGCTGCAGCATTTCGATACCATTGCTAAAAGAACAAAGGTAATGTTTAGTCATGAGTGTGCTGTTTACTTCAATTCATCTCCAAGCAATGTTTTCTTTTGGAGTGATGCCAATCCACATTTTGTGGCAGAAGTGCAGGACAATCCACCACGTTATAGTTTCAGCGGCATTATCAGCCCACTACCTCATTGGTCCTCACTTTTTTTTGATGGGCCTGCCAATCAGCAGTCATATCTGAACATGCTGGAAAATTGCCACATACTAGAACTTGAGAGACGTGGAATAGCCCGTGAAATTTATTTTCAGCGGAATGGGGCATGTGTGCAGCATCCATCTGCAGTTAGAAATTACCTCAACTAAATTTTCCCTACCATTGGAGTGTTAGGTCTTCGCCAACATTTCTGGTACCAGAGCTCAGTCTCGACCTGACCACTTGTGATAATGACCTGTGGAGGTAAATCAAAGCTAAGGTTGTGAAACATCCATGGCATCTGATGAGGAACTGAAACAATTAATTCAGGATGCATTTGCAAAATTAACACAGAACGTTGCGTCGGTTTTCACATCGTATTTGGAGAAGAATTATCTTGTTCATGGCAACGGAGATGTCTTTCCAATGCACTTGATGTCTAAAGCACATGATATTGTTGTACTGTTGTAATAAGTTGTGGTAATAATTATTCGAAGTAATATGTAGTACGAGCGGGAGAATTTTGTGCAACGTTCTGGGACCTATGGGACCCTGCAGAGTATGTTTATTTCTTTCTCATTAATTTAGACGTACAGGAAGAACTATCTTTCCAAGCCCTCCCATGTACACAACCCAAAAGTCTGTTTTATAAACAATCGGGACTATTGGAGGATGATGTAATGTGTTCCATCGAGACTCTTCCAACCAAACTGTTGCCAGTTGAGAAGCGTGTGGCCGTGCACTGCCATTCAAGATGATTCTCAACTTCTTGACGACACCACTAAATAAAAGTTGAGTCCATTTACTTCTTATGTCATTTTTTAATGATTGTAGATTCTCTTTAATGATGTGTTGAGCTTCAGTGGCATTACCAGCACTGACTAATGCTTGTAGACGAAAAAATCAATCTTCCTCCTTGCTTCTCTCTTTTTTGAAAACAATCGAGACCACTTACAGACCTTTTATATGCATTGCTGCTTCACATAAATAGCCATAATTTCTTCAAATATCTTTGTGTACCCGTCTACCCGATAGACCATTTCATTTCTACGTTTCAGACCGGAAGTCGGTTACTATTTATGGCAGATTCTGTTATCTATAGAATTAGAATTCCCAGAATACAAACTGAAAGTATTCTAAGAAATGAATTCCTCGATTATAAAAGTCAACACCAATGAGTGTATTGACCAGGCAGATGAAAAGTACTTACAATCAGTTCCAGTTCGTATTTGTCTGCCTAAAACTGATCCACAAGCTCTCTGTTAGGGCAACACATATCATTTAAATATATCTTTCCAGTTTATTAACGAGTAAGTATTATTATTTTTTTCCGAAAATAAAGATAAAGAGTTTAAAGACTGAAACTATTAGGATTTTTCTGTAAAATCCGAATAATTTGTACTTTTCCATCCTCCTAGAGGTAACCAGTAATACGCTGTTGCGTGTAAGCTCTGCATACAGACAACAGTAGATACAAACAATAAAATGTGACTCACAGATGAGTCACCGGTGGCAATTTTCCCTTGAGTCTTGCTATGATTACCATTTCTTGTGAAGACCATATTTCTTGTTACACGAAAGTTAATTGCCAATAATTTTATGTAAGTTCTTCTTATGGTTACTTTAAAAGTCTGATATGTATCATTACTGATTATATTTATTTTTCTCATGGGAATATCGTAATGATAATATTATTTTATCTATCTGAATTAATCTATGAATTCTGTATCTCATTTTAAAGTGTTATACGAAGATAGATTCTAAGACTTTCATCTTATTTGACTTAGTTTTACAATGCCCAGACGTGAAGTTTTACTCTCCTTCGGTCTTATGCTTATTCAAGGGTTGGTGGTTTCATCTGTTCTCATATTGACTTCATCAGCATGTGATGATCAGGATTCTTCTTCCTCCTGCCAAGATGCCAAAATTCAAACGTTGGTGCATTCAGCAACGGATATATTTCACCAAATAAGGAAAATCTCAAAAGGTTCGTTAAAATATTACTGTCATTAAAACAATTAATTAATTAAATGAAATTAATGAAACTTTTCCAAAAAAAATTTTTAAATACATTCAATAAAACGATTTTATGTTACAGAAGGAACAACCTGCGTTGCTTCAAAACCTGCGGACTGTGAGGAGATTTTGTACAGTGGCCACACCAAAAGCGGACCCTACTGCATCTGGCCAAGACGCCAAGTTTCAAAAAGTGGAATAAATGTTTATTGTGATATGGATACCGATGGTGGAGGATGGACGGTAAGAAAATCAGTATGATACTGAAAATTGGGGAATTGTAATCAGCAATAAAATGACTGCTTCTAGTCTTAAAATTGCCTAGCACAATGTTGAGGTAGACAAACACCACTGCTGCTATATAAGCCTTTCCAAACTACACCACACATCGCAGAGTATCGCAAGCTATGTTTACAACCAAAGATTTTACCAATTAATGTAAGAATTCCTTGTATTTATTTCAATGCTTATTATTTTCAGGTCATTCAAAGAAGAGGTAATTATGGAAAACCCGTAGATAGTTTCTATAGGGACTGGAAAAGCTACAAAGACGGATTTGGATTAATCACAGAAGACTTCTGGCTAGGTATATTCACTCATTTGTACAACTCTATCTTTTTCTCTCTCACCTAAAATGATTAATACAAATCGAAATTGAAAAAATGACAAATATTTATTTGGGACTACCAGCACTATTGAAGTTCTAACAATCCCAAATAAATATTGCCTATAAGCACATCAGAATTATTGCTTCCTCTGGATAAATGAGAAAAAAAATCTTGGTTAAACAACTACTCACTCCCTGTACAAATACTCCCCCATCTAGAGGGCCCCAAAAAGTCTCTCAAGGTTGTAGACTCTATCCAAAGGAGAACAGTTATGTTGATTAATGATCCACGATTAATGATTAATGGTCATTCTCTGTCTCATAAAGGTGGAATCACAGATGTGAATGCCATCTGTGATTCCCCTCTCTTTTCTACACCATTCCGAACATGTGCTGCAACCAATCAGCATCCATTTACTGCCCGACTCCAAAACCGGAGAACCAAATTTTTCTCTTCCTCACTTATCCCTTTTACTTCTGTTCACTGGAACAACTTTCTTTCGGTGTTCCCGTAGATTACAGTCTACAGAAATTCAAGTCCATTTTCAACAAGTACCTTCTGTCTTTCCAACCTTAAACTCACACAGTGTACTAAAATGCCAACGCTTCTAATGTCTTTCTAATACCATTCATGTTTGGAGTCATCGCTAAAAATATGTAACCCAATGAACTAATAATTAGACTGAATTACAATATTTCTCCCGGGGGGGAATAAAGATAAAGTTTTCTACTTTCTGTTCTTCTCTTTCCTGAAATCTTGAAAATTTAATGAAAGTTAAATTTTTCTCTCACTTGTGATTGAATTATCTCTCTGTTCCACTTTCGTTAATAGAAATTAAGTTTTTCTTTATATTTTATTTATAGGTAATGATAATATTTTTGCTTTAACCAACCAGAAGAAATATTCCTTGCGATTTGACTTGAAAGATTTGGAAGGGAATTACCGCTATGCAGTTTACGACAGGTTTTCAATAGAAGGGGAAAATTTTAATTATCAGCTGTACCTCACCACTTACACAGGAACTGCAGGTAAGGAACTCAAAGATGAGAATGCTCTGCTATAAAATTATCAATATCATCACAAGCAGCTCTAACCTCATACATGTATGCTGATTAGCCACTTTATCAAGTGAATCTACCAAAGCGAATAGGTCATCTTTAACTCCCAGAGCAGTCTCAATTTCTGGTGCCACGGACTGAATTGCCTCCCACAGTTGTTGGAAACTAAATGGTTCAGTCTAATAGCCAGTCTGCTAAGGCTGGTTGTTGAACTAAGTTGAGAAACTTTTAGTTTTTTATTAACTGCTATTTTGACATTTTTTTTACATTATACATTTCTTACAAAAAAGTATTGATGCAGTTGTACTTTGAACAAAAAACAACATATTTGTTTTCGGAAACTAACGGCATTTTTGCACCATTGATCTCCCTCCACCATTGTCCCCAATGACTCTTTCAATACGCCATGAAAGATTTTCTACGAATTTATAATAAAAAAATGATGGTATTGTGCTCCATTTATTCTTTAAAGATTTCGTGAGATCCACTCTCTAAGAGTGCTGCCTTGTCCTTGTTTTAATTTGCGTTTCAATTCATGCCAAAAATGATCAGTTGGGTTGGGCTCAGTTTGGTGCTCTATGTTGGCCATTGCAACTTTCCAATATTATTCTCTTCAAACTACTTTTCTTTACTCGCTGTTTGCTTAATCCATTTCTGTCCCAATCTACACTGTCTTTGGTTGTGGTTCGGAAATGTTATATCTTTAGAATAACGATTCTTTCAAATCCGTTTTTTCAACAGTTAATAACTCTACCGTAAATAACGGATAATAATGATTTTAAATTAATTTAATTTCTAGGATTCATTATGCAATAAAAGCGGTAATTATCTGTATATAAAAATATAATTAGAAAATTTCTTTTCCAGGAGATTCCTTTAAAGACCACAACCAAATGCAGTTTTCGACTAAGGACAGGGACAACGACTTGCACGAAAGTAACTGCGCACAGTTATACAAAGGTGCCTGGTGGTACAGCAATTGTCATAATTCTAACTTGAATGGACTGTATTTAAATGGATATCATCCAACATTTGCAGATGGAATTGAATGGAATTCCTGGAAAGGATTAAACTATTCACTTCCCTTCACAGAAATGAAGATCCGATCTATTAGCTTCGTGTGACATTTTGCAGACAACATGCCATGCGTCAGTAAGGAGAAAAGCTAGTAGAGGCTACATTACTGCGCACCACTTCAAATCTGTGAGGACATTAGCCAGTTTGAACATCGACAAATGCATTGGAAACAATCGAATGAACCGCGTCTCGAGGAAATTCTGCAACAGAAAACTAAAATTTTAAAAATATTATTAACAATAATAAACATTTATCTCCATCCCTTCTCCGTTGTCTTTCTATGTGTAAAAACACTGAAATTACCTTTTAGAAAATTAGGTGCACAATCCACACCAATATTTTCACTTAAGATAGAATTTTCTCGATTTATATCTTTGCCCATTCTACTATTTTGCAATCTCACCCTTTGTGGAAGTTACTATTATTGCATAGTTCCTCTTTGATGGTTGAGTGATAATACAGTAATGAGTCAAAGCATTATGGCCACTCCTGTCTCCACGAGTGGATGCATCCCATAGCATCTGCTAGTGACATCACCCACCGGGAAATATATACATAGTAACGGCAAAGACAGTCCCTGTCAGTTCGTCAGAACGAAGTCCGTGCACTTGGGCAAAGACCTGACGGAGTTCGAATTGGAAATGATTTGCGGGACTACTGAAAAAGTCGCCTGGTCTGATGAATCAAGGTTCCAGCTCTATCATGTCGATGGACGGGTGTGTATTCGACGGAGAGTAAGGAAACGGTTGCAACCTGCATTTCATTGTTGCACAAAACCACACTGTATTGTTGCACAAAAACAGAACGCGGCGACCATATTATGGTCTTTGGGATGTTTCATGGACATCACTGAGTCTCACATCCTCATCGCCAGATCCTAACTCGGCATTGTTTTCGATCAGTTTTGCCCTAAATGGTCAGATGGCACTGGACTTTTTCAACATGACAACGTCCCGTGTCATAAGGCCAGCATTGTGCAGAAACAGTTTCAAGATCATGTCCAAGCATTTCGTGTGCTCCCCTGCTCGCCAAATTCTCCCCGACATCAATCCCATCGAAGATTTGTGGGGTGCAGTGAAACGCAGCATTCACCAGTCTATGCTAATGCCATGCTCTATTGCCAACTACGAACGAGCCATTCTGTCCATCTGGTCGAGGATACCTGAGGACACCTTCCGTGGTCTTGGGGAGTCAAGTCGGGTACAATCGGTTATCACAGCAAAATGCAGGCTAACACGCTATTAGGTAGGTGGTCGTAATGTTTTGGCTCATGAGTGTAGAGATTGCAGTAGAAAATATATTGGTTCTCTGGCCCACCCAATACAAAGTGCTAGTGTTATACAAGTATTGTACAGCATAATATTGTACCTGTGCCTATTAAACATTCAAGAATTTCCGAAAAAATCTACTTAAACCAATCTTCCAAAGACCGGAAGTGAAATACGAACAAGTTCTGTCTTTACAACTTGATGGGTGGAATAATCACATTCGTGTTTAATTTCAGAATGTAACGCATTGCACTTCGATTTAACACGAATTTGAGATTCAGTCATCTCAATCGTGTTTTTTTATTCTTTGAATCCTAAAGATTAAAATAACCGTAACAGGACTGGATGAAAAAAAGTCTCGAATTGAACAGAGTTTTCGAAGACGAGGCAAAGTTACACCAATCCTGAGAATTACGCCTGAGAATTTCTGGTACGTCTGGTATTAATCAAGTTGGGCCTTCAAGTTGTACTGGAAAGTTTACAACGAATAATGTGGTTATTCTCTTAAAGTAATTGAATCCATGATGTAGTTTCAAGTTGGATAGGGGAATTTAAACTTCAATTTTTGGGTTTAGTCAGGGACATGAGCAGTCAGTCGAATAAATAATTGCATGAATCTCTGGAAATTAATCTCATAATTTTTCAACGTAGATGTCCCCTCCTGCAATACACTTCTTCCATCATGAAACTGATACCTGGATTTGTCCAGAAAGATTAGAAGTCAGGATTATCTCCAGAAAAATCGTGTGCTTTAGATGTGGAGTTAAAACCATGGTAAAATTTTGCGATAATGACCAGCTTGTTTATACCAATATACACTGAAGGGACATTTAAATAGGACCGCCTACCTAATATCAGGCGAGAATTCTGTTAGCTTGCAGAACTGCTTACCATTTAGACATTGTGCCATGCTAACAGATCGGGTTCCGTAATTGTTTGGAGAGCTCCAACCTGTCCCAAAATGTACCCAGACTAAAATTCTTGGTTTGAGGATACCTTCCGTTGAAGGCGTCACCTGTCAGCCTTAATACCCCCATCCGATGGAGAATACTTGCGCTGGAAAGTGCTCTGACCTGTCCCACATTGTTCTGATACTCGTTACAAGTAACACTACGTGTCTGCTGTACCCATCAGGGCTTTTCCCACCGAGTAAAGTGATTCTATTTCAATGTTCGTACTTTCACTGTATACCGAGTGGCCACTTTATTACGTGGGCCGATATGTAGGGAAGAGACACGCTTTATTTATTTGCGAGAATGGCTCGCTCTTGTCAGCAAAAAAAAAAAAAAAAAAAAACAGAAAGGTACAGTTACAGGGACTCAGGAACACCAGCAGTGGACTGTGGAGAAGTGGAAAAACATTGCCTGCTCTAACGAATTCCGGCTCTTGCTGTTTCATGCTGATGGGTGTACCGGAATATGATGAAAGCTGGTTGGTTCCATGAGTCCATGGAATTTCATTGAGCAGAGAATTTGCATACAATATTGTTTCAAATTAGGTAAAATTACAATAGAAACTCGCGAAATGTTAAAAACAGTTTTCGGAGGGGAAAAAAAAAGGCAAATTATGACATTAAGGTCTCCTGTAAATGATGACATCTACCCATATTTATTTTGTCTGTAAATTGCGTGTGTTCCCTGGTCAATTTGTCTGTTTTCTGGACCAAATCTACGCCTGAGACCGACTAACTCAGCCACAGAGTGATAAAAGCCCACTAAACTTCCTCTCGTCATCGACGGAATTGGAACCCGGGCCTTTTCCACCTGGTGTGGGGAAGACGGTGACAATACCACTGTGATACCCGCGCAGACAGTTTTCGGAGGAGTTGCTCTGTATGGTTCGAAAGCTTTTCAGTGGTTTGAAAAGTTTAAAGGGGCCAGTTGTTCATTGAAGCTGATTCACCGTCTCTCCACTCTTCAATTTCAAAAACCAGTGATTTAGTCACTTGTGTTCGTGATCTGATCAGGAATGATCGGCATTTAATTAGATGAATTGGAACTGGTGTACCAGATGGCACGGCACTAGTTCGAAGAAGATCCATCCGAACAGACAGTAAGCTTCATCAGTTCTCGAATATTATTTCATTCCCAGAATTCTTTGATCACACTTTTGATCAAAGACAGTCCCAGTATTTGCAAATAAAAAATACAGTATTAAAGTTTAAATGAATCCTACACCTCGATTTCTATTGTAGGATTTTCTATAGAAGTCATAACTTTACTCAAAGGATGGATTTCGCACTGACGGCCTTCAACACCAGAGGACAGAAAATGCTCGTTTGCGTACCACAAAAACAAAAAAATTGTGACAGGTATTGATGACTTACTGATTTAAATTTTAAGTTTATTTCACACGTTTATGTACTTGCCTGATGTGTTTTTAATAATAATAAAAAAAATTTAACAATTATTCCAAAACCGACATATTTTATTTAGGACAGAGATACACTTGTAGAAAATAAGATAAGGTGATCTTGTCACCATTTTTTATCTTCAAGAGTAATTCATAAGGCGGAAAGGATTGCCAGCCCTTATTCAAAACTCTTTCAAAAGTGCGCAGAAGTGTAGGGATCAGCTTGGCTTACTGAGGCGTTACGCAGCTCTCTGCAGAAAATTTAAGGAAATTTGTAGATCGAATCTTCATTTCTGTGAACGGGAGTGAATAATTATATCCTCTCCAATGCATCTGCAAATGATGATATCCATTTAAATACAGTCCATTCAGGTTAGAAGAGTGGCATTTATTTTACCACCACGCACCTTTCTACTGCTCTGCACAGTTGCCATCGTACTTGTCGTTATCTCTGTCTTTGGTCGAAAACTGCATCTCGCTCTGTACACGTACACTAAAGGAATCCCCTGATTTCAAAGGGACATGATTGTGGCTCATGCGTTGGGTGCTTCCATACTGGAAACGACAAATCTTGTCGGTTGCTCAAAGCCCATTATGGTTAAAGTGTACAAAGAATGGTGTCCAAAGGGGCAAACCACCTCCCAGCGAAACAACTGTAAAGGATTACAAAACGTTGATGTTCGTGGTGAACAGCTCATGAAATTTATTTTCAGCGGGATAGGGCACCTTAACATCATGCATCTGCAGTTATAAATTATCTCGTCCAAATTTTCCCTAGCCATTGGATTGGCAGGTCTTCGTCAACGTTTCTGGTTCCAGCGCGCAGTTCTGAACTTGTAGAAGTCATTATCCAACCAAGCTGCTGTCAATTGAGAAGCCTGCGACGGTGCATTGCCATTCAAGATGATCCTCAACTTCTTGATGACACCACCAAATACAGTTGAAACCGTTTGCTTCTTATGTCATTTTTAAATCAGTGTAGATTCTCTTTAATGGTGTATTCAGCTTCAGCATGTGGGGAGGGGATTTGTTTTGTATTTTTATTTATTTTAATTTTCTTTTTTCTATTTTTTGTGTAACCTGTAAGAATGCCTTACCTCACATTCCGCATTCTGACTCGTGTACCTCACAGAAGAATTGGGGTTCGTATGCATATTTATTCTTTCCTGTCAGATTATTGAGAATTGTTGTATTAAGTAAAATTCCTCCTTCGGACTAGGCTTGTGTATTCAAATTGACCAGTTACAACTTCATTAAAGGCTATATACAATTCTTTATTACATACATATACATGAACATATATAGATGTACTAAACACAAACCTCCTCTGGCTAAATTACCATGATACAATTGAAACCATCCTATAAACTAGTGTTTATCCTAATTATCTAGTTTATACCAGCACTAAACAAAAAAACTTTTCTGACTGGGTCACCATAATACATTTGGATCATCTTATATGATAGTATTCACCTTAATTATCTCTTTGATTTAACCCGCTAATATATCTACTTTACATCTGTCCGTTCATTCATATTTAATTTTACCATCTCCATCTATTTCTCTGTTCATTACTATGTTCTAATACCAATACTCCCCTCATCTACATATACATACATATAGCTTAGGATATATTAATCATATGACCTTTCCCTTTAATTCTCTTATTATTCCCTATAGTCCTTCTAATAATCTAAAGTGTGCTTATGCTAACTTGGCACTTACTTCTAATTTCTGGCGGGATGTTTCCGTGAGGGCCTTCTACTTCTTCCTCATTCAGGGCTGCTATCTTCCGCCATCCAGAGCTATTCCTTACTGCATCCAGGACTGCTACTCTGCCTTTCAAGACTATTTCTGGGTACTATCGCCTTCTTCGGTGGACTTGGTCATCTATGTAAATCTTCTTCTATCATTCTTACTGTTTTAACGAACTCCCTTTAACTACTACCCCTTTACATTCATCCCTTCTTTCTCACTCCAGTACATTTCCGATAACCTCACTTCGACTTTTTCCGTCGACTATCTCCTCACTATATTTTCACTCCACCCTTTTTTTGATTCTCTCTTTTTTTCTTGCGCTCTCTCCTTTTGTTTCCCGAACTGTACACTGCTCCTCAAGCCTGGCACGCCTCCCCCAAGGACGCCAACCAATCCTCCCCCCTTCTATTTAAATTTACGTTCCTTTTCATTCGCTAACACCATTCTCCCAAGTCTCCCGTCCTATTGTTCGTTCTCAAGCAACCCTTTTCACGCCTATTCTCAAATGGCACCCCTTTTCCTAGTCCTGCTGTCCCTATTTGCTCTCTTGTATTATGGGAATTGATAGTTTACCCCTTTGCTACCATCCCTAATTCTCACGCTTAAACTATCCCATCACTAAATCTAACGTTCTTCCATTTTAATCTTACTTCTAGCAAACCACATATTTCTTTTTTTTATTTAATTTGTAAGATTTTACATCTTACAAGCAACATTAACATCCGTGATTGATGCTAGTGAGCGAACAGGTCGATCTTCCTCCTTGCTTCTTTCTCCCTTTCTTGAAATCAGTCGATCCACTTACAAACATGATTGTAGGTATTGCTGCGTCACCTAGATAGCCATAAATTCTTCATATATGTTTGTGTACCCATCTACCCGACAGGACATGTTTCATTTCGACGTTTCAGACCGGAAGTCAGTTACTATTTATGGCAGATTCCGTTATCTGTACACTTATAATTCACAGAAGACAAACTGAAAGTATTCTAGGAAATAAATCTCTTAAATATAAAAGTCAACTCCAGCGACTGCATTGACCGGGCAGATGATGAGTAATTACAATAAGATCCAGTTGATATTTTGACTGCCTAAAATTCATCCACAACCTGTCTGCTTGAGCAACAGAAGTCACTGAAATATAGTTTTCAAGTTTTTAAACTGGTAAGTAAAAATAAGTACATATTATCATATGTAAAGTTCCATTGTAATTGATTTATTAAGTATTAGAAATGTTTAAAGATGGACTGTAGCAGGATTTGTCTGTAAAATCCGAATCACTCGTATCCTAAAGGTAACCGCTCAATTTCGCTTTAGCTTTGCCTACCTCTCTGCCTCGGTCACTTGTCAGGTAATTTATTGCATAATCTGCAGCGTAATGTCCGATTAATTTAATAAAAATCAAACTCCCCATATATTAATATTTGCATTCCCTTGGCTCCAATTTTTTCTACGAGTGAGACAACTCTCATACCTTCGATGAGTTGTTGCGGTTGTTGTGGTAGGGGTGTTTTAGAAGCATCAGCGACTCAGGCCATGCTACTCCGTGTATTCTGTCTGTAAATTGCTGTTTTCTGGATGAAAAACTTCACTTTCGACGAGAAAAAACCGTGCTGTCACTGACCAACTCATGTTGTGAAAAAGGCCCATAAATATTCCTCACGTCATCGACAAATAAGGAGCTCGAACTCAGGTCTTTTCCACCCGGTGTGGGTAGGTCGGCGAGTTTACCAACTACGCTATCCACAAGGGCAATACTTCTGTCATGATTATATAGATAAGTTATTTTTTTAAACCTAATATTTAAATTTATTGTTGTTTAGTTGTTTCCTTTGGCCTCTGTCTGAGCTGTTCTATCTTTTCAACTATTCCCTAGCTCTCCCCATTAGTTTCCCTGAATCTTCAAGGTTACCTCTGTGGCATTATCAAAGACCTTACTAAAATTACTTCATGTATTACTCTCTTTAGGAGATTCGGACTCGCACTTCCCACATCTAACACAATCTCTCACTGATAGCCAGAGAGAACTCTGCATACGTGCCACAATATGTACAAACAATAAAATGTGACTCACAGATGAGTCATCAGTGGCAATTTTCTCTTGAGTCTTGCTGTGATTACCATTTCTAGTGGAGACCATATCTGTTGTTATATAAAAGTTAATTGCCAATAATTTTACGCAAGTTCTTCTTAGGATTACTTTAAAAGTCTGATGTATGCATCTTTGCTGATTATATTTATTTTTGTCATGGAAATATCGTAATGATAATATTTGGCGAATTAACTTCTATCTCAATTGATGTATGAATTTATTAGAATTGCTGCATTTCATTTTAAAGTGTTATATGAAGGCAGAAAAATATTCTAAAACATTCATCTTCTTTAACTTAGTTTCGCAATGGCCAGATGTGAATTTTTACTCTCCTTCGGCCTCGTGGTTATTCAGGGGTTGGTAGTTTCATCTATTCTCGTGTTGACTTCATCAGGATGTGATGATTGTGATTCTTTTTCTTCTTCCTGTAAAGATGCCAAAATTCAAACTTTGGTGGATTCAGCAACGGATATATTTCAACAAATAAACAAAATCTCAAAAGGTATGTTAAATTAAAGGTACGTTATATTAGTGTCATTTAAAAATAATAATTTATTAATTGAAATTACTTAAACTATAAACCAAAAAATATGAAGATGAAATTTGTAAAACGATTTTATGTTACAGAAGGGACAACATGCATTGGTTCAAAGCCAACGGACTGTGAGGAGATTTTGTACAGTGGCCACACCAAAAGCGGACCCTACTGCATCTGGCCTCGACGTCAACTTTCAAACACTGGAATAAATGTTTATTGTGATATGGATACCGATGGTGGAGGATGGACGGTAAGAAAATTAGTATGATACTGAAAATTTGTGTTCTGTGGTCGATTTACTGTTTGCTGGACGAAATAACCCAAACAACCCAGCCAAGTTGTGAAAAAGACCCTTAAAATTCCTGGCATTGACGGGATTCAAAAGCAGGTCTTTTACACCGGGTGTGAGGAGGGCGGTGATTATACTACTGTGCTACCCACGAGGGCTTTCAAATGATACATGATTATATTTGCAGAGGCAAAGCCCTCGTGGGTAGCAGAGTTGGTAGAATCGCCGTATGCCCACACCAGGTGGAAAACACCAAAGTTGAAAAGTCCCGTCTTTGATCTGAGGAATTTTATGGGACTTTTTCACAACGTGGCTGAATCAGTCTATCTCAGTCGAGGATTGCATGGTTCTTTCGCCCGGAAACTCGGGTTTTTCGTTTAGCAAACAGAAAATCGACCAAGAATCTACACAATTTACAAACAGTATACACGGCGCAATATGGCCTTAGTCGCTGACGCTCCTAAAACACAACAAAAGCAGATGCAAACTTCGACTCAAATATCCTGAAGAAATCAATTTATGTTTACTAACAGAGATTTTACCAATTAATGTAAGAATTCCTTGTATTTATTTCAATGTTTATTATTTTCAGGTCATTCAAAGAAGAGGTAATTATGGAAAACCCGTAGATAATTTTTATAGGGACTGGAAAAGCTACAAAGACGGATTTGGATTAATCACGGAAGACTTCTGGCTAGGTATATTCAATCAATTGTACAGCTCTATCTTTTTCTCTCTCACCTAAAATGATTAATACAAATTGAAATAGACAAAAGGAAAAATATTTATGAAACATTGCCCATAGACACATCATAAATATTGTTTCTTCTCCAAAAAAACCTACCTTACCATGGACTATTATTCCCACATCTAGAGTGGTGCCCCAAAAAGTCTCACAAGATTCTAGACTCTATCCAAAGGAGGGCAGCTACGGTGAGTAATAATCCATGATTAATGGTCATTCTCTGTCTCATAAACATAATGGAATCTGTAATCCCCCTCGCTCTTCCAAACCAGTCTAAACACGTGCTGCAACCAGTCAGCATCCATTTACTGCCCGACTCCAAACCCACAGAACCAACTTTTTCTCCTCCTCACTTATCCCTTTTACTTCTGTTCTCTGGAACAACTTTCTTTCGGTGTTCCCGAAGATTACAGTCTACAGAAATTCAAGTCCATTTTCAACAAGTACCTTCTGTCTTTTCAACCTTTAACTCACACAGTGTACTAAAATGCCAACGCTTCTAATGCCTTTCTAATACCATTCATATTTGGTGTCATCGCTAAAAATATGTAACCCAATTAGACTGAATTACAAGATTTCCTCCGGGGGGAAATAAAGATAAAATTTTCTATTTTCTGTTCTTCTCTTTACTGAAATCTTGAAAATTATAATTAAAATTAAATTTTTCTCTCACTTCTGATTGAATTATCTCTCTGTTGTACGTTCGTTAATAGAAATTAAGTTTTTCTTTATATTTTATTTATAGGTAATGATAATATTTTTGCTTTAACCAACCAGAAGAAATATTCCTTGCGATTTGACTTGAAAGATTTGGAAGGGAATTACCGCTATGCAGTTTACGACAGGTTTTCAATAGAAGGGGAAAATCTAAATTATCAGCTGCACCTCACCACTTACACAGGAACTGCAGGTAAGGAACTCATAAATGAGAATGCTCTTCTATAAAATTATCAGCATCATCATAAACAGCTTTAACCTCATACATATTGAGTATCAAGTAAATCTACCATGGGTCGACTAGGTCATCTTTAACTCCCAGAGTAGCCTGAAATTGTCGTGGCACGGACTGCATTGCTTCCCACAGTTGTTGGAAACTAGATGGTTCAATCTAACAACCAGCCTGCTAAGGCTGGCTGTTTCATATTACTGAAAGCATCACTGGAATTGAATTTTAATAATCCATTTTTATTACATAAATTATATTATACTGTATTTATGTACATTTTAGTTCTCCGTTTCAAAATTTTAATTGAATATATGTTTATTTTTTATATTTATTGTATTATATTCTAAATTATTCTTTTATGCCCCAGCCGACAAAGGCATTTTCTTCCTGGTTGATCACTTTAAAAGCTCTTGGGGAAAGCTCCACCACCCAGTTAACAGTTGCAGTTGATTTTGATTTGGTATTATTTCTTAGTATAAGATAAGTATCATTCAATCCCTCGGGCATGTGCTTGCTCACATTTTAAAAGTATAGCTCCTCCTTGAGTTCCTCTGGATAATGTGCTTGTCCAGGTCGAAGATTAATATTGTAGAAGCCTTAAGCTTGGAGGTTTCCGTTTTCAGTCCGATAGTAGGGGTGTGTGAGTTCTGTAAGATGGTCAGTGCCTCCTTCCTGGTGGCACTGATGAGTCTAGGTGTCCCAGTTTTCCTGATACTCTTAAGTTTTAACGTTTTCATCTATTCTTTGAGGTTGGTGGTTCATCTCTTCTTTGAGATTGGTGGCACTTTGCTTTGCTGGTTCCAGCTCCGCCTCCTCTGTTGGCTTTACCAAAATTACGACGATTTCGTGTATCTTCTTCTCTGCAGGTTTCTTCTGTTCAGTGACTGTAATCACAGCTCGTTCATTTCCAAACGCCTTGGAAAAGGAACGGGGACGTTGTGGCACTTTGTTTTCCCGATCCACAGTAAGTATCTCAAGCTTGGCAGTTAGTTTTTGTTGTCCTTATGAATGTTGTTGTTGTTGTTGTTGTAGAGTTTTAGGGGCATCAGCGACTAAGACCATATTGCTCTTTGTATACTGTCTGTATATTCCTTGTGTTCTCTGGTCGGTTTTCTGTTTGCAGAACGGAAAATCCGAGTTTCCGGAGAAAATTCCATGCAACCCTCGCCTGGGGCCGACTAATTCACCAGGTTGTGAAAAAGTCCCATAAAAATTCCTCCCGTAATCAAAGGGACTCGAACTCAGGTATTTTCCACCCGGTGTGGGGAGGACGGCGATTCTACCAACTGTACTACCCATAAGGAACCGTATGAAGGTGTCACATTATATTTACCATCTTGAACCAAATAACAATAATGTTTGCCCTGATGGAAACAGCAATTCTGTCTGATGATGAGTTCGTCGCTCTCTTTAGCATCTTCCAGTACCAACTCGTTGGAGTATTCTCTTACTATTTTATTTAGATTTTAGCAAAGCATTTGACTCATTCCCCCATGAGCCGTTACCTTATAATCTGCAACAGGTTGGAATCACAGGGAAAATAGATGGACAGCAGGATGGCTTCGGAGAAGGAGGAAGAGGGTTGTGACAAATGGTTATTCCTCAGATTGGGTTAATGTAAGAAGTGTGGATCATTGGGACCACTTGTTTTTGATTTTCTTAAATGATATCGATAAAGAAATAGAGGGGGTGATGTCTAAATTTGCAGATGATGTAACGATCGATGGAGTAGTTAGTTTTATTTAGTTAGTTAGAGTAGTTTTTTGATTAGCTCCAAGCAGAGCTTCTTCAGAGTGACATGGATAGACTTTAAGGATGGTCAGAAAAGGGGCAGGTATGCTTTTATTCAGCAAATTGCAAGGTCTTACACTTCAGGAACAGCAACCACAAAATAATTTATACACTTGGTGGAGTTGAACTTAAGTCAGTAGTGGAAAAACGGGACTTGAGAATTACGATACGGTCAGACATGAAGTTATCCGAGCATTGTAGACTGGCTGCAAGGAAGGCCCACGGTGCCCTATCGATGATTTATCAAACATTTGCTAGTAGAGATAAGGACGTCATAATCCCAAAGAAATTTAAGGCTTATTCTGCACCAGTTAAAAAAAAAAAAAGTAAAATAGTAAATAAAATAAATAATTAATAATAATAAAAGAAAAGGAAATGGACAGTTCTAAGAGTGAAGTGGGAAATTACCAGCCGGTAAGTCTAACTTCAGTAGTAGGGAAAATCATGGAAATAATGATGAAAGTTAGAATTCAGGATCATTTAGATAGAAATGGAATTCTCTAGGATACTCAGCATAGTTTTGTAAAGGGAAAATCATCTTTAACTAATCTGGTTAGCTATTTTGACAGGGTCACTCAAGAGCTGGACTATGGGAATAATTTCAACATTGTTTATTTGCATTTAAACAAAGCATTTGACTTGTCACAAGAGCGGTTACTTTATAAGCTGGAACAGGTTGGAATCACTGGGAAAATCCTTAGATGGATAGCTGGATGGTTTCAGAGGAGGAGGTAAAAGGTTGTGTGTGATAAATGGCTATTCTTCAGATTGGGTTGATGTAAGAAGTGGGGTTCCCCAAGGATCAATATCAGGACCACTGTTGATTTTCATTTTCATAAACGATATCGATGAAGGGATAGAGGGCGTGATGTAAAGATTGGTAGAGTAGTTAACGATCGCCGCAAAGCATGACGGCGATCTAGGTCATTTTTCAGAATGACCTAGACAGACTTCAGGGATGATCAGAAAAATGGCAGCTATGCTTTAATCCAGCAAAGTGTAAGGTACCCGGGGAACAGTAACCCCAAAATAACTTATACACTTGGCAGAATTTAACTAAAGCCGGTAATGCAGGAAAGGGATTTGGGTGTTACGATACGGTCAGGCTTTAAATTAAGTTCTCTGAGCATTGTAAACAGGTTGCAAGGAAGGCCCATGGTGTCCTATCAATGATGTATCGAACAATCGCTAGTAGAGATAAAGACGTCATAATCCCATTATATAAGGCTATTGTTAGACCACACTTGGAATACTGTGTTCAAGTATGGAGACCGCACCTAAAGAAAGACATTGTGCTTCTTGAAAGGGTGCAAAGAAGGGTAACTCACCTGGCGAGATCAGCAAAAGGGCGTGCATATGAGGAAAGACTTCAAATATGCGGTTTGCAGAGCTTGGAAACTAGGCACCTTAGAAGAGACTTGATTGAGGTGTTTAAGGTTCTGAGAGGCAAAAGGAAAATGAAGAAGGACGAAATTTTCACAGTTATAAATGATTCTAGAACTAGGGGCTATGATTTCAAGTTATGGGGGAAGATGTTTAGACTGGATTGCAGGAAGTTTTATTTTAGCCAGCGAGTTATAAATTACTGGAATAAGTTGCCTACATGGGTGGTAGAGGCTGACAGTTTGGGGAAATTCAAAGGTCAGCTGGATAATTACCTACGGGAAGAGGGAAACGCATAGGTTGTCCTAATTATTCCAAGTATACCATTCAATTCCATCTGCAAATGTTGGATGATATCCATTTAAATACAGTCCATTCAACTCTGTTTCTTCAACAGTTAATGACTGTAGCGTAACATACGGATATTAATAATTTTAAATTAATTTCATTTAGTTTCTAAGGTTCAGTACGTAGTAAAAAGGATAATTATGTGTAAGTATAAATATAATTCAAAAATTTATTTTCCAGGAGATTCCTTCAATGAGCACAACAAAATGCAGTTTTCGACTAAGGACAGGGACAACGACATGCACGAAAAGGACTGCGCAGAGCTATATAAAGGTGGCTGGTGGTATAGGCAATGTCATCATTCTAACTTGAATGGACTGTATTTAAATGGATATCATCCAACATTTGCAGATGGAATTGAATGGTATACTTGGAAAGGATTCAACTATTCACTTCCCTTCACAGAAATGAAGATCCGGTCTATAAGCTTCGTGTGACATTTTGCAGACAACATGCCATGCGTCAGTAAGGAGAAAAGCTAATAGAGGCTACATTACTACGCACCACTTCAAATCGTCTGTGAGGACATCAGGCAATTTACACATCAACAAGCGCATATGATCGAATAAATAGCGATTCAAATAAATTCTGGAACAGAAAACTGAAATATCTTTAAATTTTGCTTAACACTAAAAAAAAAACATTTATCTCCAACATAAGAGTTGGAACCCTTGTTGAACCCTTGTATTTCTAAGTGTAAACACTGAAATTATACAGTAGAAAATTAGGTGCACACTCCACACACCAATATTTTCATTAAGTTAGAATTTTCTCAATTTATATCTGTGCCCTTTATGCTATTCTCCTTTGTGGAGGTTACCATTATTGCATAGTCCCTGTTTGATGGTTCAGAGATAACACGCTAATGAGCCAAAACATTATGACGACTCCTGTCTCCACGAGTGGATGCATCTAATACTAAGAGTGGATGCATCCACTGCAAGCATTGGCGGCTGTTCGAGGGTTGCCGTAGTCGAGATATGGCGAAAATGGTCCAAAAAGATGCACGCAACCTGCTAGAAGAGGGAGATCACCACTTGTTGACAGTATAGATAAACGGCATGTGTTATCTGGGACAACAAACGACTCACGGTCCCTGAGTTCACTGCAGACTATAACTAGAGCTCGCAGAGAAACGTTTCCGAGCACACCATTCAGCGGATGCTCTTACGGATAGATCTACGAAGTAGGCGACTGTTCGCGTGCCCAAGTTGACCAACCGTCATAAATAACTCCGCCTGCAGTGGGCACGGCAGCACCGTTCCTGGACATTGGACAATTGCAAAAGAGTCGCCTGGTCTGATGAATCAAAATTCCAGCTCTATCGTTCCGATGGATAGGTGCGCATTCCACGGAGAGTAAGTGAACAGTTGCAACTACACTGAATGGTTGGTTGCAACTGTTCAACAAAATCAGGACGGCTGAGGTAGTATTATGATCTGAAAGATGTTTTCATAGACATCACTAGGTCACTCATCCTCATCGAACACATCCTCTCCGCCAGATCCTAACTCGGCATTGTTTCGACCAGGTTTTTCCCAAAGTGGTGAGCGTTTACCCAGATGACACTGGACTCATTCAGAATGAAGGTTTGTAGGTCATGTCCAAGCATTTCGTGTGCGGAAAAATTCCCCAGACATCTATCCCATCGAACATTTGTGAGATGCGATGGAACGCAACATTCACCAGTCCACTCCATTGCCATGCTCCGTGACCGAACTACAAACGAATCCTTCTGTCCAGCTGGTCCAGGATACCTGAGGATGCCTTTGGTCTCGTGGGGTCCACGTCAAGCTGGATATAATCGGTTATCACAGCGAAAGGAAGGCCAACACGTTATTACGTAGATGGTCATAATGTTTTGGCTCATGAATGTAGAGGTTGTAGTAGAAAATACATTGATTCTCCATATTCTGCATATCCAACACAAACTGGGTATGTTATTCAAGTACTGTTCAGCATAATATTGTACCTGTGCCATTTAAACGTTCAAGAATTTCTGCAAATATGCATTTAAATAAACCTTCCAAACAGTGGAAAGTGAAATATGAACAAATTCTGTCTTTAAAAGTTGATGGATGCTGTAGTCGCATTCATGTCATTCAATTGCAGAAAGTAACACATTGCACTTCAGTTTAACAGGATTTCAGATGTAATTATCACAGTTGTGTGTTTAATTCTTTTAATCCTAATGACTTAAATAACCCTAACAGCAATGGATAAAAAGGTCTGAAATGTCTCGAATTCAACAGCGTGTTCGAAGACTAGGCAAACTTACACCTCCATGTGCCTGAGTATTTTCTGGTACGTCAAGTATTAATTAAGGTAGGCCTTAAAATTTGTGCTGGCAAGTTTACAACGAATAATGCGGTTATTCTCTAAAGGTAATTGAATCCATGATGTAGTTTCAAGATTGGATAGGGGAATTTAACTCCAATTGTTCTGGGATTAGTCAGGGAGATGACCAGTCAGTCTACTGGTTATGTTTCTGACTCACCTCATTATCCGCCTATTGTTGTTGGGTTTTAGGAGCATCAGCAATTAAGGCCATATTGCTTCTTGTATATTGTCTGTAAATTGCATGTATTCTGAGATCGATTTTCTATTTGCTAGAAGAAAAAACCCGCGTTTCGGGGATAAAAAAAAAAAACGTTCCATCCTCGCCTGAGACTGACTAACTCAGCCACATTGTCAAAACTGCCCATAAAAGTTCCTCACGTTATCGACGGGACTCGAACTCAGGTCTTTTTTAACTCGGTGTGGGGAGGACGACGGTTCTAGCAACTGTGTTCCCCATGAAGGCCCGTATGAAGCTGCTGTAATATGGTGTTTTCCATCTTGAACACTCACACTAATGAGCCAAAACATTATGTCTGCCCTAATTCTTTTTTTTATAATCATTGGCAGTTGCTTTTGGCTTGAACGTTGTTCGGCCAATACAGTGATCCTCTCTACTGCTACTGCAGAGTAGCAGCCCCTGACCAAACTTCCCGTGGTGGTGGACCAATACTCGGAATCAGTCGTTCAGGTGACTGGTGATTCTGGGTAGTCACACGGCCAGAACAACACGAACAAACAACATTTTCTCACACGTCTGTCTTTTTACAGAGTTTTGTATCATCACAATGAAATGTGGCAAAGTTTAGCTATCGTTCCGGGTACCACCTTACCTAAATACATAAACATATGCTCTGATGGCAGCAATAATTCAATTTATCTTATTAGCCATATAATTTTCTAACACGTCTATCAGCTTCAAAGATTTATCGATTGGTGTTGCCTTGAGAAGTTCATCACTCCTTATAACATATTTCGGTTCGAATTCGCTGGAGTATTCTATTACAGGCTTTTCTGGCATATCCCTAAGATGGGGGGGGGGAACTCTGATCCAGACCTATGGAGCGATCTTCTGGTTTTCCTCTGGGTATGTAACCAAGATTCCTTCAACATAATGTATCATTTGGCCACTGCTGCAATGGCCACAAAAGACACGAACTTTTGACAAGATTAGACGTATTGCATATGCCGATGATTTAACTATTTTAATTGAAGGCAATTCCAGAAGGACTTTAGAGTCTTCTGCCAATCATGTATTAAAGAATCTATATATGTGGACACTCCAGAACAAGCTTACCATTAGTTCTTCTAAAAATAAGATTTATCTTATTTTTAGAAGAACTAATAAAATTGTTAGATTTCGACTAAAATAAGAACTAAAATAAGATTATTTTTAAGACTAAATTTGATCTAAACAGACCTCCTCCTCAAATTAAAATTAATGGGGCTCAACTCTCTCTTGTAACTGAAGTGAACTATTTAGGAGCGACAACTGATTAAAAGCTAAATTTCTCTTCACGTCTTTTTTATTTATCTAGTAAAGTTACGAAGTTCACTGCAGCTATTTTTAGGACATCGAGAACAGAGTGAGGATTGTCGAGAAAAACTTTGAAGTTATACTATTCTGCTGTCCTCCTGTTTATGGTTACCTATGCTGCTGGTACCATAGGGAGGTAATTGTTAGATTTCGACTAAAACTCATGTCATTGCAAAGGACAATTCTGTTGACTATTCCGCGTGTTTGTCGAGCTGGAGTGTTACCATTGGACTTTTACTTAGTATTTCGAGGGCTATGCTTTCATATCCATAAACAGATGCCAACCGCATTTATGGGGATTGAGATTGACACAGAACAAAGATGTTGGCATGAGTTGGTGAAGATGAGATACTTCCAACAGAACAGATGGGATACATCCGAAGCTGGATTAGTGACTAAGAAATTTACTCCTCGGGTTTCTTATTTAATGGACACAAGAACAAACAAGTGGTTCTCTTTGTTCAGCTCTTATATTCTTACAGGACATGGTTCGTTAATAAACTGTTTAAATTCGGCCTGAGCAATACAACTCTCTGTTTCTGTGGAGAGGCCGAAAGTTGGAGTTATGTTTTTTCATAATTTTTCAAAGTCATAATATTCTAACACGTTCATACAGTGAAGGAAAGCGTTAAGAATTTTAAGCTCCACTTTATTTTTTTTTTTCATTATTTTAGTTTTATTCCCCTTTCTTCTTATTATTATTTTAAATTTCCTTTTTGCTTTTTTTCTGTTGTCTCATTAACTCAAACTCTAAGTGTCCTACCTATTGGAATTGGTCCACCTTCCCATGGTGTAAACGAGTACTCAGAAGCATATTTCCGGGTGATTGCTGCTTCTGGGTAGCCAAACGACCAGCACAAAACAACACAACACGCACTAACTACACAAACCTTGCACTACACTTGTCTAGCCCAATTTTACAGAGTCTGTAAAATTACAGTGATACCAGGTGGATTTAAACTAATGTTCTACCAGCGGCCCTTAACAATAACACACACCATCCAGCGGACGCCGTTCGGATGGGCCTTCAAATTTGGCGACCCGTTCACTTGCCTAAATTGACCTAACTTTATTGATAACCCCGTCTGCAGTGGGCACGGCAACACCGTTCTTGGACATTGGACCACTAAAAAAGCGTGGTCTGAAATGATGAATCAATGTTCTAACCTTACCATGCCAATGGACGAGTGCGTATTCGAAGGAGAGTAACTGAACAGTTGCAACGACACTGCATACTTGCCCTAAAAGAAGCCAGGAGAAAAAACCATACTAGTCTCGCCTAAGTCTGATTAATTCAGCCACGTTGTGAAAAGGCCCATAAAAATTCCTGAAAATTCCTGATCAGGGGGGGACCCGAACTCAGGTCTTTCCCACCCGGTGTGAGAAGGACGGCGATTCTACCAAATGTGCTACCCACGAGGGAGTTATACAAGTACTGTACAGCATAATATTGTACCTGTGCCTATTAAACATTCAAGAATTTCCGTAAATACGTATTTAAACAAACCTTCCACCATCTAGAAAGTGAAACAAGTTTTGCCTTTACAAGTGTTCATGGATCGAGTAGTCGCATTATCATTAGCATTAGAAGAGGCATACGATGGATGCTTATATAGCATCAGCCAAACAAAAAAATAAATTAATTAATTAAAAAACCTTTCCCATTTCACCCATCCACTCGCTCCAAATGTTTGTCTAGTTCTGCCTTGAATCTATTTAAGCTATCAACTTCTACAACGGGATCAGATCATCTCGCAGACGCCTAGTCTCCAGACTCCGCAATTTGCAGACGTAACCCCTTCTTGGTAAGAGCAACAGCAACCGTTTGTTCCTCTCACCAATCTTCTTGTAGAGCTGCTGGAAGGTTCGTTCCAGCAGCTCTACATCCTTCCTAAAATGTGGCCTCCAGATCTGTAAGCAGTACTCAAGGTGTGGCCTGACCATTGCCTTATACAAAAGGATAATCACCTCCTTATCCCTGCATTCATGTTTAATTGCGGAAAGCAAAGCCTTTGGTTTAACACGGATTTCAGATACAGTTATCACAGTTGTGTTTTTTATTCTTTAAATCTTCAAGATTTAAATAAACCCTAATAGCACTGGATGAAAAAGTCTTGAATTCAACACAGTTTTCGAAGACTAGGCAAAGTTACACCACCATCTGCTATGAATTTCTAGTATGTCCGGTATTAATCAATTTAGGCCTTAAAGTTGTACTGGAAAGTTTACAACGAATAATGCGGTTTTATTTCAATTACTTTTCCTCTAAAAGTAATTGAATTCATGACGTAGTTTCAAGATTAGATAGGGAAATTTAAACTTCAATTGTTCTGGGTTTAGTCAGGGAGATGACCAGTCGAGTCAGTCGACTAGTTATGGCATAATGAGGTGAGTCAGGGACATAACTAGTCGACTGACTGGTCATGTCCCTAACTGACAGTTGGTCAGACATCTTGAGTAGTCGAGACCCGCTAATTCTCAAGATGTCTGACCACTCAAGAGGTCTGTCTAATAAAGTTGAGACTGTAGGACCTCCACATATTTTTTAAGAACAATTTACATCATTAATGATGGAAATTGTTCTTACTTTGTACTATGGCATCGATGAAAAACCTAATTTACTGGGTTGCAAAATCCAAAGACGACATTTTCTAACATGTTCACGTTCATAATTTGCTGAATCACAGGTCCTGGAAGAGATCCGTATTCACCACAATCACCCATATACTACAGTCATGACTACACTAAACTTGCCGTTAATCTGTAGTCATAACTACACTAAGTGGGAAGTTTCTTAAGTACACGTACTTAAGGAAGTAGGTTCCCTCTAGCTCTCAGGACAGCTTTGATTTGTCGCGGCATTGGCTCGACCAGGTGTCGAAAGAGTGCCACAATAAACGTAGACTCAATTTCTTCCTAAGGCTGTTACAAATTCGATACTTCCGATCTGAACTCCGAAGAGCTCACTACAGCAAATCCTATAGGTGTTCTTTTGAGTTGAGATCTGTCCTGGGTAGACCACTTCATTAGGCTTAATTCTCTATCATTTTCTTGGAACGAGTTATGTACAAATCTAGCCTTGTGACAAATCTTACTGCACAATTCCCGTGGAGATAATTGTACGGGCAGATATGAAGTTCTCCGAAAAGTGCAGGCAGGTTGCCAGGAGAGCTCATGGGGTTTTGTCAATGATATACGGAACATTGTTAGCAGGGATAAGGAGGTGATTATCCCTTTATACAAGGCAATGGTTAGGCTACATCTTGAGTACTGTATACAGGTCTGAAGGTCTCATTTTAGGAAGGAGGTAGATATGCTGGAACGAGTGCAGAGAAGGGCAACGAGATTAGTGCAGGGAACAAAAGGATGTTCTCACCAAGAAAGGCCTCATTTCTGCAAATTACAGCGTTTGGAGACTATGCCCCTACGAGGAGATCTGATTGAGGCGTTTACAGCCATGAATGGATTGAGTAAGCTCCATTTTGATGGCAATCTTCTTCTTCTTCTTGCTGAGACTACACACATTAGGGGGGAATAAATTCAAACCTAGATGCTCGAGATGCTAAGCCTTTTACAATCACTAATGGTTTCGCTTAGATTTATTCATTTACCAGAACACCAAATAATCCTAATCACACTCTGTCGTTTTCTCGTGAATAACCCTTCCAAGTATATGGTTGAAGTTAGTGGTCCTACAAGCACTTGGTAATCGTCTCTTCTCAAATGTAGCCTTTCTCTCGTGGTCATTCTCAGCCTCGTGTAGCTTGGCATTACAAGAATGCAAAATGGGGATGACTTGAGAGATTGCTATTCTTTTCCTTGGTTGAATTATTGTTTTAAATCTTCTGATGTCAATGTTTGCTCAGAACGTGTCAATGAAATTATTCTGGTAAGGATTTCACACTCTACCTTAAAATCTCGTCCTTTATCTAAACCTTGGTTTTCCGATAAATGTGCTAAGGTTGTTCAAAAGAAGAATGTTATGTATCACAACTGGCTTGCATCCAAATCTCCAGGTACATTTTCTGCCTAGACCAAAGCGCGTAACAATTGTAAAGCACTTTTGAACAGGTTTAGAGTATAAAATCTGCTTTTGTCAAACGTTAGTCGAGCGCTCTAGTCTCTTTCCAAAACTATGATTGCAAATTTCGCCCATCTGTATTCCCGTCTCTGTTAAAACCTAATGGTTCTACTGCCAGTTCCACTCAATACCTCCCTGGTCTTCTGTCAAAAGAATGTCAGAAGAATTTTGAACAATCTTGATACTACTCTCTACTCTTTCCAAATAGTGAAGAAATCCGTTGGATTTCTCCACTATTTGGAAAGAGTAGAGGTAACCGCCAACTCCTAAACTATCACGAAACTCTCCATCTCATCAATGATGACCCATATGGATTTCATCAGTGTCGATCCTCTAGTGATATATTACGAAATATAAAAAGATGTTTATATTATGAAATATAAAAAGATGTTAAAAAGATATGGATTAATTCAATGAAAACGTTTGGTGAAACTCACACCGTTGCTCTTGACATTTCTAACTTCTCTACTAGCGCTGGTGTTCCCCAAGGTTCAGTTCTTTCTCTCACTCTTTTCGTTTGTGTGTTAATGATCTTCCCCTGACTGGAAATTCTCTCCATAGGTTTGCTGATGGTAGCATATTGCACTGCACTAGAACCTGCCCCAGGTCTATCAGCGTCCTGTGCGAGATTTTCATCTCAGGCTTTTGAACTCCATTCAAAAGAGGAAAATCAGTTTAATTAATAAGTGATCTCTTACAAATTCTCTCTATTCTCTGTCTCGTAGCCGTTCTGTTTCTGTTGCATGCCTTTTCTATAGATAGTTCCATGGGCACTGTTCTGAACTGGCTCTGTAATTCCCTCCTCTCTTCCAAACCAATTCGAACACGCGCCGCAACAAGTCAATATCCATTACTGCCCATCTTCAAACTCACAGAACCAACTTATATTCTTCCTCATTTATTCCTTCAACTTGAACTTTTTGGAAGAATCTTCTTTCACCTAGAAAATTACAATATACAGAAATTCAAGTCTAATTCAATGTCAGTCTTCCCAACCTTCAACCTATGCATGGTACTAAGGGCTATAGGTACTAACGCCTTTCGTGTTTGGGTTATTCATAATATAAAAAAAAAAAAATAAAGAAAAAGAAAGAGAGAGAGAACACACGCAATTTATGGACATAATACACGTGGGTGAATGAAGTTATTCTCTGAAAACCCTAATATGGCAGTTTGTTTTTTTTTTATTATTTTGTTTTTTGTCCTGCATTAAAGAGCAGAACATAATTATTTTTTTCAAATATTGTGGTTTCTAATTACAATTTTTGATTGTCTGTTTTTAAAGATAGGATTTTCAAATGTAATTTTTATACAACCAAAATAATAATCGGGCTGCAAAGAATGTTAAATGTGTGTCGTACAACATTAATTGTGAATTCATTGAAGCGTTTCCAAAATGCTCGAGGGGTGCCATCGGGTTTCTTTGGCATTTTTCTTTCTGGTTCCTTTTGAAAGCAAAATGAAGATTTTGATTTTATTTGGATTATATATATTTTTTTTATTTATTTATTTTATTTTATTATTATTATTATATATTTTTTTTATTTATTTATTTTATTTTATTATTATTATTATATATTTTTTTTATTTAGTTATTTTATTTTATTATTATTATATTTATTTATTTTATTTTATTATTTTATTTATTTATTTTATTTTATTATTTTATTTATTTATTTTATTTTATTATTATTATTTTATTTATTTATTTTTTTGGTTACTGTTTTTCGTAATCATAATAAGAATTTTGAGTTATTTTTCCTACTAATAGATGGAGACACATTCATTCTGTAATTTCATTTATTTTAGATTAAAATTAAAAATTTCCAAATAAATCAATGGAACTCTCTCAATTTCCTTAGAAGGATTCCACCCAAAGTCAGTTTTGATTTTTAAATATATTCGTCTTGGTTCGCTGGCTGTAGTCTCACCAAAAAAAAAAAAATAATAAAAAAAAATATTAATATAAATTTTAATCGTTTAATTTATCACGTCATTGTGGCATGCAGACGTCATTTAGTCTTTTAAAGGGTTAATGTTATCTATTTATTAGCATTAGCATTAGCATTAGTAGAGGCATTTGATGCAAGAAAGCAAGCTTATGCAGCATCAGCCAAAAAAAAAAAAAAAAACCCACTTCCACTTCACCCCTCTGTTCGTTCAAAATACCTGTCCCACTGAGCTTTAAACTTATTTAGGCTATCAACCTCCACCACAAGGGATGGAAGTCTGTTCCACCAACCAACCACCCGCTGGCTAAAGGCAAATTTCCGCACGTCTATCCTACATCTGTCTTTCCTCAATTTGAATTTATGCCCTCTCAGGTGATTTTTCTGAGCTATAGGAAGAATCCCATCAGCATTGAGCATGCTTAAACCATTCAAGGCTTTATACACCTCTATCAGATCACCTCGCTGGTGCCTAGTTTCCAGACACTGTAATTTGCAAAACTTAAGCCTTTCTTCGTAAGAGCACCCCTTTGTTCCATTCACTAATCTTGTTGCCCTTCTCTGTACTCGTTCCAGCAGCTCTACATCCTTCTTGAAATGAGGCCTCCAGACCTGTATACAGTACTCTAGGTGTGGCCTGACCATTGCCTTATACAAGGGAATAATCACCTCCTTATCCCTGCTGGAAAAATTCCTGTATATCATTGACAATACTCCATGAGCTACTCTTGCAGCCCGTCTGCACTGCTCAGAGAACTTCATATCTGCCTGCACAACCACCCCCAAGTCCCTTTCATTCTCTACCACTGTCAGTGTTGTACCATAGAGTTGATACGTTGCTCTGGGGTTGCTGTTTCCCATGTGTAGTACTTTACATTTGTCAATGTTAAACTTCATTTGCCACCTCTCAGCCCATCTGCTCAACCTTTCCAGATCCTGTTGCAGAAGCATAGTGTCAGTAGTGTCCTTGACAACCCTGCCAACCTTTGTATCGTCTGCAAACTTGGACATTAAGTCCGATATACCATCATCAATATCATTTATAGTGTAGTAAAGTACAGTATATCTAGTTAGCTTCCTTGGTAGACATTATAATGGATTAGTTGACACATGTTATCCATAGATAAGAATTTATACAGCTTTTGAATGTGGGAGAGCATTAGGTTTGTTTTTTTCAAAGAAAATTTTATATTGAATCTGTATTCAAGTGATTTTCTAATCATTTCAAAGGGACCTTCCTGGACTTAAAATTTCTAAATATTATGAAATGTGTTGCCGCGATACTCGCTATCTTGTTGGAGCATTGTCAAGTTGACTTGGATATTGATCTGCTTATGAACTTACCTCTAAATAAGCAATTAGGCCTCCACAAAAAAAAAAAAAAAAAAAAATGGTTAGATCATTGTCAAATTGAGAACTTGGTAGAACCTATGTTGATTAAGAACACAATCATCGTGCATTGGTTTCGAATAGCAATTTAACAATATTCTCGCAATATTAAAATTCTCTTATAAATTTATCCGCAAAGAGTCCCTCTAAAGATTGATATAATAGTTGTTAACGTAATACTTTAAAGTAAGATGACCTAAACCAGTGTACTGTCTGCTTTGATCTTGACCTAATTAATCCTGCCTTGTAATGATTTAATTTCTAATAAATGTTTTTTGAATAATTGGCTGTTCTGAAAAGAGCTTGCGAGGTATAAATGTAATAGTAGTAGTAGTAGTGGCATGTGATGCAAGAAAGCAAATGTATGAGCTTATGCAGCATCAGCCAAAAAAAAAAAAATAATAATAAAAAAAAAAAAAATAAATAAATAAATAAATCACACCATTCCCTCCAAATGCCTGTCCAGTTACTCCTTAAATTTATTCAACCTATCAACTTCCACAACGACAGATGGAAGTTTGTTCCAGCAATTAACCACCCGCTGGCTAAAGGCAAATTTCCGCACATCTATCTTTTCTTAATTTGAATTTATGCCCCCTTAGGTTCGTAATCTGAACAAGTGGAAGGATCCCATCAGAATTCAGTGTGCTCAATCCATTCAAGGCCTTATATACCTCAATCAGATCACCGCGCAGGTGCCTAGTCTCCAGCCACTGCAATTTGCAGAACTTAAGCCTCTCTTGGTAAGAGGATCCCTTCATTCCCCTCACCAATCTTGTTGCCCTTCTCTGTACACGCTCAAGTAAATCTACATCCTTCCTAAAATCAGGCCTCCAGACCTGTACGCAGTACTCAAGGCGTGGCCTGACCATTGCCTTATACAGAGGGATAATCACCTCCTTTTCCCTGCTATCAAAATTCCTATATATCATTGACAAAACCCCATGACCTGCCCTGGCAGCCTGTCTGCATTGCTCAGAGAACTTCATATCTGACTGCACAATTACTCCCAGGTCTTTTTCATTTTCTGCCACCTTAAGTGTAGTACCACACAGTTGGTACGTTTCTCTGGGGTTATTTCTACCCATATGCAGTACTTTGCATTTGTCAAGGTTAAACTTCAGTTGCCACTTCTTAGCCCATCTGCCCAAATTATCTAGATCCTGTTGCAATAGCAGACTGCCATTACTGTCATTAACAACCCTGCCAACCTTTGTATCATCTGCAAACTTCGACATTAAGCCTGATATACCTTCATCAATATCATTGATAAATATACAAAACAACAGTGGACCCAACACCGAATCCTGTGGGACTCCACTAATAACATTAGTCCAAGAAGAGCAGCACCCATTGATTACCACCCTCTGTTTTCTCGCACTTAACCATCCTTTTATCCATTGTAGCAACTTACCCTTAATACCATTCTGCTCCAATTTGTACAATAGTCTTCCATGCACAACAGTGTCAAAAGCTTTCCTGAAATCCAAATATATGATATCAAAATTGTTTTTTGCATCCAGTTCTTTTGTAACCACATCATAATATCCTATCAAATTTGTCAGACAAGACTTTCCCTTAACAAACCCATGCTGTGTCTGAATTATTGCTGCAGTCTTGTCTAGATGATCCTGCAATGCATCTTTAACCAGCGACTCCATTATTTTACCAGGAACAGAAGTTAAACTAACTGGTCTGTAATTACTCGTGTCACCCTTCGATCCCCCTTTGTGAATTGGGGATACATTTGCACATCTCCAGTCCGTGGGAACCTCCCCTGAGTCCAAGGATGCTCTCATAATTATGGCTAAGGGTTTGCTTAGTTGCCGTGCCGCCTCCTTTAATATAACTGGATAGATCCCATACACCCCAGGTGCTTTTCTTACGTTTAACTTCAACAATTTCTCTTCCACTTTGCTCTCAGTTATTACAAGATCATTAAGCACCCTGCCACAATTTGATAACCTTCTGCCATTTTCAAACCTTAACTCCTCGTGTGAATGTAGATGCAAAATACTCATTCAGTTTGTTTGCTATCTGAGCAGGATCATCAACAGTCGAACCATCGATGTCAAGTGGACCAATCAGATTCATCCCCTTCCTTTTAGAGTTTATATAAGTAAAGAAATCCTTGCTGTTTTTCTTAGCATCTTTTGCCAAGGATTTCTCGTAATCTGCCTTCGCCTGCCGAACCTCCTTTGTGACCTGATTACAGACTAGCTTATATCTGCCATAGGCTTCTGAGTCGCTTGATAATTTATATGCATCCCATGCATTTTTCTTCTCTGTTACGAGTCTCATTAGTTCATTTGACAACCATTTAGGCCTAAACCTTGAACAATATTTTTTAATAGGTATGAAACTTTTAGTAGCTTCCACGATTAATTCCTTGAATGTTTCCCACTTAGAATTTACTGTTGGTAACATCGTCAGTTGATCCCACTGTACAGAAATTAAAACTGTCGGAGACCACTGTACTCGCCTTTACGGAAGCAAAAACCCTTTCCTTTACCCCTGACGGTATTTACCTCTTTGAGTAAATCCCACTTCAGCACACTGTGATCACTGCCACCTAGTGGTTCCTTTATCTGCAAATTCTTAATACACGAATGATCACTGCTGATAACCAGATCAAGAGTATTACTTTCTCTGGTTGCCTCTCGAACATGCTGCTGCAGAAAACAATCATCCAATAAATCCACAAAAGTCTGACTAGTGTGTGAGTGCCCAACCCACAAGTTCCAGTCAATATCTGGGAAGTTAAAATCCCCCATTATAAGACATTCCGATTTACTAGCCCACTCTATTTCTCTGTACAATTGTTCATTGTACTCATTCGAGTCATTAGGCCTATAACACACTCCTACTCTAATTTTTGCTTTCGCAGTGCTTATGTCACACCAAACTGACTCAACAGTGCACTGTTCATCTATATAAACTGGATGCACTTCTTTTGATTTTATATTTTTCTTTATTAACAGCATAACACCTCCTCCCTTCCTATCCTGTCTATCCTTTCTGTACACATTGTACTCCCCAAATTCCAGTTCGGCATTCCTTATATCTGGGTGACACCACGTCTCTGATATCCCAACAATATCCGCCTTGGATGTCTTGAGTAGTTACTTTTACCTTACTCATGCCGTATTTTGTGATCCAAGTGGATCCAGAATACTGTGGAGTTTGGTTATAAAAGTCAAAATTAAATTTCTAGTTCAGCTGTAATCTAATCAGTCCCTTTCTGGTGACATTCTTTTATATTTATGTTTCTCATTTATGTCACTTCATCATTTTCCTGTCAAAAAAAATCAAGGATAAATAAAAAAAAAACACTTCTAAGTCTGGATCGAATCAATATCCACATGTGAAATACTTTTATCTATTTTAAGACTGGCTCAACTGTTATTATGCTTGTATATAATGTCAGTTAGCCATTTGTCCAGATGCATCAATTACTCTATTCTGTATTGAAAAATTAACTCAATAAAATTCTGGTTAATATCACAAACTCGAATCCTGGTTGAGACTTTTCGAATAACGTGTGATTTACCTTTGCTGATGCAAAACTCAAAGCCAATATCGTGGACAAAATAAATTCAAGAACAGTTTCAATAATGTATCGGTTAGGCAGACCCTAACAGGTTTCGGTAAGGGTCTGCGCAGTTACAATAATAATGTTTCTTAATTATGACATATTTCTTATACATTGTTTCCTGAAAGTGAGTACTGCTTAGAGCAGAATTCGGTTATCTATATGGACGCATTTCGCTGTAAACAAAATAAACTAATATCAAAATGAAACGGATACATTCTGAGAAACTGCTGGTAACGGAAATCGGACTAAGAAATAAGCTCCTTGATTACAGTGGTAAGCTATAAGTCTCAGTTCCTGTTCGTCTTGTGTTAAATAATTACCAGCTGTTTTCTAGCAACTACGATTATTGCTAAACACTACAAGTAATAGGTAAACATTAATATTATATTGTATTACTCGAAAATAAATGCGGAAATATGACCTCTTAATTACCGCAGGAAAGTTAAAAATCTTAAGTTTCTAAGAGATTGGGTCGTTCAGACGCAATCTCTTAGATACTCCTATTACAACAACAGCAAGTTGTTGTAATAGGAGTATCAGCCACTAAGGCCATAATGCTCCGTATATACTGTCTGTAAATTGCGCATATTCTGAGATCGATGTTCTGTTGGCCGGATGAAAAACCCAAGTTTCCGGGAGAAAAAACCATGCTGCCTCGCCTGACACGGGTCATTCAGAATTAGCTCTGAGACAGCTAAGGCCTTCAGGCATCATTATATTTTACATATAAACTGCTGTTTTCTGTGGGTGCTTACACATAGAATACAGCTGCATGTCGTTAATGAAGCTTCCACTGGCTATGAACACATAAAAAGCAGCTGACCAGTTAGGGTTACCAGATCTAGAATTCAAAAGCTAGGACAAAATAAGGAAAAACTAGGGCATTTTTAGTTTTAAAAACAAAGACTTAACCAATAAATTTGAAAAATTATATTTATTACTAAAAATTACAATACATATTTATCGTTACTGCCAATTATTTTCAGTAAGAAGTAAAATGTTTTACAATCCATTTTCAAATTATAAGTAACCAACAAAATTCGATTCACAGTATTCATTTCCATTTTATTTCTAATGCTGCTCATTGGTTGTTAATTAATGAAAATTCACGCTCTACGTTCTGCGCGCCATATGGTGCAAGGAATCCTGAGGCTTTTGGTGCACCAGGCAAAAAAAAAAAAAAAAGCTGGGCAAAAAATAGAAAATGTATATTGAATTTTTAAGAGCTCGGAACATACCTTGGAACTCTTGCATTGATTAAAATATTCAGCCCACTTCTATGGGCTAAAAAGTTTCCCAATTATCATCTTTCTTTTTCTCAGAAATAAGTTCTTCAAAATTCATAAATTGGTCAAATAATTTACTATCATCGATTTTCAATTAGACAAATGATGATGATACAACCCACTTGTGTAATTTTGGGATAATACAGGCAACTTAATGCAACCAGTGCATTGTTTTCAGTTATTCTGTTGTATTGACCAAAGATGTAACACACAGAATATTTAATGAAAATTAATTTTATGATGAGATATTTTTTTTTAAATTACAAAAAACTAGGACGGACGCAAGTGTAAAATCCTCAAGGACGTCCTAAAAACTAGGACATGTCCTCGGAAATGAGAACGACTGACCCTATGACCAGTCAACTTCTCAGTAGGCGATGGATTAGGTCCCTGAGTAGTAACATATACAGTATCTTACTTCTCTGTGGGTTAGGTTTTACGGGCGCCACTGAATTGAGGAACTTTAATCCCTTTATCTCTCCGGTTCCCTAAAGTTGACCATTAAATTGCCGATTAACCCTTCCCGGAATTCAGCTGCTGTCCAGTAATTTTCAGGTGAAAACTTATCAAGAGATTACTTATCAACTAATTATGGGGGAAAGAGTGGGAGTGAGTGGTTTACTAATTCACAGAGTTTCAATAAAATGCTCGTTGGCATGCACACTGAAACAGTTGAGTGGAAGGGAGAAATATTTTTGCAGGCGAACGATTTTAAATTTATCAAAGAAAAAAAATGATGTGGCAATGTTTCTCGTGGTATGGCCTAGAACCTTTTGTGTTCCGACGCCTACCTTTATAGTATGGACAATTCCATCCTCCCTACGGATAGCAGTTATTAGGTACAGACCGATGGTCTTTCAACAGGATAATGTCTCCTACAGGATAATGTCACCAGTACTGTTTGAGAATGTTTCATGAACATGACTGTACTTCAATTCATGTTCATGAAACATGACTCAAATAGTACCGTTTGAGTCATGTAGTTAATCAATGCAATGAACGCGAACAATGGCAAAAGAATTCTCTTCTGCTTCCAGTCTAGTTTTTGAACACTTTCCAAGGCAAAGTAAAACAATTTAAATCTCGCCCACTTTATCAGAAAACACAAATAATAACTGCAATACTAATTTGAAGCAAACGAAATCACAAAACTAATAATTTTCAATTAATAAAATGTTTTCAAAATTACTTCCACACAGTAGCCAATTCATGCGCATTCGATGCGGCTTTTTAAAAGGATTTCCACATCCTGGTAAACATACATTCCAAAACTTGTTATAAATTTAAAGTGTTCTAAACAAACCCTCACAAAATAAAAGTTCTTTTAAATTGATTGATTTAATACTTAAAAATTTAGGGCCTGTATTATCACAATAAAATTTCGTAATTATGACATATTTCTTTCGACTTTTTTTTCCTGGAAGTCGCTTGCTGTTTATGGCAGAAATCTGTTATCTGTATGGTTACTGTATTTGCTGTAATCAGTAAAACCTGACATCATAAACAGATATCTTGGAAGAAATAGCTCGATACCTGGAAAAGCTTAGTAGGAACTAACCCCTCCTACATTATAAAAGTTGACACTTCAAGCACTGACCAGTAGAGAGACAGCGTTAACGATAATTTCCAGTTCCTGTTTGGTCTGTATTAAACATTCCCCAGCTGTCTCCTAGCAACAGGAGTCACTGAAAACTCTGGCTACAAGTTTGTTAACAAGTAAGCATAAATATTTAAAAGATTTGTATTAAAACTATATATTTTAATTATTTATTACTACATAAATATTTTAATTATTTAATTACTCCATAAGATTAAAATCTTGGTATATTTTGAATTACTGCTTAAAGCAAAACGATGTACATTTTAATTACTGCGTGAAGAATGTTTCAGTTAATGTTTGCGCTGACTACGTCTTAGGTCTAAACATTCATCTTGTTCAATCTAGATTTGCAATGGCCAGATGTAAATCTCCACTCCACATCAGTCCACTGATTATTCAGGTGTCGTTCCTTTTATCCATTCTTATGTCTACATCAGTAGCTTGTGATGGTTGTGATTCTTCTTGCCAAGATGCCAAAATTCAAGTTCTAGTGGACTCAACATCGGTTATACTGGAACAAATAAGGGCGGTATCAAAAGGTAGGTGTTAAAATATACCTTCATTAAATATATCACTTTAATTAGAAAATAGAGTAGAATATATCAGAAAATTTCATTTATTAGAGAACAGTTAAGCTTTATTTTTATCGGGCTTTCTTTCGGTTCTTTTTGGTATCATGATACTAATCTATAATCAAGAGATAATTTAACTTACTTCTAGATGTGAATTTAAAATAAAAAAAATTAAAATATCAGTTGCTCTTTAATCATCGATCATAATTATATTAACAAATTGAAATAAGTATTTCCTTTTGTTTATCATAACTGACTTAGATTTTGATTAAAATTGTAAAATGACATTAGAAGAGTTAAAAGTGTGAATTGGCAATCATGAACAGTTAACAGCTGCAATATGGAGCTCCGTGTTCATGCCTTAGAACCACAGAAATGCTCCCGGGACGAGTGTTCCCTTTGCCAATGCCTTCATAATCCTGCATTTTTGAAATTGAAATATATTGAAACAGATATAGGCATTAAATGATAAAATCTAACTAATAATGTTATTACAGAAAGGACTGTCCACAGTATCTCTAAGCCTGTGGATTGTGAAGACATTTTGCTAAATGGTTACAATAAAAGCGGGCCGTACGACATCTGGCCTAGAAGCCGAGTTTTGACCAGTGGAATAAATGTTTATTGCGACATGGATACAGAAGGTGGAGGATGGACGGTAAGTACAATCAATAATTCCATAGGGTCTTTGTTTGATTTTTATTTCTAGTTTCTTTTTTTCCGAGATTTTAAAGCCATGTTCATATCTGTTGTTTAAGATTTATCCGTAAATTATGTCGCACCTATATTCGAGCTTTTTGATTCCTTCCATCAGAAAACGTTACATTTCCAAAATTTAAATCGTAATGATTTTTTCCATCATTCCAGTGTTATCACTAGGGTATGTGCTGCATCTGCACCACCCCCGTTCCGGCACTAACCGAGATATTACTGTCATACCCTATCATGTTTGTAAATCTTTAATGTAGGACGGTTCCCGAATCCATGTCCATCTGAGCCTTGTAACTCTGTACTGGGAACGGTACTTACTAATGCGAGTCGGTGTGTTTGTGAAGTGAATTTCTGAAATTTGTTGAGATGTTGTTTGACTGACCACTTTGCAACCAAGAGACAACAAGCAATTTTCTTAAAGTCTGCCTCAATTGTCTTCCTCATGCTCCTTTTCTTATAATTTTTGACAACCAAAGACAACGAAATAGCCAAAAAAAAAAAAAAAAAGAATAAATAATATAAAATAAAAACAAAAGAAAAATGGCTGCTTTCTGATTGCCACGAGGAGGCTAGCCAAATGTCAACATGTCACTTATTGATTGCAGAACAACCAAAAATATAATAATAATAATAAATTTTCAAAAATAATAATAAATAAATAAACTAAAAATTCTGCATACTGCTATTGCCTAGGCAGCAACAGTGCAATAACCCCAAGGGCTCACATCTGGTGAGTATGGACTTGGCAAACCCAGGGTCCTGAGCTGGATATCACCATTCTTCTCTTTCTTGGTGATTCCCTTCTACTTTTGACCATCTCTCTCTCTCTTTCAGGGCAACTTGGGAATTTTTTTTTGACTGGTGCAGCATAAGCTTCGGGTTTCCTGCACCATATAGCTAATAACAATAATAATATCTCCAAGGAGATTCTCCTTCCCTCCACCAAATAAAATAAAATGGTAATAATAAAAAATAAATAAATAAAACAAAGAGTACAGAAGAATCACGGATTACATACTGGTGGTCGGTTGGTTGTTGTAAGATTTTAGGCACATCAGCAACTAAGGTAGGTCAATTGTGCCGTATATGAATTGCGTGTGTTCTGTGGTTGATTCACTTTTTTGTGGATGATAAATCCGAGTTTCCCAGATGAAAAACCATTTTCCGACTGTTCTACACCTTTCCCGCACTTCTACCCTTACAAGAAACTGATATCTTAGGAGTTCCGAGTTAGGTGTGCCTGGCATCATAACTCCAATAAATACTTCCAAAAAATCAAACCCTCTAGTTTTGGTTGCAACTAAATACAACCTGAAAATATTACAGTATTTATTAATTAATGTCTTAATCCCTTAATTTTAACGGAGCAATATGGCCTTAGTTGCTAATGCTCCTAAAAACCAAATAACAAACAAACACAAACAACCTTAATTTTATTTCAATGTGTATTTCTTTCAGGTCATTCAAAGAAGAGGTAACTATAAAAGACCTGCAGATAGTTTTTACAGAGACTGGAAAAGCTATAAAGATGGATTTGGATTAATCATGGAAGACTTTTGGCTTGGTATGTTAATTTTCCTATATACTTGTTATGCTCTCTATCGCTCCCCCTCCCCATACACATACACGCGCGCACATGCATACAAAAGTAGCAGGTCAATGTCCAGTCCAGTATTCAGTCCTGAGGCATCCACAGAACTAGTTACGTAATCGAATCGCGTGACCCTTGTTTGTCGGCATCAAAAACTTTCCATTTCTATATCCACTTCAGAGTGCAATGACCTTAAGACAAGAATTGATGGTTGAACTCCAGTATGCGAGGCTCACCCATGGATCTTTGAGACAGCGATTCCTAGCTACTTGTAGCCCCACCCACCCACTGCTTCTTAAATATATAACGCCCTCCCCCCATTTTTTTTCATACGGCGTACTCTACACTAACTACTAAGTAGAAAAGTAGTTTGCAAGACCTCAGGAGGAATTCAAGCGAAAAAAAAAAAAAATACAATTATTGAATTGTTTTTTCGGTATATTTAAGATTAACCTATCTGCTGAGTAAAATAATGTTAGCTTGTACGACATCAGGAGGGAGTCAAGAAAAAGAAAAAAAGACTATTCGTGTTTTTTTTTTTGCTTGAATTCCTCCTGAAAGTTGTGTAAAGTAACTTTTTTTTTTTTTTTGTTACTATGGTATGCTTAAGTATTAATAAAAGCTAATATAAGATGATAGTAATAAATATAAAAATCATTATGCTAATAGCAATAATAAAAATGTTAATAAAAGCAATGAAAACTTAACAAAAAACTATTTGCCTTTCTGGGCCATGATCTGTTCATTGACCTTGGTATGGTTGCCATACTGTAGACAGCATTAGTGATGCTTTAGAAGACATCCAACAAGTTTCAGTGAAAGAAAGGTTCAAATTAGATTGGTGATTTCTATTTAATAAATATCCACAATCAACAGTTTGAAAGCATATTGAATTTAATGATAATAGCCAATCTCAGATTCATGCAAAGGAGACTGCATAAACATTTACCAGATTATGACATATAACAGTGACAAAACGGACATACTGCCAGGTCCACCGCTGCAAGGAAAGAAAAATCAGTGGTCTGACAGTTGATTATTTTACAACCATAATTTCAACCATGCAAATTCAGGTCGTGACTGCAGGAAGTGCAGTCACGAAAAAATAAGTTGCAAGTTATCAAGTCGGGATATTCTGAATTCAAATCTTGCAGAAGAGGAGAAATCCATTCTATTGAAACAGTAATATAAAATAGGACTGGAAATCAAGAGTACCAGATTACTAGACAGAAACATTTGAATGCACTTCAGAATCTGTCCTTTTTCTATAAACCGTGTGAAAAATGCCCATACTTATACTACAATGGTGTGCAAAACTTAAGGACCAACACCATTTCTAAAGGTTAAAACCACAAAATCTTTAGAAATGGTGTTGGTCCTTAAAAAGGACCACCCCGCAAACATCACTGAAAGGGATCGATATGGTGATCCAGGTGTTCTCGTCTGGAGAGGCGTTATCTTGGATGGACGCACACTACTCCAGATACTGGAAGGTAGTACTGTAACCAGTGCACGCTACTGTACTGAGGAAACCTTCCCCGTGTTCGTCTGTTCCGAGGTGCCACTGGCCCCGAGTTCGTGTTTATGGATCATAACGCCACACCCCATCGCACTGCAACTGTTGATATGTTTTGGAAAGTGAGGACATTGTTCGTATGGATTGGCCTGCCCGTTCCAGCGATCTAAGTGTCATCAAACATGTATGGGGAACTCTGGGGGATGCCTAGCATCACTTCCACACCCACCAGATAATGTTCACCAGCTGAAGATGGCACTGGCAGAGAAATGGACGATGTTACCACAAGAACTTATCAACAACATTGTTCTAAGTATGGACAGTTGGTGCAAAGCCTGCATCAACATTAGGGGTGGCCATATCTCCAACTGAGGACCACTTCTTTCCTTTGTTCCATCTTTGGCAGTGATGCATCTATATCATGGCAGCCAGTGCTATGTTGCCATTTTTCAATAAAGTCCCTCTGTACCATTTTGTTTCCGTTGTTGTTTCCTTCACCATTTCTTTACCTCACGAGGTTCCTTTGGTATACTTTTCCTATATCCAGGCCACTCCTATGAGAAGCTACAAGTGAAAACCTGACTGGTCCTTAAATTTTGCACACGTGTAGTCAAAATGAGATTTTTTGTGATGAGACGAGAGGGATACAGATCACTGCTCATCTTGCATATTGACCTCTCTTCCACATATGGGATAGATAGTTTGGCAGAAATATTCACCTGCAGGCAGGTGACTACAGAATAGGACAAGTTGCTATGCTACCATCTATCTTCCAAATCTCATCCTGAATTTAGGGCCAGATGTCATATGCTGTGCATCCCTTTGTGATCTTGTACTTCATTTTTGGCATAAATCTCCAGAAAAATATGCCATTTTGGTATATTTCTCCTAAAACTTTCTTCATATTTTGATAAAAATCGAAGACCTTTTCTACTTCCCCCTGTGATTGGCCTTCTTCCATTGTCCTACCAACCACTCCCCACTGTAATGAATCACTCATACTATGCCTGTCCACTGGACCATGAAACATTACTGACATGCTTGGTATTAGAGCTCAAGCAAACTGAGTGATGTAGTGAGGCCACTGTAATTTAAATAGAACTTTGCAAAACAGGGGAGAGGAACACTAGGTATGATATATCTCAGCCAAAACCAACTATGCAGCACTTGAATAAAAGGATACCAATACACGGTCTGGTATTTAAACTCACTTGTATTTTATGCAAATGAGCACATTAGAATGATGAGGGAAATCCATTAATAAATTTTTACAATTAGACATTGAGGAAAATTCCAAGCCTCTCCTACTATGATTACATACATCAGGACAACAGAACCTATTCACCATCGAAGTGGTATTAGCACAATGACAGAGCTAGTTATTTACTGCCTTATAGCACTTTACCAGTGCCAAAATATATATATATATTTAAATGAATGTTGGTTGCAGTTCCTATATATATATATGCAGTAATTAAATAATGTTAAAATGTAGAGGCCGTCCTGTAGTTTAAAAATCGATGCAATCCATGAACTAACCGAACCCTAGGCAACAATGGTTAAACATAAATATTAAATTCAATAAAACATATACATAATACGCCGTCCATAGGAAAAGATATTTTGCAAGGGACTATTACGAGGGCTAAACCCCTACAAAATACAAAACCCATGGCTGGCTGAGCTATCAGTTTCTGTTGTCATCTGCCTGTATAACTAGGACAAAAGAAGTCCATAATGACCCGTAGGATAGGTATAAAATAGAAATAATAATAGAAATTAATCTAATAAAAATTAAGTAGCTTAACTGTAAATTTGCAGAATACAGGCTGGATGACATTTAGCCCGACCGATAGCTGAAACAAAATAGTAAATAAGCAATGCTGAGAACCAAATAATTGTTGCCTAGGGTCCGATTGGTTCATGGATTGCATCGATTTTCAAACTACAGGACGTTTGAACTACATTTGAACATTATTTAATTACTGCATACATTCAAACTACATTTGAATACAAATATATAATTTTATACAAATTTGAATACAATATAATTTTATAATACAATGTACAAATATAATTTTATACAAATTTGAATACAATATAATTTTATAATACAATGTACAAATATAATTTTATATAAATTTGAATAAAAACTGCATACAAATAATGTTCAAACTACATTTGAACATTATTTAATTACTGCATACATTTAACGACGGATGTAATGTTCTATCGCTGATGGCATTAATCCGATTGGTTAATATTATAATATAAAATCCCTGTTCTTGCTTTAATAATTATAATATCACAGTTATACACTTTAGTAATTTTATTCTATATATCCATAGGGATTTGCCTGAATTTGACTTGTCTGCCAGGATACTTCCTATCCTACTTTTATTATTATCAGCTCCTCTTTTCCTGAGTTTGGGATGACGTTGTAGTCTAATTGCTGACTCTTCTGGCTTAACTTTGGTTTCATCTTTTGTACGTCTAATATGAGCTACTACACTTCTAACAACCATAAGATACTACGTCGGTCGCGTAGGTTAAACTGTACCGCGGATTCCACTGTGGCTATGGGTGGTCCGACAAGTAACCTAACTAGCCTAATAGCATCTAATTCTTTAGGCTATCTGGGGAACCGCGAAGTTAATGATACAGTTTGTAATTTATCATTAGATCTAAATACTACGAATATACCTAAGGATACACATAACAATCCTGATAATCAATACTTAAAATTCAATCCTTGCAGTAATAAGAGATGTCAAACCTGCCCATCTATGAACACCAAACATGTTTCCCACAATACCAATAATTCAGTATTCTGCCATGCTAGTGGCCTCATTTACCTCATTACTTGTAATACATGTCAGGTTAAATATATAGGACAAACTGGTGGAGAACTCCATATTAGAATAAATGTGCACAGATAACATATTAAAAACTTTGTTAACCAAAATGATATAGAACTACAACACTTCCAAGTACATAGCTTCAACAATATTACCATCATCATACTCAAAATAGAACATATTCACAATATTAACAGGAGAGATTGCTTCTACAGGGATGGGATACACTTAAATAGAAAGGGTGCAAGAATATTTGCTGATGCTATCGAGGCAGTGTTAGGTGGGTCGGAAAACTGCTAGCTTGGGGGGAGACAAAGACCAATAGATTGACAGTAGCCACTGGCAGAGGTGAAAGAGATTCTTGCACTGCTTCTATTAGAATGAGCAGAAGCCTGAAAAACAAGATGCATGGTATTTCAGAGACTGCTGGGAGCCATTGTGGTACAAGTAAACACATGGGTTGTGTTAGGGTAGCTAAGAATAGAAACAGGTGCAGGTATACTTGCGTGTACACCAATGCCAGGAGTTTAGTAAATAAATTTGATGAATTTGAGGTATTGCTCAAAACATCGAAGGCAGATATTGTTGGGATATCAGAGACGTGGTGTCACACAGATATAAGGGATGCGGAACTGCAATTTGGGGAGTACAACGTCTACAGAAAGGATAGACAGGATAGGAAGGGGGGAGGTGTTATGCTATTAGTTAAGAAACACATAAAAACCAAGGAAGTGAAGCCAGTCGACATCGCTGGACAGTGCAGTGTTGAGTCAGTTTGGTCTGACATAAACATTGGGAGATCAAAATTGAGAGTAGGAGTGTGCTATAGGCCTAATGACTCTGATGAGTATAATAAGGAACTGTACAGGGAAATAGAGTGGGCCAGTAAATCAGAGTGTCTTATAATGGGAGATTTTAATTTCCCAGATATTGACTGGAATTTGGGGGCTGGATACTCACACACTAGCAGGGCTTTTGTGGATTTATTGGATGATTGTTTTCTACATCAGCATGTTCGGGAGGCAACTAGAGGGAGTAATACTCTTGATTTGATTATCAGCAGTGATTCTTCATGCATTAAGAATCTGCAGATAAATGAACCACTAGGTGGCAGTGATCACAGTGTGCTGAAGTGGGATTTACTCAAAGAGGTAACTACCATTAGGGGTAAAGGGAAGGGTTATTGCTTCCGTAAAGGCGACTACGATGGACTGAGACAGTATTTAAATTCTATACAGTGGGACCAACTGATGATGTTACCAACAGCAAATTCAAAATGGGAAGCATTCAAAGAACTTATCTTGGAAGCTACTAGGCTTTACATACCAACTAAGAAATATTGTTCAAGGTTTAGGCCAAAATGGATGTCAGATGAACTAATGAGGCATATGGCAGAGAAGAAAAATGCATGCGATACTTACAAATTAACACATGACACAGAAGCCTATGATAGATACAAGTTGATATGCAACCAAGTTACAAAGGAGGTTAGGCAGGCGAAGGCAGATTACGAGAAATCCTTGGCAAGGGATGCAAAGAAAAACAGCAAAAGAGTTCTTTACTTATGTAAACTCTAGAAGGAAAGGGATGAATCAGATTGGTCCACTTGATATTGATGGGTCAAGTGTTGATGATCCTGCTCAGGTGGCTAACAAACTAAATGAATATTTTGCATCGACATTCACACATGAGGAGTTATTCAGCGAGGGGAATGCCAGAGGTGTATTCAACTCTAGCAGTAAGTTACAGAATCTTGAAATAACTGGGAGTAAAGTGGAGGAGAAACTGTTGAAGATAAACGCAAGAAAGGCACCCGGGGTGGATGGGATCTATCCAGTTATATTAAAGGAGGCAGCAAAGGAAGTAAGCAAACCCTTAGCCATAATTATGAGAGCTTCCTTGGACTCAGGGGAGGTACCCATAGACTGGAAATGTGCAAATGTGACCCCAATTCACAAAGGAGGATCAAAGGCTGACACAAGTAATTATAGACCTGTGAGCTTGACTTCTGTTCCAGGAAAATTAATGGAGGCACTGGTTAAAGACGCACTGCAGGATCATTTAGACAAGACTTCACTTATAGCTCAGACACAGCATGGTTTTGTTAAGGGGAAGTCTTGCCTGACCAACTTGATTGGATACTATGATGCAGTCACAAAAGAACTGGATGCAGGGAATAACTTTGATATTATATACTTGGATCTTAGAAAGGCTTTTGATACTGTTGCACATGCAAGACTGCTACACAAATTGGAGCAGTGTGACATTGGAGGCAAATTGCTGCTATGGATAAAGGGGTGGTTGAGGGGGAGAAGACAGAGAGTGGTAATCAATGGACACTGCTCATCGTGGACTGATGTTATTAGTGGAGTCCCTCAGGGCTCAGTGTTGGGTCCATTATTGTTTTCTGTATTTATAAATGATATTGATGATGGTATATCGGGATTAATGTCGAAGTTTGCAGACGATACAAAGGTTGGCAGGGTTGTCAAGGACACTACTGACACTATGCTTCTGCAACAGGATCTGGAAAGGTTGAGCAGATGGGCTGAGAGGTGGCAAATGAAGTTTAACATTGACAAATGTAAAGTACTACACATGGGAAACAGCAACCCCAGAGCAACGTATCAACTCTATGGTACAACACTGACAGTGGTAGAGAATGAAAGGGACTTGGGGGTGGTTGTGCAGGCAGATATGAAGTTCTCTGAGCAGTGCAGACGGGCTGCAAGAGTAGCTCATGGAGTATTGTCAATGATATACAGGAATTTTTCCAGCAGGGATAAGGAGGTGATTATTCCATTGTATAAGGCGATGGTCAGGCCACACCTAGAGTACTGTATACAGGTCTGGAGGCCTCATTTCAAGAAGGATGTAGAGCTGCTGGAACGAGTACAGAGAAGGGCAACAAGATTAGTGAATGGAACAAAGGGGTGCTCTTACGAAGAAAGGCTTAAGTTTTGCAAATTACAGTGTCTGGAGACTAGGCACCAGCGAGGTGATCTGATAGAGGTGTATAAAGCCTTGAATGGTTTAAGCATGCTCAATGCTGATGGGATTCTTCCTCTAGCTCAGAATAATCACCTGAGAGGGCATAAATTCAAATTGAGGAAAGACAGATGTAGGATAGACGTGCGGAAATTTGCCTTTAGCCAGCGGGTGGTTGGTTGGTGGAACAGACTTCCATCCCTTGTGGTGGAGGTTGATAGCCTAAATAAGTTTAAGGCTCAGCTGGACAGGTATTTTGAACGAACAGAGGGGTGAAGTGGAAGTGGTTTTTTTTTTTTTTTTTTTTTTGGCTGATGCTGCATAAGCTTGCTTTCTTGCATCAAATGCCTCTACTAATGCTAATGCTAATGCTATTAGAATTGAACGAGAAAATTTCAATATCTTAAAATTTAAAACTCTCTACCCCTATGGCCTCAACAGCATTTTCAACGGACATAATTATAACAATAGCAACATGGATACCTGTGTTTATAAACTTTTTCATATGGCCAAAAAGACCAGCATCTAAACCTGCACTTAGAAAGAAATGTACCTCCAATAATATTAATACTAATAATAACAATAAAACACACACTAAGTATATTTTAGGCAGGTTTACTGAAGTTATTGAATCATGGGATGAACCTATTATATATATCAAATACATACATGATATCGTATTCGGCCTTAAGCACAGTAAACTTAAAGCTTTGGTAAAAATCAACTGGACTTATCTACACCGTAACCAACATTTAGACCACTTACTCAAGGATATCTTCAGTATCGCTTGGGTAATAAACCAGCTATCTCTAACATTTATATAATTATTAAAATCGGTAATATTATATTTGATAGCTTACCTTTTAATGACATTATCAATAAACACATAAATGATCTACATGTTAAAAATAAGAATATAGTAACCAGGTTTAAGTATAATAAACCTTTTGGGCTTATATAACTATAAACAGCTAGCCTGTAACTTAGATAATGGCTACAAGGAGGCCATATGCAACTGCCACTTACCACAATACCACGATTATGTGGATACGCACCATAAACATGTTATTACGGGAGACCTTAATTTGGTTCCTGACTCCGAACTGCGTTTATTACTATCGTATGGTTTTAAATATAGACCTAATGCTAATAAAATTACCAAACAGTTACATTCGGACCTTATGCAATTCTGCTTAAAACTAGCCTATAAACATAATTTACCACTAGAGGCTTTCTATAAATGGTTGGTACTTACACATACTGACTTTAATCAGTATATACATATGACCCATAATACCAATCGGACTATTAAAATATTTGATCTACACAAAATCAAACAGCAGTTAAAGAAATTACAAGCTAATTTTATCATAACCACTGTAGACAAGGCCGCTAACAATTACAGTTTCATATGCAAAAAATTCTATGCCACACTATTACAAAACGAACTAAATAGCAGTACTACGTACACTAGAATAAATAGTAACCTTGGCACTATCACTAAAAAGCTACTAGCCATACAAAAAAAGTTAAAACTGAATAACTACAACACCAACTTCCCTTATTTATAAGGTATAACCAAGTTTCACAAAATCGCCTATAAGTTTCAGATTTATAACATCATGTAGGAATAGCTATGCTAAAGTCCCACATAAAAAGGTAGTTGACCTGCTAAGCATCATTTTTAATACATTGGACTTTACTAGAATTATTAATAACAATAGCCCAATTTTAGAATTCTTGAAAGGTAATAAACATAACATCAAATATATTAGCACTTTTGATTTTAAAAACTTATTTACTAGCATTCCACATGATCGTTTAAATTTAGTTTTAAAAAAAAAATATTACACAGATTATAGTAATATCTTACCTTGCCAACGCAATTACTGGGATAATTTATTAAATCTTTGCTGATCTAATAGTTACATCTATAACGGTAGCAATGTTTTCATACAGCATACAGGCATTGCTATGGGGGCGTGTAGCTCTTGCCTAATTGCTAACCTGTATTTACACCATTTTGAAAATAATTTCAGTAAAGATATTATCATGTATAGATATATTGACGACCTAATTGTGATTAATTCATGCAGAAGCTACTAAATATTACCCACAGGAATTGGTTCTAGAGGTTACTAACAAGAACGGTACTAATAAAGCTACCTATCTGGATATAGACATACATATAAATAATAATTATTTATATGCTAAGGTATATGACAAACGCAGCGAATTTAAGTTCAAATCTATAGACCTAACTAGTTGGTTTACTAATATCCCTATACGTATCCATAAAAACATTATAGTTTCCCAATGTATCAGAAGGATAAAAATTTGCAACAATACAAGCGATATTATCGACCTCAAACAAAAATTAGTAGGTAACGGTTTCCCGCATAATTTTATTATGAAGAATATGTATACAGCCATGTCTATAGCCCTTAATAAATACCACGATAACATAAACCTTTTGGAAACTATAGCAGCTGTTAGGCAGCTTTAACATTGAATATATATGTATTGTAATCTTTGGTTTTTGGATTTATAATTATCGGAATCTTGGAATTTGGTTTATTACATCGGTATCTGTTACGAGTAACGGTTTCTACATAGCCTATGTATATACACAGTAGGTACTGCTGTAGTAACACGACATATATAGCTTACACTCATTGAAAAAGTCGTACCTACATGTGTTACTACAGTAGGAATTAATTGCTTTCCTCTTCTACTACTGAGAACTTAATTGGTTCTGCTTTCTGCTTTCACCACGATAGAGGGCGTTTCCTATCCATTTATCTAGTTATTGCATTTTTGTAGCTGCTTGGCACATCTGAGGTGGCGCTGTCTTCACCTATGTGTATATACGTGTGCTGTTTAATGCTGTATTACCTTTGTGTTTGCACCATGGGTATATCCTACTCCACATAACCCTAACATTTTCACTACGAATTTTGCCTATTTGGCGTTTAGAATTTTATATTAGGAATTAGCCATTCCGGTGTTCCATTATTCGATATATATTACTATCTTTTACCGACTCTTCTTACCATACCAGGATCCCTTTCTTATAGGGTCGGGAAGTTAGGCTCCCGGTAATATCCGATGTATAATCGTATAAACACTTTTCCTTTTAACTATCTTATTCCTTTTTTCATACCTCATGAACTATTAGAGTAATTCGAGGGGGATTGAGGTACTATTACTTTAACTAGCCTTCTCTCCGTTCTCCTTTCGTTACCTAATTTAACTTATTATGTTTAGCAGATTATTTGGTTCTCAGTATTGCTTATTTACTATTTTGTTTCAGCTATCGGTCTGTATTCTGCAAAATTACAGTTAAGCTACTTAATTTTTATTAGATTAATTTCTATTATTATTTCTATTTTATTTTATACCTATCCTACGGGTTATTATGGACTTCTTTTGTCCTAGTTATACAGGCAGATGACAACAGAAACTGGTGGCTCAGTCAGCCATGGGTTTTGTATTTTGTAGGGCTTTAGCTCTCGACAAAGTCCCTTGCAAAGTATCTTTTCCCATGGACGGCGTATTATGTATATGTTTTATTGAATTTAATATTTATGTTTAACCATTGTTGCCTAGGGTCCGGTTGGTTCATGAATTGCATCGATTTTTAAACTACAGGATGGCCTCTACATTTTAACATTATTTAATTACTGCATATATTTAACTATGGATGTAATGTTCTATCGCTGATGGCATTAATCCGATTGGTTAATATTATAATATAAAATGCCTGTTCTTGCTTTAATAATTATAATATCACAGTTATACACTTTAGTAATTTGATATCTATATGTATATATACACACTGTTTTTTTTTTGTAAAAAAATAGGTGCCGGTACTTTTTCTTTGCTACCAGGAAAAATTGAAAATTAAAAGAATATTAAAAGTACTCTAAAATTTTTTTCCTGATATTGTTACTTTCGTAGTAATGTTTTTGGAATAAGAACAAATTTAGTATATTAACACAGTCTATTAAGTATAAATTAATTATTCAAGTATATATAGAAAAATAAGTAAATAAATCGGTCAACTACTGAGTGTCGGGCATTCAGGTCGTTAGTGTAGTATCTCAAATAGAGCTTTATGGTAACTGGAAAAAAGTTTCTAGCACCCCAGCTTGGCCTAAAACTTAGGAAATAACGAAAACGTTGCCTATTTGAGTCTTTCCAGTTGTTGTGAATGCCAAAGGTGGGAGAAGCGACTCTGACTTCTTCCTGGAGACGCGATTAAAGTCTCGGGGGAGAAGCGACTGGCAGGTGAGGGCTGTGCAAGACTGTGCAGGCGCCTCTCCACCACTAACGCCTCAACACTGGCTGTCTGAGTATCTCCTTGCCGGGACAACTCCAGCTTTGAAAATTGTTAAAAATACTTCTGGTCCCAAAATTTATAAATGACCTTTATAGAATTATTAACTAACTATTTAGCAACCTTTCTATCACCAAAAGGAGAGTTACTTAGTACAAAGAAGCGCGCTATCGAAGTGCAATAAAAAATTGGTTTTTTAATTTTAACTAATTTTTAATCCTAATTTTTTAATTCTAACTAATTTATCATTTAATTATAAATGATAGATTTCAATCGGAATAGTTTTCTCTTGATAAGCATTGAATGATGCATAGCTAATGTGATTTTTAAATTTTTAGCTCCATTAGCTACGGAAATAGAGGGGGACATGAAAATTACTCACATTTTCCTGTCTGGTGCTGCCATTTTTAATTTTAAAATTATATTTTAAACGTACTTGTTGAGCTCTTTCCAATGGTGTAGCTATAGGTTGTCAACATTTCTATCACCACACATTTAACCCCCCTCCATTCCACTTGAATTGACATTCAAGTCAAAATAGGTTGAGTGGTTCCAGAGATACAATGCTGTGACAGACGGATGGACAGGCAGACAACCGAGTGACATTTTAAGGGTCCTTGGTTAGACTATGGCCCCTAAAAATAAGTAAAAATAATTTTATAATAGTTATTGTAGAATAAATTTTTATTGTTTTCATCTGACACCCTATGCTAACTTCTTTTCTTCCTCTTTGTGTGTCGGTTGCTGAATGACAATTCCAAAGCAGCCATGAATAGACATATTTTGCTGGATTGAAGTGGGTCAGCGGTGGGCATACAATTTTAAGAAAGAGTAGTGAAGAAACTGTTTTTGTCATCAACGAAGCTCTGGTTGGGCTGACAATCCGATTCATTTGTGAAAATCCTCGTTCACATTCAATTGATGAAATTGGTATCATACTCTGAGTGTCCATCAAATTCTACAATTCTTCCAAAACCATCTTTTCAATTAGGTATCCCTTAAATCCACGAATTGCATTTAACTGTAACCTAATTGACAATTTTCTAACTTCATTTTCACCAAATGCCAACAATTCATGCTTAGGTTTAATACCTTAGTTGTCCTCATTTTCCTTCTCTCATCATCAGTATTGTCACTAGTTCTTAAATTTAAATTGTATCTTTTTTCTTTTTTTTGAAACTGACCAAAATGTCAGTGTCATTCGGATATTCAGGTACTGTGACCGTGTAAACAGAGATAGGGAAAATTTACGGAAAAATGTGGATAACGCACTTCTGTGAAACAACAGATTATTTGTCGGGGTAAAAGAAAATCACTTTTCTAATTCTTGAACGGGGTGCTTACAGTTGATTCACAAAGGTGTCCAACCTACGGCCCGCCCAGAAAGTGAACTAAAACAGCATTTTAAATTTTGTTAATTATCAAAAAAAATCTCATTAAATGTTTTGTTCAGTAAATGTAATTGTGTATTGTACTTAATAAAATTTTCGAATATTTTCAATTTTACTTTTACATGCAACAAGATATGGAAAATGTAACACTAAAGAAATCTAACTGAATTTTTTTGAATATGGCCCCTGTATAGGAAATGCTTAGACACCACTGCAGTAGGTAGACCAGAACCCATTGGGAATACGCCTTGATCTGCTCACTCACAGAGAAGTAATATATGTTACTATTCTGTGTGCTCACTGCAGACCAGCACAACTTCTCCGTATGTGGGGCAGGTAGTCGGATAGTTTTTACCAGATACCACTAAGTTGTAGAATGGTAATCCCTCCAGCTCTCTTAATTCGTGCAGCAGCACTAATTGTCTAAAGGCCAGAAGTTCAAACAGGGCATACTGAGTTAATTCTCTCCTAATCCGTTCGCTATATGAAAATTTTCTTGCTCAACGGAAACTATTTTAAATGCAACTTCGAAGGGGAATTCAAAATAATTAAACAGAGGTCCAACTGAGTAATTCAGAATTATAAAAATGGTTATACAGTTTTATATAGAAAATATCTTAACAATAGACAGTGAAAAATGTAAATTAAGTTAAATAATTTTAAGCTTATTTGAATAGTAGATAAACATATGAAAAAAATTTATGGAATATTACACATTTCAAAGTACACTGCATCCAAATGTCACACGTCACTGTTAATAAAGGTGCCGGTACATCGTACTGTTGCGTACCACCACAAAAAAAAGCACTTTGTGTATATATACACATACACCGATGAGCCAAAACATTATGACCAGTGAGTCGTTGTGCAATTCGAAGCAACTGCAGGTGAACTACGGTGCGGGTCAGGACACGGTATAAAACACATGATACTCAGCTCTGTTACTCTTGTTTTTCAAATGGGAAAAGCAGCAGACTTACGCAAGTTTGACAAAGGCCAAATTGTAATGGCCAGATGACTGGGTCAGAGCATATCTGAAACGGCATGGCTGGTGGGGTGCTCACAGCCGTAGTTAGTACCTACCAAAAGTGGTCCAAGAAGGGGAAGCCCATGAACTGCCGACGAGGTGTTGGAAGACCACAGCTCATCGATACTCAAGGTGGGTGAACTCTCCTGATGGTATGTGGCAACAGAAGGGCAACTGTGGTGCAAATAGCCAGCAATTGGAATGCTGGTGATGGTAGTAATGTGTTACAACATACATAGTACATCAAATGAGACTGCGTAGCCACATGCCACTGAGTGCCCATGCTAACCACAGTTCATTGGCAAGTGCCTAAAATGGGCACAAAGCATAGAAACTTGACCTTGAGTGATTGGAAGGTCGTCTGGTCTGATGAATCATGTTTCCTGTTGTACCATGTGGACGGCTGGGTATGTGTGCATCGTTTACCCGGGGAAGTGATGACGCCTGGATGCACCATGGGACGAAAATAAGCTGGTGGCAGCAGTGTCATGCTTTGGGCAATGTTCTGCTGGGATACGCTTGGTCCAGTCATCCATGTGCTGGACACTGACATCTACCACCACCTACCTAAACATCATTGCTGACCAGGTACACCCTTTCATGGCAATGGTCTTCCCTTCTGGTGGTGCAGTGCCATCTTTCAGCAGGATAATGTGCCATGCCACACCGCCCAGATTGTTTGAGACTGGTTCACAGAACACGAGGAAGACTTCCAGGTATTGCCGTGGCCTCCAAATTCCACAGACATCAAGCACCTTGGTTTGTGTTGGAACAGCAACTCCAATCTGCGGCATCTCAACCAGGGACCTTACGGGAGTTAAAGGATCTGCTGGGTATGTGTTGGTACCAGATACCACAAGACACATTTAGAAATATTGTAGCGTCCATGCCTCGCTGGGTATGAGCTGTTTTGGCTGCATGTGGAAGACCAACGTCATATTAGGTAGGTGGTCATAATGTTTTGGCTCATTGGATTATATAAAAATTACTCATTGCTCTGGGAAATCTCCAAAACTTAATTTCTTTTTTAAGCTAAATATCAGTATCTTTCAACATTGTCATTAATATAAATTGTACATTTATAAAATTTATTTACAGGCAATGATAATATTTTTGCTCTAACCAATCAAAAGGCTTGTTCTATACGATTTGACTTAAAGGATTTAGATGGAAATTATCGCTATGCTGTTTATGATAGCTTCTGGATAGAGAGTGAGGATCAGGATTATCAACTTCATGTTAGCAATTACAAAGGAAATGCAGGTAAGCTATAGTGAGCACCACAAGGGCATTTATATTTGTGAGAATGTTTTTCGTGTTCTTTGTAACCCTAATAAACCCCATGTACTGTAGCTGCTTATAACAATACTTTTCTCATGAATTTTTACAATTAGATATTAGGTTAGTTCAAACACTTCACACAACTTTCCCATAAGATTACACGCATTTGTAAATGTTGCAGACAGTGTTTGTTTTTTACTAATACATAATCAATTTTCAAAAATTACCAATATGCTTACTGCAGCAATCTAGTGCTATGTATCTTTGTATTGTGGTTTTTAAGTATTTTGTTATGCATTTATTTTGTTTGATAGCAGAAATACAAAGACATCAAGACATCAATAAAGTTTGAAGTAAGAAAACATAATCCACTCTACACTTAGTAAGATTGGATTCTGTTATTTTTTGATATATTGGACTGGGCTTGGCAAGTTTGGTGTCATTAAACATGTAAAATGTACTAGTTTATTTTTTCACTGGTTGGTGATGCACCTTATCAGAAGACTTCTGTAAGATGGAGTATGCTACTCAGCAGCAGCATGTTTTATACATATGAAAAGATTTTCTTAAATTGGTGGTTTTTTACAGTGCAATGAGATTTTAAAGTAAAATCTGGTCACAGGAAACATGGAATGCACATTTTCCTGACAAGGCTTGGCAAGATCACGTGATTCTTCATTTCCTAAATGAAGATTTTAATGACAGGATCATCTGTAATTGATATCTTAGATAATATGGGACTGGACTGTTTTGGCCATGCTTGCTGGAGCTGAATTCCTATGACTACTTCCTTTGGGGATTCATGAAGGACAATGTCTATAAGGATAATCCATATACCAGTAAAAAAACTGAAAGATGACACATCACAGCTGCTACCTCTGAAGAAATAGTGACTGCAGTTAAGGTAAACTGCAGTCACTACCCCTATAAAACTTTAATTTAAAATGAACACACTGAGAATAAAAGAGAAATATAAGAAAATATTTTTATACAAACCTTTGTACAAACCTTTACAAAAGAAATTCAAAACAATGCCCACATGCATGCAAGCAGGCATTTATGTGTCTGTGCATGTTTATGAAGATATGAATTTAGCCTATCTCACTTAATTGGAATTTATGTTCATAATGGCTTCCATTAGTTCTTGAAGTTTGTAGGGAATCTGCTATGTAAACAGCACAGCAGTTTTCATTTCTCATTAGAGAAGAGTGCAGAGATATAAGGTCAAGGCGATGCAAGGAAACAAATGCTTTGTGTAATGAGTCTGCATACAAGCATTTCCTGGAACAGTGGCATAGAGACAGAAGTATGTGAAGTGGGAATAAGGGAGATATTCTTAAGGGAAACATTCACTTCTAATTTCATCTTCATTTAACTGTCTGATGAAGGGATAAATAGTGGAGTCAGTAGATTTCTGCACTTGTCCCTCAAAAAATATACGACTGATTATCTGCTAATGGATCTCCTTTTCACATGCTATTTATAGAAGTTAGCTACCCCAGCTGTCAATCCCTCTAATATTTTACCTAATTCTTCCTTAATTTATTCAGACAACCCACTTTCAAAACACTACGTGGAAATTTGTTCCAACAATCAATCTTTCTCCTGCTGAAAGAATTTTTGCATGTTGATTGTCTATCCTGCAACCATCTGTTTTCAATTTAAACTTGTCTCCTTATATGTGTTTTTCAAAAAAGAGTGTCATCAGCATTTAATTTTTCAATCCACTTAAAGCTTTAAACACTTCAATCAGGTATTCTTGCAGGTGTGTAATCCAGACACTGTAGTTTACCAAACTGAAATCTTTCTTGGTAAGGGTAGCCCTTTGTGTCCCTGACTAACCTTGTTGCTCTTCTCTGCACCCATCCCAATAGATCCATATCCTTTCTAAAATGAGGCTTCCAGACCTGTATGTGGTATATCATTGATTATTGCTTTCATACAATTAAGCTAAAGGACACCATTAGTATATACATATTTACTCTACACACATTCCCCAAAATGGTAGTCAAAACTTCAACAGGTTGTTAATCAACATGATTTAGAGTTCAAAATGTTATGTGCACATGTATACAATGTACTTGTTACTGAAAACTGGGTAAATAGAAATTGTGGCAATACTATTTAGTTTTAAAAAGAAAAAAATTTCATCATAAGAAATTTAAATTAGATTTACTGGTAAATCAGAAATTAAATGGCAGTTTTTTTGAATTCCTAATTGAATTCTGTCGTCAGTCAGGGATTAGATTCATATCATTAATGATCAATTTGAAATTTGTTAATTATCAAATTTTTAAATGATTAAAAAATAAACTATCATATTTCTAAAAATAATAATCATCACAATATTAAAGATTAAATTTCAAAACTGATTATCAGTAATACAAATACAACTGCTAGTTTGACGAAGACAGAATCCAATAAAAAATTCAGAAATGTTATCACTTTAATTTAGATATTATGACAGCTTAATTTTATCTTGCCCTACAATAAATCTACCATATATGCCAAGTGTGAAATCCTAAGCTTGGATTAAAAGCACATGCTTATTTATTGTCAATGCATTTACAATCTAATTACACATATATTTTTACACAAATAGATAGTTTCTCACCTTTCAAAATGTCAATTTTTTTCGTCTTCTTCATCACAAAAACAATTGATCAAAAACATTTTGATAAAAGATGCAAAATAGCTGCCACCACAACCTCTATGTGCAGCCTTGAATATCCAAGTACATTCCTCATCTGTGAATTTTGTTATATGCTACCACCACCAATGCAGCAATTAGGATAATACCAATTCAGGTATACATGTGGGGGGGGGGGGTTCAAATTTAAAAACTGAAATGCTTTTATCTCTGTAATATTTGAGAATTGATACATGCCTATCACCTTCTAAAGTTTCTTCATTATTTTGAAGAACATCTTGTATAGGTCTGTGTGCATGTACACTATATAACTGCTATGTACATAGTAGATATACACATATAGTGTATATTTTAGCCATGATGCAAATAAAATGATATTGTTAAGCAAAGAACAAAAGTAAATGAATACTGAGGAAGAGAAAAGGGGAGAATAAATTTATTATAGAAGGTATAATTAAATGATAAATTTTCATTTAGTAATTTAAAAATCAATTTAAATTTTATCATTTAATTACACCTTCTATAAAATTTATCAACAATTATATCTTCCCCATCCCTTTCTATTCTTCAATATTTGTTTACTTTTATCTTCAGATTTTTTTTGCTCTATACTGTCATTTTATTTACATCAATATTAATTAGCAAGGTGAGAAAAAGGTCATTTAAAATACAATAGGTCATTTATATGCATCCCAGCTAAAATAACCTAAGAATTTTTGTAGGAAAATATTTTACAAATTTTTGAGTGTGATAAAAACTAATGAGAATTACCATAAGCATTTTGAAAATACGAGTGTTATTAAATCTCACTAGAATCAGAACACTATATTCATTTCAACAGAAGATAATGCTATATGTGCTAAGCAAGCTCTAGATCACCCCCCCCCCCCAAATCCACAAGACAGTTAATTTGCTCATTGAAGTTGTGTGGTGTGAGACAATTTTCAAGATCAGTGAACATAAGTGAAAACTATGTTTATCAAGCCACTGACAAGACAGTTAATTTGCTCACTGAACTTGTGTGAGACAATTTTCAAGATCAATAAACATAAGTGAAAACTTGATCAAGCCACTGAGAACCCTAGTATCCAATCTGAAAAGGAATTAGCCCCTCCAGAAGTTACTATTTGGCTGAAGTTTATTGAGGTGATCATTGGATGATTTTATTTTTTCCAATAGAAACATTACCTCATAAACTATTTTATCAATGTTACAAAATTTTGCTTTTACTAAAATTGAAGGAAAAGGCCTTTTTATGCAGGATGGTAATGAACGTTATTCTCTCAATTTTAGGAAATTCATAAATGAAAAATTACCAAACAAGTGAATCAGGTGCCCTATTAAATGACAGTCCAAGTCAACAGATTTTTTTTTTTCTATGGGGCTATTTAAAACAGCTCATCTATTCCAAGAAACCTTGTACTGTAGAACCGACAAAAGTGAAAACTAAAGAATGTGACACATCTGAATGTATGTTCCGTTAAAAAAATTACAAAACATACCAAGACATGCTTTCATACAATTTAAGCTAAAGGACATCATTTTCAGACGCCAAATTTGGTTTCTATTATAATGGTTTTATGCATCAAGTCAGTTGGATTGTTACCTATGTGAGGATAGAAACATAACATTATTTTTTGCTTACTTTATTATTTTATTTTTTTTGGCAAGTACAGCAAAAGACTGTTGCTTCCTAGCATTATATGGCTAATACTTAAATGATTTCCAAAGAACTGAAAGTGCATCCTGAATTTTTCGCTCACCTTGTATGTTAACAACAACATTCAGGGTTGACTGCTTTAATACCCTCTGATATCAATTGCCTATTTTTATTTATTCTCATTATTTTTCTATTTAATTATGCAAATAGTATAATAGGGTAATGAATGTACATGCGTACGTATCTAAAAATATTTAGATTAAAATTTACTATGTATACCATAGCAAATATAATTATTTCTTTTTCAGGCGATTCTTTTACCTCACATCACCAAATGCCATTTTCAACAAAAGATAGGGATAATGACAATGATGGCGGCAACTGTGCAGAGCAGTATAAAGGTGCATGGTGGTACAACAAATGTCACGAGTCCAACTTGAATGGACAGTATCTAAATGGTTATCATGCAACATTTGCCGATGGAATTGAATGGCGTGCATGGAGAGGATATAATTATTCACTCCCATTTACAGAAATGAAGATAAGATCTACAAATTTCATTAAACTTTCTTCGAATCACCATATCATGCCTCGGTAAAAGACAACCAGTGGATACTAACACCATCTCAGCGCAACTTCAAATCACCTACAATGATGTCATTCTCATCTTAAACATAATCAGATTTGTTTGAAATCAACAAATGAGTGAAAGTGACTTTATGAGTAAATTATAAAATAAATGTATTGTAGAAAGCATTCAAACATGAATAAAAATTTATTTATCTCCATTTTTACCCCTGTGATTTTCCTTTGAGAAAAGGCTCATGAAGTATGCTGTCACTATATATTTGAAATTTTTAACAAGATATAAAAAATTAAAAATGAAGACATGAATATGTTACCTATTTCTTTAATATGCCATATATTCTAAGTGTACTTTTTTTTTTAGAATAACAGTGATTTAAAGTTATTTTAAAAATAAATTTACTCTTAGTAAATAGTATTTACTGTTTAAGACTGATTTTCATTTTTAGAAGAAAGAGGTTGCTGAAAATAAAGTTGAAAAAAAAAAAATTAAAATTCTTTTTTCATGAGAAAGCTTGGAGAGTGGAGAACATACTTAAACTACATACTGAGAATATATGGAATAAACATCTCAGCAGCCTAAACAAAAAATAGTTTATTGTTATGGAATATGTTCAAATCCCACTTAACAGCTGTAAAAAATGGTTGAAAATCAACAACACTGACACAGTACAACAGGCTTGCATCATTATTCAACCATTCAATACAAACCATGATTGAAGTAAAGCAAAGCAAACCTATGTGAAAAGGAAAATGGGATCCTTAATGATGTTCTCAAACATAAACTGCAGCCATTATCAACCCACTCCAGGACGGAAGAATCCTCAACAATTCATGTTGAGGGAAATGGACCATAATCTGCCACGCTGGTCCAGTGCGGGTTGGCAGATTGCCGTATTTAGCAGTCAGGGGCTTGAACCCCGGTCTACTCAAGGAGCATGTGCTACTTCACTCTCGCTCACTTGGCTACAGAGGCCATTCTCAAACATAACCTCCGATGAATTCCATGAACTGTTTTCACCTGGTAAGGAGTATGTTTTATTTTTTGGCTGATGCTTTATAAGCTTGCTTTCTTGCATCATTTGCTGCTACCAATGCTAATTCTTGGGTTTTAAAAGTGAGCAATACCACCTATTTGTGTAAAAATATATGGTAATTTTCAGACTTTCAAAGGTCAGTATATAAGAATTTAAGGTCTATTTACACTCTGGCATATAAGTCAACTCATATGCCAGAATATATAGTATACCATTTAAAAATTACACAAAGAGCAAAAAGAATATTTCCTACTTTACAATCCCGACTATCTCAAGCAGAAAGTATCAAATAAGCTTCTTGTTAACATGTGGACTGTAGCTGAAGGATATTATAAAAAGAACAAGACTGATATTATGCTTGCTTAATAACAAGATATTTATAAGATAAAGTAAAACCCTCTAGAATTTTCTTTAACAGGATATTTCTTCTTTCTAATCAACAAAAGGATGTGTGTTTCATACATGTGGGCAGTACTTTCAGGATCGATTCAGAACCTAAAATAATGAAAAAAATTTATATAAACATGTCTGCTTCTGAATGGTTACAGATCTTTGGCTGTTTGAATTAAAAAAAAAAAATGGCTATAGAGTTTTCAATAGCAGAAATAAACACATGCATTAGTAGAGGCATATAATGCAAGAAAGCAAACTTATACAGCATCAGCCAAAAAAAAAAAAAAAAAAAAAACACTTTCCATTTCACCCATTCAGTTGCTCTCTAAAAGTTTGTCCAGGTCTTCCTTGAATTTATTTAAGCTATCAACTTCCACAATGACAGATGCCAATTTGTTCCAGCAATCAACTACCCTCTTGCTAACTACACAGTAAAGTCAAGTCAAACTGCACATACACAGTAAAATGTTTATTTATACTAGGTATGTATTTGCTTATGCATATTTTTTCCTATTACTTTTATTTTTTACCACTGAAAACTCCACAGCCATTTTTTTTTTTAGATTCAAAAACTCTAACTGTTTTGTTTATGTGAAAATTTTTTTCTGTTTCTGGTCCAGAATCAATCCTGAAAGTATGGCCTACATGTTATGAAACATCCTGAATATGTAAAAATATGTTCATAATTAAAACATTAAAAAATTTTCACATCATTCCATCCATTTGTCACACTTTCCCCAACCTCTCCAGGATGTTCTTGGGAACCCTTCCCTGCCACCCTACTGATCTTGATTTCTTTAAAAAAGGGATATTCCAGAAGTAGAAGGTTGATAAACATTGCTTTACAATAAATATGAGTGAATAAATTTTCTCTGAAACTTTGTCATCCTGAAACATAATACTAGATAAATTTCTGTAAAAAATGGGAATGAAAGTCACATTATATCATAAATGTAGAGGAGCTTTTATGAGACCATTCCTTGTCTGAATTAGCAAGAAAGCTTTTCTGAAAAGTTTCTGATCATTTATTGTATAATTGGTTTTCCTTAAAGTGAAACAGGTGCACCTCTAAAGTAATTCATAAACAGTGTCACTGCAACTTTTGACTTCATGTAACCACAATTCATATGATTTTATTGCTGCTGATGCAAATTTCAAAATGTCCCTGAAAGATAAATATGGTCTCAGGAGGCTCAGGCAGAAAGAAAATTGTGCCAAAAAGATGTAAAACATAATGGGGGAGGGGGTCACTTGCTTCACTATATGCCTACTACCAACTACTTCTTTTCTTGTCTTCTCAACCTTCAACTCATGCACAGTACTAAGTACTATAAGTTCTAATACCTTTCGTGGTTTAGGCCTTCACAAAAAAAAAAAAAATTCAACACAATGTTTGAGCATGCTGACTCCCATTTGAGTAGGAGTCACCATACATTTGAGTATGGTGACTCCCCACAACTGCATTGCAGTTGTTTATCAGGAGCAGTGTCATTGCAATTATTTTCAGATATTGGCATATTATTAAATAAATCTTTCGTCCCCTGATATTTCCACTTTAGTAGTAGTGAATTTCCTCAGCTACCATACTACAACAGTCTGGACCATCTGTCATGCTTTATAATTTAAAAGAGTGAATTAATTACAGCTTATGATTAGATATCATATATTTTGTCAAATCAAATTAAAATGATATGACTTAACTACTGTTTAAGGAAGACCTCTGAAAATTAAATTACCATACATAAATTAAAGAACAGAAAAAAAAAAGATAAAAATTCAGTTTATATAATTCCTTTAAAAAAGTTCATGAAATGGGCTGACTCAGACAACTTTACCTTATTGTACTGAAAGATTTTTTTTATTTTATTTTTCCCATTATCAAAACAGTCATGTAATTATTATGTTTTATGTAATGCCTACTTCAAAAAACAGTTACAAATACCACTCAGTGTTTTGCTTTTTTTTTTTATATGAATATGTTTACATACTTCGCAAAACACATTTATTACAGTTCTGCTCAATTATTTACATTTCAAGCATTATAAGACCTTTCTTCTGCCTCCATTGTAATAAAATTTACTGTTTAGAGTGACTTTCATATCTTAATAATAATATAAATACATATTTTGTGTCAATGCATAAAACTTTAAACTCTTGTGATGATCATATCCAAATGCATTTAAACAATGATAGGCATTTAAGAACAATGGCACTTGTATAATTCAATGAATACCTTCTGCAGTGTTGCCCTGGAAAAGATATACTATATGAATTGGATCTAACTAATGAAATTCTGGAAACTTTCACCTCTCTTGATTTAATGCATTAACATGCTAAATTAAATTTTATCAAAGGTCAAATATACAATAAACCATTGAAATATTAAATGGCAAATACTCATTACAGAATATTTCTGTATTCTAAGTATCAACTGTATCAATGATGGTCATTCAAAGATCAAATGTCTAAGATGCAGGATATTTGTTTGAGACAAGTCAGAGCAAACCACAAACTCTAAGAAAAGGTAGAGAAAGATTATAAATATCATATTGATGTGGTCTGGCCAATCAAAATATGGGTTATCAATAAAGAAGGGTTGCAGTGGGAGTAGTAATTTTTTCAACGTATATATTGTGTGCGTGCGCACGTGCCTGTGGTACAAATTGATCGTCATATAAACATTAATTTACACCGGCATAACACTAGCTTAATAAATAGTGAAATCTACAACAAATGAGAATGCAAACAAACATTAAAAAACAAGAAAAAAAAAAAAAGATTATTGCTGGAATCAACTAAATTAAAAAAAAATAAGTAACAGTAAAGTTCCTTCAAATTATATGCCAAGAAAACTTAAGCCACAAAGAATTGTATATCATGCCTATAAATTGTGTATTCTATAAATGTTGTCTTGTTTTTAGAATAAAAAACTAGTGCTATCAGAAGGGGATAATAAAACTAATTCAAAAACAGTGTGGAAAAAAGCTCATAAAAGTTCTTTATTATCCTGACAAGCAGATTTTCCAATTTCAGCCAGAATGGAAACCAAACCAGGCCTTTTTTCAAATGCATGAGAGAGAGAGATTATATGGATCAACTGGTAGAGATGCTAAGGCTTTTACACACAACTTGTTCATTTAACTGCTATAATACCAAACAATCATAACTACATATCTAACAAACACTCTTGATTTTTTGCTTAGCATTAACCTTTCAAAGTAGACAATTAATATTAGTTATCTGCTAAGTTGTGAGAATGGCCACGGGACAAAGGCTCCGTTGGAGAAAAAACACCATTATCAACTTAGTGCTGTGTGGCAAACAAGAACATGAATTGGGATGATCTGCAATCTTTGTTATAACAACAAATGTACTAAGGCTGTTCAAAATAAGAATATAAATTTGGATACAAGCAATTGGCTTGTATCCAACTCCTCAACTTCATTTTCTACCTAGGCTAAAACTCATAACAGTTATAATTAAGTTATTTTGAAATCTCAACTTTATTTTGAAAAGGCTAAGAAGAGGTAACTTGCTCCTGTCCAACTGGTAATCAAGAATTCTGGTCTCTTACCAAAGCTACTGGCCATAACATCTGTACATCTATAATTCCACTTCTGTTACACCCTAATTTTATTACACATTCAACTAAAACAAACCTAACTTATTAGGATATCACTTTTCCTCGAACTCTTCTATCAATAATCTTGGTAAATCTCTTCCTACCACACCACACACATTCCATTCAGCTCTATCTGTGGTCTTCTAAGAGAAAGATATCAAAAGAATCCTGAAAATCTTAATGCCAAGAAGTCTCCAAGTCCTAATAGCATTCTCCAGAGGTAGACTTACTAGTAACAGCAGTAAGCACAGGTTTAGGGACCTGTGAGATCAAAGAGCCCCACATCCGAATAATTCAAAAAAATTACTATAGCTAATAAAAATAAAACACTTTCAATAAATGAGCAAGAATGCCTAAAGCTACTGGGGGGTTCCACCACCAACACAGGGTTAAGTAATATGCACTATACAAGTTTACTTACAGTTTTAATTTTGAAGCATTATTATAAATAGGGATATGAAAAACATAAGCAGCAGAAAGCTAAAAAAGAAAGTAAAGAAAAGTGTAGGGACAGTTTATTGCCTTTTGTGAAATGTATTCCTTTAGTTCAAGAGGTAATACAAGTGAACCAAAATGATGAAAAACAAGGGTGAAGCTGAAAAAAAACACCAGAAATTATCAGATTATATTATCAAAGATTATATTATTACAGTTTTAATATTATATTATCACCAGAAATTATCAAAGAAATTCCTCAAAACATTCTTTTTGGGAAAGACACAGAGAGTCCTGTGAATATCAAAGATTGTCCTAAGCTTTTGTCAATGATACTGCTCAGATTTACTTTCTTTGGATATGGTAGAATATTTCATTAAAAAAAAACAAAAAATATCTTTGTGAAATAAAAATTATTTTTTTCCATTATAAAAATTATTTTTATTTGAAAAATAAAAACAAAAATGGTTGGTTTACTGAAACAACAAAAAAGTGTCTATTGCTACATCTGCAAACTATTTCATAATAATGAAACTGAGAAAAGGCAAGTATGTGCATCCAATTTTTCCAATATTCTGCCCCTACATCACATGTTAAAGAAACATGAAAAATCTATATTTTTTAAAAGAAATAAACTAACAGAACAAGTTGATTCTCAATGGGCACTTCAGTTTTAAAAAAAGGTTTCTTATTGACAAGAAGTATTGAAGCATGTTGTGGCAACTGTTAAATTGCTTGCTAATTTAAGAGTTGGTTTGGAAGGCCAACATTATATAAGAATTCAATTGACAAGAGAAACTTTTTAAAACTTGTATAGATTATCTAGCAGCATTTGACAATTTCCTAAAAAGTCATCTGAAAAAATATCAATATTGCAGTTCTAGCAGAACTAACTTTTTATCACATCATATATATATATATATATATATATTCTTGAACTTTTCTTCTTCTCTTTATATACATATATATATATATATATATATATATATATATATCCAATATGTTAAATTAAATAAAATAAAACATAAGCCAGTAGTATGGCAAAAACTGTACAGCGAAAATTAGCCTCGTGGTCCTCTGTCGATATGGGGCATGATGGTCAGTCTATTTTATTTTAATTTATTTTGATTTTGTTATCGTCTGGTAGTTCCTTTAATCCTCTTTTGGTGATATTTCACGTCTTTCGGAACTGGTACCTCTGGGGGGTACCGCTAAATTAATAAATAATTGGCATTAGTCTAAATTTTCTATAGTTTTAATTGGATTAAAAGTTCGAAATTATATAATTGTTTACGGGCTACTATTTATATCTATTCTTTTTTTTTTCGTTCGATTGTTTATTTGGGTTTTTTTATGCTAATTTTCGCTCTACAGTTTTTGCCATACTACTGGCTTATGTTTTATTTTATTTAATTTAACATATTGGATGTATTTCAGCTTCATATGGAGGAATTGTATGTCGCTGCCTCTAATGAATGCTTAACTATTTATTTACTTATTTCATTATAATTTAATTTTATCTAATATAATTCAATGATAGTATATATATATATATTATCATTGAATTATATTAAATAAAGTTAAATTATAATGAAATAAATAAATAAATAATAACTACTGGCTTATGTTTTATTTTATTTAATTTAACATATTGGATATATATTTATTTATTTTGTTTTTCATGGATTTTTCTTCTCATCACACAAACTGATGAAAAGAAAAATCCATGGAATGAGGGAAAAAATAACACAGGATCAGCTTTATAGGAATTCAGTTACACAGCATGGTTTGTCAAAGTGGAGATCTTGATTGACCAATCTATTAGTTACCATGATGCAAATAAAAAAAAAAAATTGGCATTGATCATATACTCATATATCAGTAAAGCTTTTAATACCATTCCATATAAATAAATGCTATACAAACTGTAATACTGTGGCATTAGAGGGAAGTTACTATTATGGAGAAAAAAAATAGCTGAGTGGCAGGGGGAAGAGTTGTTATTAACGGACACTGCTCTACATGGACTAATGCTATTAATAGTTCCCTCAGGGTTTGATGTTGGGCCTCATCTATTTATTTTATTAATGATATTGGTGAAAGTATATTAAGTTTTTATATCTAAGTTTGCTGATGATACAAAGGTGAGCAGAGTGATTATTGAGAATAATTAGAGAATACTACTGCAACAGGACCTGGATAAATTAGGTAGATGGTCTGCAATTGAGATTTAACATTGATAAAATGCAAGGATGCACTTGGGTAGTAACAATTCCAGAATGGAAGATAGGCAAATGCCTCAATACAAAGACCTAATAATTCCAGGCTACTGAAGGTTGATTGCTGACCAACAGGTAAATAATCTATGTAACAACTCTCAACTATAAAAAGGAATTTGTTTGCAAGCAAATTTAATGATAATGTTATCTTCATTAATCATGCACGTACAGTGTTGAGTGGACATCCTGCAATATTTTCCTTAATAATTGTGAAAATTATTCTTAGTGTCCTTTCAATATAGAAAAATTAAGAGTTCTAAGAGTAGTCAAAAATTACAGAGGCTGAAAGTTTCCTTTTTAGAAATAATTAAACTATATAAGTACAATGGTAGTTTCTTATATTCACCCTACAAAAAAAAAAATAATAATAATAAAATATGTTTTTATTTAGCTATATTTAATATTTTTGGAAGTTTATATATCCAAGTAGCAACGTTTTGAGTGCAAATTGCTTTTCATTTAACAACACAATTTAATATATGTGTGTGTATATATTATATATAGACATACATATATATAACATGATGATCTTTTTTCCTACTATAAAAATATGAGAAAATCTCATGATTTGATGATCACCACAGAAATGACAATGAACTTTTCATATACTGATTTTGCTCCTAGTCTATTCTTATGTGAAAAATAAATTAATTCAAAATAGAAAGAGTGGACATGAAATTAATTTAAAAAACAGTAAGAATGGCTTCAATAAATATTTAACAAAGAGATCAAAGATTATGGCTTAAAAAGTCAACAAAAACTATCTTACAATAATCATATAATATCACAGTGATGTAAAAATCAAGACACAAAGTAAGAAATAAACACAATATACATTATATCTGCACAGGATATATTTACAATAAGTAAGTCTCAGAATATAATTCACTAAGCTATATATAAAACCCACTATTTTTCCTTTCTTGGTGACAATGGCCAGATATCATAATTTCCTTCACTCCCGTTTTTGGTGCCTTTCACCTATATTTAAAAAAATAAATAAAAAAATCTGCAGCAATTCAATTTTTTTGACACTTAGATTCATCAAGAATGTAAATTTTTTTCTTCTTACATAACAAATTGTTTATGAGTCCTTTAAGTGAGATCTTTTGTAGAGAAAAATAAACCTCATTTATTTCAATACAAGTTTTCATCCCATACGTTCTAACCGGATGCAGATATAAAATATCCCATAGTAGCCAGGGGTAAGCTATGGTCCTGTACTTAGTGCAAATGTACACAAGTAAGGAGACTGTAGGCTTTAGTTCATATAATGCAATAAACAGTGCAAGGTACATTGTGAACTACGGCCTTAAAAATTTGGCCCTTCATTCAGTAGTACACAGTCACAACAAATGTGTAAACTCTTCTAGTCTTAGCCATCTTGAGAATAAATGGAAATGTATTGTAAAATGAATCAGCTTTCATTTAAAAAAAAAAAAAAAAAAAAAAATCATCTTGCACAATTTTTTAATCCTAATATACAGTGCTAGTTTCATAACATTCAAGCTTATGCAACTTTAGTTTATTGGGGTGGGGGGAGTTACAAATCTCACTGCCTAGTATAAAAACAGTTACTAAATTATTAACTATTCAAGAAATATTATTGTTTCAACCGAAAAAACTGATAACATTTATTAAATAACATTAAACAGAGAACTAAATGAAATAAATAAATATCAAACAATAGCTTTCGGGACAAAAGCTACTGTTTATTATTTATTTATTTTATTTAGTTCTCTGTTTTTTCGGTTGAAGCAATAATATTTCTTGAATGATTATGCAACCCGAAATCCAAAGCCTTTTCTCTAGTCTAAATTATTAACTAATGATGCTTCTGGTTTTGCTGTGAAATCATATTAAACTGAGATTGGATAAACAAATATAAAAAGACAGCTCCTTTTCTAGCAAGACCAGAGTTCTTCTTCTTCAAAAAGATTCTTTCTGATTTCTTGTTCACTGATAACAGAATTATGTAGTGAATCCATAAATGCTAATCAATAATGTCAGCAAATGTTTGTGCTAAGTAATAAAGACCGAATGATGCTAAGAAGTCAGGATTTTGCAGTTTTTTTTATCCATCTTTTTAAACTTCACCAGGCTGTCCACCTTGATTATTCAGGGAGGCAATTTGTTCAAGTGGTTAGCAATAAATACTCAGACCATATTTAACTTCAGTAGTAGGGAAAATCATGGAGGCAATGATCAAGGGTGGAATTCTGAAGATTGTTGTTGTTATTTGGTTTTTAGGAGCATTAGCAACTAAGGCCATATTGCTCCGGAGATATGCAGTGGTCATCCCTGACCTTTCCGCATCCTCTGTATTTGGTGATCACGGGCTCGAACCCCGGTCTAATCAAGAAGCGTGTGCTAAGCACTGCTGCTCCTGCCTACGGAATTCTGAAGGATACTCAGCATGGTTTTGTAAAGGGAAAATCATGTTTAACAAATCTGGTTAGCTATTTTAACAGGGTCACTCATGAGCTGGATTTAGGGAATAATTTTGACATTGTTTATTTGGATTTCAGCAAAGCATTTCACTTAGTCCCACATGAGTGGTTACTTTATACGCTGGAACAGGTTGAAATCACAGGGAAAATCCTCAGATGGATAGCAGGATCGCTTCAGCGTAGGAGACAGAGGGTTGTGATAAACAGTTATTCCTCAGATTGGATTGATGTAAGAAGTGGGGTTCCCTAAGGATCAGTATTAGGACCACTGTTGTTTTTGATTTTCATAAATGACATCGATGAAGGGATAGAGGGACTGATGTCTAAATTTGAAGATGATGTAAAGATTCGTAGAGTAGTTAATGATCACCGCCAAGCAGAGCTTCTTCAGAGTGACCTAGACAGGCTTCAAGGATGGTCAGTAAAATAGTAGTTATGCTTTAATCCAGAAAAGTGTAAGGTATTACACCTGGGAAACAGTAACCCCAAAATAATTTATACACTTGGTGGAGTTGAATAAAGCCAGTAGTGGAGGAAAGGGATTTGGGTGTTACGATATGGTCAGACATGAAGTTCTCTGAGCATTGTAGACAGGTTGCAAGGAAGGCCCGTGGTGTCCTATCGAAGATTTATCGAACATTTGCTATAGACACTTGGAATACTGTGTTCAAGTATGGAGACCGCACCTAAAGAAAGACAGTGAGCTTCTTGAAAGGGTCCAAAGATGAGCAACTCACCTGTTGAGATCGCCAAAAGGGCATCCATATGAGGAAAGACTTCAAATATGTGGGTTGCAGAGCTTGGAAACTAGGCACCTTGGAGGAGACTTGATTGAGGTGTTTAAGGCTCTGAGAGGCATAAGAAAAATGAATGAGGACGAAATTTTCATAGTTATAAATGATTCTAGAACTAGGGGCCATAAATTCAAGTTAGGAGGGGGGGGAGATGTTTAGACTGGATTGCAGGAAATTTTATTTTAGCCAGCAAGTTATAAATTACTGGAATCAATTACCTACAGGAGGAGGGTAACGCATAGGTTGTCTATTTCCTTTTCTTTTATTAATTATTTATTTTTAAAAAAATTTGTTATTATTATTTTATTCTTTTTAGCTGGTGCAGCATAAGCCATAGGCTTCCTTGCATAATGTAGCCATTTCTAATACTAATACCACATGTAAACTTTCTGAGGTCCAGTACATTAGACTGCTTCAACAGTTTATATTTATACTCAGTGGTTTTGTCTCTTATTTCAATGTGAAAATTAAAACAACCATTCATTCTCCTCTTCCTTCTACCAACCACAGGCAGACTATCCTGATAAAAAGGTCCTTCAAAAACCTTGTGGAGTTACTCAAGCCTAGAGTTAATTAATTAGATTCATATCAAACAAATGCATCTACAATTTTAATATAAAACCCTGTATCATTTCTTCAATGTCATTTAAGAAAATCAGGAACAACAGTGATCCCAATACCAATCTTTGAGAGAAAAAAAAAAGGAATTATTTCAGGTTGGGCTAACGTAAGAAGTGAGACTCCTGTTTTATATGTTAGCCAAATCTGAAGAGTAACCATTAATCACAACCCTATATCTCTCTTGCCCTTGAGCCACTAAGTGACCTGTCTAAGAATCTTTCCTGTGATTTAACTCATTCCAACTTATACAGTAACCACTTCTGTAAGACTGAGTCTAGGATCACTGAGAACACCACACCACTTGTAAAACTTAAATTCATAAATTTTACAATGCTAAAAATATATCTATATATTTCCTCCAAACTTACTTTAACTTACTCCAATGAACCATGAATTTTATTTTAGCCAGCAAATTCTTAATTACTTGAAAAAGAAATAAGAATTCAGAACTACTGTATACACATAAACTAAAATAACATTTTAGTTTATAGTCATTGTTAAAAAACAATAATTTTCAACTTTTCCTATGAGAATCAGATTATGTTTACATAATTTAAAATGAAATAACTTACTTTGTTCGTGTTCTTCCTCCTCCTCTTCACTAGATTCTAGGATATCACTACAACATGAAGTGTAGCAAATTATACTTAACAAACCCAAAGGAAGACCAAGCAAAACAGCAGTTAAGACAGGATTTCCTTTCCACATGCCCTGATAGAAATTAAGCAATAATAAAATATATTCCTTTTAAAATTATTCTATTAAATATATACACTGTGTTTCCAAAAGTATTGAAGCATTTTCCTAATACTTTTGAATAACAAATACATTTTATGTAAATGTAAGGGCAGTTTAGCAGCACAGAATTATATTCAAAACTACAAAAGTTGACCTTCAAGTAACTTCTACTACACATATGAATTTTCAAATTTTTATAAGTATCATTTAGAAATCTGAAAGAGATAGCATGTATAAGAAAGCAGATCCACTATGTTCAAAGAAAAATCAAAAGAAATGGCTTGTTCAATCAAAAAAAAATCCAGAAATTAGAAAATAACTATTGCTAAGTTATTACTACATAACTTAGATAAAATTACATTAAATATAAAAAACTATTTTGGTTGCACTTTTTTTGGTAGTTGCTGGTGCATCGGCTTCTGTGGCCATAATGCACCTCCCAAGGTTTTGCAGTACTTTGATCCAAGCCCAAGGCAGGATTCGAACCCGCGACCTTTGGGTTGCCAGGCAGGCACTTTACCCACCCGGCTGGCTGGTTCCACTTAGGTTTTGCTGCTAGCAGACATTTAACTGCTATAAATATATAAACACTGGTGCTAGTAGTACAAAAAACAACAGAATAAACTTTGTTTCCAAATGATGGCATTGCACTACTCTTAAACAAGTTGCATCCCCAAAAGGGTAACTTTCCATCGTTTTCGAGACCTACTGTTCTCTTCCGAGATAATTCCCCTAACAAAACAAAGAAAATGAGACTATATGAGCAAGTCACTGTGAAGGTTTATAATGAAGTTTTATTTTATATATACAGGATAAGAATGGAGAGTATAATTAAAAAAAAAAAAATCTGGGAGGGAGCAACTTTTGCAACAACAAGACCACTAATATGGGAAAATACTATTTCGGTATAGGACAATAGTGAATGTTATGTAATATGACTAATATCATAGTGTAGTTTTCCAACTCAGCCTTCCTCATTTTTTTTTTTTTTTTTACCTATAATTTTATTTTGAATAACCATTGTCTCATGTAAGTGGTAACATAACTCCCATTCACTCTGTATTTCAATCATATGAAATACCAAAGGAGAATAAAAAATGTTTTATCTTTCTGGCATATTACTTGTTGGAATTAACCTTCATTACCTCTTAGGAGTACACAATTTAGCACATTATTTGGATACAAAAAGATGTTTTGGATGAACTATCTGATGAACAAATAAAAACATCTGATTCCAATTCAGACCAAAGCAAAAATATAAAAAAAAAAAAAAAAAGTGCACTGAAGAATAAAATAGATCAGATGCAAATAGTTTTTTTAAGATGTTTGTGCTGACCTAAATAGCTAACACCATAATCTCCAAATTCTTAAAAAGAAAACTTATATAGCAAAGTACATGACTGCTTTCTTTACATTTCTGGAAGTCCATTAGAATTCAATTTTTGTAGAAAACAGCTGACATTCCAAAACAGGGAATATATACAGAGAAACAAATAAATACACTTCTTGCATCAAATGTGGATTCAAATGAAAGAATAATGATTATTACACACAAATGCTGAAATCAGTCATATTATCTTTTTGCTGTTGTTTACGCAGCAAGGTGTGTAGGTTGTTGTTGTTTGTTGTTTATTTGGTTTTTAGGAGCATTAGCAACTAAGGCTATATTGCTCCGGGATATGCGGTGGTTATTCCCTGACCTTTCCGCATCCTCCGTATTTAGTGGTGACGGGCTCGAACCCCGGTCTAATCAAGAAGTATGTGCTACGCACTGCTGCTCCTTCCCACCTGGCTACGGAGGCGCCTAGGTGTGTAGGTAACGTAAACATACAGGAGAACCTCATGAATGTGACATCTTGGGATATGGATCTGTATTTCAATAATCTATCATGTATATGGACATGCCAGATTATTGGAAGTTATGTACAAAGCTTAAGTATTCTGAGATAATTTGTATTATGTATGTATGCTATACTTAGCAAGTTGAGGTGAGTTGATGTCATAATTTAATGCAGTCACATGATCACAGAAACAAAATATTAATTTTACTGATGTGTATTTGGGAGATCTTTCTATTGCATAAAATAATAATTATTTTTTTTAAGTAATCAGCACTGATCCCTATAATCTCCACAGAGTGACAACTGCCAGCATTAAGCCAAAATATGAACCTGCACTGGCACGCTCACCCAGAGAACAGCACACTTAACTAACAAATAAAGATCATGGGTTTGAAGTTTGAATTCCACATCTGGTATGGCTGATGTGATTGTCCAATATTTTTTTTTGTATGAGATAATATAAATGATGAGATATAATTTTAGTAATTTAATTGCCTTAAAAGATAAATACACACTACTGCGCTATTAAGTACTATACCGTGAACTAGTGCTGAATGTCTCTCAATTTTATATGTAGCAAATACATAGTAACAATGATATACAGCCTAGGAAATATGTAAAACAAAAAGAAACTGATGTTTGGAAATTATTAACAGAACATAATGCATAAATTTGGTACATGCAATGCTTTTTGATAAATTTGGTCAGCTTATTTCCCTCTGCCCTTGAATAGTCCAGTACTCTTGAAGATATACTAAAAAAAAAAAAAAATGGATTTTTGAGGTTCTACTCTATTAAAAAAGGAATAAAGCACTTTTAACTAGGGGCATACTGCCAATTTTCAGCTAAGGGTCATTCCCCGTTAAAAGTCTTGTTGAATTTTATCAATTTTTTTTTAACAAAGGACTTAGATAATTCCCCTCCTATATACATTTGATTTTAACCATTATGAGATTTAAATATATATTCAATTCCAGCAAGAAATCATATACACAAGAAAATCAGATGTTTTGTGGCATGCCCCTATTACTTCATCAGTAACTGCTGTCATTGTTATTACACTGTTTCAAAGAACAGAATGGGCAAAAATTTGACATACGTGACCACATATCATCAGTGAAGGAACAAGTGAGTAGAAGGGGTGCAGCGATGTCTGTGGAAGGTGCCGGGCATAAGCCCACCTGGAGCTGCCGCTGATGCAGATCTTAGTGTATTAGTATTAGTATTAGTAACGGCCGCATGGTGCAAGAACGCCTATGGCTTATGCTGCACCAGCCAAAAAAAAAAAAAAAAAAAAATCCGAACAAAACAATGATAAAAACAAAAAATAAATAAATAACTAAATAATAATAATTAATAAATAAAAAAAATAAAATAAAAAATAAATAAAAAGGAAATTAAACCTATCGTCCTATGCGCTTCCCTTACCCGAAAGTACTATCCAGATGACCTTTGAATTTCCCCAAACTGTCGGCCTCTACCACCCATGAAGGCAACTTATTCCAGTAATTTATAACTCGCTGGCTAAAATAAAACTTCCTGCAGTCCAATCTAAACATTTCCCCCCGTAACTTGAATTTATGTCCCCTAGTTCTAGCATCATTTATAATCTTGAAAATTTTGTCCTCATTCATTATACTGATGCCTCTCAGAGCCTTAAACACCTCAATCAAATCTCCTCTAAGGTGTCTAGTTTCCAAACTCTGCAACCCACATATTCGAAGTCTTTCTTCATAAGGATGCCCTTTTGCTGATCTCACCAGGTGAGTTACCCTTCTTTACACCCTTTCAAGAAGCTCGATGTCTTTCTTCAGGTGCGGTCTCCATACTTGAACACAGTATTCCAAGTGTGGTCTAACATAAGCCTTATATAATGGGATTATCACGTCCCTATCTCTACTTGCAAAAGTTCGATAGATCATCGATAGGACACCATGGGCCTTCCTTGCAACCTGTCTACAATGCTCAGAGAACTTCATGTCTGACTGTATCGTAACACCCAAGTCCCTTTCCTCCAGTACTGGGTTTAGTTGAACTCCACCAAGTGAATACGTTTTTTTGGGATTACTGTTTCCCAAGTGTAATACCTTACATTTTGTTGGATTAAAGCACAGCTGCCATTTTTCTGACCATTCCTGAAGTCTATCTAGGTCTCTCTGAAGAAGCTCAGCTTGACAGTGATCATTAACTACTCTACCAATTTTAACATCATCTGCAAATTTAGACATCACGCCCTCTATCCCTTCATCAATGTCGTTTATGAAAATTAAAAACAACAGTGGTCCTAATACTGATCCTTGGGGAACCCCACTTCTTACATCAACCCAATCTGAGGAATAGCCATTTATCACAACCCTCTGCCTCCTGCCCTGAAGCCATCCTTCTATCCATCTAAGGATTTTCCCAGTGATTCCAACCTGTTCCAGCTTATAAAGCAACCGCTCATGTGGGACCGAGTCAAAAGCTTTGCTGAAATCTAAATAAACAATGTCAAAATTATTCCCTAAATCCAGCTCGTGAGTGACCCTTTCGAAATAGCGAACCAGATTTGTTAAACATGATTTTCCCTTTACAAAACCATGCTGAGTATCCTTGAGAATTTCAATTTGATCCAAATGATCCTGAATTCCACCCTTGATCATTGCCTCCATGATTTTCCCTACTACTGAAGTCAGACTGACAGGTCGATAATTTCCAACTTCACTTTTAGAGCCACCCTTATGTATGGGAGATACATTTGCACTTTTCCAATCCAAGGGAATCTCCCCAGAGTCTAATGATGCTCGCATAATTAGCCTCAATGGTTCAATGCACTCGCTTGCCACCTCTCTTAAGATTATAGGGTATATCCCATCAACTCCAGGAGCTTTACTAGTCTGTAGGCTCGAAAGTTTTTTCATTAAATAATCTTGCGAAATTTCAATATCATTAATTACATATTTTTTAACTTCGCTCCCACAATTTCCCTTTGCCACAAAAGGCTTTTCATTTGTAAATATCGATGCGAAATAACTGTTGAGTTCATCTGCAACGGCAGCTGGTGTATTTATTACTATCCCCTTTCCCTTACGTAAAGGTCCGATCTGGTTTGTCCTGCTCTTCTTGGCATTTATATATGTGAAGAATTCTTTATCCGCCCTCTTTGCTCTGTTTGCTAGTGATTTCTCATAAACTGCCTTTGCCTGTCGAACCTTTTCTGTGGCTCTATTACACATCACCTTGTAGCTGTTATAGGCTTCAGTACTTTTTATTGCTCTGTAATCTTTCCATGCCACCTTTTTCTGCTCAAGTAATGCGGCAACTTCACTATTCATCCAACTTGGAACCCTTCTCGTGGAGTATTTTTTTAATGGTATATACGCATTCAAGGCATCTGTGATTAATGTTTTAAAAGTGTACCACAGTTCAATTGTATTCATTCTCTGCGCGATATCTACCCAGTTAATAGAGGCCATGTAGTACCTTAAGGCATCGTAATTTCCTTTTCTGAAATTAAAACCCATTCCTTTGCCTTTTACTTCTGCTACCTCTCTCGTCATCATCCACCGTAGAACTCCGTGATCACTTCCTGCTACTGGTTCCTCTACTGTCAGCCCTGTTATGTCATCTGATTCATGTGTGATGATGAGGTCTAGGATATTCTTTTCTCTAGTACTTTCCCTGACATGTTGATACAAATAACAGTCATCTAGTTGATTTAAAAATTTTGTTCTCCATTTCGAGTTTCCTTCCCATTTACTCCAATCAATTAGAGGCAAATTGAAATCACCCATAATAAGACATTGACGCTTACTTGCCCATTCCATTTGCATGTAGAGGCTTTTGTCATAATCGTCACAATCACCTGGTCTGTAGATTACTCCTACTCGCATTATACCTTTGTTTCCAACTATCTCACACCATACAGACTCTATACTAGCATGTGAAATGTCTGAATCCGGGAAAGCTATCGTCGCACTCAGGCTGCTTCTGATAAGAAGCATTACCCCACCACCCCTTCTATCTAACCTATCCTTCCTAAATACATTATACAAGCCGTACTGAAACTCATCATCCCCAATTTTCGGGTGGCACCACGTCTCTGTAAGCCCTATTATGTCCGCATTACTTGTTTTAACCAGCAGTTCGAATTCGCTCATTTTATTGACGACACTTCTAACGTTACTGTATAAACAATTAAGATTTACTGTTCTTGTATATTTAACAACCCTAACACAACCCTTGAAGTTTTTTAGGCTCTCTTCCCTGATATTAGCTACCCGCTCACATGAAACGTCTTTGCCCCCAGAACATCTAGATAATACGTCCAGTTGGGGTAACAGATAAGAACTCTTAAGGTATGTGCAAGAGTTACATTGACCAATATTATCAGATAAACGCGTGTCAGTATTACCCACATCCCCCCTAACTAGCAGTTTCCCTGAACCTTTAAGGTATCCTCGATAATACTGGCAAAAACTTTTGCACCACCTTTGTTTAAGTGTATCCCGTCTCTACAAAACAAATTCCTTCTACCTACAAGTGTGGGCCATGCTGATAGAAATTTACCCCCTAAAGCCTTGCAGATTCCTTCAAGTCTTGAGTTAATCCACAAGGCTCTTAACATATAATCCCTCCTATCGTGTCTGGGCAGAATTGCAGACACATAGACATTGTGGCCTAGCTCGCGACATTTCCTCAGCATGGTCCTGTATTTTTCCAACAAATCGTCAGATCGCGTACGTTTAATGTCATTTGTCCCCACATGAATAATAATATTTTCTTTACCCCCTTTAAAATCTGACAATCTGTTGGTGACATCATCAATAGTTTCTCCCGGCAGACATACCCTGGTTCTCCTCCACCTAGTGGTAGTAGCAAGACTTGTATTGTGCCAAATTGAAAATTTAAATTTATAATAATGTATTTTCTATTACTCTATATATATATTATTTCTCTTTTTTTTTTTTTTTTTCAGAATAAATTAATGTTACTATGTAATAAGAAATAGTAAAAATAACTTTACATAAAAATAACACATACAAATAATGTCTCCTTAACCATGCATGCTCTGATATGCTCCAGTCTCTGTTGTGATCCACCACAAGGATTTTTAAACAGTCCACAACTGAAAACTTCAGTTTCCATTATATTGCTGCTCTGAACAATAAACTCAAGGCTTCATTAGAAAACAAAATGTGATCTTTTATATAATTTAATTTCTGCCTTAAGATCTCTATAACAATACATTTTCCACAGTATACACCTACAGTCATCTGTGGTGCAAAAATCAGGGTTGAAGCCACTTTGATTTCACTTCAACCTACACTGAAATGACTAGCAAATCCATATATCATATCCACTTCGGATATGATAAATGGATGTCCCAGTATTCTGGGATATTTGCCAATTTTGAATAGTTGATTAGGGTGTACCAAGTCATCCTAATATACTATTTGAAATCATCTAGAATGGTGACAGATTCCTTCCAATGACAATACTTGACTGGATTCTTCATTTTGAACAATCGCTATGTACAGGAAATCTATCACTGAACTGATGCCAAGTAAGAGAGTGCAACATTTACTCTCTTACTTGGTCTTACTGGGTTAATGATATATATCATTAATGATATATATCATTAACCCAGTGACAAAAGTGTATATCCAAAAAAGTGCTATACCATCTATTAAATATAAATAAAAAATTATCTATCAGAATGATGCTGATGTCAATTTCAGTATTCCTCAATTATTTGTGTTTTCTTTTGATCTGCACTACTAATTGTTTTATTAATGGAGAAGTTTGACCATAAACAAGTAAAATAACACATTTTCTTTACACCTAATGTATGCAATTATTAAAAATATAAATTTAAAATCAGCAGGGGTCTTTCTGTCCAATTCTAGCAGCATGCCTTCATCACATGCTTTAGGAGCAGCTCAAATTGTTGACATGTGCTGGCTTAAGTAAACAAATTTAATGGCAAATACCAAATTATTTGATTGTTTTGGAAAAAGAGAAAAGTGTTGACAAAAGCAACTTGAGTACCAATATCAAAGGATGCATTAATTTCATTTTTACAAGTGATACTGTCTGCTATTCTTAATAGTGCAAGCTTTTAGCAATGCACTCTTCTTCCTATAGCAAAAATTGATGCCATATCCAAAGAAGGAAGGAAAGTTTGAACAAGAACATGTATCCCCAAGAGTTTTATTTTAAAAAAATATTTAAAATAAATTTTCAATATAAAAAAAAATGGATTGTTCACAGTTGTGTTCATAACATTAGACAACAAAAAAAATAATAATAAAAAATTTCTGTCTCCCCACAGCAAAAGTGCAGATTCTGAAGGAAATTGATCCAATGATTCCAAATATAGCAAAATTATGTCTCTTTCGCATTTTCATTGAAAAATATACTGAAATTTTAGTAGCTTAATGAATGACCAATTTCAAATATCATACAATAACATATGCTGTCTTAAAATTGAGTCTTATTCATTTTAAAATACTTTAAAGAAACACAATGTATTACATACAATCTATTTCCTTAGAAATATTTGTTACTCAAGAGAGTTTTTTTTTTGCACATTTTGCTTTCCCTCTTAAGACAATGCTAGTAATTTCCCATCACGGAAGCATCGAGCAACCTTTGTACCATTTTCCATTATACATATGCTCTGATTAAAGTGTTCTAATCTTACATCTTCCCTTACTAAACTTACATCTTCAAAATTCTGAGGAAAAAGCTTAGTGGAAATGAAGAAAATGAATTTTCAAAGGCTTTTGAAAACACTACAGTAAAGTTTACAACAGAGATTCTTAATTATCTTCTTTGAATAAATCCATGCGCAACTATTTCAAATGATTTCTAACCTGCTAGTTTAGCTTTGTTTCAAATACATCATCTCTATGCAGCTTATTTGAACCCAATGAAAATTCCTTTTTTCAGATTTGCATCTGTTTAAACCAGGAAACACTTTCCTTATGTAGGAAATCCTAATTAACAAAATTTAGACTTAAACAGAGTTTAATTAACAAAATTCTTCATTAATTCAAGCTTTACATATAAAGGTGGAGAAGAACCTTTCTCCTCAGGAAAAATTCCTCCCTCTTTTCTTATTCTTGCACAATATAATGTTTTTATATCCCACAAATAAGGAAAAGACCTGTATTTTGTCAAACCACCCTGCAGTGATTAATCAAATTAGATTAACTTAAGATCACTACATACATTCCAAGTGCTCATAGTATTTTATTTGCACTCAGGATCTTAGACATATTTTCATATATTTCTTTCAAGCCAACAGCATGAAGAAGAGGAACTGAAGGAGATGGTTTATGCATGGGTACTGCACATACATCACATAGTATGAAGCATCATTTAATTATATCTCATATTGTGAGTCAACCTTCACAACAAGTGGCTGAGGTATTGTACTGCTTTGAATAAGTAATGCTTCATCAGTGGAGAAGACTAATGTTACTTATTCTCGGCAGATACCACCACCCAGGAGAGGGTTCATGCATGGGTACTGCCCATACATCATTTCTACTACCCAGGTAGTGTGAATGCATCGTTTAATTATAACTCATATTGGGTGGTGGTATCTGCCGAGAATAAGTAACATTAGTCTTCTCCACTGGTGAAGTGTTACTTATTCAAAGCAGTGCAATAGGCCACTGCTTTGAATAAGTAACAGGCCACTAATTGTGAAGGTTGATTCACAATATGAGATATAATTAAATGATGCATTCATACTAATTCATACTACCTAGGTAGTAGAAATGATGTATGTGCAGTACCTATGCATAAACAATCTCCTTCATACCCTTATCATTCAGCCAAGAGGAACTGATAAGAATGCATTTTTATTGTGCAACAAAAGTGCTTTTAAACTTAATTTTGAGGCATCATTAAATACATTGTGCTGCCACTTTATTAGGTACACCTACCTAGTAGCATGTTGAGCCTCCTTTAGCCTTCAAAACAGCCTGAATTCATCTAGGCATGGATTGAACAAGATGCTGAAAACGTTGTGCAGGAATGGAGTACCATGCAGACATGAGTGTGTCAACCAGTTCCTTGAGATTCGACGGAGGTGTAGGCCTGCAGCGAACAGCACTTTCCAGCTCATCCCAAAGATGTTCAATAGGATTGAGATCCACGGACAAAGCGGGCCACTGCAGCAAAGAAAAGTCATTGTCATGTTCCTGGAACCATTCCATAGTGATTCGGGCTTTGTGCACCAGTGCATTATCCTGCTGGAAGTAACCACCTGACTGAGGATAAACTGTCAATACAAACGGATGCACTTGGTCAACAACGATGTTTAGGTACGATGTGGCATTCAGACGTGTATCTATGGGTATCAATGGACCCAACGTGTGCCAAGAAAACATTTCCCACACATAACACTGCCCCCACCACCTTCCACAGTAGTCGTCAGACATGATGGGTCCATGGATTTGTATTGTTTTCGCCAAATTTGAACCTTCCGTCTACATGGTGCACCAGAAACTTTGACTCATCAGACCAAGCAACTGTTTTCCAAACCTCAATAGTCCAGTGCTGGTGTTGCTGTGCCCACAGGAGGCGTGCTCTCTTGTTCTTCATTGATAACAAATGTACGCAATGTGGTTGTCGGCTGTTGTAACCCATTCGCGACAAAGTGTGACTAGTGGTCCGTTGCGATAATTTGTTTTGCGCACCAAGGTTGTATTCTGAGGTGATGTGTGACATTGTGGTCCATCTGTTTGCTTGCACAATTCTAGCCATCCTCCTCTGACCTCTCTCATCAACATGCGATTTGCTTCCACAGGAGTGCCGTTGAGAGGATGTTTTCTGTTTATTGCACTATTCTCGATACACCCTTGAAACTGTGGTGCATGAAAAGTTCAGGAGAACTGCTGTTTCAGAGATGCTTTGTCCAACACGTCTTGCACCTACTGTCATGCCACGTTCAAAGTCCATTAAATCACTCCCTTTCTCCATTCTTGCTACTGTTTGTACGCTTAACTGATATTAGAAAGGTTATTCTGCTGCATTTATATCCACAACTGTAGTCATGTGACTTGCAACGTTGTGGAACAAATCATTTGTGTGCACAGTACGGGTGTACCTAATAAAGTGGCAGCACAGTGTATATGCCATTCATTAGGATTGCGTTCATTGCCCAGTTTGCTCAAAAGACCACAAACATTTTTAAAGAAACACTTACCACCTTCCATAAAGAAATATTTTGATCGTGAAGTTTTCAGTATACTGTAATTTTAGTTGTAATGTTCCTGCTTCAAGTAACTTCCACTGTTGTAACCTAGAACCAAGGAGTTCTGCTTGCTCTTTAGATAAGTTCAAAAAATGAACCAAGTGTTGTTCAACTATTCCTTAATTAAGTGTGGCATATTATAATTTTCTTGCTGGTAGTATAAATCTGTTGAAGTGGATGGTTTAACAAAGTCTGTAACACAAGAATTTTCACTATATTCATCACTGCTTCCATAATCCCATGATTTTGGAGATTTGGTATTAGTAGGTCTTTGCTATGTAGAACAGGTGATGTGTCAGGATATTTTATGCTGTGCTTGCTTTTTCTGGACATCCCTGATATTTTTTATTATGAGGACACAGCAATTATGAATATTGTTGGGTAGCTTGCAAAACACCATAGGAAGAGCAAAATATACTTTTAATTTTTCCCAGTTATTCACATTCTCAGATTTGTGGTGCAGGTAATGCAGCACATATGTGGAGCCCCAAGTTTTGTCTTGATCATTAATCTTGCAACCAAAGTAAAAAGAATATGCATGTTCAGTAGTACTGTAGATTTTCTTCCCCAGAATTTTTTGTTGTAAACCGTCTAAACGTGCAGCAGAAATTGTTGGGGTGATTGAGACACTTCCTTTACTTTTGCTTAAACATTTTAATAATACATGCTAACAAAACACAGAAGAAACAAACAACATGCAATACATACGCAGATAAACTGTACATGTACTCACACTACAATTACTTTTCTGTTACTCAAAGAGAGAGAGAGAGAGAGAGAGAGAGAGAGAGAGAGAGAGAGATGGAGGCAGATGGATAAGGTTGAACACATTAACCCCCCAACACCTGTGAGCACATGCAAACATTATTATTTGTAGAAAAAACAACAAATCAATGTCATATCTACTTTCTTAAATTGTAGTAAGATATGTGTATTATGGATAAACACATTAAGTAACTGTGATACGACATGAAATTTTAAGAATTATTTTCAAAATCTATGCATAAAAATTGAATAGTTTGAAAATATAGAGTGGTGACAAAAAGTAAACAATCTGAATTACTTCTTCCAGTAAAAGATTTTAAAAAAGTAGAACTTGGTAGAGAAGTGATAAATATACACTTATTGTAATCTTAGTTTTTGTTCAAGAACGATATTTTTTTCACTAACAAATTACACTGCATTATTGTTCTTACATACAAATATTGTATCAGAACTGCTATCATAAAGATTTAAACATTTTCAAAATTTTATCAGGTATTGCGATTTTCTTAGTATAACACTGTATAATATATTATATAGAACTAAGAAATTTATACATACAGCGAGGGATGTCTTTGCTTCAAAATATGCTCGATATATCCTGTAGAAATAAGTGTCACCACCATAAGCCTAAAATAAATTTGTGAGTTATTAAAAAAAGTTTGGTACTACAAATGATTAAGAAAAACTAATATAAGTTTTAAATTCCAAATTTGTTTATTTAAATCTGTTCATTATATTCCAAGGTCATCTACAATCATCAATAATCATAGATAATCTTAAAATTAATTATAACTTTCAGTAACTGGGTGCACATCAAGGATTTTTGTCCAGACCAGCAAACTTGCTGGTGTTTTTAATACGCACCAAGTATTATTCTTTATAGCAAATACAAAAGTACAAAATATATTTATTAATCTACAGTTATCAGCAGTATGCTGGTTCCAGGAGGATACTGCAGCAGATTTTGCCCTGTGTAAAAATGATAGTCAAATAACAGCTTTATTATTTAGACATGGCTATTAATCTAACAAGAGACAAGCCTAGCAGATTTGCTGCCATACTTTTGGTAGATTTCACAGGCACTGTAGTTCTGCTGACTAGTAAATTGGCATATTAGCAAAGACTATTCATGTATCACGTATCAGAAATGCACATGGCATCACCAATACACACAGACATAATAATTGTTTAAAATTAGTGTTTATTTTTTAGCATTTCTTTTTTTTTATGAAACTCCAAACATAAAAGGTATCAGAACTTACATAACTTAGTAACATAGATGAGTGAAGACTGAGAAGACAAAAGATTGATATTAAATTGAATTTATATAGAATGCAATTTTCATAAATACATGTGAAGGAAGGTTGCTGCAGAAAACAGAAGTATAAGGGACTTATCAGGGAGAGGATAAATTGGTTCTCTGAATTTCTGGTTTGAAAGTGAATGAATGAACTTATTCAGAGAAGTTTGGAAGAGAATGGGAGAATTACAGATGCCAATTCAGAATGGTGACCACAAAAGTATTTATTATTTATTTATTTATTAGATTTGTTTATTGCTCTGCTCAAGAGTCATCCCCTAAGCGACAGTAAGCTGGGGGGGGGGGGATGATATTTACATTCAAAGGTTAAGGCAGGGACGTGTGTCTGAGATTACATTGAGCACATGTATGCTTAATCTGAACGGTGCAGAATTTACAGTTTTTATTTTACATACAGGCAACCCCAACATAACATGGTACTTCTACAACACGGTTTCACTCTAACACAATTGATAAATTGCGGCAATCCTCACAACACGGTACTTATATAATACAGTTTCACTCTAACACGGTTTGAGAATTGCAGGAAATCTCGTATAATACGGTATTTTTGTGCTGGGAAAATCCTACTATTATGCTAATATAGTACCAATAAGCAAGGCGGTGGTATTGCACTGGTTGATAAGAGTCATCTTATCAGGAGAGACTGCTTCTACAGGGATGGGATACACTTAAATAGAAAGGGTGCAAGAATGTTTGCTGATGCTATCGAGGCAATGTTAGGTGGGTCGGAAAACTGCTAGATTGGGGGGATACAAGGACTAATACATTAACAGTAGCCACTGGCAGAGGTGAAAGTGATTCTTGCACTGCTTCTATTGGAATGAGCCGCAGCCTGGAAAATAAGATGCAGGATATTTCAGAGACTGCTGGGAATCATTGGGGTACAAGTAAACACATGGGTTGTGTTAGGGTAGCTAAGAAAAAGAACAGGTGCATGTATACTTGTGTGTACACCAATGCTAGGAGTTTAGTAAATAAATTTGATGAATTTGAGGTATTGCTCAAAACATCAAAGGCAGATATTGTGGGGATTTCAGAGACGTGGTGTCACACAGATATAAGAAATGCAGAACTGGAATTTGGGGAGTACAATGTGTACAGAAAGGATAGACAGGATAGGAAGGGAGGAGGGGTTATGCTATTAATTAAGAAACACATAAAATCCAAGGAAGTGAAGCCAGTCGACATCGCTGGACAGTGCAGTGTCGAGTCAGTTTGGTGTGACATAAGCATTGGGAGATCAAAATTGAGAGTAGGAGTGTGCTATAGGCCTAATGACTCTGATGAGTATAATAAGAAACTGTTCGGAGAAATAGAGTGGGCCAGTAAATCAGAGAGTCTTATAATGGGGGATTTTAATTTCCCAGATATTGACTGGAATTTGGAGGCTGGTCACTCACACAGTAGCAAGGCTTTTGTGGATTTATTGGATGATTGTTTTCTACATCAGCATGTTCGGGAGGCAACTAGAGGGAGTAATACTCTTGATTTGATTATCAGTAGTGATTCTTCATGCATTAAGAATCTGCAGATAAATGAACCACTTGGTGGCAGTGATCACAGTGTGCTGAAGTGGGAGTTACTCAAAGAGGTAACTACCATTAGGGGTAAAGGGAAGGGGTATTGCTTTCGTAAAGGCGACTACAATGGACTGAGACAGTATTTAAATTCTATACAGTGGGATCAACTGATGATATTGCCAACAGCAAATTCAAAATGGGAAGCATTCAAAGAACTTATCGTGGAAGCTACTAGGCTTTACATACCAACTAAGAAATATTGTTCAAGGTTTAGGCCTAAATGGTTGTCAGATGAACTAATGAGGCATATGGCAGAGAAGAAAAATGCATGGGATACATACAAATTAACACGTGACACGGATGCCTATGATAGATACAAGTTGATCTGTAACCAAGTTACAAAGGAGGTTAGGCAGGCGAAGGCAGATTACGAGAGATCCTTGGCAAGGGATGCGAAGAAAAACAGCAAAGAGTTCTTTACTTATGTAAACTCTAGAAGGAAGGGGATGAATCAGATTGGTCCACTTGAGATCGATGGGTCAACTGTTGATGACCCTGCTCGGGTAGCTAACAAACTAAATGAATATTTTGCATCGACATTCACACATGAGGAGTTATTCAGCGAGGGGAATGCCAGAGGTGTATTCAACTCTAGCAGTAAGCTAGAGAATCTTGTAATAACTGAGAGCAAAGTGGAGGAGAAATTGTTGAAGATAAACACAAGAAAGGCACCTGGGGTGGATGGGATCTATCCAGTTATATTAAAGGAGGCAGCAAAGGAGGTAAGCAAACCCTTAGCCATAATTATGAGAGCTTCCTTGGACTCAGGGGAGCTACCCATTGACTGGAGATGTGCAAATGTGACCCCAATTCACAAAGGGGGATCAAAGGCTGACACAAGTAATTATAGACCTGTGAGTTTAACTTCTGTTCCCGGAAAATTAATGGAGGCACTGGTGAAAGAAGCACTGCAGGATCATCTAGACAAGACTTCAGTTATAGCTAGGACACAGCATGGTTTTGTTAAGGGGAAGTCTTGCCTGACCAATTTGATTGGATACTATGATGCAGTCACAAAAGAACTGGATGCAGGGAATAACTTTGATATTATATACTTGGATCTTAGAAAGGCTTTTGATACTGTTGCACATGGAAGACTGCTGCACAAATTGGAGCAGTGTGGCATTGGAGGCAAGTTGCTGCTATGGATAAAGGGGTGGTTGAGGGGGAGAAGACAGAGAGTGGTAATCAATGGACACTGCTCATCGTGGACTAATGTTATTAGTGGAGTCCCTCAGGGTTCAGTATTGGGGCCTTTATTGTTTTCTGTATTTATAAATGATATTGATGATGGTATATCAGGCTTAATGTCCAAGTTTGCAGACGATACGAAGGTTGGCAGGGTTGTCAAGGACACTACTGACACTATGCTGCTGCAACAGGATTTGGAAAGGTTGAGCAGATGGGCTTCGAGGTGGCAAATGAAGTTTAACATTGACAAATGTAAAGTACTACATATGGGAAACAGCAACCCCAGAGCAACGTATCAACTCTGTGGTACTACACTGACAGTGGTAGAGAATGAAAGGGACCTGGGGGTGGTGGTGCAGGCAGATATGAAGTTCTCTGAGCAGTGCAGACGAGCTGCAAGAGTAGCTCATGGTGTATTGTCAATGATATATAGGAATTTTTCTAGCAGGGATAAGGAGGTGATTATTCCCTTGTATAAGGCAATGGTCAGGCCACACCTAGAGTACTGTATACAGGCCTGGAGGCCTCATTTCAGGAAGGATGTAGAGCTGCTGGAACGAGTACAGAGAAGGGCAACTAGATTGGTGAATGGGACAAAGGGGTTCTCTTACGAAGAAAGGCTTAAGTTTTGCAAATTACAGTGTCTGGAAACTAGGCACCAGCGGGGTGATCTGATAGAGGTGTACAAAGCCTTGAATGGTTTGAGCATGCTCAATGCTGATGGGATTCTTCCTCTAGCTCAGAAAAATCACCTGAGAGGGCATAAATTCAAATTGAGGAAAGACAGATGTAGGATAGATGTGCGGAAATTTGCCTTTAGCCAGCGGGTGGTTGGTGGGTGGAACAGACTTCCATCCCTTGTCGTGGAAGTTGATAGCCTAAATAAGTTTAAGGCTCAGCTGGACAGGTATTTCGAACGAACAGAGGGGTGAAGTGGAAGTGGTTATTTTTATTTATTTATGTTACTTTTTTTTTTTTTTTTTTTTTGGCTGATGCTGCATAAGCTTGCTTTCTTGCATCAAATGCCTCTACTAATGCTAATGCTAATGCTAATCTACCAGCTAGTGTTAGTAAGTATTAGTATTATATTATGTGTTATATTATATTGGTATTAGTAGTGGTGGTACTGGTTAGTATTAGTAGAACCATGCATTGAAGGAGTGGGGGAGGCTGGACTCTTTGCTCTTGAAACTAAACAGGTTTCCCCTACTTTGAGGCTCCAATAAACAAAGCGATAGTATTAGTAATATATTAGTATTATATTATAGTATTGTATTACTAATGCTATTTTATATTAGTAGTGGCAATAGTGGTGAAGGTAAAGAAAGCCAACATGAGAACCACGGCAAACTTTGGGAAACTTACTGGATAAACTGGCTTGCCACTATCACACTTCAGTGCTGCTCACTCGATAAATAGACGGTGGGTGTTAAATCGGTCTGGAGAAGAAGTTGAGACAATATATTGATTGACAGGTAGGCATGACAAATGATGTACTGACTGGTGTGTGAACACAACAGATGATATCGGTTTGGTCTTACTTGCCCTAATCTCAGAAGCACTAATGGTCACTTGCCCCAATGATAACTTGCTGTAATTGCACTTGCTCTAATGAATGCTTCCATAATTGTGAAAAAAGGTCAGGTTACCCCACTTGAATCCCATGGGAGCTTGAACCCCTTCCAAAGTAGAGGGGTAACCTGACCTTTTTTCTTTAGAATCATGGGTGGACTAGTGGATAAATTGTTTATTAACAAAAAATTATTTTTATTACTTTATTTTTATTTTGTTGTTATTTCTGTTTATTTTTAAAGACACTTGCACAGAACATTTTTACAATGTCAGAACTTTCCACACGACTCTGTTCATGATTCAATTAGTTTAAAATAATCACTGCACTGAAAACAGTACAGTTTCAGCCTTATTAATTTAGTTTTCATCGAAAAATCTTGGTAAACACCCAACGTCTGTTTACCAAGCGAGAAACACTAAAGTGCAGTTGCAGAAAACCAGTTTGTCTGGCAAGTTTCTCGAAGTTTGCTGTGGTTCTCGTGTTGGCTTTCTTTACCTTAGCTGCTTGAAGGAAATGAGGAGGATGCCAAAAACTTTGCGCCTTTAAGCAATATCTCTTACTTGGTATAAAAAGTTTAGCAGCTCCTACAATTATGTATCCAAAATACCTTTCATTTAGGATTTGCAATTGATATCACTTGGTCTCACTGTAAAGAATGAATTTGAAACTGAGTTCCAATGCAGTCACCTTTGCAAAGGCAAGATCCCTTTCCTTGAACTTTGAAGTAGTAATACCTTTAAATAAATGCCACATCAACATGCTATAATCACTGCCATCTAGTCATTGTTTTATTTGAAAATTCTTTATGCACGAAGAACCACTGTGGGTAACTAGAATAAGAGTATTGTTTTCCTTTGTTGCCAATCTAACATGCTGGTATAGAAAAATGCTCATCTAGTAAATCCACATATGTTCTACTAGTGTGGTCTTAGTGTGAGTGAGTGACCAACCCACAAATTCAAGTGGAAAGTTACCTGGAAAGTTAAAATTACTCAATTAAAAATACACATTTTGATTTACTGGCCTACCCTATCTGTTCTGTTCATTACACACATCAAAGGCATTTGGCCTATAACATACTCCTGTCATTTTTGTTTCTAAAATGCTTATGGCAGCCAGAACAAAATGTTCTAATCAAGCACAGCACTAGTTGTAGCCTAACAGGATGAATGCAGTAAGATTCCATTTGGTTCCCCATATTAGCATTAGCATTAGTAGAGGCATTTGATGCAAGAAAGCAAGCTTATGCAGCATCAGCCAAAAAAAAAAAAAAAAACCCACTTCCACTTCACCCCTCTGTTCGTTCAAAATACCTGTCCAGCTGAGCCTTAAACTTATTTAGGCTATCAACCTCCACCACAAGGGATGGCAGTCTGTTCCACCAACCAACCACCCGCTGGCTAAAGGCAAATTTCCGCACGTCTATCCTACATCTGTCTTTCCTCAATTTGAATTTATGCCCTCTCAGGTGATTTTTCTGAGCTAGAGGAAGAATCCCATCAGCATTGAGCATGCTTAAACCATTCAAGGCTTTATACACCTCTATCAGATCACCTCGCTGGTGCCTAGTCTCCAGACACTGTAATTTGCAAAACTTAAGCCTTTCTTCGTAAGAGCACCCCTTTGTTCCATTCACTAATCTTGTTGCCCTTCTCTGTACTCGTTCCAGCAGCTCTACATCCTTCTTGAAATGAGGCCTTCAGACCTGTATACAGTACTCTAGGTGTGGCCTGACCATTGCCTTATACAATGGAATAATCACCTCCTTATCCCTGCTGGAAAAATTCCTGTATATCATTGACAATACTCCATGAGCTACTCTTGCAGCCTGTCTGCACTGCTCAGAGAACTTCATATCTGCCTGCACAATCACCCCCAAGTCCCTTTCATTCTCTACCACTGTCAGTGTAGTACCACAGAGTTGATACGTTGCTCTGGGGTTGCTTTTTCCCATGTGTAGTACTTTACATTTGTCAATGTTAAACTTCATTTGCCACCTCTCAGCCCATCTGCTCAACCTTTCCAGATCCTGTTGCAGCAGCATAGTGTCAGTAGTGTCCTTGACAACCCTGCCAACCTTTGTATCATCTGCAAACTTGGACATTAAGCTTGATATACCATCATCAATATCATTTATAAATACAGAAAACAATAATGGACCCAACACTGAGCCCTGAGGGACTCCACTAATAACATTAGTCCACGATGAGCAGTGTCCATTGATTACCACTCTCTGTCTTCTCCCCCTCAACCACCCCTTTATCCATAGCAGCAATTTGCCTCCAATGTCACACTGCTCCAATTTGTGTAGCAGTCTTCCATGTGCAACAGTATCAAAAGCCTTTCTAAGATCCAAGTATATAATATCAAAGTTATTCCCTGCATCCAGTTCTTTTGTGACTGCATCATAGTATCCAATCAAGTTGGTCAGGCAAGACTTCCCCTTAACAAAACCATGCTGTGTCTGAGCTATAACTGAAGTCTTGTCTAAATGATCCTGCAGTGCTTCTTTAACCAGTGCCTCCATTAATTTTCCTGGAACAGAAGTTAAGCTCACAGGTCTATAATTACTTGTGTCAGCCTTTGATCCTCCTTTGTGAATTGGGGTCACATTTGCACATTTCCAGTCTATGGGTACCTCCCCTGAGTCCAAGGAAGCTCTCATAATTATGGCTAAGGGTTTGCTTACTTCCTTTGCTGCTTCCTTTAATATAACTGGATAGATCCCATCCACCCCGGGTGCCTTTCTTGTGTTTATCTTCAACAGTTTCTCCTCCACTTTACTCCCAGTTATTTCAAGATTCTGTAGCTTACTGCTAGAGTTGAATACACCTCTGGCATTCCCCTTGCTGAATAACTCCTCATGTGTGAATGTCGATGCAAAATATTCATTTAGTTTGTTAGCTACCTGAGCAGGATCATCAACAGTTGACCCATCAATATCAAGTGGACCAATCTGATTCATCCCCTTCCTTCTAGAGTTTACATAAGTAAAGAACTCTTTGCTGTTTTTCTTTGCATCCCTTGCCAAGGATTTCTCGTAATCTGCCTTCGCCTGCCTAACCTCCTTTGTAACTTGGTTGCATATCAACTTGTATCTATCATAGGCTTCTGTGTAATGTGTTAATTTGTAAGTATCCCATGCATTTTTCTTCTCTGCCATATGCCTCATTAGTTCATCTGACATCCATTTTGGTCTAAACCTTGAACAATATTTCTTAGTTGGTATGTAAAGCCTAGTAGCTTCCAAGATAAGTTCTTTGAATGCTTCCCATTTTGAATTTGCTGTTGGTAACATCATCAGTTGGTCCCACTGTATAGAATTTAAATACTGTCTCAGTCCATCGTAGTCGCCTTTACGGAAGCAATAACCCTTCCCTTTACCCCTAATGGTAGTTACCTCTTTCAGTAAATCCCACTTCAGCACACTGTGATCACTGCCACCTAGTGGTTCATTTATCTGCCGATTCTTAATGCATGAAGAATCACTGCTGATAATCAAATCAAGAGTATTACTCCCTCTAGTTGCCTCCCGAACATGCTGATGTAGAAAACAATCATCCAATAAATCCACAAAAGCCCTGCTAGTGTGTGAGTAACCAGCCCCCAAATTCCAGTCAATATCTGGGAAATTAAAATCTCCCATTATAAGACTCTCTGATTTACTGGCCCACTCTATTTCCCTGTACAGTTCCTTATTATACTCATCAGAGTCATTAGGCCTATAGCACACTCCTACTCTCAATTTTGATCTCCCAATGCTTATGTCACACCAAACTGACTCAACACTGCACTGTCCAGCGATGTCGACTGGCTTCACTTCCTTGGTTTTTATGTGTTTCTTAACTAATAGCATAACCCCTCCCCCCCTTCCTATCCTGTCTATCCTTTCTGTAGACGTTGTACTCCCCAAATTGCATTTCTGCATCCCTTATATCTGTGTGACACCACGTCTCTGATATCCCAACAATATCTGCCTTTGATGTTTTGAGCAATATCTCAAATTCATCAAATTTATTTACTTAACTCCTAGCATTGGTGTACACGCAAGTATACCTGCACCTGTTTCTATTCTTAGCTACCCTAACACAACCCATGTGTTTACTTGTACCGCAATGGCTCCCAGCAGTCTCTGAAATACCATGCATCTTGTTTTTCAGGCTTCTGCTCATTCTAATAGAAGCAGTGCAAGAATCTCTTTCACCTCTGCCAGTGGCTACTGTCAATCTATTGGTCTTTGTCTCCCCCCAAGCTAGCAGTTTTCCGACCCACCTAACACTGCCTCGATAGCATCAGCATATGGAGGACATTTTCTATAAAATTCTAAGAAAGTGTTTACTATAGGATTACTAATGTCATTAAAGCCTATGGGGAACAAGCTCAATATTAAAAATTTCTTTTTTCTAACCAGATGTTTTCTCATTTAGTATCCCAATACATGTTGGAGGATAGTCTATGTTTGTAATTCGTATTTTAATGTTTTTTTAAAACTTAATAATAAGTTGCATTATCTATAAAAATAAAAACTTAAAATAGCTATTAAAATTGAGTGTAAATTTTAATGTGTCTCCATTATGGTTATCAGTTTTGACCTACATCATTATTTTTTAATTGGAGAAGTATAACCATAAAAAAAATTCTTTATGGCACATAGTGTTCATATAAAAAAAAATGCGTCACCTGCCCATTACTCATGTTAATTTTCTACAGCATTCTGGTTTCAACTTCTACTTTTCCCAAATCTCCAAAAATATTTGGGAAATTTTTAATTATTTACTTTTTGATAACAAAACCACTATTACTAAAGATTTTGTTCTTATTATATAATACAGTGTCAGAATAAACAATAAAATTTTAAAGTGCACTATTTTAAACAATTTCTTGCTTTTTTTTTTTTTTTTTTTTTTAAACTGACTGGTGACCAGCACATAAAATGCATATGTTGGTGCAATTTTATTTGATATATCAAACCAGTAGATAGCAGAAATATTTTTGAATTTCCTAATGAAAACTAATTTTGTTATAAAAGTTGGAAATGACAAAATAAAATTACTTACAGGAGCTGATTTGTTAACAATCTGATCTAGAAGTGCTACAATTGTTTGGGGTGCTGGTATTTTTTCATTGTCAGCTAATGCAGGGAGGTGATATTGGTAATTTTTAGAGTTGATCACAATAAGACTAGGAATTGGCAGTTCCTTCATAGCTACTGAATTAGCAATATCTGGTTGACCTAACCATCCAAAAATAAAGTGCCTTGATATAAAAAATAAATAAAATAAATTCATTAACACATGACATGAATACAACTAACATGAGCACATCAAACTATAAAGCAGAGGAAATAAAAATTATATTGGAACAATTCTTATAAACTATCAGTATGGGCAAGATCTGTTATGGTGATTCTTTTTCAGACCAGCACAATTTTTTCTACTTCTCTCTGAACCATTAAAGTATCTATTTGCTTCTTTCATCTTGTGTCATCTCAAAATAAATTTAGTGACTTCAGTTTTTTGAAATGTCATTTCCATAATAACAAAAAAATAATTTCTTGGTTCACAATCAAGAAAACATGTTTTGTAACTAGACTACATAGTACAATTCTGAAAAATGTACAATTATGTGGAAAAATTCAAAACAGGTTAAAACTTGAACTCATTTAATTTTAAAATAAATTTATGATATGTATATAAAAATGATATTTAACAAAATGAAAGTAATATTAATATTTTTATTTTCGAACTTTGTATATATGTACATGCCATTCTCTTCAAAAAATGAACTGTTTGAAGAACAAGCTATTACTCACTCATGATATAAATCCCTGTTATTAATAGCGATCGCCTCAAGTAGCTCACGAAATCTGAAATTAAAATTCATAAGAATTATTCTTTAATGAGAAAGGAAATTCTTTCTAATATTAATTTTTTTGCTAACTTATATGAAAAAAAAATATATATAGCAAAAGATAATGAGATATTCTTAAATTTTCTTCATTACATTAACTCAATATTAGGTATAACTAGGGATGCCAGACATCTTTATTTCCAACGACAATCCTTTATTTCAGCCAAACTGTTCTTGTCCTTTATTGAAATGAAAAAGGATGTAATTTGTCATTTATTTTCATTTTTCAATGCCCAAAAAGAATTTTTTGGGTATCAAGTTCACCAGCATTTTCAGAAATTAAACCCTGTAGTTAAAAGCACAGTAATTAAATGATTTCAAAGCATTTAATAATGCTGCATTCAAATATTTAGGAAAGAAATTTAATTTTAATGAAAATACCCTTTTTGAAACTCAGCAAATTAAGCTTTAAAAATGGTTGTCCTAACTATGACTCATTTGTTGAAGTAGCAGAATATTTTAAATTAATCCCCAAATAAGGCTAGCAACCTCTCACCCACTCTCATTTTTTAAAATTTATTTATTTATTTTTCCTAACCTGCTGAAACCTCATCAAATAAATCATTCATAAACTAAAGTTGGATATGAATGATTTATTTGATAAGGTTTCAGTACTGAAAACAAATTATGAAACTGTGTCAACCTCTGAAAAATTTAAAACTTGCTGGGGACTTCGGCAAATTCAGAAAGGATTTTTAGTGTAGTGAACTCCAAGTGGAGGGAGGGACAAAATAGATATTCAGTTTCACTCATAAAAAGTGAACTAATGATCTACTTCAATTTTTAAAGATACTTCAATTTTAAAGAAATTGTGAGCCGACCAGGCTAGCTGGGTGGGTAAAGTGCCTGCCTAGCAACCCAAAGGTCACGGGTTCGAATCCCGCTTCGGGCTTGGATCAAAGTACTGCAAAAACTTTGGGAGGTGCATTATGGCCACAGAAGCCGATGTGCCAACAACTACCAAAAAAATAATAATAATAAAATAAAAAAATAAAGAAATTGTTTAGATATTTCTGAGAAAATTATGCTGATGTTCTTAAGGCTACTCGAAGTACTACAAAATATCTTCAATGTGAATGATTTCTAGCTATTAAACCAGTACATTTTTTTCTTTTTTTCACCTACCTAAAATTACTTTAGCTTGATGTCAATTAAACTTGCATTAAAATATTTGGATTAAATATTAAACTAAACTTGCATTAAAATATTTGGATCAATTCATGCTTTTAATATCATCCATATCATTCACTATCCTTATATATCAATTCATATCCTTCTCCATAGAAAGCTATGGTTTACCATTAAATATTTTAAATTCTAAATTAAACTAAAATTTGCAAATATTTATAGTCAATATGAAAACTATAATTTTTAAACCAAAATCTAAAAAATATAAACAAAATTTTTAATTATTAACTACAAACATCATTAATTTTTCCTTTTTTGGGGTGGAAGGGGGTGGAGTGAGAGTTGGAGAGTAGCATTAATTATTTTTGAGTGTCCTTTAATTCAGTCACAGAAATCTGGCAACCCTAGGTATAACTGCCAGGGTAAAAAGTTAATAATGTTTTAGAATGGTTATTAATTTTTTCATGGCACAAAACATGATGATATACAAAGGGTACTAGGAAAGTTTTGCAATATGACGCAACAATGAATCACAGGAAGCTGCTTGTTGCTGCATGTTGAGACATGTTCATACGTGCATAGTAGCCGCCGCGCCAAGTCGATGGGCTCAGTTATTCATTAGTAGTGAGAGTGTAAAGTGCTTGCGATGGCATCGTGGTCACCAAATGAGATAAGGACAGTTTTGTGGTATAATTTCGTGCGTGGTTTAACCATAGACCAGTGCTTAGAAGAAATGACTCTTGCACTAGATGATGATTGTCCACATCCTACAACGATATTCAGGTGGTATAGAGAATTCCAAAGGGGAAATTTCACTCTGGAGGATTCTGAGAGGCCGGGAAGGCCACGAACGTCAGTTACGGAGGAAAACGTTACTGCTGTGAGGAAAATGCTTGACGAAAACAGGCGAGTGCCTACCAACAGATAGAGGATACTTTGGGCCTAAATGCACCAGCAATTCGTTCGATTCTGCAAGATCATTTGCACGTGAAGAAACTTTGTTCTCTCTGGGTGCCGCATCAACTGACTGAAGAGCAGATGACACGACGTGTGACTTGGTGCCGGGAGATGTTAAAAAAGTTTGATAAGGGACAATCTCGGTACGTGAACAACATCGTGACAGGTGACGAGACTTGGCTGTACTATTACGATCTGCCGACCAAGGCTCAAAACAAAGTTTGGGTCTTTGATGATGACGACACACCCGTAATTGTCAGAAAATCCCGATCTGTAAAGAAGAAAATGATAGCTGTATTTTTCAAATCGAGTGGAATTGTGGAACGTGTCGTTTTGGACAAGCAGAAGACAGTCACAGCTAAGTGGTATACAGAACAATGCCTGCCTAAAGTCATTGGATCTATGAAGAACCTGCAGCCAAAGTCAAGAATGGACACCTGGTACCTCCATCACGAAAATGCTCCAGCTCACCGTGCCAAAGCCTGCACCGAATATTTGACCACGACAGGACTGAAACTTCTCGAGCACCCTCCCTACAGTCCAGACCTTGCTCCCTGCAACTTTGCACTGTTCCCGCATGTGAAAATGAAGCTAAAAGGGAGGCGGTTTTCCAGTGATGAGGACCTTCTACGGGCTTGGGACAATGACTGTGCTTTACTCCCTACTGAAACTTGGCAGAACTGGTTTAAAGATTGGTTTCGGAAGATGGAGAGGTGTATTGAATGTAGAGGAAATTACTTTGAAAAAATTAAATAAACAAAGCTGTATTGCAAAACTTTCCTAGTACCCTTTGTATATGTTGGAACTAACAATATTAAACATAACAGATAGAAAGATTTACTTCACAGGTATAAGGCAATAGTCAGAAAAGCTGTGAGTTCAGGTAAAATTTGAAAGTTGGAATTCTGTATAGGTATGAGAGGAAGGCATACATGATGAGTTCTGTAAATCAGTTTGGCTGTGGAGAGGTTGTGCAAGGCTCATGACAGAATTTTCCCAGCATGAACAGTATGTGTTAACAGGAGGATCTGTTTTTACAGGCATGGGATAAGCTTAAATAGAAGAGGTGCAAGAATATTTGCTGATGCTATCAAAGCAGTATCAGTGAAGTCAGAAAATTAATAGTGTGTATGGGGGGGGGGGAACTTAGACTAATAGTTTAATGGCAGGCAATAATAAGCAGAGGCAAAATTGATTATCATATACTTCTAATGGGAAATGCAGCAGCCCACTCTGCTTAGAGTACTCAAGAGAAAAGTAAATATATGGGGTGTGTTAGGGTACTGTGGTTACATAGAGGCACACATATACTTGCTCCTACACTAATGAAGAACAAAATAAATAAATTTGATGAATTTATTTCATCAAATTTAATGATGAAAATAAAAATGAAAGTGGATGTATGTTAATGGGATGACTAATTGTGATGATTATACATACAACAGAGTTTGAAAATTTTTGCAATAGTTTAACACTGTTGTCCAACCGGTGGCCTTCCCATTGGTTTCATGTGGCCCACAAAAGTAATCTTCCATTTCCTAAAATATGTTAATGCTCTTCTCCACTAAAAAAAAAAAAAAAAAAAAAAAAAAAAAAAAAAAAAGGCCACAATCTTGACAAAAACACCTTACAAAAAAGTGCTTACTAAATATTGTGTGCAATTTTTCTAATTAATTTCACATAACTAACTAGAATTCCTTCTTTAAATTTTTCCAATATTAGTATGTAATGTTACAATTTATTAAATGTAAACAAATGGTTTACACTTTACGAGTTCCATCCCATTCTTACTTGTGTGCTTGTGTTTCATAAATTTAATCATTGTAAAGTTAAATCATTGTAAAGTTAATCATTGTAAAGTTAAAATAACAGTAGTAAAACATGCTGCAGTAGCAACAAAGAAGTGATGACCTTTGTAAATCTATTGTGATGCAGTAAGTAGACCTTTCAATTTAATTTTCATTGTCATTAAACATATCTTTAGATGTTTTTGTTAAAATTCTTTTAGTCTTATCAGTGTTATGGTAGGAACCTAAACACAAATGGCATAAACTAACACAAATTAAGGAATCCACATTTAGTGAATTTGTAAATCATACAAATTCACTAAAACATTACTTAGCTAACTGTTTAACATATAAGTAAATTCAAATGCCTGTAAATTCATTAGATTGTACTAAGGTTGTCACTTTCATTTTGCAGCTGCAGCATATGGGAACTTCCTACAGACACACACTTCATTTATTTAACAGTGTCAAAGTTTCTATATGTATAACTGCTAACATCATGCTGCTCTCAGAATACACCTTGAATTTTGTTAAAAATATCTTTGTGAATATGTTACATTTTTAACATATCCACAATAAACTTTCATTATTTGAATCTATTTTTAATAAAATATGTTGGTAAACAGCCACACAAGTCTTGTTATCAGGAATGCCCGGAAGGAATAGCCATCGGTGACTGTTTTCATTATCAGTGATTATGATGGACAACAGTGGTAATGAATGCCAAGTATGCATTTAAACCTATATTCTTTAAATAAGATAATATGTAACTTCATAAAGCAATGTTGTTGTTTGTTATTTGGTTTTTAGGAGCATTAGCAACTAAAGCCATATTGCTCCGGGATATGCGGTGGTCATTCCCTGACCTTTCCACATCCTCTGTATTTGGTGGTGACGGGCTCGAACCCCGGTCTAATCAAGAAGCGTGTGCTACGCACTGCTGCTCCTTCCCACCTGGCTACGGAGGCGCCTCATAAAGCAATTAAATGCTTCATAGTTGCATTAATCCAAAATAAGGTAGCAAAGTAAGGTAGTAAAGTCAAAAAAATTTTTGATGCATTAATAATTCAGAGAAGGTTCATATAAATAATTTATGTTGACTTATCACAAGATTTTAACTGTTATACATGACATTTTAATGGAAAACTTAAATTCTATATTTTATGACATCAGAAATCCTTTAAGTTGCTTTAAGGGTTATATAGCCAACAAAAATTTGCGAGTTTTTATGAACAGACTTAATATGGATGTATTCTCTCTCTCTCTCTTCCTTCTCCCCCATTTCTCTGTGTGCTTTGCCCTCTTCTTTTTAATTGTTTATCTGAATGATCTAGTTTTATGTTTTAAGGGCTCCTCCATTTTATTATTGCTATATGGCAACAATGTATCAATATCTGAAACTTTTTTCAGCTATTCATTTATCTAAAAACTTTGTCAGGCTGAATTATGCTAGCCAACTGAAATTTGACTGGCTGTCAACTAACAGTTAAGATTAAAATATTGTTAAATGCGAAGCCACAATGTTCACTAATCCTAAAAAGAAAAATGTGTATTCCAAATATGCTATATATAACTTTATTATACATTGAGTTCATAAGCAAATGGATTTAGGAATTTTGTTCACCTCTAATGCTCCTTTTAGTGCCCACATTGCACAAATTCCCAAGACTGGACTACAAAATGCTAAGCTCCATTCAAAGATTTTCAGTTTTGCTTAATAATGTAACCATATTCCATTACCTATACACTACACTAGTTCTTTCTATACTGGAATACATAGTGGTCCCAGGTGGCACTACTACCATTCAAGTATTGGAAAGGATACAGCAAAAATTTATTTGAGCTCTACTGAGAAATGATGGAGCCTCTACTTTTCACAGAAGATTTTATATATTTTACAAAGATTTTCCTTATTGCCATTATACAACAGACATGTTTTAGTAAAATTAAGATTTTTATATAAGCGATTACATTACAAAGTGACAGATATTGCACACAGAGCAGACTTAGTTTTTTAACATACCCAAAAAAAAAAAATAAATAAAAATTCTTATTTTAATCTATTTTTAGTAAAACATAAGACAAAGCTGGTCTTATAATTCCTGTCATCAGGAATAACTAGAAGGAATTAGCCATTGATAACTGCTTCCATTATCAGTGATTAGAGTAGAGGACAGTAGTAATGAAAGCCAAATATTTGTTTGCAATAACAGGCTGTTATTCGCTATAACTTGATGAACAGAAAGTGTTCTGATAGTAATTATCATGCATTTTATTTTAGTTGTTAGAAACAAAGTCTGTATCAGTGTGTATCAGCTTTTGATGGTGAAGCAGCACAGTCAAGATGTAAGGACTATCACACCAGAAAGGTATAAATTTCTTGAGTTCGCTTATTACTGGGAGTGAGACATGATCTTTATCTATGACCCAGAAACTGATAACTCCTATGATCCTATGTGGCCATCCCAGAGTATAAATAGAAAATTTATGATTATTTATTTTATTTATAAGAGACAAAGTGTCTTGTAAAAAAGCCAATAAGATAATCCTTGAATGCATTGCTTAAATGCCATATAATATTGTAAATAAATTATATTATTATGTAAATCTCACTTTAATCACCAGTCATTCTTCAGTGTATTATTTATTTACTTTTTTATGACTTTGTCTGCTTGCCACGCAACTGTATAAAAAATGCCAATTTGCAATAAACCATATATCATTATTATAAGAATGGATTTCATAAATATTCACTTGTACTGTATACATCTAAGTTGTATTTACCTGATCTGGAAGTAACTATGTTTATTAAACAATAAATTATTATCTATAATCAAAAAAAATAAAAAATAAATAAAAATTCTTAATTGAAATAAATAAAGCTTACTCTTGCATCTTCAAAGTTAAGCCTCCGATCTGATTTTCTGCAAGTACTGCAATGGCAATGTATTTGTCAGTTTTAATAAGCTGATGAAAATTGCCATTAGTCACCTTAAAGAAGGTAGGAAACCGTTCTTTATTTACCCAGCCATAGAGAGTAGTGTTGTCCGAGATTTCATCTGAAAAATATTAATGGCACTTCAAATACTATTTAAATATGCTTCATATGCACCCTATACATGTACAGAATGCATATGGTGACATATGAGAATTTATACAATCATCATTTAAATCACATTTTAGCAAGGGCATAAATTTGTAAGCCTTAGAGCAAAAGCGTTGCCATAAGACTTACAAGTCCATTACTATTAGCATGGAAATGGTACATAATGAAAAATACTTAAGTTTGCTTTAATTGTCCAATCAGCTTCATGTAAATTTCAGACCATTCTTACTGCAATTTTTAAAATAATTTGTGATTTTGGTGACAAAAATGTTGCTGAATAGTTAGTTAAAATTTCTATAAAGTTGTTTATAAATTTTGCGATGAAAAGTATTTTTTAACAATTTTCAAAGCTGGAGTTGTCCCGGCAAGGAGGTACTCAGAGAGCCAGTGTTGAGGCGGCAGTGGTGGGTAGGCACCTGCACAGCCCTCATCTGCCAGTCGCTTCTCCCCTAAGACTTCGCTTCTCCAGGAAGAAGTCGGAGTCACTTCCCCACCCTTGTCATTCACAACAACTGGAAAGGCTCAAATAGACGTTTTCATTAGTTCCTCAGTTTTAGGCCAAGCCAGGGTACTAGAAACATTTTTCAGTTACCATAAAGCTCTCTATTTGAGATACTACACTAACGACCATTCGTGACTACAGATCCTTCATCCTGAGTGCCCAGCACTCAGTAGTCGACTGATTTATTTCATAACAGCTGAGTTGACATACTTAAGTATATTGGAGGGGGGGGGGAGTTCATATACTTTTGAGAAAGCACAGCGTATATTAAAATTTATGAAATAAAATAGCAGTAATACTTTCAAACTTGTAACTCCTGTTATCCTTAAACACATATACCGCAGGATCAGACTGGGACAATCCTTCTGTTGATAAACAACGAGGAGGAGCTGTGTAGAAATACATAACTGGCTGGAATTCTTCAGCTATTCTTGTGAACTGATCCTGTAAATATAAATAAATAAATTTTCACTTTAGGCCACAATACGGCTATAGAATACAGAATCCTCTGGCTCCAGCCAGAGAAGTCTATATTTTGATATTTGTGGAAGAAATTGTATACACATTTATAGCATGCAGATATGAGAATGTAATGTGTATAAGTATTTGTTGCATACCTGGGTGCACAGTAAATAGGATTATGCAAAGAAACCCAATTAATTCTACACTTATTATCTAATTCCTAATTTTACAACTTACTGTCCACAGTTAAATTTACTGACATCAAACCAAATAGAGCAGAAAATAAGATATTTATCTATACTTTGAAAGATTATAGCGTTATAATCCATTTCTTTTTATTATGCTATCCATTTTTAAGAAGGTAAAAGGTTTCCATATAAAAACGTTTTCTACCATTCTGTCAGTATTGTGAAAGCATCTAAGAAAGTTTCATGTTCATTTTATGAATTATTTAAAGAGTTTAAAGTTTACTTTGCAGGCTATTTCTATTAAGAAATAACTAATAATTATTATGCTTCATACATCTTAATAATTAACTTGTTTTCAGCATACCATTCTGAAACCTCTGCTGGCTTCTTGGGGATGTAGATACCAGTTGTGCATGTGGTCAAAGCCATAACATTTTTATATGGCAACCATTAACACTCTTAAAAATGGATAGCTTAATAGGATTAAGCTATAACATTGCAACATATGGGTTTGATTTGATTTTGGGTTTACTGGTGGAACAGCAAACTAGGCTGTAATGGCAACATACAGGTAAATGTATTATTAGCTATTTTTCTGTTTGGTTTATTGTCAGTAAATTTAACTATTGACATAATGCAGTTGTGCAGGTGACTAAAGAACCATCAGAGGTTTTGGAACCTAATGCTGATAACAAAGGGAATTATCACAGCATAATTGTAATAACTACTTGTTAACTTAACTTTTAGTCTAAAAGAAATGTGTATGCACATGTACAGCAACACAAGTGAACAGCATTTGCTGTTGGTAACATCATCATCATCATCATCATCCTCAATTTGCTGTTGAATTTGCTGTTGGTAACATCATCATCATCATCCTCAAATTCATCAAATTTATTTACTAAACTCCTAGCATTGGTGTACACGCAAGTATACCTGCACCTGTTTCTATTCTTAGCTACCCTAACACAACCCATGTGTTTACTTGTACCATGTGTTTACTTTACTTGTATAGGAAGTAAGCAAACCCTTAGCCATAATTATGAGAGCTTCCTTGGACTCAGGGGAGGTACCCATAGACTGGAAATGTGCAAATGTGACCCCAATTCACAAAGGAGGATCAAAGGCTGACACAAGTAATTATAGACCTGTGAGCTTAACTTCTGTTCCAGGAAAATTAATGGAGGCACTGGTTAAAGAAGCACTGCAGGATCATTTAGACAAGACTTCAGTTATAGCTCGGACACAGCATAGTTTTGTTAAGGGGAAGTCTTGCCTGACCAATTTGATTGGATACTATGATGCAGTCACAAAAGAACTGGATGCAGGGAATAGCTTTGATATTATATACTTGGATCTTAGAAAGGCTTTTGATACTGTTGCACATGGAAGACTGCTACACAAATTGGAGCAGTGTGACACTGGAGGCAAATTGCTGCTATGGATAAAGGGGTGGTTGAGGGGGGGAAGACAGAGAGTGGTAATCAATGGACACTGCTCATCGTGGACTAATGTTATTAGTGGAGTCCCTCAGGGCTCAGTGTTGGGTCCATTATTGTTTTCTGTATTTATAAATGATATTGATGATGGTATATCAAGCTTAATGTCCAAGTTTGCAGACGATACAAAGGTTGGCAGGGTTGTCAAGGACACTACTGACACTATGCTGCTGCAACAGGATCTGGAAAGGTTGAGCAGATGGGCTGAGAGGTGGCAAATGAAGTTTAACATTGACAAATGTAAAGTACTACACATGGGAAACAGCAACCCCAGAGCAACGTATCAACTGTGTGGTACTACACTGACAGTGGTAGAGAATGAAAGGGACTTGGGGGGTGGTTGTGCAGGCAGATATGAAGTTCTCTGAGCAGTGCAGACAGGCTGCAAGAGTAGCTCATGGAGTATTGTCAATGATATACAGGAATTTTTCCAGCAGGGATAAGGAGGTGATTATTCCCTTGTATAAGGCAATGGTCAGGCCACACCTAGAATACTGTATACAGGTCTGGAGGCCTCATTTCAAGAAGGATGTAGAGCTGCTGGAATGAGTACAGAGAAGGGCAACAAGATTAGTGAATGGAACAAAGGGGTGCTCTTACGAAGAAAGGCTTAAGTTTTGCAAATTACAGTGTCTGGAGACTAGGCACCAGCGAGGTGATCTGATAGAGGTGTATAAAGCCTTGAATGGTTTGAGCATGCTCAATGCTGATGGGATTCTTCCTCTAGCTCAGAATAATCACCAGAGAGGGCATAAATTCAAATTGAGGAAAGACAGATGTAGGATAGACGTGCGGAAATTTGCCTTTAGCCAGCGGGTGGTTGGTTGGTGGAACAGACTTCCATCCCTTGTAGTGGAGGTTGATAGCCTAAATAAGTTTAAGGATCAGCTGGACAGGTATCTTGAACGAACAGAGGGGTGAAGTGGAAGTGGGTTTTTTTTTGGCTGATGTTGCATAAGCTTGCTTTCTTGCATCAAATGCCTCTACTAATGCTAATGCTAATGCTAGCATCAAGTAATAAAAAATTGATTTACATAAACACCACTTTGTAAAGCTGTTACCAAAATAGAATCAAAAGCATTCCAGAAAGGGTTTTTTATTTTTATTTAAACAATTATACTATTTACCATAATTACATATTTTATTTTTCAAAACCCTTGGCTATTGTTTCTACTGGCCACATAACTGCATGAAAAAATAAAAAATGGTGCCCTTCTTTTGAAAGTTATTTGATTGTTTTCAGAATATTTCCTTTTAGTGAGTTCTTTACGTTCTTTAGTTTGTAAAAAAAATTAATAAATAAATATCTAATGGCAGAAAGTTAGTGAGTAAAGAGGATGGTATGAGGCAGTTACAGTATGTTTGGTAAGGTACTGAGAAATTATTCCTAGCCCACAGATCAGTTCCTTTTTTCTAAAAGTGTTGTTCATGCACCTCTTAAGTGCTTAATGATTTCTAGGTAGATGGTCTTATTAATAGTGTGGTATAAATTGGTTATATAATATCAGTGTAGATACACCATAGTTTACCCATAAATTAAACTACTTAAGTAGTGTCAAAGGCATCATTTTTAAATGAATCTCATATTGTGGCTACCTTCCCAATGAGATACCAGATATTGCACTACTTCAAATAAGTAACGCTTCTCTAGTAGAGAAGACTAATGTTATTTATTTTCAGTGGATACCAGCACCTAGACGGCACAGTTTCAAAGCTGTTGGCCTATCATCGGTGGGTGGGCAGGTATCCAGATAATGCAAAGATAATATGATGGCATGTTTGCATTATCTGGATACCTGACCACCCACCGATGATAGGCTAACAGCTTTGAAACAGTGCTGTCTGGGTGGTGGTATCCACTGAGAATAAATAACATTAGTCTTCTTTACTAGAGAAGCGTTACTTAATCAAAGTAGTGCAATAACTAGTATCTCGTTGGGAAGGTAACCACAATACGAGATACAATTAAAAACAATGCCTTTCACACTACTTAAGTAGTTTAATTTATGGGTAAACTATGGTGTATCTACACCAATATTATATAGTTAATTTAAACCCATATCATATTATGCCTTTTGCAACTAATCTTCAAATATGGTATAAATTCATAATGGATTATGCCTTATAGTCAAGTTCAAGTTATTTGTTTTTTAGGAGCATTAGCAACTAAGGCCATATTGCTCCGGGGATATGCGGTGGTCATTCCCTGACCTTTCCACATCCTCCGTTTTTGGTGGGCACGGGCACGAACCCCGGTGTAATCAAGAAGCGTGTGCTACGCACTGCTGCTCCTGCCCACCTGGCTACAGAGGCGCCGCCTTATAGTAAAAAAATAATAACTTTAGCATAACTTCACTGCTGGACCTGTCAAACAATTTTTTTTTTCTTCCATGAAGATACAAGAGATTTTCATTCAGATTGATTGATTGATTGATTGGTTTGGTTTTTTATGGCGCATTGGCAGCTGTGGCCATAATGCGCCAAGACTAGGTAATATTTAAAAAGTTTAAATTCTCGGTGACCTAATTAGTAAGGCCACCATGTCGAAATATATAATAATGTAACAAAAGCATAAATTAAATACAATTAAAAACTTTTATTAATTTAAAATAGCTAAAAACAGCAGACACATTGTCATTGTCAGATAAAATCTGACTGAGTGTATACGGCTCAGTCAGATGGTTAAAAGCGGTAAAACGGATATTGCTAAAATCTGGACAGTCAATTAAAAGGTGTCTGATAGTTAAAGTTGTACCACAGGACACACACATAGGAGGGTCATCAGCCCTCATTTTCATTCAGAGGGTTGGCATTTTTTGTGGGTTATAAAGATAACATTTCACACTGTTACTATTGTCTTTAGAAATCCTGGTTCACATGTCAAATTTCAAACAGTTCTTTTGAAACTTTAATTTTAATTCCATATACCTAGTCCATCTGCTATTAAAATCATTAAAAGTATATTTACTTCAGAAAGGATTAAGCATGATACTGTTGAATTAATAAATCAAATTTGGGACACTTAATCCTAAAGTTATAGAATGCTATTTTGATGCAATTCAGAAACTCAATCAGTGCTAGATTCTGCATTCAGGTCAAACTTTATACAGACAGTTATGATTTATTCAACTTTAATGACCTCTTTACTGGAATATATTCAATTAAAGATCTAGTTTAGCTTAATACAGTGTAGATTATTACAATTCTGTGAAAGCTACAGCTTAGTTCAACATCTAAGCTAGCATTTAAATATAAACAGAGACATATATTACTTAATAATACACTGCCCAACGCTGATTCATACAACTCACACATAAAACTATAAGTTAATAATACACAATACAGAAAAAAAATATGGATGAGACATATAAGGCTTAATTTTAATCTCAAAAGTAGCAACTGCAAAGTTAAATAAATGCACAACTATTGGTTTCATTTGCAGTAAAAATATTAACGTACTTATGCAGTGAAAAAATAATGGATTTGAGGATCAATCTTTGTATTGATTCATCTTTGCATGGATTTGTCTAATGTTCGAAATGAATTGACTCCCTGACTATTATTGGCTTTCTGGTCCCCTGTCAAGACGAGATGTATTGTTCAGTTTATTTCATTTTCATTTTTAGTTTTGTTGGTCCAGTGTTGTGGCTAGTTTTCGTCTACATTATTAGTGATAATTTACATAATTTGGACCTAGTGCCATCAAGGGAGTGCTGATAAATTTTAATTAATTGGCTTATTCTAAAATATTTTTGTTACTTGATGTCATATTTTGGATTTTCTAAATTACATTAGGAGCATTCCTTCTACAATATTGTTTCATTATATATGATTTACTTTTACTTTCGCTCTACTGGTTTGCCATGCAAGTGGCATATGTTTATTTATATTTATTTTAGTTGCGGTGGATTATGCACTAATGAAGCCACTGAAGCTTGATACTAATTTTCTTTTCTTTTTTATCATAACTAGTTAAATTTCACAATATATATTTTTATATATATATATATATATACAGCAGACTCTCGATTTACCGGGATACTTCAAGACTCCAAATTAAAAAAAAAAAAAAAAAAACCAACCAAAAATCATAAAATTCAAATAATAACTAGGTATAAACAGATGTTTTGCAAGTCGACAAGCGACAAGAAGTGGCATTATAAGTAGTCATTGGGAGATTAATGTACCTATTATCTTGCAACCCCCCGCTTGTCTTCACACCTGCCACTCAAAAAAAAAAAAAAAAAAAATGTTTAGTTTGTTTTAGTACATCGTCTCAATTGTTGTGTTCCACTGCACCGCAAAAAGACAAATTTTGTTTCGTTATTTATGTCAGGGATGTTGAAATTTTTTTTATAGTAATTTTTTTTTTTTCTGTTTAAAAATCGCAAAAATTATGGATAAATGCAAAAGAGTTGCTCTTTCAGTTAAACAAAAACTTGAAATTATTCGAAAGTTTGAAAACTGTGCATTCGTTAAATCTTTAAGGGAACATTATAAAGTTGGTGACCAAACCATACGCAACATCATAAAAAATACAGGGAAGCTATTAGATTTAAAATCTAGTAGCTTCCCTCTAATAGCTTTCCTGTAGATTTAAAATCGACATCACAAAAAATAAAGGGAAGCATCGTATTGGACACGCGAGTAGTACGTGGTAAGTTTTTTTCATTTTTTTATCTATTGCCATATTTTTTACTTAGGTTGCTGAACATTTTTCAATATAGAAAGTCCCCGACTTACGGAACTATGGATTTATGTAAATTTATTTTTCACTCAATTTTTTTTTTTTTTTTTTTTTTTAGGATTGTAAAATTTAAAACAAAAAAAAAAAATAATAAGCAATCAATAATGACGATCACAGCATGCACAAATTGCACAAGTGAGATACGGAGTAACAAGCAAAAAAATAGGAAAGAAGAGAAGATTCTTACAATTTATTTATGGTTTTATTTTTTTATATGACTAAAGATTTCAGCGAAGGGGACACACATTTCACCATAATAATGTAAAAACCCACAGAATTCCAGATATCGGTATTTTCGCAAATGCAATAAGATCGAGTTTACTACCCGTTTATAATTAAATGCACTAACAGAAAAGCCCAATGACACGGAAAGTGCAAATTGTTTTTATTGTTTTATGGTCGTGACCTCCAGAAATGTGTTTTAGTAAAATGTGAGCTCACACGGGATGATAATAAGTGAGTTTTTGCCTTAACCCTGTGAAGTTCTTCACAGAAATTTTCACTTTGACCGTTATCATGGTGCCGACTAAGAAAATAAGTGACAGCAGTACTAGTAAATCTACCAAGAAAAGGAAAGCGATCAATTTGGATCAGAAAATTAAATTAATAAGAATATATGAGAATGGTCAAACATTAACAAGTATCACGCTGAATTCAGATTTGTCAGTAATAATCTAGTAGCAATATGTTACTATATTATTATTGACAGTCCCAAGTTACGTAAAACTCAATGAAGTAAGAAGTCCTGGAACGTATCTCTTATGTATGTCAGGACTTCTGTATTTTTGGATTAACCGGGATTTGTTTTTTACCATCTATCCTGGAAAATGGAGCGTCTACTGTACACACACACACAGTAGAAGCCTATTATGAAGTTTTCCAGGTAAGTGGAGGTTTAGAACTTCTTAGAAGGGAAAATGACCTAAAGGCATGAAATATTAACTACCCAAATAAAAATGAAAAGATACACATACATAAGTTATAAATGATTTTTAAGCACTATTTTCAGAATTTATAAATATTGTAATCTACCTATGGGAAACATTTTTAAACTGAGGATTTCTAATTGCTTAACATTCTGTTCATTAAACTCATTACCAAGCAGGAAGGAGGAACTCCAAAGTTCATGCTTCCATTTATAACCTTTCAAATTAGAAAAATATAATCAGTACAATTAATAAATTAATATTTGCAGCGTTAAAATAAAACTGCCAAGGAGATGATGGATAACTGGGGCCAACATGGTAGATAAACAAATATACGGTTTTATTTAGAGAATACTACAGAAAATAATCTACAGAAATAAATAAAAGTATTATAAATTCAGCTTTCAACATTCAGAACTGTTCAGAACCATCAGAAGTTAACAGCAAACGCTTAAAGTAGTCAACATTATCCAATTATGGATATCAATGAAAACAACTGCAATACGTCACTTCCATTATATCAAAATGTTTATACTAAAAAGATTTTAGGGCTAAAAACCTCAGACTATTGAAAATTCATTAATTGAACAAGTTAGTGCAGAGCATAATTTTAGACGGTATCCATCGGTAACCAAAAGATGCCATTTCAGCTACTTCGGTGATTTACTACAAACTAACATGACATTCGATTACGAAACATGATTAAAATGATGTTCGATTACCAAAATGTTTATACTGTTTAATATTTTTTTAATATAAAAATAAAGAATTTCTATATTTTAAAAACGTATTAAGTGGGAAAATATCGTTATAATAATACACTGTGTATTCTTTATCTTGTACTTTTTATGTGGGAAAGCTTTTTACCTGGGAAACTAATACATTACAATATATAGAGCTGAAATTGGGAACTAAAAACCAAACCTAGTACAGGGGAAAACTTCTTATGCAGGAATTTCTTATCCAGGTTCTACTGTATATATGTATTTATTATGCACAAATTTTGATTTGCCATTATAGTTAAAGAATGATACATTTGTGCCACTTGTATTATGAGTTTATATATCTTCTGTAGCTTGAAGCTTTACATCTACACCCTTTTGCAACTCTCATACTGTTGAGACTTATGACTCTTAAGTTGCCTCTTCCTACACTGAAAATACCCAGTTACTCACTGGTGAAGGCATAATAATCTTTGAAATGATTCATTTAAAATGGTACTCACTTAGAATAAACAGCAATATGCCATTCTTTATGGGAAAGTGCAAAGCTTTTATGCACAAGCTTCAATATGTAATTATAGTAACATATAGAATGATTCTTCTGTACAATAGCCATATATTGCATTACTAATAAAGAGTAAATATTAAATAAAAATATAACTTAATTATTTGATTAAAAATATTTAGTTGCATAATTCTTTTACTGTTTCATTTTAAAGTTCTGTATACTAAATAAGACGATGAAAACATTATGGAAGAATATACCTTTATTTCTTCCTTTTCTGTTGTTTTCTCCCCATCAACATACAAGAAAAACACTTTATGAGATTTCCTTGCATTTTGAAAATCATCACAACTGAGAAAATGCCGAACAGTAGGGCTGTAAGGAGGAGAAAAAAAAAACCTATGTGATATAGTTGGTAAAAATTTTTATTAAATTGTTCAAATAATATCTATCCATCTCTCTTTTCTATCTATGGAATGGCTACATAAAATACAAGAAATGCATATTTTGGCAAATACTTTACAAAAAGTACTTTACACACATTCACTGTTCTTTTGCTATTCTTTTCTGACATTAATATATATAGAGATACTTATAAATACAATATGAGCCAAAAGTCAGGATAATAAAAAAAAAAGCCAATAAAATATAATCTATTAAAAATTTTACAGTATAGCTCGAACCCCGGTCTAATCAAGAAGCGTGTGCTACGCACTGCTGCTCCTTCCCACTTGGCTATGGAGACGCCTCCCTGTTTTTGTAACAGTTCTTATGCAGGCAATAATATGTACATAAAATAAATATGCAAGTAAAACAAGCAACTACCACTTGGAAATATACATATGCAAGGTTTAATCAGAGTTCAGTAAATGTTGTAAAAAATTAATTTTATTCAATTATAAATGCTTACACTCTTTCTTCTTCCAGTCACATAGCTCCCTGAGAAGCTGTTGTGACCACCAACAAATTTCTCCAACTGCATCGATCATGTGCTCTACGAGCAGCATCGCAATATGTCATGCCCAGAAGTTCACTGATCCCATCCTTCCACCTAGTTGCACCTCTTCCCCCACGATTTTTCCTTCAATATATTCTTGAACAGAAAGTTTTCCCTTCTTACTACATGACTAAAAAACTTCAGTTTTCTTTTGTTGATGCTATGAAGAATTTTAGGCCTGCCAATTTTATTCAATACCCACTCATTTGTTCTTCGATCCAAGTAAGCAATATGCAGTATTCTCCTGTAACACCACATTTCAAATGCCCCAATTTTCTTCCTGTCAACTCTTTTCAGATTCCATCCTTTAGATCCATAAGCGGCAACTGGAAAAATTAATGAATCAATGATTCTCGGTTTCATCTTTAGGGGCAGATCTTGATCTCTCCATAATTTTGTTAGATCAGTGACCAATGTTTTAGCAATTGCCTGTCATCTCTTTACATTGCTTGAGCAGTCACTATTTTTATTTATTCTTGAACCTAAGTAATCAAATTCATCAACTTGTTCGATATCTTGCCCATTAACCTTCACTTTAGTGGAACCGAGATTATCACCAATCACCATAATTTTAGTTTTACACACATTCAGAAACAATCCTTTTTTCTTACTTGCTTCACATACTCTCCTCAAAGTTTCTTTAAGATGATCCTTAGAATTGCATATTAGCACAGTATCATCTACATAACAAAGGTTGTTTATCTTTAGTCCTCCAATTTTGATGCCAGTCTCTAAATCTTCCAAAGCTTCATGCACGATATTTGGCACAAAGATTAAAAATAAAAAGATGAGGTGACAAAATGCAGCCTTGCCCGACACCGTTACCTATTGTAAAAAAGTTGGCATTTCCCATGTTGGTTCTCACAGTTCCTTCCTGTTCCTGGTACAATAGCTTAATCAGCTGAATTATGGATTGGGAAACCCATATTAGTCATCGTTTCCCATAATTTCTCATGTTGAACACAATCAAATGCTTTTGCATAATCTATAAAACACAAAACAACTAGAACATTGAATTCTTTGCAATTTTCAAAATTTTCAATAATCAGTCATAGAGATCGGATCTCTGGTTCCTCTGCCCCTTCTGAAACCTGCTTGCTCTTCTGGCATTTCTTCTAGAAGTTTTCTTGAGATTCTGTTTAATATGATTTTAAGAAGAATCTTGCTAAAGAAACTTTTTACACTCTTAACATACTTCAATATAATCTCCTTAACATACTTGTTTTGGATGATAGAACATTTTTGGAAGTCTTCTTTAGTGAATACTTTTAGGCAGTTCACGTTTGACTAGATTTCTTGAATTGACTCAAACTGTTCTCCTTTCAAGGTCTGTTTTAATTTTGAATAGCTGAGAGTTACATGTTGCCAAATCATGCAAATAAAGTAAGCATGGCACAACAGGAATGTTTTTGTCCTCAAAAATTTTTGTTGTTCAAATTTAATTTTTTTTTTTTTCAGTACATGCAACAGATAAGAAAACAAGTGTTCATTCAAAGCAACTTTTGAATAGACTGACATGTAGCAATAAGTTAAAACTTGGTGCATGCATATTAAAAAGATGTTGTAAACTAATCTTGTAATCCTTGAATGCAAAGCAGTAGCTTTGCATTCAAGGATTTGGGCAAACAATCTTACAATTCTTGAATGCAAAGCCACTGCTTTGCATTCAAGAATTGTTTGTTTGTTTGTTATTTGGTTTTTAAGAGCATTAGCAACTAAGGCCATATTGCTCCGAGATATGCAGTGGTCATTCCCTGACCTTTCCGCATCCTCCGTATTTGGTGGTGACGGGCTCGAACCCCGGTCTAATCAAGGAGCGTGCTACGCACTGCTGCTCCTTCCCACCTGGCTACGGAGGCGCCTCAAGAATTATAAGATTGTTTGCCAAAAGTTTTGATCAAACCTTGTAGATTATATTCTATCATTCAGACTTTTCACTAATTCGGATTACTCCTTCCTCTCCTTAGACTGGGTCACTAAGGTTTTATCATATACCCATCCCATGCAATTTTAAAGATATTTCCTGCCAGAGGTGTCACTAAGAAATTTTTCGTGGAAATCTGGAAAATTCTTCAGTGAAGCAAGTATACTCACAGTATTCTGAGCATGAAGTTGAACAATCCATATAATGTAACACTTTTGAAATAAGAGAAATATGCTTTAGAAGGCACTAAAAAATGTCACATATCTTTCAATTTTCTCAAAAGTCCCTTAACAACTACAGTAACACTACCCTTCTGTACACTGTCAGCAATGCTTTAAAGGTGCATAATGATGCAATGCCAATTCTTAACTAGGGCAGCTAGAACACTAACTTTATTGGCAATCCATCTCACAGCATGGAGGTACAAATTTCAGAATTTGCAGTTGCAGAATTTTTTAAATAAATTCTTTAAATATTTCCTCCTCAGGAAAACTCATAAAATTTGTATATCTCTTTCAGAATGGAATCAACCTCATTGATGTACTTGGCATTTTTCAGCCAGAATTCAGGGGGTGAGGAGGAACTTCTCTCTGTAATTTGCTTTGTCTGAGTCCACTGAAGCCTGTCTACCATCCAGAACTTTTTAAAGTTTTCATCAACAGCAATAAAATTTGTTTATCTGTAGTTGCAATGGAGGAAAACCACAGATGTCTTTCAAAGATGTCCTTATTTTGCTTTAGTATATATAAAATCCCTATTGCCAAATTCAAAAAAAAAAAATAGTAAAGACAATGGAAGTGAAATAAAAGTAGGAAACCATCAGAAATCACACAAAGAAAGTCTCTCACTTGTTTATATTGTGAAGACCCAACCACATGGAAAACAGAGACACAAAGGGAGAGGGAGAGGGAGAGAGAAAGGGGTGACAGCAATGTTTGTGACATTATGTAATACTACCATTCATGCTAGTATTTACAGGAACCAGATTATATTGCTTTCATATATGCACAAAACACCAATCATGGGAAAAAACACTCAGGGAAAATTGTTTATTTATTCATTTGATATCATAAGCTACCTCAGTGAAAGTTTTCCATGAGACAATGACAAATGAGGTTTCTAAAAATGGAAGGAATGATGCTATGAAAAAATGCTTTCAGACGTTTTGAATATTTAAAAGGGCATCAAAATTCTCAATGAGAAGCCAACTTAATCATGTAACTGTTTCAAATACAGTGGATTCCGGTTATTTGGGCCACCGGTTAATCGGGGCAGCAATTTATTTGGGGCAAATCTTAAAAAACAGAAACCAATCGAGAAAATAGCCAGGGTTTACTTCGCTTAATTGGGACAAAATGACGTTTAATCGGGGCAGGAGACCGCAGCAATGGAAATTACCCTACGATTGTCTCCGATGGTACCACGTGGTTCGGTCGAAATTCTGGAGGTCACAACCATAAAACAATTAGCAGTCACCTGTTTATTGGTCTTTTCTGTTAGCGAAATCTATCATAAACGGACAGTAAACTCGATCTTACTGAATTTGCGATAATACCGACAGCTGGAATTCTGTGGGTTATTATGGTGAAATGAGTTTACACTTCCATGAAATCTTCAATCATATAAAAAAATTAATTTTTAGATCTTCTCTTCATTCCTATTTTTAAAGCTTTGTAGCTCGTTACTCCGTTCTCACTTGTGCATATCGTGTTACTTGCAATTTGTGTGTGCTGTGTTCTTTGTTATTGATTACTTATCTTTTTACTGTTTTAAATTTTAACCCCCACCCACAAATGTCAGTGAACAGGAATGTCAACTAGTTCGTATGTACATATTAATTATTATCACGTATATTCTTCCGATTTTCACGTATCATTTAATTTTTTAATTGGTAAGGTAATAAAGGGTAAATTTGTGCTTAATATATCTTTACTTTTATAGCCTGTGGATAATATTCCTCATATTTTATCTAATTAGAATCGCTGTGTAATAGAATTAAAATTCAATTCACAAACATGATCACAATGAGTGCTTACTACACATCATATGGTGAACGGTACTTTACTATCGTGAGTTCGTCGTAAAGTGATTTGATTGTACAGTGAACTAATTGTAAGGGGGGGGGTACATTGTATTTTTAACTATTTACGTGAAACTTCGGATAATTGGGGAAGCCACTTAATCGGGCCAAAATACACTAGTCCCGATGTGTCCCAAATAACCGGAATGGACTGTACCTGAAATGATTATCAATCAGGTTTTTTCTAAAACAAAAAAATTAAAAAACTGGGCAGATATATTATAAATAAAAATAATATATCATTAATAAAATATATTATAATTAAAAATATATTATAATATTATATTATATTATGAATATTTATATTTATACTATTATAAATAATTTATATTTATATTATATATTAAAAATAAAAATAATTTGGTTGTGCTTACGGCAATATCATCAATCACAGTGATTCATAAAGACAGCAGCAAATCTCAAAAAAATTAAAAATTCTGCATTTAAAAAAAGTCTGAAAAGTCAAAGGCCAAAAATGAGATGCCATAATAGTCATTTAACCCAAATTTTCATAGGGTTTGTGGTAGCACTATGGGTTGCTGCATGCTTATCTCTTATGTTCGAATTTTCTCATAAATTACAATTAAAGTCACCTCTAAACTTTCAAATATAAATACTTTTTATAAGATCTTGGCAATTGCTTCAAACTTTTAGTTAAGAAATTCCATGCACATTTATTTTAATGAAATAATATAAAAGTAAATAAATATCTCTTCATACCCAGTATGGCCACTTGACCAAAGAAGTTCACAACTTCAGAGTAACTGTTTTTTGTGTATTTGTTAAGAGTAATAGTTAAAAATGAGTCACACTTTTTTTGGTAGCAAATGAGGTCAATCTTTCAATGTGCATGTGTCCATATGCATTAGTCACAGTCCAAAAACTAATGTGGCTTGCTATTTTTTGATAGTGAAAAATAGCAAGCCACAAAAAAAAAATTAATTTCATAAATTCAATAATAATAAAAAATAATTGTCATAGCTAAAAGTCTGTTTGAAAATAGTGAAAATCACTATAAACTAATGAGGATAATAGGCACATAATTTTGATGGGTATGATTACTTAGGTGATTATTTTTATTTTTTTTCTAATGAAATACAATGAATTCTAGTAGAGTACTTTTAGATATGGAGATGGTAATTGAAGCAATGATTCCTCCATAATTACAGGTTTTCAAAAGTAATCTAACAATAAAAAGTAAAACATTAAGTAAACAAAATTTACCCATTCATCCTCCTAGCAAAGTCCACCATGTCTTCTCTTAACCTGTCTCCTTTGTACTCAATTGTTTTATGCCCTTTAATACTGAAAGAATTTATAATTCATTTAATAATACAAAATGTTTTATTCATCATGTTATTCTTAGCAAATATATCAAAAAAAAATTATTAGTATACAATGAATAAGAAACTGTCCTATGAACAGACATCTCAGAACTTCACAGAGAGAATGTGGAAACATTCTTTCCTAGATAATTTCTATGTTCTTGAAAACAAAAAAAATTTTCTTTGACTCTTTTAAAATTTTGTTAAAAAATTAAAAACTATGAGTAATGACTGTTAGATGAAAACACAGGTATATATAAAAAAATTTAAAAGGATTCCAAAAACAGCATTTGAATCATTTTAAAAGTGGGCTCAATGTTGAGAATGATGCATTGAATCAGAGAGAAAGTGCTCTGAAGATTTATAAATACAGATTTCATACAATATCAGCAGTTCTTCCTCGGGACTATCAGTGCATATGTGTATGCACATACATATACTGCAGAAGTTGATGACGAATGATGATGACAGAGGGCGCTCTGGTCGCAGAAGAGAACAGTCAGTGGATTTTTGGCTGCTGTAAAGGGATAAGTATTTTTGATAATTTTACCGTATTCTTCATTAATTAACATATTACATTGTGTTTTACAGAGATATTAAACAGGTTTAGTAACATTCGTTAGCTTCTTATTTTGAATTTAACTAGTGTTTTTTGGAAGTTTGGCGCCAACACTCCTGGTGTTGGCGCCAATATTGTTGAACTATCCGCCATATTGTAGTTGATAAGAAATAGTGTAATACGAAGCACTGTATTAGGAATCTGGTAGCTTATTATATAGTATTATCAATTAATCAAAAATATTATCTTATTAAATTTCATTGTTAATTAAATTGTATTTAAATGGAAATCATGACCCAGACTAGAGCTGCAAAGCAAAGATCACAGACTAGCGAGAATGCTGTGACTCGGGAGAGAGAATTCTCCAATGCATCACAGTCTCAGAAAATGCGCAAAATATGAAATGTTTGCTGAAACAGGACATGATCTAGCCAAGGAGGATGTCTTTGTGTGTGCTAGGTGTCTAGAGTGTCAAGAAACTAGGCGCTTACTCAGTGTTTTGATGGGAGTCTATGAGAGCTTGAGGTGTAGGGTAAATGCCCTCAAAGAAATTAATATGAGGGGCCCATCAAGCTCTCAGCTGCCCAGCTTATCAGCACAGCTCCCTCCTGTGCATCAGGCAGCACAGAGGCAATCTCCAAGGCAGAATGTGCTGGTCCCACAGGAACTAGTTATTGTTGTTGACTCTATTGTCAGGGAGATGGGGAATATACTATGCAAGAAGGCTAGGTGGAACAAGACCAGAGTATGTCTGCCAGGGGAAAAAATTGATGACGTTGTAGAGCAGATATCTTTTAAGGGCACAAAAGGTGATATTATTGTACATGTTGGAACTAATGACATTAAGAGATCTGCAGATTTACTCAACAAGTACAGGTTAATGTTGAAAAAAATGTCGCAAGTTAGGATTGAATGTGAAAGTGTCTGCAATTCTGCCCAGACACAATAGGAGGGAATATATGATGAGAGCCTTGTCAATCAATTCGGCCCTGGAGAGATTGTGCAAGGCTCAAGGCTTTGAATTTTTTCCACCCTGGTCTGTGCTTGCTGACAGGAGAGACTATTATTACAGAGATGCGGTACACTTAAATAGAAAGGGTGCAAGAATAATTGCTGATGCTATTGAGGCATTGGGTCGGAAAACTGCTAGCTTGGGGTGGGGGGGGAATACCCAGACTAAAAGGTTCACAGTGGCCGCCAGGCAGAGGCAAAAGTGATTCTTGCACTGCTTCTATTAGAATGAGCAGAAGCCTGGAAAGCAAGGCAATGGAGATTTCCAGGACTGCTGGGAGTCGTAGTGGAACAAGTAAATGCATCGTCTGTGTTAGGGTAACTAAGAGTAGAAACAGGTGCATGTATACTTGCATGTACACCAATGCTAGGAGTGTCGTTAATAAATTTGATGAGCTTGAAGTGCTAGTCAAGACATCAAAGTCAGATATTGTTGGGATATATATCAGAGACTTGGTGTCACACAAACATAAGAAGTGCAGAATTGGAATTTAGGGAGTACAATGTGTACAGAGAAGATACACAGGACAGGAAGGGAGGAGGGGTTATGCTGTTAGTTAAGAAACATAAAATCTAACGAAGTGCATCCAATTGATGTTGGTGGACAATGCAATGTTGAGTCTGTTTGGTGTGACACTGGGAAAGGAAAAATGAGAGTAGGTGTGCATTATAGGCCTAATGAATCTGATGAGTATAATGAACAATTGTGCAGAGAAATAGAGTGGGCCAGTAAATCAGAATGTCTAGTAATGGGGGATTTTAACTTTCCAGATATTGACAGGAACTTGTGGGTTGGTCATTCCCACACTAGCAAGACTTTTGTGGATTTATTGGATGACTGTTTTCTACAGCAACATGTTCGAGAGGCAATCAGAAGGAGTAATACTCTTGATCTGATTATCAGCAGTGATTCATGCATTAAGAATTTGCAGATAAAGAAACCACTGGGGGACAGTGATCACAATGTACTGATGTGGGAATTACGGAAAGATGTAACTACCATTAAGACTAAAGGGAAGGGCTTTTGCTTTCGTAAAGGTGACTACAGGGGTCTCAGACAGTTTTTAAATTCTGTACAGTGGGATCAACTGATGTTGAATTCTAAACGGCACTTAATTTTGGAGGCTACAAGGCTTTTCATTCCAACTAAGAAATACTGTTCAAGGTTTAGGCCTAAATGGATGTCAGATGAATTAATGAGGCTTGTGGCAGAGAAGAAAAATGTATGGGATACATATAAAATACCATGCGACACAGAAGCCTATGGCAGATATAAACTAGTCTGTAATCAAGTCACAAAGGAGGTTAGGCAGGCGAAGGTAGATTATGAGAAATCTTTGGCAAAGGATGCAAAGAAAAACAGCAAAGAGTTCTTTACTCATGTAAACTCTAGAAGGAAAGGGATGAATCAGATTGGACCACTTAACATAGATGGGTTGACTTTTGATGATCATGCTCAGGTAGCTGATAAACTGAATGAGTATTTTGCATCTACATTCACACATGAGGAGTTATTCAATGAGGGGAATGCCAAAGGTTTATCAAACTTTAACAGGGAGCTAAGTGATTTTTTAATTAACTGAGAGCAAAGTGGAGGAGAAATTGTTGAAGTTAAACATAAAACACCTGGGGTGGATGGGATCTATCCAGTTATATTAAAGGAGGCAGCAAAGGAAGTAAGCAAACCCTTAGCCATAATTATGAGAGCTTCCTTGGATTGGAGGTGTTCAAATGTATCACTAATCCACAAAGGGGGTTCAAAAGGTGACACAAGTAACTGTAGACCTGTTAGTTTAACTTGTGTTCAGGGGAAAATAATGGAGTCACTGGTTAAAGAAGCATTGTAGGATCATCTAGACAAAACTGCAGTAACAGTTTGCCCTACATAAACAGCTTCAAATTCTCAAATATCCACTGCCAATTGCTGATCTCCAGGTAATTTTCCAGTGAGACAAATGTAAAGTCGCTATCAATGCTTCTAAAATTCAGTCCTGTTTTATATCTCGCAAAAATCCCACTTCACCCCTCCGTTCGTTCGAAATACCTGTCCAGCTGAGCCATAAATTTATTTAGGCTATCAACTTCCAACAACAAGGGATGGAAGTCTGTTCAACCAACCAACTACCCGTTGGCTAAAGGCAAATTTCCGCACATCTATCCTACATCTGTCTTTCCTCAATTTGAATTTATGCCCTCTCAGGTGATTATTCTGAGAAGAAGGATCCCATTACGCATGCTCAAACCATTCAAGGCTTTATACACCTCTATCAGATCACCTCGCCAGTGCCTAGTCTCCAGACACTGTAATTTGCAAAACTTAAGCCTTTCTTCGTAAGAGCAACCCTTTGTTCCATTCACTAATCTTGTTGCCCTTCTCTGTACTCGTTCCAGCAGCTCTACATCCTTCTTGAAATGAGGCCTCCAGACCTGTATACAGTACTCAAGGTGTGGCCTGACCATTGCCTTATACAACGGAATAATCACCACCTTATCCCTGCTAGAAAACTTTCCTGTATATCAATGACAAGAAACCATGAGCTACTCTTGCAGCCCGTCCGCACTGTCAGAAAACTTCATATCTGCCTGCACAATTACCCCCAAGTCCTTTTCATTCTCTACCACTGTCAGTGTAGTACTACAGAGTTGATACATTGCTCTGGAGTTGCTGTTTCCCATATGTAGTACTTTACATTTGTCAATGTTAAACTTCATTTGCTACCTTTCAGCCCATCTGCTCAACCTTTCCAGATCCTGTTGTAGCAGCATAGCGTCAGTAGTGTCCTTAACAACCCTGCCAACCTTTCTATCGTCTGCAAACTTGTACCACAAAATTAGTCCACGATGAGCAGTGTCCATTGATTACCACTCTGTCTTCTCCCCCTCAACCACCCCTTTATCCATAGCAGCAATTTGCCTCCAATGCCACACTGCTCCAATTTGTGCAGCAGTCTTCCATGTGCAACAGTATCAAAAGCCTTTCTAAGATCCAAGTATATAATATCATATACTTGGATTTCAGGAAAGCTTTTGACACTGTTATACATGGAAGACTACTATACAAATTGGAGCAGAATGGTATTCTGGGTAAGTTGCTACAGTGGATAAAAGGATGGTTGAGTGGGAGAAGACAGAGGGTGGTAATCAAGGGGTGCCACTCTTCGTGGACTAATGTTATTAGTGGAGTCCCACGGGGTTCGGTGTTGGGTCCACTGTTGTTTTGTATATTTATCAATGATATTGATGATGGTATATCAGTTTTAATGTCCATGTTTGCAGATGATACAAAGTTTGGCAGGATTATTAATGACAGTAAAGACAGTATGCAACTCCAACTGGATCTAGATAAGTTGGGCAAATTGGGCTGAGAAGTGGCAACTGAAGTTTAACATTGATAAATGCAAAATACTGCATATGGGTAGCAATAACCCAAGAGAAACATACCAACTGTGTGGTACTACACTCAGAGAAGTGTAAAGAGAAAAAGACCTGGGGGTAATTGTGCAGTCGAATATGAAGTTCATTGAGCAGTGCAGATGGGCTGCCAGGGCAGGTCATGGAGTCTTGTCAATGATATATAGGAATTTTGTTAGCAGGGACAGGGAGGTGATTATCCCATTATACAAGGCAATGGTCAGGCTCCACCTAGAGTACTGTGTACAGGTCTGTAGGCTTCATTTTAGGAAGGATGTAGAATTGCTAGAACGAGTACAAAGAAGTGCAAGACTGATGAGGGGAACAAAAGGGTGCTCTTACCAAGAAAGGCTTAAGTTCTGCAAATTGCAGCACCTGGAGAGTAGGCACCTGTAAGGTGATCTGATTAAGGTCTATAAGGCCTTGAATAGGTTGAGCAAGCTGAATGCTGATGGGATTCTTCCTCTTGGCATAGATTCAAATTGAGGAAAGACGGAAAGACAGTTTTTTTTTTTTTTGGTAGTTGGCTGTGTTTGGTAGTTGCAGTACTTTGATCCAAGCCCGAGGAGGGATTCGAACCCGCGACCTTGGGGTTGCCAGGCAGGCACTTTACCCACCTGGCTAGCCCGGTCGGCGGAAAGACAGCTGTAGAATAGATGTGCAGAAACCTGCCTTTAGGCAGTGGGTAGTTGATTGGTGGAACAGACTTCCATCCTTTGTTGTGATGGTTGATAGCCTAAATAAATTTAAGGCTTAGCTGGACAGGTATCTGGAACGAATGGAGGGATGAAATGGGAGGGTTTTTTTTTTTTTGGCTGATGCTGCATAAGCTTGCTTTCTTGTATCATATGCCTCTACTAATGCTAAATTTTATTGTCATTAACTTTTCAAAAGATGCCAGTTAAAGTTGAAGAATTTTAGCATCTGAACTGAAGAATGAGAACTAAACTATTCAATGAAATAACTTCAAATCAATGTAAATCAGGATATGCACACCATAAGTGTTCAACTGAACACCAACCTAAAACAGCAGCCTGATACTAGCACAAAAACTGTAAACAGTAGTTAAACACCAGCACACCTTTTGCCTGCATGTGCTAGAAAAAGTATAATATCTTTAATATAAGTGTAATCAGTTAAGTAGTTAAGTGTAATCTTTAACGTAAGTGTAATCTCTTTGTGCACATCAGGAAAATTTCCTGCTCTTACAGTAAGCTTCTTTGTCAATACTATAGCCTTCTCATTATGGTCTGTGACAGCTTCTGTCATCCCATTAAATGTCTACAAAACTGGTGGCATTCAGTTGTATGAATATGCAAGACATATATAACATTTGCATAACATCTATTGGGGTAAATTAGAAGAATAAGAATTTCTATACCCTTTCAATATGATTAAAACTTATACACAGCAAAACAGTTCTGCATATAACACAAAGAAAATTTCAAACTAGGAGTGAATATTTCATCAGGCATTTATCCTACTTATCTCTGTTCCATTTCTTATTTTAGGCTTACACACCAAAGAATATATAATGCCATAGATGTCTCATAAGAAGCACTTTTCACATCCCCTGATTCTGGTCCACCTATCTTTAATACAAAAAACATTACTCATTTCCCTGACATTACAGGCTACCAATAAAACTAGATCACCTTCAAACAGAGCAATATGCACTTGACTATTCTTATCTGGGACCTTAATTTGGGGGGGGGGCATCACTTGACAGGTCACAAGATACTTGAGACCCTGACGAGCTCCCAGTTACATTTGTTTCTATGACAAGTACTTGAGTAGGTGTGTATTATAGGCCTAATGAATCTGATGAGTATAATGAGCAATTGTGCAGAGAAATAGAGTGGGCAAGTAAATCAGAGTGTCATATAATGGAGAATTTTAATTTCCCAGGGATTGAATGGAAATTGTGGGTTGGCCACTCACACACTAGCAAGACTTCTGAGGATTTATTGGATGATTGTTTTCTACAGCAGCATGTTTGGGAGGCAACTAGAGAGAGTAATACTCTTGATCTGATTATCAGTAGTGATTCTTCAGGAATAAAGAATCTGCAAATAAAGGAACCACTAGGTGGCAGTGATCACAGTGTGTTGAAGTGGGATTTACTCAAAGAGGTAACTACCATCATGGATAAAGGGAAGGATTTTTGCTTTCATAAAGGCAACTACGGTGGTCTGAGACAGTATTTAAATTCTGTACGGTGGGACCAACTGATGATGTTACCAACAGCAAATTCAAAATGGGAAGCATTCAAAGAAATAATCTTGGAAGCTACTAGGCTTTTCATACCAATTAAGAAATATTGTTCAAGATTTAGGCCTAAATGAATGTCAGATGAATTAATTGGACATGTGGCAGAGAAGAAAAATGAATGGGATACATATAAATTAACAGGTGATACGGAAGCCTATGACAGATATAAGCTGGTCTGTAACCAAGTCACAAAGGAGATTAGGCAGGCAAAGGCAGATTATGAGAAATCCTTGGCAAAGGATGCAAAGAAAAACAGCAAAGAGTTCTTTACTTATGTAAACTCTAGAAGGAAGGGGATGAATCAGATTGGTCCACTTGATATCGCTAGATAATCTTGTAATAATTGAGAGTAAAGTGAAGGAGAAATTGTTGAAGATAAACATAAGAAAGGCACCCGGGGTGGATGGAATCTATCCAGTTATATTACAGGAGGCAGCAAAGGAAGTAAGCAAATCTTTAGCCACAATTATCAGAGCTTCCTTGGACTCAGGAGAGGTACCCATGGACTGGAAATGTGAAAATGTGACCCCAATTCACAAAGGAGGATCAAAGGGAGACACAGGTAATTACAGACTTGTTAGTTTAACTTCTGTTCCAGACAAATTAATGGAGGCACTGGTTAAAGAAGCACTGCAGGATTTGTTTGTTTGGTTTTTATGAGCGTTAGCAACTAAGGCCATATTGCTCCGGGATATGCGGTGGTCATTCCTTGACCTTTCCGCATCCTCCGTATTTGGTGGTGACGGGCTCGAACCCCGGTCTAATCAAGAAGCGTGTGCTGCGCACTGCTGCTCCTTCCCAACTGGCTACGGAGGCACCAGCACTGCAGGATCATCTAGACAAGACTTCAGTTATAGCTTGGACGCAGCATTGGTTTGTTAAGGGGAAGTTTGTTTGTTGTTTGTTATTTGGTTTTTAGGAGCATTAGCAACTAAGGCCACATTGCTCCGGGATATCCGGTGGTCATTCCCTGACCTTTCCGCATCCTCCGTATTTTGTGGTGATGGGCTCGAACCCCGGTCTAATTAAGAAGCGTGTGCTACGCACTGCTGCTCCTTCCCACCTGGTAAGGGGAAGTCTTGTCTGACCAATTTGATTGATTGGATACTATGATGTAGTCACAAAGGAACTGGATGCAAAGAATAATTTTGATATCATATATTTGGATCTTAGAAAGGCTTTTGATACTGTTGCATGGAACACTGCTGCTCAAATTAGAGCAGTGTGGCATTGGAGGCAAATTGCTGCTATGGATAAAGGGGTGGTTGAGAGGAAGAAGACAGAGAGTGGTAATCAACGGACACTGACACTGCTCTTCGTGGACTAATGTTATCGGTGGAGTCCCCCCAGTGTTCAGTATTGGGTCTATTGTTGTTTTCTGTATTCATTAATGATTGATGATGGTATATCAGGCTTAATGTCCAAGTTTACAGACCATACGAAGGTCGGCAGGGTTGTAAATAACACTAATGACAGTACGCTGCTGCAACAGGATCTAGAAAAGTTGAGCAGATGGGCTGAGAGGTGGCAGCTGAAGTTTAACATTGACAAATGTAAAGTACTGCATATTAAAAGCAGTAACCCCAGAGTAACATATCAACTTTGTGGTACTACACTGACAGTGATAGAGAGTGAAAAGGACCTGGGGGTAATTGTGCAGGCAGATATGAAGTTTTCTGAGCAGTGCAGATGGTCTGCAAGAGTAGCTCATGCTGTCTTGTCAATGATATAAAGAATTTTTCTAGCAGGGATAAGGAGGTGATTATCCCCTTATATAAGGCAATGGTCAGGCCATACCTTAAGTACTGTATACAGGTCTGGAGGCCTCATTTTAAGAAGGGTGTAGAACTGTTGGAACGAGTACAGAGAAGGGCAACAAGATTAGTGAATGGAACAAAGGGTTGCTCTTACGAAGAAAGGCTTAAGATTTGCAATTTACAGTGTCTGTTGACTAGGCATCTACGAGATGATCTGATTGAGGTATATAAGGCCTTGAATGGTTTAAGCAAGCTAAATGCTGATGGGATTCTTCCTATTGCCCAGATTAATCACCTGAGGGGACAGAAATTCAAACTGAGGAAAGACAGTTGTAGGATAGATGTGCGAAAATTTGCCTTTAGCCAGCGGGTGGTTGATTGCTGGAACAAACTTCCATCTGTCATTGTAGAAGTTGATAGCTTAAACAGATTCAAGGCAGAACTAGACAAACATTTGGAGAGAGTGGATGTGTTTAAATGAGAAGAGGCTGTGTGTATTTTTTATTTTTTTTTGGCTGATTCTATACAAGCTTGCTTTCTTGCATCACGTGTCCTTCCTAATGCTAATGATAGCTGTTTTGATACTTATTAGTCTCTCACTACACAATGGATAACTTCTATTAGCAAACTTATGGAAACCAGCGAACACCATATAAGTCTAGGTAAGCAGTAAAATGGTGTATAGAAGAAAAGATTCTAGTTAAATATGTAATGAGATCTGTGTACCTTTAACCCCTAATACCAAGCAATATTTGCCCTACACAGAAAATAAGTAAAGTTAGCAAAATATAAATGCAAAGAATAAAGCAGTAAAAAAAAAAAAAAAAAAATATATATATATGTGGCAGGATTAAATTTAATATTTGAAAGTATAAATGGAGGGTTAATATAAAGTCCTTGTGCAGTTTTAAATTTTCATAACTTCTGTTCTGTACATGATAAAATCAATCTGTAAAAAAACATTAGAAATGTAATTTAGTGCAGTTTAGTATGTACTAAGAGTGATTACTTTATTTTATTGTAGTTTAGCAAACATTTTATTATTATTATTTTTATTTTTTTTTTTTTGCAAAATTAGGCTTGACCAAATTGCTTCAATAGAAGAGAAAGTAAATTGTGTGCTGTGGTTGGTCAAGCTAAAGTCTGTAATCACAGTACAAAAAAGATTTAGACCCCATTAACAACAAAGATGCACCACACAGGAATTCCATAACTAACTGGATGAAAAGGTTTAAAGAAACAGGTTCTGTCAATGATAAACCACGATCTGGAAGGCCTAGTGTAAGTGAGGAAAGTGTGGCATCTGTAGAACAATCCTTTACTGCAAGTCCACGGAAATCAATAAAATCCCAAGAATAAATGTATGTAAAACTGTAATAAATTCTTTCACTTACCCTTTTTACAGATTGATTTCATCATGTATAAAATGGAAGTTATGAAAATTTAAAACTGCACAAGGACTGTATAATGACCCTGTATATTATATTATATTATATTTAATTTGCATTGGAAGTAAACTGAAATGTTTTTTTAATGCTTGATAAATAAACATTTTACCAGATGAGAGAGAATTTAAAAAAGTAAACGTACAATAATATAGTAGGAAAACCATGAACTCCAAACTCTGTTGCAACTCCAGTAAACCTGGTACAATCCAACCGTCCAACTCTGATGTCTGTATCCACAAGACTCTGAGCTACTTGGTTCCATATAGGTTCAAGATTTTTGCAGTGACCACACCAGGGTGCATAAAACTGAAATTAAAAATGGTACCAAAATAAATGTGTTATATATATATCAGAATTATATATTAAAACATAAATGCACATAAAAGTTTAGAAGTAAAATCAACACTTCAAAAATTTAATGGCAGATATCTAAACTGTTTATTTTATTATTAATTTATTTTTTGACTAGACAAAAGCCTACACTGGTGTATTCTTAAAAAAAAAAAATAATAAAATATATATATATATATATATAGACACACACACACACAGCCCAACCATTAATATCTGGACACATGCCTTTAGACAAAAAAAAAAAAAAAAAAAAAAAAGAAGCTTTTATTGTGTCATTTAATATTTTGTGCTGAAACCTTTTGCTTTTATGATGGCCTTCAATCTTCGTGTCACACTCTCAACCAGCTTTTTATAAATGCGAGGTGATACGTTCTTCCACTCAGCCTTAAACGCAGCCACCAGTTCAGCTTTGTTCTTTGGGCGATCTCAACATGCACATACCCAACGATCCAATACATCCCAAGATGCTTGATACGGTTCAGATCAGAACTCTCGGCTGGTCAATCCAACTTTTCCACACCATGTCCTCAAACCACTCTGTTACAACCCGACCAGTATGGCATGGCATGATATCTTGCTGATACAGGTTTGCCTTCCCCAAAGCACTGCCATAATGTTGGAAGTGCATAATTGTCCAGGTTGCCCTGGTATTGCACAGCATGCATGGTTTTGTCAATAACGACTAATGGGCCCAAGCCAAACCATGAAAGGAGCCCCATACCATGACACTGCCTCCACCAAACTTCATTATTGGGAGGATACAATCAGGAAGGAACTGTTCCCCTGGCATTTGCCGCACCCAGGAATGGCCATCAGACTGCTTCATATGCACGTTTCATTCTGGCAGGTCCTCATTGCAGGTCCTCGTGCAGCTTCTCATTGTAGGGTCCGTGTAGTTTTTGACAGAAATTTAAATTTTCACCTAACACCATTATATTTTGTACATCATATCACACTAGTGGAAAAACAATTTGGAGGCATTAGTTTCAGAGTGGTATCTTGTAGATGCAAATCCATATTACTAGTTTGTTTTTTTTTAGGAGCATTAGCAACTAAAGCCATACTACTCCGGAGATATGCGGTGGTCATTCCCTGACCTTCCGTATCCTCCGTATTTGGTGGTGACGGGCTCGAACCCCGGTCAAGAAGCGTGTGCTATGCACTGCTGCTCCTGCCAACCTGGCTACGGAGGTGCCATATTAATAGTAATACATAATGTTTTATATATTATATCTAATATTGCATAAAATATAATGTTGATTTTAAAAACATGAATTAAAGATAGATGTCTTGCAAAATTCTCATTAATAATAATAAAAAAATACTATGAAACAAAGTAAAGTCAGATGATATTTGTATTTTTACTCAGTTGCCTCTGGATAAAATACATCTGGAAAATAATTGGCCACTCAATGTTTAAAAAATATTAATACCAAAATATCTTACAAGCTGGGAAATAAAAACTTTTTAATTGCCTTTATCTTTAGAATATAAACCCTGTATTGATGTGATTATATTGTATTTATTTCTTGGCCATTGTATGTCAGAATCAAAATTACTTTTGTAACTTTAGCCCTGCCCTACCATGTGGGATTATTAGTTGATGTTTTTCTCATATATGCCTGCACGTCTTACTTTACCAACGTCATTCATTTAAGGCATATGCAAGATGCTTTGTTTATTAGGTGAGATGGATGTCTTGTGCGATGAAATGTTATTTGGTTTTTAGGAGCATTAGCAACTAAGGCCATATTGCTCAGGAGATATGCGGTGGTCATTCCCTAATCAAGAAGCGTGTGCTACGCACTGCTGCTCCTTCCCACCTGGCTACTGAGGCACCGTGCGATGAAATGACTTTGACAGACAGCTGAGACTGATAGTTTCAAAGATTTCAGATATGCAGTTTTAAATCCAGACAATTATAAATTGCAGAGACCTCAGAAGTAATTGCAGGTAATGATTCCTATTCTATAAGATAATTAGGATATATCAAGGTTAGGACAATTTTAAAATCTGGATGCTGTGGTAAACAGAGAATAATTATGGTGGTACAGAACTGCAAGTGTGAAATCCAAGATTTTTAGAGTTCATTTGGAATTTTTAGGGCAATAAGAAGAATATCAATTTAACATATCAGCAAAGAGAGTGCAAGAAAGATGAGAAAGACCACCAGAGAAAGATGGGTAGTGGGAAAATACATTCTTCACTTTCAGACACTTGATATTTAGACAACTCATTATTTTGGACATTATATACTGTTACCTTTAATTGACTTTCATATGTGGTCCTCAGTCTTTTCGATGTTGATGAGCCAACAAACAAACTGATCACTACAAACAAACTGATCACTGCATTTGTGTGTCCTGTCTATGAACAGCTTTGCCACCTTGGTCTGTACAGCAAAATTTATTTAATTATTTGACAGTTTTAGTGCATCTTGCCCTTATTATTTTATAAGAATGTGTGGCAAAGTGAAAGTGCTAATAATAGTGATAAGAGGGGATTAAACTTGAAGCAAACCTTTTATTAAGTAGGCATGCCAGAAGTGGTAAATCTTCATTCTCACCCAAATCCCAGTAGTCTCAAGCCAGTCAAATGTGCAAGTCATTTGTGAAGAAAAAGGATAAAATTGAAGGCCATGTGTGAAATGCTGGAAATATAGTTGCCAATTATGTTAAAAAGGTGAGATAGTGTAATCCAGATAGTTTGAAAGATCTTTAAAATTATGGATTGAGGATCAATCCATAAAGGAAAATTTATATATATATATATATATATATATATATATATATAAAACAAAGAAACTCTCCAGTTTTTTGATCATTTGGGGTACAATTTTGAAGACTGAAGAAACAATTTGATTTGGGTGAAAGTTATACTAATTTCAGGATCTATGATTGCATTGATTGAATGAAAAAGAGAGTTTACAAAAAAAAAAAAAAAAAACAATCACACATGCATGTCACTCGCTCATTAATGCACAAGGTTATTATAAAAAGGAAGTCTGTGTTCAGTGACAGAATCTGGCACTACTGCTAAATTATTTTTGCCATCTGTCTCCTACATAGTAGAGAGAGTGCTGTCAACTATCTAGTGGCCAGTTGGCAAAGCTCTCCAGTGTCTCCATTCTGAACCAAACAGTAGGTTGGATGTAGTATCTCATTTGAGAATGCAAATGCATATCATTAAACTTTCTTATAGAATTTTATTTTTCAGTGTTAAAATTAGAATAGCATTTGATAAGTTCTTTAATGGCCACCATAAACTCTAAAACACTGATGGGTACCATTGCTTATGTTGAAGATCAGTGATCTAGAATGTTTACCAAATTTGACCCTGTGTTTTTGAAACTGTTTGGATATAGAACTGCCGATAACTTAAATAGGTGTGTCATTGAGTTCCTAAATGCAGAGAATGTTGTATACATTAAAATTCATTAATTAATGAAGAATGTTTATGGGGATATGACAGTCAATGTGAGCACAGTCAGGCAATGAGTTAAACATGTCAGTGAAGGTGGTAGTGCTGTCAGTAGACAGAGAGAGGATTAACTTATTTGTGAAGACATGTATTATAACCTGGAAAATGTGTACAAGAGTAGCAATAGACTTTAATGCATTAAAAACATATGAAGCAGTGGTGTGTTATTGAGTTCCTAAACGCAGAGAATGTTGTGTACATTAAAATTCATCGATAATTGAAGAATGTTTATGGGGATATGACAGTCAATGTGAGCACAGTCGGGCTGTTGTTGTTTGGTTTTTAGGAGCATTAGCAACTAAGGCCATATTGCTCCGAGGATATGCGGTGGTCATTCCCTGACCTTTCCGCATCCTCCGTATTTGGTGGTCACAGGCTCAAACCCCGGTCTAATCAAGAAGCGGAGCACAGTCAGACAATGGGTTAAACATGTCAGTGATAGTGGTAGTGCTGTCAGTAGAGAGAGAGAGGATTAACTGATTCATGAGTTTAATGCACAAGACTTTAATGCATTAAAAACAATTCTGAATAATCTAAGATACAGAAAATTGTGAGCTAAGTTTTTTGCTAATGCCAGGTCACAAGGAGTAGGGGTGCATGCATTTGCTGATCAGGCTTGGCTTGTGATGATCTTCTGGAGAAAAAAGAGACCATAGACAATTTTCCTGACAATACTGTCAATGAAGATGAGATCTGGATGACACCACTATGAACCAGAGTGAAATCAGTAGTCTGTGGAGTGATGATACAAGGATTCACTAATAAAGAAGAAATTCAAGGCTCAGCCATTTACTGAAAAATCATGTGCTTCATTTTTGGGACAAGAGAGCGATTATCCTTGTGGATTTCTTGGAATAGAAACACAATAAACTCAGCTTGCTACGGGAAAACACTAAAGAAGTTTACATGACTGCAAGGTTGAAGAAAGAGAAAAAAAGGAAGATTTCTTCTCCACCCCAACACCATAATGCTTGATCCCATATCAGCATCTTAAGGATAACCACTGGGTAATTTGGGTAAACTGCTCTGCCACATTCCCCCATACAATCCAACCCTACAGAATCAGACTTTCAACCGTTTGGCTCTACAAAGGATGGCTTTTGCGAAGAACGCTTCACTGATGATGATGCTGTCATTGTGGCTGTCAAGAAGTGGCTTTTGGAGGCTGATAGTAACTCTTATGTGGGAAGGATGAAGTCTCTGGTTCAGCAATGCAGAATTTGTATATAAGGTGGTGTGAATATATTGAAAAATAAAGACTTGGATAAACGTAATGTACAGTTTAAATTGGCATGTCTACAGTTGATATCCAAGAAAAAAATTTGGAGGCATATTTTGGAACAACCCCTGTATTACTATTTCTATTTATTTTATACTGTTATTTAATGTCTCTACAATTATGTATTCATAACTATAGCTCTAAATTTTCATTTATTATTTAATATGTGCATTCAACTGGTAGCCGTGTGTGTATTCATCAGCCATGACTTTCATATCCTTTACCACCTGTGCATTAACATTTAAACATTCAACTAATAAGATGTTTGAAAAGATGAGTCATTGTGACTCTCAAAGGTCAGTTATAAATTATTGAGTACCTGCCTTTAGTGCATGATGCATGGCTCAAAATATCCACAAATAATCACCACTACAAGTGAGACACACGTGAACTCTGCTCCACCAACACCCACTCTGAATTTACATATGAAGTGAAAATTAAGAGTAGAATTTTTAAAAACGAGCAAAAAATTTAGAATATTCATTAACACTCCTTTTAGATAAAACTTTAAATTCAAGTTTAATTTTGACTATTAATCAAACCTGCCTTTATGATCCAAACTCCTTCGTGTCTTACTTCCAGAAATCTGCAAGCAAAGAATAAATCCTAAATGTATGTATATATATATATATACACATTAAAATATATAAAATTCCTCATTACAAAATTTCTACATCATAAAATTACTATGTAGATACAAAATGTCAATGAAAATCAAAAATACTAAGTCTATACTAAAACACATGAAGAGAATGAAATAAATTTTAATTCTGAAAATACATTTTAATACATAAAGTTATTTTTATATCCCATTAATTCCTAAAACATAAACTGACATACATGAGCAACCTTTCTATAAATGAAGGTCTGATGGAATTTTCACAAGGTACCTGTAGGTTAGAGTCTAAAATATCACTGTTATATTAAAAAAACTTATATAAAAATCACAAATGAAAACTTTACTATTGAAGTATAGTGGAGAAAAATGCAATTATTGATCTGAAATAGAACAAACATTTCATAAATAACATGAAATGACTAATCCAAAATTTGTAACGACCCATACTAACTGCAATGGAATACACTAACTATATATGACCTAAACTTTATTAAAATAATATAAAAATAAAACAGGATAAAATTTTATGTAACAATAAAATACACTCACAACTGTAGAGTTAAAAGCGATAAAATATAGACAGAATTAAAATATACATAAAATATTACAAATTAAAAGTGATAAAATAACACCGTAGCTTTCAAAGGTGACTGCCTGCTTTATCAACAGTGGAGCTTTACTGTCATGGCATATCCTAAAATAACATCAGCAGGATCACAGCTCATGGCACATATTACTGTAGAAACATGGGAATTATCCTCCACATGTGCAGGGAAACCAGAAATGGCTCAGAAGCATGCCAGGCAGAACCGTTCATCCTGTCCAGTTGGTACTCAACATGCAGTGGCACATATGTCAACTGTAATATCATGTGATTCCTGTTGTATTGTCTCACAGTTCTGTAAGAATTTCAGTCCTTGAGTTTTGCTACAGAGATTCTCTCAGGTACAACAAACTAGGACTTGCTACTTGAAAGTTCAAACTGCTGATAGAAATGATATTCCAGTGACACCCATGAATCAAGTGGAACAAATTTCACTGAAATCATTTGGTCATTCTGCTTGAACCCTCAGTGTTGGCATAAAAAATGCAACGTACAAACCTGATCATACAATTTATTTGTGGAATAATGACTTACAGTATCTATAACTAATCTGTGATTCCAACTTTCATTTACATCACTCTCTATGGCAGAAATGAGGCATCCAGAAGATAAACAGTCAGGCTGTTGGATAAGATTTCTTTTTTTTTATGAAAACCCCAAACACGAGAGGTATTGGAACCTATGGTACTTAGTACTGTGCTTGGGTTGGAGATTGAGAAGACGAGAGAAGATATTTGTTGACATTAGACTTGAACTTCTGCAGACTGTAATTTTCAGGAAAGACACAAGAAGGAAGTTTGTTCCAGAAAACGGCAGTTGAATGAATAAACAAGGAAGATGAAAAGTTGGTTCTGTGAGTTTGAAGTTGGACAGTAAATGGATGTTGTCTGGTGGCAGCACGTGTTCGGACTGTTTTGAAAGAGAGAGTGGGAATAATAGAAGCCAATTCAGAAGAACAGTGCCAATGGAAGTATCTGTAGAAAAGGCATGCAGCAGAAACAGTACATCTATGAGACAGAGAGTGGAGACATTGTTAGAGATGAGTCATTAATTAATCTAAATGCCCTCTTCTGAATGGAATCTAGAAGCCTGAGAGAGGTTTTGGGGGCACTGTTCCAGATGTAGGAACAATATTCCATGGTAGGGCGGATTTGCGATTTGTACAGAGTGAACAGCTGTTTGGAAGAAAAGTAACGGCGAGAGCGAAACAGAAACCTGAATTTTTTAGATGCAGAGGAAGTAATATTTGTAATGTGCTTGTGTCAAGAGAGATTAGAAGTGAGGGTAATCCCCAAAAGAGATATATCAACTTGCCTAGAAATTGGAGTGTCACCAAAGATAAGCATAGGAGCAGAAGAATCCTCTTTGCGAGATATAAGACAAGACTGAGTTTTAGAAGGATTGAAATCAACTAAGTTGTCTTTGCCCCACTGGAGAATTACCTGGATGAGAAAATTTCCAAGCAGAACGAAAAACACCTTTGGAATAAGAAAGTGAAAAAAGGCAGCAAAGAACAGGAGTAACTTCAGCAGCATGGGTTTTGAGAACAAGTGGAGAAATACCACCAGGACCTGGAGCTTTCTTAGCATCAAGATTCGCCAAAACCCTTCTGACATCATTTTGACGGAAGACCACAAGATGCATTGAATGGAGCGTGTTGGGAGGTGTTTTACCAAAATCATTAATACACGAGTTGGAAAAAATGGGATGCTAGCAGATCAACTTTATCCTTGGCTGAAGTGACAACAGAACCATCTGGTTTTGACAGAGGTGGGAGCAGAGATGGGCAAAAGTTGCGGCCAATAGCTTTGGCAAGAGACCAGAATGCTCTGCTACCATTAGGGTAAGAAGCAAGTTTTCTACTTTAGCCTGTTCAAAATCTAGTTTGGACTGATTAATAACTGCTTTACAATTGTTGCGAGCTTTGGTGTAGGCAGAAAATGAAACTGAAGAATTGGAAACAAGCCAATTACGATATGCAACATTCTTCTCCTCAACGGCCTTAACACATTTATTGGAAAACCAAGGTTTAGATAAAGGACGAGCTTTTAAAGTGGAGTGTGGGATAAAGGATTCCATTCCTACAAGGATAATTTCACTGACACGATCCGAGCAAACATTGACATCAGAAGTTTTGAAACAGTAGCCCGACCCAAGGAAAAGAAATCTCGCAGGTCATCCCATTTTGCATTCTTGTAATGCCAAACAACACGAGGTTGGGAACTGCCATGAGATAAAAGCTCCATTGGAGAAGAGACAATCACCAAGTTGTCATCTGAGGTGCCTAAAAGACCACTCACTTCAACCGTGTACTTAGAAGGGTTGTTTGTGAGAAAAAAAAAAAAGGTGGGTCGAAAAACTGCTAGCTTGGGGGGGGGGGGATACAAGGACTAATAGATTAACAGTAGCCACTGGGAGGTGAAAGTGATTCTTGCACAGCTTCTATTGGAATGAGCAGCAGTCTGGAAAACAAGATGCAGGGTATTTCAGAGACTGCTGGGAGTCATTGCGGTACAAGTAAACACGTGGGTTGTGTTATGGTAGCTAAGAATAGGAACAGGTGCATGTATACTTGCGTGTACACCAATGCTAGGAGTTCGGTAAATAAATTTGATGAATTGAGGTATTGCTCAAAACACCAAAGGCAGATATTGTTGGGATATCAGAGACGTGGTGTCACACAGATATAAGGAATGCAGAACTGGAATTTGGGGAGTACAATGTGTACAGAAAGGATAGACAGGATAGGAAGGGAGGAGGGGTTATGCTATTAGTTAAGAAACATATAAAATCCAAGGAAGTGAAGCCAGTCGACATCTCTGGATAGTGCAGTGTCGAGTCAGTTTGGTGTGACATAAGCATTGGGAGATCAAAATTGAGAGTAGGAGTGTGCTATAGGCCTAATGACTCTGATGAGTATAATACGAAATTGTACAGGGAAATAGAGTGGGCCAGTAAATCAGAGTCTTATAATGGGGGATTTTAATTTCCCAGATATTGACTGGAATGTGTGGGTTGGTCACTCACACACTAGCAAGGCTTTTGTGGATTTATTTAATGATGGTTTTCTACATCAGCATGTTCGGGAGGCAAATAGAGGGAGTAATACTCTTGATCTGATTATCAGTAGTGATTCTTCATGCATTAAGAATCTGCAGATAAAGGAACCACTAGGTGGCAGTGATCACAGTATACTGAAGTGGTTTGTTTGTTTGTTATTTGGTTTTTAGGAGCATTAGCAACTAAGTCCATATTGCTCCGGGATATGCGGTGGTCATTCCCTGACCTTTCCGCAACCTCCGTATTTGGTGGTGACGGGCTCGAACCCCGGTCTAATCAAGAAGCGTGTGCTATGCACTGCTGCTCCTTCCCACCTAGCTATGGAGGCACCATGTGCTGAAGTGGGATTTACTCAAAGAGGTAACTACCATTAGGGGTAAAGGGAAGGGCTTTTGCTTTCGTAAAGGGGACTACGATGGTCTGACACAGTATTTAAATTCTATACAGTGGGACCAACTGATGATGTTACCAACAGCAAATTCAAAATGGGAAGCATTCAAAGAACTTATCTTGGAAGCTACTAGGCTTTACATACCAACTAAGAAATATTGTTCAAGGTTTAGGCCTAAATGGATGTCAGATGAACTAATGAGACATATGGCAGAGAAGAAAAATGCATGGGATACATATAAATTAATGGGTGACATGGAAGCCTATGATAGATATAAGCTGGTCTGTAACCAAGTCACAAAGGAGATTAGGCAGGCAAAGGCAGATTATGAGAAATCCTTGGCAAAGGATGCAAAGAAAAACAGAAAAGAGTTCTTTAACTATGTAAACTCTAGAAGGAAAGGGATGAATCAGATTGGTCCACTGGATATTGATGGTTCAACAGCTGAGGATCCTGTTCAGGTGGCTAACAAACTAAACGAGTATTTTGCATCTAAATTCACACAGGAGTTATTCAGGAAGGGGAATGCCAGAGGTGAAGTAAACTCTGGCAGTGAGCAAGATGATTTTGTAATAACTGAGAGGAAAGCGGAGGAGAAGTTGTTGAGGATAAACATAAAAAAGACACCCGGGGTGGATGGGATCTATCCAGTTATATTAAAGGAGGCAGCAAAAGAAGTAAGCCAACCCTTAGCCATAATTATGAGAGCTTCTTTGGACTCAGGGGAGGTACCGATAGACTGGAGATGTGCAAATGTGAACCCAATTTACAAAGGAGGATCAAAGGCTGACACAAGTAATTATAGACCTGTGAGTTTAACTTCTGTTCCAGGAAAATTAATGGAGGCACTGGTTAAAGAAGCACTGCAGGATCATCTAGACAAGACTTCAGTTATAGCTCGGACACAGCATGGTTTTGTTAAGGGAAAGTCTTGCCTGACCAATTTGATTGGATACTATGATGCAGTCACAAAAGAACTGGATGCAGGGAATAACTTTGATATTATATATTTGGATCTTAGAAAGGCTTTTGATACTGTTGCATATGGAAGTAAAAAAAGGTAAACTGCAGCCATTATCAACCCACTGCAGGATGGAAGTCTACTCAACAATTCATGCTGAGGGACATGGACCATAATCTACCACGCTGGTCCAGTGCGGGTTGGCAGATTGACCGTATTTAGCAGTCAGGGGCTAGAACCCCGGTCTACTTAAAGAGCGTGTGCTACTGCACTCACGCTCTGACCACTCGGCTACGGAGGCCTGCTGCACAAATTGGAGCAGTGTGCAGTGTGGCATTGGAGGCAAATTGCTGCTATGGATAAAGGGATGGTTGAGGGGGAGAAGACAGAGAGTGGTAATCAATGGACACTGCTCATCGTGGACTAATGTTATTAGTGGAGTCCCTCAGGGTTCAGTGTTGGGTCCATTGTTGTTTTCTGTATTTATTGATGATGGTATATCAAGCTTAATGTCCAAGTTTGCAGACAATACAAAGGTTGGCAGGGTTGTTAAGGACACTACTAACGCTATGCTGCTGTAACAGGATCTGGAAAGGTTGAGCAGATGGGCTGAGAGGTGGCAAATGAAATTTATTCATTGACAAATGTAAAGTACTACATATGGGAAACAGTAACCCCAGAGCAACGTATCAATTCTGTGGTATTACACTGAGAGTGGTAGAGAATAAGCTTGCTTTCTTGCATCATATGCCTCTACTAATACTAATGCTAAGCTCAAGCGTGTTGGCTTTATGATTAGGATTGTCCAGTATTCTTGTAGGTAAATGAACAATCTGTGCAAGGTCATTAGTAATTGCAAAAGCCTCAGCATCTCAACCAGCTGGGTCAGTGTGAATAGAAAATGGAAGCCAGCTGGAGTTGTGAACATTAAAATCACCAAGGAAAATTACCTTACTGTTAGGAAAGTTGGACTGGACAAAGTCAAGTTGTAAAGAGAGGAAGTCGAAGAGCTCCAAGTGATTAGTGGAGTTGGGAGAACGGTAGAGACAACAGATGAATTTGACACAATGAGGTAGAGAGATTTTAAGCCAGAGAAGAGCTAAAAGAGAAGATTCCAAATTACAAAGTCTCTGACAGGGAATATCGGAACGGACATATGCACAAGTACCACCTTTGAGGCGAAAGGAATTATACAGCAAATAATTTGGGCAACTGAGATGAACCAGTAGTTGAATCAACCAATAACTGAGATTCTGTCAGAAAAAGTACATGGGGTTTGGCAGACTGCAAGTGGAAATGGACATCATTGACATTAGAATTGAGACCATGTATATTTGTGAAATGAACTAGGAAGTGTTTGGGAGGTTTAGATCTTTTTGCAGATAAGCTTACTCTATTAGTTTGACAGTTCATGGTATATTCAATAGTAAGCAAAAGTGGGGGGACATGCTGTATGAAGTAATGAAATTTTTGGATATGGCGTACATATGGTAAGAATATACCCAGATTCCTGACATAACTTGGCCTCGACAATGCCCCCGGCATACACACTACTTGGACTCCCTCCAGTCACTGTCTGGCAGAGTAGAGGTAGCAAGATTATACACTAGCTGATCTGGAAGCCTCCTAAAGAGTTACCAATAATTTCGGTCCGGTGTACTAACTAGCAGCTGGCCTGCAAACGCCGTTTTAGAGCTGTACCCTCAAATGTAAGGAAGACTGGATCTTGTCATGATATCCATCATAACCTCAAAAATCATCAGTCATACTACATGATGGAAGAGATGGGGTAGGGTTGACCAGAACTTAGCTCTGGAGACTAAACATGGGTTCCACCACTTCAAGCCTCCAATAAGCAAAGTGGTGGTATTGCACTGGTTGATGACAGTCATCTACCACCTAGTATTGCCTGGTAACACAGAGGGGCGGCATTCCTCCATGTGGTGTGGGCGCCACACCTCGACCCCTGCTTACGTTGGTTCACACCTGGGTGGTCACCCACAGTGTGTTTGTGGGTTATATCCAAGATTACTAACAGTCCCACCATTGTGAAGGTGCAAACAGAGGATTTGGCTGTCACAGACCGTCCGGACTTCGCCGAAATTGGGTCCACTTGACTTGAGTGTCACCCGAATGTCAGTTCCATCAGCTGACAACCAAAGATTGCTATTATTAAATATATCTTATTTTCTACCTGATATGTCAAATTAAAGAATAAAATTATAATGTGCATAATAAGATTGCTATTACTAAATATTATCTTTTCAGCTTTAGCATTAGTAGATGTATATGATGCAAGAAAGCAAGCTTATATAGCATAACCCAATAAAAAAAACCTTCCCATTTCACCCATCCATTCACTCCAAATCTTGTCCAGTTCTGCCTTGAACTTATTGAAGTTGTCGACCTTCACGACAGATAGAAGTTTGTTCCAACTATCGAAAACCAGCTTGCTAAAGGCAAATTTCTGCACATCTATTCTACTATTCTCTTTCCTCAATTTGAATTTATGTCCCCTCAGGTGCATAATCTGGGCAAGAGGAAGGCCCAACAGCATTGAGCTTGCTCAAACCATTTAAAGCCTTATACACCTCAATTAAATCACCTTCCAGAAGCTTCAATTTGCAGAACTTAAGCCTTTCTTGGTAACAGCAACCCATTGTTCCATTCACCAATATCACTATCCTTCTCTATGCATTCCAGCAGCTCTACATGCTTCCTAAAATGAGGCCTCCAAACCTGTATGTAGTACTCAAGGTGTGGTCTGACCATTGCCTTATACAAGGGGACAAACACCTCTTCATCCCTGCTAGCAAAATTCCTATATATCATTGACAAGACACCATGAGCTACTCTTGCATACTGTCTGCACTGCTCAGAAAATTTCATATCTGACTGCACAATTACCCCCAGGACCATTTCATTCTCTATTACCCTGAGTGTAGTAACACACAATTTGGTACATTACTCTGGGGTTACTACCTATATGCAGTACTTTATATATGTCAATGTTCAACTTCAGTTGTCACCTCTCAGCCCATCTGCTCAACTTTTCTAGATCCTGTTGCAGTAGTGTACTGTGATTAACAACCCTGCCAATCTTCGTATCATCTGCAAACTTAGACATTAAACCCGATATACCTTCATTAATATCATTGATAAATACAGAAAACAACAATGGGCCAAACACGCCGAACCCTGGGGAACTCTACTAATAACACTAGTCCTCAGTGAGCAGTGTCCGTTGATTACCACTCTTTGTCTTCTCCCACTCAACCACCCCTTTATCCATTGCAGCAACTTGCCCTTAATGCCATACTGCTCCAATTTGTACAGTAGTCTTCCATGTAAACAGTATCAAAAGCTTTCCTAAAATTCAAGTATATGATATCAAAATTATTTTTTGCATCCAATTCCTTTGTAAATACATTATAGTATCCAATCAAATTTGTCAGATAAGACTTCTCCTTGACAAACCCATGCTGTGTCTGAACTACAGCTGCAGTCTTGTCTAGATGATCCTGCAGTACTTCTTTAACCAGTGACTCCATTATTTTCCCCAGAGAACAGAAGTTAAACTAAGAGGTCTGTAATTACTCGTGTCATCCTTTGATCCCCATTTGTGAATTGGGGACACATTTGCAGATCTCCAGTCCATGGGGACTCCCCTGAGTCCAAGGAAGTGTTCATAATTATGGCTAAGGGTTTGCTTACTTCCCTTGCTGCCTCCGTTAATATAACTGGATAGATTCCATCTATCCCAGATGCCTATCTTATGTTCAACTTCAACAATTTCTCCTCCACTTTGCTTTGCTCCCAGTTATTACAAACCATTTAGCTCTCTGCTAGAGTTTGATAAGCTTCTAGCCTTCGCTTCCCTCCAGATTTCCTCATGTGTGAATGTAGATGCAAAATACTCATTCAGTTTGTCAGCTACCTCAGCAGGATCATCAACAATCGAACCACTGATATCAAGTTGACCAATCCAATTCATCCCCTTCCTTCTAGAGTTTACATAAGTAAAGAAGTGTTTGCTGTTTTTCTTTGCATCCTTTGCCAAAGATTTCTTATAATCTGCCTTCACTTGCCTGACCTCCTTTGTGACTTGATTACAACTAGCTTATATCTACCATAGTCTTCTGTGTCACCTGATAATTTATATGTATCCCATGCATTTTTCGTCTCTGCCACAAGTCTCATTAGTTCATCTACCATCCACTTAAGCTTAAACCTTGAACAGTAAAAGATATGCAAAAATAAAGAATAAAATTATAATATGCACAATTTTTAACCATTTCTTGCCTTTTATTCCAAATACAAGGTGTAGCAATAATGTTCCCGAGTGGGTGCTGTTGCAAACATAATCAGTTTGAAAATAAACAGAAGTGGTATGTTGTAGCTCAAAGTTCCTCCAACAGATGGCAGTACAGATATTTTCCAGCAAACTGAGAGGTGCAAGTAACAACCAGTTTCATTAGGGGTGTTAACGTTCTGTGTCACGATTTTGCAATTGAGTAATGAATGAATATAAAATTTTGATTTAAATGGGAAAATCTGCAACAGAAACATATGTTAAAAACTGTTTATAGTGATAAAACATTAAGTTGTATGAGTGTGGCTGAATGGTATAAACAGTATACCATTGGTATAAGCTGTTCAAAGATAAATGCGAGGATGTTTACAACTCAAGAAGTGGGCACCCATCAAACTCTCAAAATGAGGAGAGAGTTGCAAAAGTTTAGGAAATTATGGCAAAGCGATTGTGCCTCAGAATGATGGTTGATGAGTTGGATATGAATAAGGAGATGTTTTATCAAATTCTGCATGAAGATTTGGGGAAAAGGGAGATCTATGCAAAATTTGTGTCATGCAGCCCCTCATGGATGAGCAGAAGTAACGAAGAGTATCATCATACAAAGACTTTATCCAGACTTGTCAAAACAATCCTAATTTCCTCGACTGCATTATAACTGGAGATGAGTGTTGGGTGTTTCAGTACAATCAAGAAGAGACGAAGTATCAAAGCAAGCAGTGGACTTCAAACTTATCACCAAGGCCCAAAATGTTTTGTTTGCAAAAGCCCTAAATCAAGATGATGCTGATCATGTTTTATTGACAAACAGTGAATTTGTACCTGAAGGGGAAAGAGTGGATTCTACATAGAGGTGTTTCAAAGACTATTGAAGAGCATTTCCAGGGAAGGACACAATTTTGAGAGAAAGGCAGCTCATTCATGTTGTACAACAATATCCACGCTCATTTTGCACTTGCTGTGAAGACATTTATTACAAAAAAATATGGCATTGTACAGATCAACCAAACAATCTAATCTCACAATTTAGCACCAGTAGACTTCTTCCTCTTTTGTTCAGTAAAAACTACTCTCAAAGGAAAGAGATTTGGAGATGTTGAGGACATAAAGAAAAACATAACTGCCAAACTGAGCATCATCTCTAAAAGTTTCTGAAAAGAGTCAGAAAAAGCATTTGCTGACTCTTTTCAGAAAAATGTAATAAGTGCACACATTCAGTCAGGTGGTGATATCATAGTTTGAATGAAAATAAAACCATTTTTGAGCACCTTTACTATGTGCTCTTTTTATTGCATCAGTCTCAGAACTTTATTGCCATAACTTGTATACTAATTGGCATACAACATGCAACAAATGCCCATTTACTGTTTTGTAAACTGTAGGGTCAATTAACATCAGATAAGAAAGACTCTCTCACAATAATGAGGGAATGATAAGGAAAATAACAAGTGGATACAGTTCTAATATAGTTAGGGAAGAATGTTACATGGTTGTTTTCCATGAAAATTAATTGTTATGATAACCACTCTTTTACCATGTGAGATGATAATATAATTTATTAAGCTTATTATGCATAATAAGCTTAATAAATGCACAACATTAAACTTGTGCATACTGGCAAGAGGTGCTGCCAAACAGTTACATTATAGGATTAAATCAATTGACCAATAGTAGGGTGACGAGTTTCACCATCCTACATCCAGTGGTTCTTGTTTAAGGCATGCTACTTTCATGCTCAGATCACCTGCAGGGTGGTACTGGGGGTCTGGAGGGTAGTTGTGTGAGAGTTGCTCTTCAGGATTTTCAGAGTATTTTCTTTTTTGTTTTTCTAAATTTTCTTGTTGAATAGGTGGAAATACTGAGGGTTGAGTTCGATTCCTTGTTACCTGTTAATTGACAAGCCTCCGAACATTTTTATGAAAAAAAGTTTCTTCATACAAGTATAGTGGTTTGGGTTATAAGCTTAATAAACTATATTATTATTATCTCATGTAGTAAAAGAGTGGTTATTATAACAATTTATTTTCAAGTGGACACAGATTTTTCTGGGAAGCATATATCACTTATATAATATATGTAAGCAACAAATAAGTGATGATTGAAATTTCTAATTTTCTGAACTTTGGCTCATCCCTAGGCCAGATTTAATAAGATGCAGGAGTGAAGTTACTCCAGAGCTTTAAGGTCATAGATACCTACAACTGTGAAATTATTGTTGGTCCAGGATCTCTTAGTTTTAGAACCTGTAGGAACATGTGTGCCAGGGGGTACAAACTACCTAAATTTGGCCTTGCCCATCACATTTATTTCTTATGTATGTGCATCATTCACCAGTATGTGAAATATGTTGGGAGCTATAGGTGCAACTGATTATATATATAAATTCTAGTCTTAGTGGGGTGTTTAATTCAAAGGATGCATGATGCATTATTGTGACTGCTCGCTCTGAATGTCAAGCCCATATCTGCTATTAAGGAAAAGATTTCTGATAACAGCAAACTGATACAGCTACAACCAGAGCTCTCTACCAGATGGGTTAAATATCCTGTGATGCCTTCCCTTCTTTCCCAGTTGTCATGTGCTGTTAAGGGCAATCACTGTACAACTGCTTTCTTAAAAAAGGAGTGATACTCCAGATAAAAATTACTGATACTTATTATATGATGACTGTCAATGAGAAGTTTTCAAAGATGAATATGAATTCATTTTCCAAGTCAATGTATGAAGACAATGCACCAAAACATCCAAAATGTAATGTCAAGTTTCCATGTTAAAATGAAAACTGCAGTTTCATTAATTCATCTTCTGGAATAAATATAAATGAATGAGAACCATTTATAAGCATCTTCAAAATATATAACAGTTGGCAACCAATTATCAAAAAAATAAATTTAAAAAACTCAGCTGGGTTCAGTATTATTAATTCATGCACATATTTTAGTTGAAAATGTGTTACTATATACAATGTGCCACTATTTATAAGAGATGAGCTTATTTATTTAAATTAAAGAGAATTTTTTAAATAATGATCAAATGTGAAAACATCCAAAATCCTTACCGATCACTGAGCTCCAAAACACGGCTACTATAAACCTGTTGCAATAACTGAAAAATTCCTAAAATTTGATAAAAGCATCCTATTAAATAAATTACATTAAATAAATTACATTCATATAAAAAAAATCTATTTCTTTCTAAAATGCAGTTTTAATAAATTAACATTATATTTAAATAACTGAATACAATACAATATTAAAATTGTACCATAATAGATATTAGGGTATTTCAATGAAAAGATACTGGGGATTTACCTAGCTTATTTTCAGGCTTGGGTTATTTATCATCTGTACAATTTTTGTCATATTCAAGCTGAAATTTTTGAATCTGTTATAACTGGACTAAAGTTACCATTTAGATTTTATGATTTTTGCTTAATCAACTGCTTTTTTCTCAATGGGGGAGATGTTCCCTGTACTTAGTTTAGCTCAGAAACATCAGAGTATTTTTGAAATAAACATAAACTGATTTCATTTGAAACAAAAAAGAAGCCTATAATGGTTGTATATGATGCCCACTCTTCAGTGTGCATTTAGCTGTGTAATTGCATCACCTCTACTCATGCTACAAGTGTGGTGTATGAGTGTGTGCGTTTTTTTTTTACTTTTTAATAAAATCAGTTAATATTCTCTTAAAAAATACACTGATGATATTTTCAGGCTAAACAGAGGGTAAGGAATAACTTTTCCATTGAGAAAAAAAACAGCTGATTTGGCAGTTGATTTAAATTTAGAAATCATAAACATCCATATGATAAATAACTTAAAAATCCCAGCACCTTTTAATTGAAACACTATATGGCAAGGGGAGAAAAAAAAAAAAAATGAAAATGCAGTGTGTAAAATTACATCTTTAGCTAAAGATTTAGGTAGAAAATGAGTACAGAAATTTATTACATATACTTTTTCATTCTTTTTATTACCGGTACGAGAACTGCTCCAAATAGTGCCAACTTGTTTGGCAGTGCCCCTCTTGTACTGACCTATGGAATCAAATAATACTACCCCAATTTGTGCTTATTTCCTTCACTGACATTTCAAGAAAAATGTTTTCCTAGTAGCATTCAGACAGACAAAGAAAATAACACTACACTGTTTATAACAAAAAAAAGTTAATGTTATAGCCATTTCTTATGTTTCTTGTGTGCTGGAGTCAACAGTGCCAATGGGTTTTCTCCAGTGCCAATACTTTGCCAGCAACTGAAGATTTATGTTTCTGCAATATTTATATATATATATATATATATATATATTACATAAGTGTGTCTGGGTTATATAAAAAACTGTAGTATTTCCACTAAATTTTGCAGCACATATGAAACCTATTTGGGAATATCTATAGGCAATCAATACAAGTTGTGGCCAACACATTTCTGCTATGGAATTTGCAGTTTAACATTAGAGGAATGGGTATGGGTTCACATGGAAATACAATTTTTAAATAATGATTGAATCTGAAAACAACCAAAATCCTTACCATGCTGCTACTCCTGGTGAGAAGGAAAAGTAGCAAGGATTAAAAAGATGTAGTCTAATTACATACCATCCTCTATTGCTCTGCTGCTACACAATGAAGACATGTTGATTCTTAATCCACCTACCAGAGGTATTCAAAATTGGATGAATTTGGTAAACAAGACAATGGAATTATCCCTCAGAAGAATGTTCAAGTAACGTGTCAAATTTCTCTAATCAACTAGAATTAGACAACTAATGAGGGACAGGGGTTTAACTAAAATAGAATGCAGAACATCTGACAACTCATTTAAAAGAGTCAAATCTACTGGATTCAAGCTGCAAGACTTCAAAATACAGAAAAAAAAAAAAAAAATGTCACTTATGGATATTTTTACTGTTGATAATTCCTGTACTATTTTTTTTTGAGTTGACTTGTCTTTATGAAGAAATGGTAACAGTTACAATCCAGAAGAGTGGCATCTTCTCATAGGCAGTTCAAATAAGAGTTTTAAAGCTATGTTATTTCAAAATGGGAATATGCACCCAAATTCCTGTTCATATTAAAGAAGATAAGGAAATATAAAGGCTGACTATGATGTGAGAGAGAGATATTGTTATTCGGTTTTTAGGAGCATTAGCAACTAAAGCCATATTGCTCCGGGGATATGCGGTAGTCATTCCCTGACCTTTCCGCATCCTTTGTATTTGGTGGTCACGGGCTCGAACCCCGGTCTAATCAAGAAGCGTGTGCTATGCACTGCTGCTCCTGCCATCCTGGCTATGGAGGCGCTGAGAGAGAGAGAGAACTTTACATATAATAAACCTTAAATGATGGAAGTCCTCAATACACTAGACGTACATATCCAAATTTCAGATGTGCACATCACCATCAGGAATAACCCTTTCCTTACCAAGGATTCATGTTTTTTTTTTTTTTGTTAGTTGTTGGTGCATCAGCTTCTGTGGCCATAATGCACCTCTCAAAGTTTTTGCATTTTACTCTGATCCAAGCCCGAGGTGGGATTCGAACCCGCGACCTTTGGGTTGCCAGGCAGGCACTTTACCCACCTGGCTAGCCCGGTCAGCAAGGATTCATGTAAACCCAGTCACTGGGTCAGTATTATTCCAACCATCCTGTTCAGTAAAAACAGGAGTGGGATAAACTGAGGGCTTTCCATGCCTGTTGCTCAAAAGATCTACAAGAAGGGCTGAACATTACCCTTATTAGCTCTATGACAGGCCCACTCAAAACACCATAGATAACTGTAGTTCTACTGTCTCCTCCAGAAGTGTTGGACATAATGCTGGATGTCAACCTTTCATCATTACATATTTCTCCATACTAGGTGAGAAAATAACTCGACTAACAAAACAGAAAAACAAAGATTTTCTAAGCAAGAGGAAGTCCTAAACATCTGCCTCTATGCATCCCCTAGAGCAATCAAAGATATTTCAAAGTGAGAATAGAATGCTTTAATCATATGAAACTGGGATTCTAGAAGCCAATGGCTTTTCATTCAAGTGCTCAAAAATTATGCTGAAACTGGCAATTCATAATAAAAGGAGAAATGAATTTGTTGGAATATGGGATACAATCAGACCTACCAAAACAGAGGAAGAACAATCATTCCAATAACGGTGATTCCAATCACTGCTATTCTCCAATCTGCTTAATAAGCACCGACATACACTTCACCCCCCCCCCCCCAGCTTCTTCAGAATATATTCATCAGTTTTGATAATGTTAATAACTGCCATATCACAACCTCAAAGAAAACTAAAAAGGTTGGGAGAAAGCCAAAATATCACCACTAATAAACACACATCAGATCGCATCAAACAGTCACCACCAACAGCATTCCAAATAGTAGTTTTAATAATTTTTCATATCTATTCAGAGACAGTCTATCAGTATGAAATTTCCAACTATGACGGTAGTTCAGCTGGAGCAGACTCCCTAAAAGAATCACAGGGTCGATTTGAAATGCACATCATTAAACAATCAATTAATTAAGCTGTTAATAAATCAAGTAAGCAGTGAAGTATCATTTTATTAAGGCAAACTCTGACAACCTTTGTATAATAGCAAACTTTATCAGGCTTGCAACACTTTAATATAAGTTATTAATGAAAATCAGACTTGCTTAAAATTTAAAACAGCCTCGAAAATAAATAAGTAAATAAATTTTTAAAAAAGTACAAAGCTACTCTTTGCACTCTTTTTTGGGGCTAAGTCTCATCCAATCTTGTCCAGTTTTCACCAGCTCCATTAACAAGTGGAATAATCTTTCTCACATGTCATTCATCCAATTACATTTATTCTGCTGTTAATTGGGAGGGGAGGAGTACAGTAATTTTTCTTAATTTTTTTTTGGTTAAGTCACCTTGTTGACCTAGCTGCTCCAGATTTACTCGGACATGGTTGCTCTAGCACACCTAGGTAGCCTGGACAGTGGCAGAAAAAAAATGACAGGAGGAGCATCATTTGTGATGGGGGGGGCACCATTTTGTACACTAGAATGGCGATCACATTAGCATCAGTATTGCCAACTGCAGTCAGTTGAAAATAGCTGAGCTACAATGCAAAAATAGATAAAATCCTATGTTAACAATGAAAAAAAAAATTTTGTGGCTAAAGGGAATTTAAATGATTGGTGTATATTTTCTGAAAAACAACAGGGGGGACACTGCCCCAATGTCCCTACGCCGAATCCGCTAGTGAGCCTGGGTAACTCCAGACCAGCACAATTACTGTAAGCGGTAATATGTTTTAGGTTTTAATATTTATGTGTACTAAGCTACCTAAAACTGGAAATACATGTATCCTTCAAAAATTGCTAAAAGCCACTTGTAACTAAGATATATGAAAATTAAACTAAAAGCCACACACATATATATTTACTTTTACTTCTTGTACACAAGTTTATTATTATATTAAATATTTATATGAAACAAAACAAAAAACTGGGTACCTGGAACCATAACTAAGAATAGAAATAAATAAAAGTGTTCATCCTTTTTTTTTTTTTTATAGTTGTTTTATATGGAGAATCCTGGGCTATAACAAAGAGGGGCTGTAAAACATAGAATCTGATGAGATGTTTGTTTGTTATTTGGTTTTTAGGAGCATTAGCAACTAAGGCCATATTGCTCCGGGGATATGCGGTGGTCATTCCCTGACCTTTCCACATCCTTCGTATTTGGTGGTCACTGGCTCGAACCCCGGTCTAATCAAGAAGCGTGTGCTACGCACTGCTGCTCCTGCCCACCTTGCTACGGAGGCGCCGGATGATGATGATAAGATGTGATATTTCTTGGATGGCCAAGAGAAAAAATAAAAGCATTTTTTAGCAATCAAGACACATCAAAGACAATAAACTCTACATCAGGGGTGGACAACCTCCAGCCCACGAGCCAACTCTGGCCTGCATATGTGCATAATCCAGCCCGCGGTCATTTTCAAAATACTGTATATATATTTTTTTGAATTAATGGAATTTCTGACGTAAATTTAGAAACTACTCTGTGCATTGTTACAAAAAATATTGATTCGCTGATAAAAATAAACAGTATCAAATCTCTCATTAAATATTATAAAAATAAAATATTGCATTTTTTTACTATAATTGTAAGTTTGTAATTTTATCTTAAGTTGTATTTCGTTTTTCTTATTAATAAAATTAATTATACAGTGGCGGACAAAAAAACTGCATCACTTGTGAATTTTGCAAATAATGTGTTTTGTGCTGCATTGTGGATTGCAAAAATGTTCCAAATGCATTTGTTATATGGGATATATATCTCTGTGAATGAAATCCAATAAAAAGACTCCACCTGATATACCTAATTGCCATAAATATCTTCCCAAAGGGTAAAATGTGTAATTAATGGAAATATGAGAAATCATGGAAATGGCAATCATGACAATAAAACATACATTTTATTGCATTTATGTGTAAACTGAAATTACAAGCTAACGTAATAGTATTATGTACTGTAAATCAGCAAAATAAGTCCTCAATATTTTGTTGTTCCTCCTCGAGCTGCAGCCTTGAAAAGATCTGGCATAGAGTTAATCAACTTCTGGATATAAAGTTGCCCAATTTCATTGTACCACACCCTTAAGACACTTTCCTGCAGCGAAATCTTACATGTTGGCTTCTTCTGAGCAATTTTAGACAACATTAAGTACCAGAAATTTTCATTAGGGTTCAAATCCAGACCAGTCCAACACTGTAATGCCAGCATATCTGAGGTATAACTGCAGCTTAAGGGAGAAAAATGAGGGAAAACATTGTTTTAAGCCTTGTGAAACACGAAGACAAACTCATCATAAATCTAAATAGCATAAAACTTACCAATTTTGCTGTGTGGCAAGGTGCTGAGTCCTGTTGAAAAATGCAGTTTTGGACGTCTGTGTCATCATCATCAGCCATTTTCAATCCACTGCAGGATGAAAGCCTCTCCAGCAACTTTCCAGTTCCTTCTGTTTTGAGCACTGGCCATCCATTTACTACCCAAAAACTCATGAATTTCATCTATCCATCTCCGCCTTTATCTTCCAGGTTTTCTTCTAGCTCCTCTTGGGTACCATTCTGTTATTTTCTTAGTCCATCTGTCATCACGTCTTCGAGCTATGTGTCCTGCCCAAGACCATTTTAGTTCTTTAGTTTTGATAAGAATGCCCTTTACTTGAGTTTGCTGCCTAATCCATGTGTTTCTCTATTTATCTAACAGTCTGATTCCCAATATAATTCATTCCATTCTTCACCGTGTAGTTCTCAGCTTCTCTTCCATTCTTTTGGTGAGTGCCCAAGTTTCGCTTCCATAAGTCATGGTGAGGAGTATACATCGGTTCATTATTTTACATTTCAGACAAACTGGGATATTGCTCTTCAGTATGTGACTATATTTCCTGAATGCTATCCATCCAAAATTTATTCTTCTCTTGACTTCCAGCCATTTATCATTATTACAGCTAATAACTTGTCCCAGATAAGTATATGACTCCACCTTTTCAATTACTGCTCCTTCAATCATTATTTCCCTTTCTGTGGCATACTTGTTCATCATTACTTTTGTTTTAGCCATATTCATCTTTAGTCCAAAATCCTTACTAACTCTGCATAACTGATTAAGATTTTCCTCTAATTCTTTGGGATCGTGGCTTATGACCACAATGTCATCTGCAAATCGTAAATGGTTTAGGTACTCTCCATTCACATTGACTCCTTTCTGCGACCAGTCTAATCTTCTGAAAGCTTCCTCAAGGGCAGCAGTAAACAGCTTCGGAGATATTGTGTCTCCTTGTCGAACTCCTTTCTCGATTTTAAATTTCCTACTGTCCTTGTCTAGTCTAATAAAGGAGGTAGCACTCTCATATATTTTCTTCAAAATCATAATATATGGGGTATCAATGCCTAGTCTTTCAGTGCCCGAAACATTGCCTTATGCTGTATGGAGTCAAATGCCTTTTCATAATCCACAAATGCCAGGCATAATGGTGTTCTATATTCATTTGCTTTCTCCATTAGCTATGATATTACGTGAAGGTGATCCATAGTTGAGAATCATGTCCTAAAGCCAGCTTGCTCTTTCGGTTGATTCTCATCAAGTATTCTTTCTAATCTGTTAGTAATGACCGTTGGGAACAACTTGTAGATGTGGGATAACAAGCTAATTGGCCTATAATTTCCAATTTCTGATTTATCTCCTTTCTTATGCAGCAAAACTATGATTGCATTATTCCACTGCTTAGGCGTCACACCTTTTCTAATGCACTTTGTGAAGAGCCTTGCCAGTTTTTGTGTTATGTCTCTTCCTCCCAATTTTAACAACTCTACAGTAACTTCATCTTCCCCCGGGCTTTCTGATTCTTCATTTTCTTCAATGCATGTTCTACCTCATCAGGAAGAATATCGGGTATGTCGTATGTGTTGCTACTTTGCAATCCATCTTCCCCACTGCGGGCATCATTCCCTTGCTCCTTGTATAATTCTCTATTGGATGATTGTTTTCTGCAGCAGCATGTTCGAGAGGCAACCAGAGAAAGTAACACTCTTGAGCTGGTTATCAGCAGTGATCATTCGTGTATTAAGAATTTGCAGATAAAGGAACCACTAGGTGGCAGTGATCACAGTGTGCTGAAGTGGGATTTACTCAAAGAGGTAACTACCGTCAGGGGTAAAGGAAAGGGTTTTTGCTTCCGTAAAGGGGAGTACAGTGGTCTCAGACAGTTTTTAAATTCTGTACAGTGGGATCAACTGACAATGTTACAAACAGTAAATTCTAAGTGGGAAGCATTCAAAGAATTAATCGTGGAAGCTACTAGACTTTATATACCGATTAAGAAATATCGTTCAAGGTTTAGGCCTAAATGGTTATCAAATGAACTAATGAGACTCGTGACAGAGAAGAAAAATGCATGGGATGCATATAAATTATCAGGTGACGCAGAAGCCTGTGGCAGATATAAGCTAGTCTGTAATCAGGTCACAAAGGAGGTTCGGCAGGCGAAGGCGGATTACGAGAAATCTTTGGCAAAAGATGCTAAGAAAAACAGCAAGGATTTCTTTACTTATATAAACTCTAAAAGGAAGGGGGTTAATATGATTGGTCCACATGACATCGATGGTTCGACTGTTGATGATCCTGCTCAGATAGCAAACAAACTGAATGAGTATTTTGCATCTACATTCACACGTGAGGAATTATTACAATTTGAAAATGGAAGAAGGTTATCAAATTGTAGCAGTGTGCTTAATGATTTTGTAATAACTGAGAGCAAAGTGGAGGAGAAATTGTTGAAGTTAAACATAAGAAAGGCACCTGGGGTGGATGGGATCTATCCAGTTATTTTAAAGGAGGCGGCAAAGCAACTAAGCAAACCCTTAGCCATAATTATGAGAGCATCCTTGGACTCAGGGGAGGTTCCCACGGACTGGAGATGTGCAAATGTGTCCCCAATTCACAAAGGTGGATCGAAGGGTGACACGAGTAATTACAGACCAGTTAGTTTAACTTCTGTTCCGGGTAAAATAATGGAGTCGCTGGTTAAAGATGCATTGCAGGATCATCTAGACAAGACTGCAGCAATAATTCAAACACTGCATGGGTTTGTTAAGGGAAAGTCTTGTCTGACAAATTTGATTGGTTATTATGATGTGGTCACAAAGGAACTGGATGCAAAAAATAATTTTGATATCATATACTTGGATTTCAGGAAAGCTTTTGACACTGTTGCGCATGGAAGACTACTGTACAAATTGGAGCAGAATGGTATTAAGGGTAAGTTGCTACAATGGATAAAAGGATGGTTAAGTGGGAGAAGACAGAGGGTGGTAATCAATGGGTGCTGCTCTTCGTGGACTAATGTTATTAGTGGAGTCCCACAGGGTTCGGTGTTGGGTCCACTGTTGTTTTGTGTATTTATCAATGATATTGATGAAGGTATATCAGGCTTAATGTCGAAGTTTGCAGATGACACAAAGGTTGGCAGGGTTGTTAATGACAGTAATGGCAGTGTGATACTGCAACAGGATCTAGATAATTTGGGCAGATGGGCTAAGAAGTGGCAACTGAAGTTCAACCTTGACAAATGCAAAGTACTGCATATGGGTAGAAGTAACCCCAGAGAAACGTACCAACTGTATGGTACTACACTTAAGGTGGTAGAAAATGAAAAAGACCTGGGAGTAATTGTGCAGTCAGATATGAAGTTTTCTGGGCAGTGCAGACAGGCTGCTGGGGCAGGTCATGGGGTTTTGTCAATGATATATAGGAATTTTGCTAGCAGGGAAAAGGAGGTGATTGTCCCTCTGTATAAGGCAATGGTCAGGCCACGCCTTGAGTACTGCATACAGGTCTGGAGGCCTCATTTTAGGAAGGATGTAGATTTGCTTGAGCGTGTACAGAGAAGAGCAACACGATTGGTGAGGGGAATGAAGGGATTCTCTTACCAAGAGAGGCTTAAGTTCTGCAAATTGCAGTGGCTGGAGACTAGGCACCTGCGCGGTGATCTGATTGAGGTCTATAAGGCCTTGAATGGGTTGAGCACGCTGAATTCTGATGGGATCCTTCCACTTGTTCAGATTACCAACCTACGGGGACATAAGTTCAAATTAAGAAAGGACAGATGTAGAATAGATGTGCGGAAATTTGCCTTTAGCCAGCGGGTGGTTAATTGCTGGAACAGACTTCCATCTGTCGTTGTAGAGGTTGATAGGTTGAATAAATTTAAGGAGGAACTGGACAAACATTTGGAGGGAATGGTGTGATTTTTTTTTTTTTTGGCTGATGCTGCATAAGCTCCTACACTTGCTTTCTTGCATCATGTGCCACTACTACTACTACTACTACTATAGTAGTCTTCTGCTATTTGAATTATGCCTTCTCTGCTGTTTATAAGTACACCATCGCTATTTGTCAGTTTCAGTATCATTTGTCTTTCTGTATTACTGCTCATGGCTGCTGTTTTAAATCCTTTGTTTTCCCTTAATGCTTGTTCTACTTTTCTTGTGTTAAATCTTCTTATGTCCTCTCTGAGTCTCTTTCTAATGGCTTTGCATAACTCAGTATACTCAATTTTCTCCCTGTCAGTGTTTTTCTTGCTCTTCATTTGTTGTCTTCGGTTCATCATGACAAGTGTTTCTTGACTAATTTTTTCTTCTTTGGATTTCTTTTTCCCTATAGGTTTCTTGGGCTTTATCACTTTCAGAAAGTTGTAATATTCCTCGTCAATATCTTGGTCCTGAGCAGTCTGCAGAAGCTCAAACTTGTTCTTAAGTTCCAGTACATACTGCTTTTTCTCCTCCTCTGTTATCTCAAAGACCTTTGTATTATTTACTCGAGTCAGTTTTTTCCTTTCCTTTCCTACATCTATATCAAGTGTATATCTTACCATTCTGTGATCACTTCCAACATTTACCTTATTCAGGACGGTAACATCATTCACAATATATCTTCTGTTAGTGAGGATGAAGTCGATTTCATTAGTTGTTAATCCACTTGGACTCTTCCATGTCCACTTTCTGTTCACCCTTTTCTTGAAAAAAAGTGTTCATTACTGACAGTCCTTGAGATTCTGCAAATTCCACAAGTCTTTCACCTCTTATTTCTTTCACCAATTCCAAAATTTCCTATAGTTCCTCTTTCTGCATTGTTTTGCCTTTTTCCAACCTCAGCATTGAAGTCCCCCATAATAATAGTGTAGTGGGTTTTCTGCTCATCTAGAAGACTCAATTTCGGTGTACATTTCTTCAACCTCTTCATCATCATGGCTCGATGTTGGTGCATAAATCATTATAATCTTTAGCTTGTACCTCTTAGAAATCTTGAGTATTAGTCTTGACACCCTTGGTGATGTACTTTTGAATTCCAAAATGTTGTTTTTAAAATCTTTATGGACCAGAAATCCAACTCCACTTTCACTCCTTTCACTGTTTCCATTGGTGTACAGCAGATTTCCACTTGATAAACTTATAAGTGATTCATTTCTCCTTCTTGTTTTAGCCAAACCAATGTGAAATATTCCAATTCACATTTTCTAATTCCTTTTCCAGCTCTAACATCCTGTCTTCACCGATGAGTGATCTTACGTTATAACAGACCAAGTTTAGTTTCTGTGCATAGCAGCCTGGTAGTACCCAGAGATTCTTAGCACCCTCTGCTTCCACTCTGATCCTCTCGCTGCCGTAAGAGGGAGAGTGAAAGCTGCTGGGGACTGAGGGCCATTTGTTTTGTCGTGCTGTCATATGCTGGAGGGTTTGGTCTTTTCCTCTTCACGTTGACCAGGTGCCTTGAAGAGAACCACTCTACACGTTCGTTGCCACATAAGTGACGTAACAGGGCTTACCATCGAGAAGGTGTGCATGAGTGGATTTTAGGGAGGCAGGCCAACCGGACTTCTCCTAAATCTTCTGTAATAGAGAGATATTGGATCCATCAGTGTTTTAGGCTGAGTGTCTGATAACACACAGGATACCTGTTCCCCTCTAAGCCCCTTCTGTGTGGGGAGGCAGGCCAACCGGACTTCTCCTAAATCTTCTGTAATAGATTAGGGAGGCAGGCCAACCGGACTTCTCCTAAATATTCTGTAATAGAGAGAGATATTGGATCCATCAGTGTTTTAGGCTGAGTGTCTAATAACACACAAGATACCTGTTCCCTCTAAGCCCCTTCTGACGTCTGTGTGGTGATCCCTAATAACGGGTTTCAGGCACTCCTCCAAAATAGCTGTGTAAGTTTCTGCCTTCACTGTTCCGTTAATAAACTTAATTCGCCCCACCCCTTTGCTTGTTATGTATCCCAAGACCATCTGACTGGCGGGAACTTTACAGTCAGTGTTATGCAGTCAGGATGGTATGGCTCCGATTTTCGTCTTCTGAAATATTGCTTCCCATCCGAGCTATGCAGGTTGAATTTTGATTTGTTAGAAAAGATGATAGTGTCCTATGCTCTTCTGTCCATGAAACATGCATTTTAGCCCAAGCAAGTTGCTTCTTCCTCATTTGTTGGGTCAACAAAGGCTTGTTCTTGGGGCGATAGGCATGGAGACCGAAAGCCGTCTTTGGATAGTTCGTGCACTTGTTTCAACACCAGAGGCCATCTCAAGTCCAGTTTTAGATCAGGAGCACTAGCATGGCAATTACGAAGGCATAGCCTTTCAAATATCGATCTTGGGAAGACATAGTCACTCTTACGGCCTGGTCCAGGTCTTCTCTTAACATCACCGGTTTCATGCTTTAATTTCAGCACCCAGGATACTGTTGACTGGTGGCAGACTATTTTATCAGCGATAGCGCATGTAGAAAGCCTTTCCTAGGACAGAGCAACAGCTGCACTTTTTTTTTTCTTGGTGTCAACTGAACATATGGAGCATGCTTACATCTCCGTAAAACAGGATACTAATTAGCGTGCATACCTTTACAACACTGTATTTATAGAAACGGCTGATGCAATACCTTGCAATTACTGTCTGATACAATAGAAGTGTTATCTGATTCAATACCTTTGCTTTGCAACAAACAAAATGACTGTAACAAATAATATCTTATACATTTCACTACAAATGTTACTTTTTTTGTCCGCCACTGTATGTAAGTGTATGTATAAATATTACAATAAATAACATAAAAATGTTTACGACGATTTTTTCATTATACACCATTTTAATAATCCTAAAAATCGTGGAAAGCTAAAAAAAATTTGGCCCGCATGTACCTCACAGACATTTTATTTGGTCCGCCATTTATAAAGGTTGCCCACCCCTGCTCTACATGAATGGCCAGCCAGATAGTGCTGCTGATTGGCTGTTCCATGGCTAGAAATTTCAAAATTTCCTGTATTGCCCTGCATGGACCACATAACCCTGAAAACATAATTATCCTAATTATGTCAAATCAGGGACACCCCCCCCAGGTAAAAAACCTTCAATTAGAGTGCAAAGTAGGACAAAACCCGCTTAGTTAATGTAAAACATGACAAATGCCTCCATTTTTTTCCCATCTTTTAAATAAAAATTTTAAAGAAGGTCTTTAGAAATAGAAACAAAAACTAAAATTTAAGTAATTTTTGTGATCATGTGACCTAAGGCCTTCCAGTCCTTCAACATCAGGTATATCCTCTATTCCATTGGCCACTTCGCCTATAGGTAGAAAAGCCAGTCCTTCCAACATTCCACAAAAACGTTTCACTCGATCATCACTCCAGTACGCAGCAGTCAGCCCTAAATTTTGTACCTTTCTCCATGTACTTTGAGTCAGATGGCCCATGTGGTCCGAGGACTGTAGAAATAGCATTCATCACTGCACGTTCAAAATCAGTCATCACAGTGGTGGGATCTGGATTGAATCCAAGACGATCACATTCATAAAAGATTTCCCAGAGGAATCCCATATCGGTTGATTGAGACTTTGCAGACAGAAAGGCATACATACGTTACAGCAGATAACTCAAGAGCAGCTCAGATGATGTATAACTGCTGGAACAGTTTTGGAACTGTTGCAAAAGTCTCATCCATAAACCATGTGGTACTGCAGGATAAATGTTTAAGTACCGGTTGGTTGCAAACACTATAATTCACTCTGTCAACTCAGGTCCATTGTCATAAATGAGGAATTTCTGGTATTCTGGAGCCCCTGTAGTTTTCCATTCACCACTGATAAGCTCCACTTCTCATTGGGTCCTTTGGCAATGCTCCTTTCAGTAGATGTTGAATATTACATTTCAAAGAGTCAAGTCGACGAATGGCACAACAGACTTCAAGTGGTTGTTGACATATGGCATCTGCAACAGTATGTCCAGGTCTTTATGGTGTTCTTTACTTCGGCTGTTTTAACCTTGTTAGGATCTGGGTCGTGGCTGTGTTCAGTCACAGAGAGTAGTTGCATCTCACCTCTAAATCTGTATGAGTACAACCTTTGCAAGAAAGTGCATTCCTCTGAGAATATTCCCAACATATTCGTGTACTGTTGAGCTCTTCTTGGTGTATAAGTATCCTTCTGCTCACAGTTTAGAACCTCCTTTATTGTTCTTGATGATCTCCATGGTGGTTGAAGATAGACTGATTTTTCGGGTCACTCAGAAAGTATAACCAATTTTTAAAAACACTACAAAGCTCACAACAACAGTATATTCCCACAGACATTAACACCATGGTAGCTGAAGTGGAACTGATGCCTCATATTAGATCTAGCAGCTTTATATACATACCTGACTTGCCCTCTCCAGCAATGGCCTAATTCTGATTTAAACCATGACAGCAATGGCCTGAAGTTAATTCTGATTTAATACCAGTTTGGTTATATGATCTCTAAATGGTGACTTGAGTGCGTCAGGTCACTTTTGGAGGATATTCAGGGAGACAAAACAATGATCAAGTAGAGGGAACCAACATAGACAAATATTATAATATTTTTCAGGATTACTTCATTATTAAAATTACTTAAATTTCAATTTTTTTTTCTATTTCTAAAGACCCTTCTTTAAAACTTTTATTTTAAAACTGAAAAAAATGAGGGCATTTGTCGTATTTTTACTTTAACTAAGGGGGGTTTTGTCCTAGGGGGGGAGTTTGTTCGGACCCAATATCGAATATTCACTTCAAGACAGCAATATTCCTAAATATCTTCCGAAACAGCTTATTTTGTCTAATACATGCAGAAAATTCCATGTACGTCTCCCAAATCATCTTTGGATGACACCACTACACTACACTGCATTACCAATCCTTCAAAATGGTGATGCAGTATGGCATTTGTAAACAAATAAAAAATAATATACAGATATACTTACCGAACACACATAACACAAAACTTGGCTGATTTCTCTTGACTAATAGCATATTCGTTACATGTATGCTTACTCAGAAGAAAAAATAGGCCATGTGATGAACAGAAAACAGCAGGATTTCAGTTAATATAATTCAATTAGATGGATATATGGTACAAGATTAGATTTTTTTTTTATATACATTTAAAACAAAATTTTCTCAGGACCTTCCACTCATTTGTTGTGGTCATTCAAACACAATAAAACTGCAAGATAATTAATTTACCGGTTTCTTCAATTACAATCTAATAAATCAAACTTGTTCATCTTGCTATTAGCTTGAATGAAAGGTTCTCTGAATATTCCACGTCTATTTTCACATTCCTGTTACTCGGCATGGTTAGAGAGCGAGAGTGTAATAAATATGGCTGCTACAACTAGCGTTCCTGCCGGTTCTTTTCATCCTGTAAGCATTTTTATATATGTTTTTACTACAATCAAATTAAATTGCTTAGTCATTGACTTATGTACAAGTATTTACTAAGTTCTGAAAATATACCTACATTTTAATTATGTTTTTTTTTTACATGACATCCATATTCGTTTCCAAAATGTGTAGTGCTTAATACGATCACATGTGCTAGAACACATCTGGTTGAAATATAAAGATTATAATTAAGAACACTGGAATCTTATAAAAGCGAATGCAGTTAATCAGGAAGTTTACTTCCAAAGTCAATGGATATTGGAAATGATGTTTGCAACAAATCTGTATTTTGACTGGTTTCCACGTTTTTTACAGTCCACTGTTTGGACGATATGAAAACGCAATCGCATCAGTTAACATACTCAAGCACTGGGAAGAGTACATGGAGAAAGAAAGCTAGTTGGAAAATCTGGTTACAGTAAGCCAAGTGCCTTTTAGAAAACACTAAAATGGGTAAAAACATGTATGACAAAATGGCATTCCCCTCTTGAATCCTTTGCCATGGGACTGGTGTAAAGGGGAACGCTATTCCATGCTGCCAATATTAAAATTATTTGTCTACAACAGAATTACCCATTGTTTGCTGGGCAAGTTGCACTGATTACAGTGGAGTCCGAATACATAAGTGAAAAGAAAGACATACAGAGAGACCAACTTTATTTTTTTGTAATTTATTTCAGATTTTATTTCATCTATTTTTAATTTAACACCCATAGTAGTGTGTAAATCATTTTTGGCTAAAGCAAATGTTAAACTTTATCTCCTGGTTATTAGCTACACACCTTTTTTTTTGTGTTCTCAACAATATTTTTTGTTTTCCCATTAGGGACAAAAATATACAAATTCTTTGCTGTTTTCACCCCTGTAAATTAAAGTTGAATAAGGCAGTCATGGTAGCCCAGTAGCAGCTATAAGGATTTCTCTATAAGTCACAATCAAAAATAACTTTGTAGCCTAGCCCAGATTGATAGTGATTTCACCATTTATCACTCATTTGTCTGGGATGAAATCTTGTCAAAAACTGGAGGAATTCTTAAAGACCTCTTCAATCACAGCTGTAATTAGATGATATCAGGTAGAGCTGTGATTTCAAGGTTTTTCAGCCCATTATTTATTAATTTCTTGTTAGTTATTCCAGTCTTTCAAAAAAAAAATTTCATGAAACAAAATACACCTGTATGAGTGCTAAACATGTGAATGCACATTTATAGAACATATAACACCATCATCTAGCGATAACCTTAATAGGATTATCAAATAAAGTACTAAAATAAAGTTATAAGATTTTCAAATAAAATTGCCATACTGTTCTCAAGAATGGTATTTGTAAATTTCGGGCAGTCATCTGCTTGGTAACATGTAAATTATGACAATCCATTCAGCTCAACATTGAATAATTTTTGAGACATTTTGTCTTTGAAAATACATAATACAGTAAACTCTGAATTTTATGGGCTAATAGAGTGAAGGAGCTATCCATTGTTGATGAATGTGTGTTAAATCAAAAGTTATTTTTCAAGACTCAACATAATTGAAATTTAAAGTTACACTTTATATGCATGTATTAGAAACCTGAAATAAAGTAAAACAATGGAAATCATGCTTTTGTTTACCTATACTTTATTGGTTAATTAATGGAAGATAATTTACTGTGAATATATAATGATACTTCCTTGCCAGTAAAATTTATTTCATTCATTAAATCTGAGGTCCATAAATTCGAGGACTTACTGTACAAAATAAAAATAATCATAGCCAGATACAAAAATTGTAATGCCGTTGTAGAAGGCATTACAATTTTTGATGTTTGTGTTAGCCTTCTATAATTCAAAGTTTTTATTAGTAATTTTGTCAGAATTAAAATGGGAAAACTTACATCTATATTTTAGAGAGAGTGGAGGTGGGGTGCAGTCCATTCCATTGTTGGTGCTGCTATGTGGCTAGTCCTAATAACAATAATAACAGAGCCAAAAAAGACTGCTATACAAATTACAATGGTGGCATTAAAGACAATTACTACTATGGATAAAGGGATGGTTGAGAGGGAGAAGACAGAAAGAGTGCTAATTAATGGACACTGCCCTTCATGGACTAATGTTATTAATGGAATCCCATTGTTGTTTTTTATATTTACTAATAATATTTATGCAAGTATAGCAGTCCTGATGTCTAAGTTTTCAGGCGATACAAAGGTTCTGCCAACCTTTGTATGGTGGTTATTGACAGTAATCAGGTATGCTACTGCAACAAGATTTAGAAAAATTAGAATTAGTAATTCCATATTAATTTACAGAGTGTGTGGTATGACACTCGGGTAGTGGAAAATGAAAAGACTTGGGGTAATTGTACAGTCACAATTCAGATAAAGTTCAGTGCAGACAGGTTATCAGAACAGCTCGTTGGATTTTGGCAATAACACTGGAATTTTGCTAGCAGGGATAAGGAGGTGATTATCCTATTGTATAAGTCAATGGTTAGGCTGCATCTTGAGTACTTCATACAAGTCTGAAGGCCTCATTTTATGAAAGTTGTGGATCTGCTGGAATGAGATTGGCGAGGAGGAGGAACAAAGGGTTTGCTCTTACGAAGAAAGAGCTTCAGTTCTGTAAATTGCAACATCTGGAGACTAGGTACCTGTGAGGTATTTAAAGCTTTGAATGGATTGAGCAAGCTCAATGCCATGGCATTCTTCCTCTTGCCCAGACTACATGTGAAGGACACATTCAAATTGAGGAAGTATGGTTGCAGGATAGATGTGTGGAAGGTTGCCAGCAGATACTAGACTGTTGGAACAAACTTCCATTCATTGCTGTGGAGGTGGCTGGTTTGAATAAATTCAAGGAAGAGCTAGTGAGCTATTGTAAAAGTTGGACAGGTGATGTGGGATTTTTTTTTTGGCTGATACTATATAAGCTTGCTTCCTTCCATCATTCGCTGCTACTAATACTTCAGCTGCTGAAGTATTAGTAGCAATCTGAATATTGCTGAAGAAATAAGATAATTCAAAAAATTTGCTCTTTGTATTCTCTTACATGAATGATTTCTTATATTTCCCTCCGTAATTGTCTCAAGAAATGTATATGTTTTCATTATGAATCACATATTTTTGGTTGAGCATAAATTTTTTCATCTTTAATTAGTATGTTTTGTGGATAAAACATGGCAGTAGGTGTTAAAACAAAAAAAAAATAATGTTACTATAATGCAAAGCATAAACAACATTATGGGTAGGCATTTGAATACTACAAAGCAGTTTTAAAGTGGTGCTGGAAATCTGAAAATGAACGTATGATTCAAAGATAGTAGAGATGTGAATTTGCCCCATCTTGAAGAACAGTTAAGAATTTGCAATAAATTTGAGACACAGTACTGTAAAATATTTGTAAAAGCAAAGATCTAGGAGACCTACTAATCAACAAGTGAGGAAAATTCTGATGTGGTTTTGTGGCAGTTTGCAGAATCACCACAAAAATCTTAGGCAAGCTGCTTGTGAGACTAGAATTAGCACACAGCATTTTCAAGAGAGCCAAGTGGAAATCTTATGTGCCAAGATTGCTACACAATATGAATGAAGATGATCATCAAGTAAGGTTTTGTTAATTATTTAAAGCAAATTTGGATGAGGACGCAAGATTTTTGGACAACATTGTTCAGACTCGGTGGTACAGTACAATCACTAACATGATTGTGTGTATTTATTGGTTTGATAATCCAAACATGTATGTAGAGAAAGCAATGAATTTATCATGAGTTATAATCTAATGTGGTTTCTCATCCAGGGAACTGTTTTTTTTTTTTTTTTTGAAGGAACAGTTACTGGTGATATATATCTCCATATGCTTAATGTATCTGTTGTGCCCACTAGTGAATATGCCAACAAGAAAGTGTCACACATCCTCCATATTCACCTGATTTAGTCAGACTGAATTTCTACTTGTGAGATTAACTGAAGGTTGTGTATAGTAGAAAATCAGTCACACTTTGACAGTAAAGGATGAAATTAAACAAGCATGTAAAGCAATCAAAGTAGTTATACTGAAGAATTTACCATTCATTTGTTTGCCACTATGAACAGTGCCTGGAAGCACTGGCTTTCGAGTTCGTGAAGTTCACCATATGTCAGGCCCTGGGGTAATTGCACAGTCAGATATGAAATTCTCTTCAGATTTCCATTAATAAGGCATACAAGTAGACTAATTTTTATAATGTTGTTATTTTAAAAGTTGAATTTCTAGTTAAGTTGTATTTTGAATTTTGTCTAGTTCTGTACTATATTTACTGTCTTCAAGGGAAGGTTGCACAGTTATCGATGTTCCCTCAACTGTCTAGGATACGGATTGGTGTAGGTCTAAAATTCTTTTTTCCTATCGGTTTTTGTCATCAACATGTTTCTATATTTCTTATTACTATACAGTTTTCTGTAGTTGAGGTTAACTGTATTCCACAGTTTCAAGGCATTTGTGGGAAACATAACTTGTACAAAACTCAGTTGGGTGCATTGCAAGATGGTTGACAACAAAAAGTACTTGTGAGTAATTATACAATTTGACATAAAGTTTTCTGATATAAAATTTAAGCAAGCTGCTAGGACAGTTCATGGGGTTCTGTCAGTGATATATAGGAACTTTTCCAGCTGAGACAAAAAGGAGAGTATTTGATCATATCAAACAGTGGTTATGCCACATCTTGAATATTGCATGCAGGCTTGGGGATTTCCAATTTTAGTAAATACATATATGGACCTATTTGAGAAGGTACAGACATGAATGTGTAGCCAGGTGGGCAGGAGCAGCAGTGCGTAGCACACGCTTCTTGATTAGACCGGGGTTTGAGCCCACCAAATATGGAGGATGAGGAAAGGTCAGGGAATGACCACCGCATATCCCCAGAGCAATATGGCCCTAGTTGCTAATGTTCCTAAAAAAAAAAAAAAAAGACATGAATTGGCTAAAGGCACAAAGAGTAATCTTATGAAGGAAGATGAGGTTTGTAAGGGAAAGTGTTTGGAAATGAGGCTTCTGCAGGGGACCTGATTGAGGTGTTTAAGGCTTTGAAAGGCTGAAGTAGACCGAACGGTTCAGCATTTTACATTTAGTCATTTGGTATAGACAAGGAGCATCAGTTCGTATTGAAAGAGGATAACATTGTAGAATAGATATCCAAAAATTTCTTTAAAAGTGAGTGGCTGTAAAATAAACTCCCACTTACCCTTGTGTAGGATGGAAGTTTATCTAAATTTAAGAAGGGACTCTGAAATGCTGATGGGATTCTTCCTCTTGCTCAGATTACACACCTGTGTGAGCATAAATTGAGGAAAGAAAGACAGTTGCAAAATAGATGTGCAGAAATTTGCCTTTAGCCAGTGGCTGGTTGATTGCTGGAACAAACTTCCATCTGTTTTTGTGGAAGTTGCTAGCTTAAATAAATTCAGAGAAAAACTAGACAATCTTTTGGAGCAAATGGATGGGTTAAATTGGAAGGTTTTTTTTTTTTTTTTTTTGGCTGATGCATTATAAGCATGCTTTCTTGCATCATATGCCTCTACTAATGCTAATACCAAATTAGTTTTACATTCACTTCTGAATTTTATACTTCCATTCTTACAGTAATCTGGGATATGTAATCTGACTTTTGGCACATGTACACAGACATATCATTGCAAAGTGCTTTCAGTTTATGTTCTGCCTTTTTTTATTTACAGTAGAGTGTCGATAATCCGAACTAATTGGGACTGCGGGTAGTTAGAACTTCCAATTTATTTGATTTTCTAACTTATCAAAAATACTGTTCTGGAGACTAAAAAAAAAAAGTTTAGCAAGTTCAGAAATAAAAAAAAAAAAAAAAAAAAACACTGGCTATAATATCTGAGGGACCACCTAATTTTTTGTTAAAATCCAGTGCCTGTTCATATAACAAAGATCCAGATAAGGGTTCTCCTAAACTTCGTCCCTGTGTGAACCACAAATAAACAGAATCTTCAAGGGATGGATCATTATCTGTTCTTATGGTTTTTCCCTTTTTTTTTTTTTTTTTTTTTTTTTTTTGGCACTATCTGAATCAAGTTTCAATCTGAACTTTAAAATTTTTTCCTTATTGTTTTTAACGTCTGTTATGGTTGACTTTCCAACATTGTAAAATTTTGCTATAGAAGATCTGCTTTCTTCCTTTGAGTCTGTTTAAAATCTCAATCTTAGATTCAATTGTTAAAAATTTCTTCTTCCTTTTAAAAGACAAAGAAAACTGCAGTACAGTAAAATAAAATTCTGTAAAAACTCTGTTCAGAATCTTTTTACCCCTTGTAGATTTTACAACCCCAAAAAAAAAAAAAAAAAAAGAAATGTCAGTGAACAGAAATATCAGACTACAAAGTGTTATGTTTAGTTAGTACTTTATATTAATTAAGCTAAAAGAAAGCTTTCGAAAAAGACGTGACCTCAGCGCTCGAAAAAGGCACTGAGGCCACAGGACGAACAGCACTAAGTTATTCTTATTAATTCTTATTATTCCTTATTATATCTCTTTTATCTTAACTCCCTTCTTTGTTCACCATGATAGTGATTTCTGTTCACCCTTTGTTCTCCATAATTAGTGTTACTAGTAACGTAACGTTAGCACATTGCCTTTCACTACTACTAACTTATGTAGCAATTATTGTCGTTGGGTACTTTCTGCATATGGCAGTGTCCCAGGTCCTTAATCACTTATTAGAATTGCCGTTTAGTAGAAGGGCGCCTCCGTAGCCAGGTGGGAAGGAGCAGCAGTGCGTAGCACATGCTTCTTGATTAGACCGGGGTTCGAGCCCGTCACCACCAAATACGGAGTATGCGGAAAGGTCGAGGAATGACCACCGCATATCCCGGAGCAATATGGCCTTAGTTGCTAATGCTCCTTAAAACCAAAAAACAAACAACAAACCGTTTAGTAGAATCAAATTCAATTCGCAAACGTGATCACAGTAACTGGCACTTATTGTAATTATTTTATGACACAAGCATTAAAAATAAATAAATGCTGGCTTGTTCATATTATTGACATTCGGATTTTCGTGTGTATATATATATATATGACTGAAGCATATGCGCCTCTGTAGCCAGGTGGGCAGGAGCAGCAGTGCGTAGCACATGCTTCTTGATTAGACCAGGGTTCGAACCCGTGAGCCACCAAATACAGAGGATGCGGAAAGGTCAGGGAATGACCACCGCATATTCCCAGAGCAATATGGCCTTAGTTACTAATGCTCCTAAAAACCAACGACTGAGGCATATATATATATATGTGCCTCAGTCATTTAGATTTTTGCACCCAGAGCATCAGTCCAGCTGCTTATGCATGCTAAGCGTCAGATTTATCAAACCACAAATCTCTCTATGTAATCTTATATATCCATTATATGCCATAGTTTCAGCTCCTCTATAGTCATAGTAATAGTCTCAATATGTGAACTTCTTTGCTGAAAGATTCCAAAGCATTCCATTTAATTTTCTCTTATGCCTCAACGAAATCTTTCATATATCAGACCATTGGAGTACTATTTAATCAATTCTCCTATATTGATGAAATCTACCAAGATAAATGTTGCCCTCCTGATGAATTTAACAGGGTTTTTTTGCATCTCTATGCATACAAGAGTACTGGGTGTACTACAGTTGTGTCTTGGTTGCTGATGCCAGGTTGCTGGATGCTTCTTTCAACTAATATAAGATTATGCTTGTTTATGCGATTTTTAATTGAAACTCTCCACTTTATCTGACACTGTGATTATATGGCTTTCCTTGGTGACCTGATTATCAATGTTTTCTCCTGATTTTAACTTTGCACCTTGTCTCATCATGGTGACCAAACTTATAGTTTGCTCTCTCTCATAGCTTTCGTATGTGGTGAGCAAATGAATTACCCTTTTCTGTTTTAAATCCCTCTAATAGTATTAGTGTACTGGGACCATTGGAATGTGCTGGTTCTTTCAGAGGAGGAGTAAAGGGACATGCAAGCACCAGTTTCTCCTACTTCATTTTGAGACTGCATTCTTTTGAACAAAGCAAGGCATATCAGGCTTGTCCAGGTTTGCAGATGACACAGAGATTGACAGGATGGTTAATCACAGGAATGATGGTATGCTACTGCAACAGGATTGAGAAAAGTTAGGCAGATGGGCTGAGAAATGGCAATTGAAGTCTTAACATTGACAAATGCAAAGTACTGCATATGGGTAGCAGTAACCCAGGATAGGAGAAAATGAAAAAGACCTGGGGATAATTGTGCAGTTGGAAATGAAGTTCTCTGAGCAATGTAAACAGACTGCTAGGATAGTTCATTGAGTTTTTTCGATGATATACAGGAATTTTGCTATCAGGGATAAGGAGGCAATTATCCCATTGTATAAGGCAGTGGTCAGGCCACATCTTGAGTACTGTCCACAGGTCTGGGGGCCTCATTTTAGGAAGGATGTAGTGCTGCTGGAATGAGTACAGAGAAGGACAACAAGATTGATGAGAGGAACAAAGGGGGTGTTCTTACCAAGAAAGGCTTCAGTTCTGCAAATTGCAGCATCTGGAGACTAGGCACCTACGAAGTGATCTGATTGAGGTGTATAAGACTTTGAATGGATTGAGAAAGCTAAGTGTTGATGGGATTCTTCGTTTTGTTCAGAGTGTGCACACATGGGGGGGGCACAAATTCAAATTGAGGAAGGATGGTTGCAGAATAGATGTGTAGAAGTTCGCCTTTAACCAGCAGGTGATTGATTGCTGAATAAACTACTGTCTATTGTTTTGGAAGTTGATAGCTTAAATAAATTCAAATGAAGAACTAGACAAACTATTGGAGGGAATCAATAGGTGAAATGAGAAGTGTCTTTTTATTTTTTGGCTGATGCTGTATAAGCTTGCTTTCTTGCATCATTTGTCACTGCTATTATCATTGTTTTATTAACTGCTCTTTCGGAACATTCACACCTCCATTCCAGGTTAAGGATACAACTTCAAATGATAATCATTTTCATGCTTAATAACTGTGAGATAAAGAATTTTTGCACATATTTATTACTTTTTATCTTATTTTGGACCATAGAATCCATCCAAGAATTTTTTGGGAATTTTTATAATTAAGCTTGCACTATTTATAAATTAAATGTTTACTTTTCTCTTAATGTTTATGAGCGGTATTCAGGTCATATAAATTGCATGGAATAAAATTAGTATTACAGACATTTTTAACGATTCTGGCATTTGGAATTTATGCAATATAATTTTAAAACATAAAATGTTTAAATTATATTGCATATAATGTAATTCTCAATACTAGTATAGTTTGTAGTTAGATTATAATGAATAATAAAACAACATTGCATTTTACCTTGTATAAGGCATAGTGTTTCTAGTCTGTGTTAATTTTTTTTTTAATCTTATTGACAGGGAGAATCTTATGACAAGCATTTATACCAGTTAGCTGTATAGATTTATGTACACTATTTGTATAAAAAAAGTGGAAATAAAACATAATTGTTTCTTCTATTTTTCATATATATTATTAGGATGCCGATGTAAAAGTAACCTTTGAGGATCAACAAAAAATAAACAAATTCGCTCGACAGAATGCTCGACTGGAAGATATTTTAGATGAATTAAAAGCTAAAGAAGTAAGTTAGCATATTTTCAGATATCTGATTAACCTTTCCCAGAGTATGTATATATACATTTTTGTAAAATAATAAGAGGAGTTTACCTCAATATAGTACGTAGAACACTTCCATATGATACTCTCCAGAAATTAAAACGAAAAAATTAAAAAACTTACATTAGAGTAAAAGATAATTGAAAAACTTACATTAGAGTAAAAAATAATTAAAAACCAATTAAACACAATTAAAATCAATTTAATACAATTAAATCAATTTAACACAATTAAAAATCAATTTAACGCAATTAAAAATATTAAAAAGAATCTAATGAAAATATTCAAAGTGATTTTCCTTCCTGAAACTGACAACAGTTTTCGACCATATGTCGTGATCACAGGAATGAAAATTACCGAATAGGGTTGAACATGAAACTTAAATAGTGATTATTTGTCTTCGTGCATGTGTGTAAAGGTCCAGGCATCGGACATAACTGGATAGGTCCCATCCACCCCAGGTGCCTTTCTTGTATTTATCTTCAACAATTTCTCCTCCACTTTACTCTCAGTTATTACAAGATTCTCTGAGAGTAAAGTGGAGGAGAAATTGTTGAAGATAAATACAAGAAAGGCACCTGGGGTGGATGAGATCTATCCAGTTATATTAAAGGAGGCAGCAAAAGAAGTAAGCAAACCCCTAGCCATAATTATGAGAGCTTCCTTGGACTCAGGGGAAGTACCCATGGACTGGAGATGTGCAAATGTGACCCCAATTCACAAAGGAGGATCAAAGGGCGACACAAATAATTATAGACCTGTTATTTTAACTTCTGTTCTTGCGATGTTTTCACAGTACCTCCATTTATTCCTATGGGATGCAAAATATGTTTCCGTTTTCACAATTTTTTTAAGTTTGCACCAGCTGGCAAAAATTTAGTAAAGTTGAGTATTATGTAAGTTGGGGAGTGTCTGTGCTGTTAGTAGGGGCAATGATGCAAGAAGGCAAGCTTATACAGCATCAGCCAAAAATAAATAAATAAAATTTACATTTTATCTATCCATCACCTCCACTAGTTTGTCTAGTTCTTCCTCGAATTTATTCAGACTGTCCACTTTCACAATGGGTGGAAGCTTGTTCCAGCAATCACAAACTTCTGCACATCTATTCTGCAACCATCCTTCCTCAATTTGAATTTATGTCTCCTCATGTGCATAGTCTGAGCAGGAGAAAGAATTCTATCAGCATTCAGTTTGCTCAAACCATTCAAAGCCTTAAAAACCTCTATCAGATCGCCTCTTAAGTGCCTACTCTCCCAAACACTATAGTTTGTAGAACTGAAGCCTTTCTTGGTAAAAGTACCCTTTTATTCCCCTCACCAGTCTCGTTGGCCTTCTCTGTAACTGTTCCAGCAGTTCTGCATCCTTCTAAAATGAGCCTCCTGACCTGTATACAGTACTCAAGATGTGGCCTGACCATTGCCTTATTGAATGGGATAATCGCCTCCTTATCCCTGCTAACAAGATTCCTGTATATCTGACTACATAATTAACCCCAGGCCCTTTTCAGTTTACACTACCCTGAGTGTAGTACCACCCAGTTACTGCTACCCCCATGCATACTGGATATGGGTAGCAGTAATGTACCAACTATACCAAGAGTAATGTACCCAAGAATTTGTCAGTAACTTTGAGAAATGCAAAGCATTTGTCAAAGTTAAACTTCATTTGCCATTTCCCAGCCCATATGCCTAAGCTAAAACTCAGCTGAAACTTCAAAGTTATTGACAAAAATTCTTTGGTACATTACTCTTGGTACAGTTGGTACATTATGCTGATATTACTGCTACCCATATGCAGTATGCATATTTGTGTCTGTAAGTTGCATGTATTTTTCGGTTATGTATGTATGTGTTCTCTGTCTAGGTAGTACCTAAGGATTCCCTTATTATAACTGAATGGTTTGAGCATGCTCAATGCTGATGGGATTCTTCCTCTTGCTCAGAATAATCGCCTGAGAGGGCATAAATTCAAATTGGGGAAAGACAGTTGTAGGATAGATGTGCAGAAGTTTGCCTTTGGCCAGCGGGTGGTTGATTGCTGGAACAAACTTCCATCTGTCATTGTAGAATTTGATAGCTTAAATAGATCCAGGGCAGAACTAGACAAACATTTGGAGCGAGTGGATGGATGAAATGAGAAGGGTTTTTTTTTTTTTTTTTTTTTACTGACGCTGAATAAGCTTGCTTTCTTCCATCATGTGCCTTTACTAATTCTAATGCTAACTCACTGATGTGCTGCATCTCTGAAGTGTGTTGTCAGTTTATATGTTTAGTGATGTTCTCTACTGTACTGTTAAATATTTATCAACCAGCAAAAATCATGTAGTGCTTTGCTGACTGGCTCCCATCCCTGCTGCAGTGAAGCAAGTTGTCTTTTAAAAAAAAAACTCTGTACTGAGCTGCATCAGGTTTTGGAAGTCAAATTCTTGAAGATGGTTCAGAAAGAAATTGGAAAATGGATAGTGTATGGGTGTGGATGGGGATAACAAAATAAACAGAAGGTGAGAAGAGTAGTAAGTGCCCTCTTAAAAAAAAAAATCCCTTGACCTGAGAGGCCACTATCTCTTGGAAAGCAATTCCCCCAATCATCACCTGAGGCACAAGGAGCTGGGCTGCCTTAGTCCATTCAGTGGCATGGAAGAATATCCCTCTGTAATGAAAAGGATAGTAGTTGAGGCGGAGTGGGATTACAACCAAAAGCAGTGGGGAAAGTAGTAGACATCCCCTGAGAGAGAGAGAGAGTTGGTTTTCACAACATAAGTGGACCAACTCTCTATTTATCTGAGTAGATGAGCAGCAGTACTAATAAATTTTATGCTGTATTTGTGTATCTGGGTGTTTTAATGTTGCTTTTTTTTTTTTTTTTTTTTTCTATTTCATTTTGCATACCCACACACATTCTTTGATTAGTTCCGCTATTTTTTTCTGGATGAATAGCATGAGTTTCTGGGAGACGAATGATCTGTCCTCCTCAGATCAACTAGTCAGCTGCCATTTAAAAAATTCCCATAAATAAATGTGCTTATTTGTTGCACAGGTCAATACAAAATTGACCGGAAACAACATGCCTTATACTGCCAAGGCCAGAAGGAAATCACATCACAAAGTCTTATTTACATCAGGGGTCAAATATAATAATAAACAAACACACAGCTCTACAGGTTAGGGAGAACTCCAAAGCATTTCTCAGAGTTAAACTTCAATTGCTATTTCTAAGCCCATCTGCCTCAGCTGAAACTTCAAAGTTTTTGACAAATGCTTTGTCAATAACTTTGAAGATTCCCACAGAAAACTGATTTTACTGACTGCAGTTCAGTAAGAATGGTAAGATTAAAAGGAGAGATTTTCTTTGATAAATAAATATGGGCACAGTTATTAGCATTAGTATGAAGGCCAAAAAGGCTAAATAATTAGTAACCATAGCAATGGCATTATTAATAATTTTTGAGTTGTTTTGCTGTGCCTTCTGAAGTAAGATGGAGATAGACAAATTTTAATATCATCAGCATAAGTGATGAGCAGCAATTGCATTAATGGTAGAGAATGGCAAAAGAGTACTACCCTGTGGAATTGAAATATTGATTTAATCATAAGGTGCTGACATAATTGGTTTAATCATAAGATGCTAGCATAATAGATCAGAAACGGTTTCTTAAGCAGAATTTGAATATACAGGGTTGTTAAAATTAAAGTATCCATATGTAGAGGGCTCTGAAACAAGTTCTAAGGCTTGTACTAAAGAGAAATTTGGACAATGGGTACAGTAAAGAATGCGCTCGCCATTTATTGGGAAAAAAAATTTTCTTACAAAATTTGTCACTATATGGTGCCGTGGCAATACAAATCACTTGAACAGCGCTACAATTGTTCAATGTGTCCTCCATTTTGGTCAACAACAGTTTTCATTCGAAGAACAGCATTTTCTACAGCAGAATGTAACATGTCAACTGGAATCGTCAGCTCATGACGTCTAATGCTGTCCTTCAGATCTGACAGATTTTGACATCCTTCCTGATACACCTGGTTCTTCAAAAAACTCCACAACCAGAAGTCACATGGGATGAGGTCTGGTGATTGGGGTGGCCAAGATATCTGGAAACAATGGCTAAAGACCCATTCATCTGTAAAGTGTTGCCTTGGCAATCTTTGGACACAACGGTGGATGTGGGGTGGCACACCATCTTGCATAAATATGGTATCCTGAAGGCACCCACACTGTTGCAGCTCTGGTATTGCGAAATTTGCCAACATTTCATAATATCGCTGTCCAGTGACGGAAAAGGTGCTGGGTCCAGTCGGTGTTACCTGTTCAAAAAAATATGACCTAATCATCAATGTGGCCGTAAATCCACACCACACTGTCACTTTTGGAGAATGCAATGGGACCTCTTGGATAACTCGGGGGTTTTCTGTTGCCCAAATGTGACAGTTGTGCATATTCACTTGTCCATTTAAACAGAAGTGGGCTTCATCACTCCAAAGAATGTTCCAGGGCCAAGTGATATCCACTGTCATTCGTGCCAGAAACTGAAGTGCGTATGTGAAATGAATATCTGCATCACCATGCTTTAGCTGCTGTAGCCTGTGCATCTTGTAAGGATAGTACCACAACACCTGGCGCATTACTAGCCTTACAGTGGAATATGGCATGTTCACTTCATGAGAAACAGCTGGCATACTTGCACTACCACTTGGAGATTGACTTGATAAATCTACGACAACCATAGCCACATCTTCAACACGAGAGGAGTTCACTCGTTTTCGACCTCTACCTGGTTGAACACCAAGATGTCCTGTCACTTAAAATTTCACAATCATTTTGCGGACAGCACAAACAGTCATAGGTCAAATCTACTGTATGATTTTGAAGAGACTGCTTTGCTTTTATATAGTACAGTAGAACTGAGTAGTGGCACTGTGGCAATAACTTACGATTATGCAAATAACGTACGTTATTTTCATAATCGAAATTAAGATAGTTATGCGCCATATAGTGACAAATTTTGTAACTTTTTTTTTATTTTTTTATTTCCAATAAATGGTGAGTGCATTCTTTATTGTACCTGTTGTCCAAATTTCTCTTCAGTACGAGCCTTAAAACTCGCTCCAGAGCCCTCTATATAGGGATACTTTAATTTTAGCAACCCTGTTGATTGTACAGAGTACATAACATACAAGCTTATAATATTTTTCTGAAATTTATTAAGTGATGAAATTTAAATTATGTTTTTTTTTTTTTTTCTTGTCAAAATATTCAAGCTGTGATCAGTATAATTTTGATTTACAATCATACAGTAAAATAAACAAATACAAAGTTTAGTTGCACAAATTGACATAATTTCCAACAGCAAATAGCTTAAAGGAAAAGTAAAATTTTGTGAAAATTATAATTCAGTGTGACTAATGAAAATATTACCTTGCAAATGTGAAAAAAATTATTTGAAGCAAACCAAAACCATTTGTTCAGTTGGCTTTGGCTTTTATTTCAAATCATGTGTGCTCAGCAAACTTGATTTCTATAAAACAAATATAGGAGCATATTCTACAGCTAAAAATAAAAAAAAATTCCCATAGACATCTGTCAAATGTCTTTATACTGTATCCAAGACATTGAACATTAATCATAAATTACAAAGAAACTGAAATAAACCTCTAAAAGCAAAATATCTAAAGCAGTTCAAAGTTATTTACATTTTGTTCAATGCAGTATTCAGCATGATGAATCTATGATTCTCTGTCATGTTTAATCATTTCAAGGCTGTTCTTAATGGTTTCAGCACTTCCAGAATGTGATTTCTCAGTTTGTCTTGCATGATAATATGAGTGGAATGATATACAGATTTCATGTGATCCCACACAAAGCAATCTAAGGGCGTGAGTGAGATCTGATGATTGTTAAAGCCATTGTCCAGTGGGTTAGTGTACTGTTGGGAGTAAACCAAGACCTGTGCCAATTTCCTTCTTTTTTTTTTTTTTTTTTTTTATGAAAATCCCAAGCATGAGAGGTATTAGAACCTATAGTACTTCGTATCATGGATGGGTTTAAGGTTGAGAGGATGAGTATGTCTTCGAACAGTTCCTGCAAATTGTTCCACAGAAAACATAGGTATGCCATTCCTGAAACCTTGCTGACCGGCCTAGGTATGAATGAATTTAGAGTTGAGAATTCCATTTGCTGTAAGGCATGATTCATCTGTAACCAGAACATGGCTGGGAAATTGGGGAGTATGTGTACACTGTGAAGCTAACATACCATTTACTTATGTATGGATTAAAATTCAGTGTGTTTATCATTTGGGGGGAACAGAATCAGTAAATCACAAAGGGAATAAAAAGAGGTAATTATGAAATTGACTTTAAAATCAATTTCATATTTACATTTATATTTTCATGTACTGAAAAATAAACGTAACATTTATTTTTCAACATAATCACTAAAAACATTTATACACTTGCCACATCTGTTCTTCAGATTCTGACTTAGTGTGTAAAAAGATGTTGACTGCTGTCATAACTAGGCATATGCTGCATCCTTTCCAACCTCAGCATTATCGGTGGAGAAAACAAATGGAAATTGCTAGGTGCAAGGTCAGTGGGAAAGATGATTAAAATATTAAGAACATTTTCCTAGACTCAAGTTCATGACTTCTCAGTGAGGTCATGAGCTTGATTTTCTTCTAGACTGAGGAGGGCAGAGACTGCTTTGGGCTTTCTTCTCACTGTGGCCAAATTAGCCAGCCGCTGGTGAAAGTTGCTTGACCAATGTATTCAGTTTTCATCTAGCAAATGGGAAGGAAATGGTTCTTAAAACCACTCCAAATCATGAATGATCCCTAGGATTACTCATGCTATATGCAGCCTTGCAGCAGTGTACTTATGTCTCAATAGCCGTTCTTTAAATCAAGTTCCTGTGTTCCTACAGAAGTGTGTAATATCATGTAACATATACTATTTTTCTAGGCATTTGAAAATGTATAAGGATGCCATGCCAGTCTCAGAAAGCAGTTGCTGTTTGCTTCTCTGCTGATGGCACAGCTTTAAGCTTTTTTTTTTTTTTTTATTAGACTTCTAATTGAATATCCTGCCTAATTAAACTTCTTTATTGAGGGTTAACCAGGATGATGCCTCTATTGCATTGATGCACATTTGAATTTCAGTTGCAAGTGATGAATCCACAGTTCATCACTGTTAACTGACCTATTCATCGATCCCCACCAATAGCAATGGAGATGTTCCAGCTGAAATTCATTTTAGGTTTAGTTCCTTGGGAACCCATTTCTTACACAGTTTTCAAAAGATGAAGTAATCATGCATTATGCTATACACTGAGTGACCACTGAATTATGACCACCTACTTAATACCATATTGAGCCATTATTCACCTAGGCATTGACTCCACTAGATGTGTGAAGACATTTGTAGAGATCTGCAATCATGCTACCTGCAAGATTTTCCACAGTGTCAGAATAGATGACCGCTACGTGTCCATGTACCTCACTTCCCGTTCCAAAACATCCCACAGGTGTTCGATTGGATTGAGGTCAGGCAAATTTGGAGGCCAATCTAGATGGGTGAAAAGCAAATAGCAGTTGCTGTTTGCTTCTCTGCTGATGGCACAGCTTTAAGCTTTTATTATTATTATTATTAAACTTCTTCCTAATTAAACTTCTTTATTCGAGGTGAACCAGGATGCTTCTATTGCATTGATGTACATTTCAGTTTGAATTGCAAGTGATGGTCCCATAGTTTATCACTGGTGACTGACCTATTCAGCTTGTCATTGATCTCTGCTCATAGCAATGGAGGTATTCCAGTTCAAGTCCCATGCAGTTCATTTTAGTTCAGTTCCTTGGGAATCCATTTCTTACATGCTTTTCAAAAGTTGAGGTAATCATGCATTATGCTGAATTGTGACTACCTGCCTAATACCATGTTGAGTCACCGTTCGCACAGATAGCCACTGTTTGCCTAGACATTGACTCCACTAGATGTCTGAAGACATCTGTAGGGATCTGCAGTCATGCTACCTGCAAGGCTTTCCACAGTGTTGGAATAGATGATGGTTATATGTCCATACATATCACATCCCATTCCAAAACATTCTACGGGTATTCAGTTGGATTGAGGTCATGCGAATTTGAAGGCTAGTCAAGGTGGGTGATATTTTTACTGTGTTCCTTGAACCACTTATGCACAGTGCAGGCTCAATGACACAAAGCAAGTTATCATCTTAAAAGATCCTGTTTCTGTCTGGGAAAAATTGCAAAATAGCAGAGTGTGCATGTGGTCTCCTAAGAGTTGCCAGTAGACCTCACCAATGAAATGTGAGTCCTTATGCACCAGGGGTCCTAGTTCTTGCAAGCAAAACATGCATGATGGGTCCATAGACTTGGGTTGCTTGCACCACACATGAAGGCAGGCCGCCTCCATAACCAGGTGGGCAGGAGCAGCAGTGCGTAGCACACACTTCTTGATTAGACTGGGGTTCAAGCCCGTGACCATCAAATACGGAGGATGCGGAAAGGTCAGGGAATGACCACCGCATATCCCTGGAGCAATATGGCCTTAGTTGCTAATGCTCCTAAAAACCAAATAACAAACAAACAAACATGAAGGCATCCTTCAGCAAGTTGCACTAGGTATTTGGATTCATCTGACTAGCACATTTATTTACAATCCTCTAGTGTCCAACCAGCATGTTGTTGACACTACAGCATTCACTGTTGATGATGATGATCAATGGTGAGGAGAGGGTATCTCTTAGGTCATTTGCTGTGGAACTCCATATGTCTGAGTGTGCGGCGTGTTGTCATTTAGGAAATTGTTCTTGCATTCCCCATATTGTATTGTAGTGTCAACTGTTGCCCAGTGACTTGCCATTTATCCTATACAGTACACTGCACCCTTCGCTCACCAGGAACATCCACCTAGCGTAATCCATCACAGTTCTGTTGTCGGAGGTGGTTTGGCCCATTCAACACCATTGTTTTGCACTTAACCACAGCGTGCTACGAGCAACCGACAAGGCATGCCATTTCTGATATGGAAGCACCCGCCACACAATCTTCCACAGTCGTGCTCTTTTGAAACTCTGATATATTTGCTACGTCTCTTAACTGCTACTTTATTACTTTGGCTTGCATTACGAAGCAAATTGCCCCTGCTGTAGCATGTGAAGCTGTTTGGCTTTTTATACTGCGAGCTATGCAGTATAAAATCCATTATAGTTAGAGTGATCATAATTCACTGATCACTGAGTGTAGACCAAACCATAGATATATCGAGCACTATATCATCAGTCCTTACATATCAGTTGAGATCATTGATCCCACTAGAACCATAGCTAATTACTTTCAGTTCAACCTGAAACCCTGATCTGGCGTTGTCCTGAAGTATCAGATGTCCTTGTGAAATTTTTCAATCCAGTTGTAAACAGCCTTCATGATAAACAGTTCTTGCCATACATGTGAAGCATTTTTCTGTGGTTATCCTTGGCAGAATGACAAAATACATTCTGCTGAGGATATATACAGACTCATACAGAAGACACAACAGCACACTGTTCTTCAATTATATGCTTCTGCAAGTGGAGTTGCTGTCTCTCATGGTGCAAGAATAACATTAACTGAAGTGATTACATAAAAGAGTCTGCTCCAATGCCATCCTTGATAATACTCACGATTTCTAAACAAAATCACATCTCTTTGGGGATTACCCTGACTTGGCATAAGCACATCACAAATATTGCTTCTTCTGCATCAAGAAGATTGGTTTTATTTTTGCGCTTGGCATTATTTTTCTTCTAAAAAATTACTACCCACTCTGTACAACTCTGCTGATCACAAAACCATGGAATGTTGTTCTCACACGTGGGGTGGTGCCTCCAAAAGCTCTCTTAAGCTTCTAGTCTCCATTCATAAGAGGGCAGTCTCATTAATTAATGAACTGTCTCTTTATGAAGGCTCCTCGCTCTGTCTTATAGATGTTCCAGTTTCTGCTGCATCTGTTTTCCATGGTCACTTTCTGATTTGGAACAACCTGGAACAACCTTTCTTCACATATTTCCCAAAAATGTATAGTTTCTTCTTCTTCTCCACCTTCACCCATGCACAGTACTGTAGGTTCTGATGGTTCTAATACCATTTGTTGTTTGGGAATTTTCATTTTGAAAAAGAAAAAAGCATTCTTTGGTGCTGTCACCACAGAATACTCTAGTATTCCCCCTAACGGTGGCTACAGAAACCACAAGAATATCACTAAGCCACATACAGCTTATAGGTTATATAATACTGTTGCAGTGTGTTCACATTTTGATTACTGACCTATCAACAGTAATCTGTAATACTAATGTATCCAGTGTAATATCTGCAAATAAAAAAAAAATTAAATATTATTTTATAGAAAGAGCTACAAAATTTGGAAGATGCAGCTGATGAACTCATCTTAGAAGAGCCTGTGACTGTTCCATATCCTTTATATTTTAATACCTACAGTTTAAAAAGTTTTTTAATCTGTTTCTTTAAAAATAATTCTTGTTTCAATCATTGTTGCTCTAGAATTACATACTTGAATGAACAATTCTAGACTTGAAAAACCTAGAATCGTTTGGATTATATTACTTAGAAAATGTCTTTTGATATTGTTTTGTGGGAATATTACTGATTAATATTCATCGTACAGTAGTGCATGTTATTTTTAGTTCCAAATGCCATTAGCAAAATGAATTAATATGTCCAAGAAATTATTTTCACACTGCAAATTTTTTTAGCATTGCAATTTGTCTCTGATAAATTATAAATATCTTTAATAAATTACAAATTAAGAGGGCCAAGGAAGAGTTATTGCTCTTTTAAACTTGTAAGTCATTCTTGGTATATAAAAGTAGAAAATTAGTTCATATTTTGAGAAGAGATTTACCGAAGCATGCCACTTTATAACGCAATAATTTTCATAATTTTAAGGCAAATCTTAATCTTAGTAGTTTAGGTTTAAAAATTACCAAGAGAAAATTATTTCAACAGATTTCGTACACAGGGGGGAGGGATGAGCACACTTTGCTTCTTTATCCCACTTTATTTATTTATTTTTTTTTTTTCTGTTTGTTAACTCATATACTGATTTTGCAGATGTTTGTTAATTTATAGTGGTAGAATAGCATCTTCAGACTCCACCTCTGCTTCATCAGAAGAAAATTCATTCAATTTAACATCAAAACTGAGTTTAAAAAAATCACCACTTTGAAATATACTTCATTAGCAGTTTTAAACCTGCACATATGTAAAAAAAATTCTAAGAATTGGCATTATGAATATTTGCTTAGGGCTATAGCAGTCCTAATTACCATTATAGCAAATATTCAGCCCAAATCTTTCAGTAAATGTTATTGCTTGGGGGGGGGGGGTTTGAAAAATGAGTATAATTTGGCACTAAGCCAGTAGGAAAAGTTATTCATCAGCTTTTAAAAATGACAAGCCTATACATGCATCTGTTCTTATTGTTAATGCTGTTTAAGCTAAACCATAATGAGTAGAGACCATACCACTTTATTTGCTATTGCAAAAAAAAAATATGTATATATATATATATATATAAATCACTAAATGTTGAATTTGTTTAGTTCCACAATAATGCTCATGAACAGTAAATCTGCATCATAACCTCTAAATATCTTATGATGTTTAAGTGTGTTTCATTGTGTTACTTAAAATGCTGAAGTCTGCAGAGTCTATAAACAACCATTTATTAAACACTTAAGAATTCTTTAAAAGTGCTCTGCTAAACATACATGTTGTGCTATTGAATGTCTACATCACTCCACATTAGTCATAATAAAAATTAAATACATATTGTTTAGTAATTACGTTGACGAATTATTAAGATTACTATAAAGGTTGACCCACTAATCACATGCCAAAAAAATTAACTTAATAAAATTATAAAATTAAATTGGGATATCAAAAAATAATTTAAAAAATACGAGGGCTCTCTTTATAGATAGCCTCAGTGACAGAAGTGAAAACAGAAAATGAGGAAGCTTATGCAAATATTATTAGAACCCCTTAGTAATAGAGTGTGTCTTGTAGGTTCATATTTTTGTTGCATTATATTTGTAATCATATTATTAAATTTATTATCTACATTTATTATGCAGTTATCAAAAAATAATCCACTTTTTATGCATGGTATTTTACAACCTTAACAAATGTGAACTTATTTATTAGGTGAAGTTTTTGTAAACATGGTTATGGATGACACACAACAAATGTTAGATAATACCAAAGAAGTTATAAAGGGTGAAATTGAGTATCTACAACTACAGAGGGATGGTATCAAACAAGTTATGTCAGACTTAAAGGTTCAATTGTATGCTAAGTTTGGCAATAACATTAATTTGGAACCAGATGAAAGCTAATGGAATAATATGGTATGTAATTGCTTTAAAAATGCCTAATGTAATTTAGAGCCTAATAAAATTAAAATAATATGATTATATATAAAGTTTAGGAATGCTCTTATATTAAAGCTTTGATGCCACCAGTTTTCTTGTAAGTTTTAAATAAATAAATTTTTTATTTATACTCTGTATAGTTGGTACCAAATGGGTTTATAACTTTATTTTAAATACTTTATTACAGCTGATATATCAGCGCAACAGTTAATGGGCTGCGCAGTTTTTTGTGGCAGTATATGGATTTGGTTGTGCAATGTGCATGCTAGTGTACATAACCAGGATCACAGCCCTACTTTATATTTATTGAAGTTGTGCTCTTGATATGCTTTGTAAAATAACATTTTTATCATAGAATGTGGTTTTTAACAATAAATTGGCATGCATATAGTATAATAAAGTCTTAATATGAATATTTTTCAATGTAAAATGCTTCATATGTAGTTTAAACCATGTCTCCAAAGTTGCTACTATAAAAGATCGGTTTAACTCAACAGTTCTTAACCTTTAGTTTTTACATGCAGGCATATTGATGTTGTTTAAATTTTTAAGGATTTTGACAATGTTTCAATGCAAAAGTTTAGCATTCTGGTTCATACATACTATAAAATGTGTTTTCTTCGAAATTCTCCCTTTCAATCGTCTTAATTTTCTCTGTGCCTATAAAATTAGCAAATTAAAAAGAGCTAGTGCTAATATCACAATTACATGTAAAATATTCTACCAAAACAGCATTTCATTTTGTTTTTCAGAACCGATTATAGGATGTATTATAATAATTGTAATATGGATGTATTTTTTTGGTCAAATGAAATTCTGTCAGAATTAGCTGCCTTTTTTTTTTGTTGATTTTTATTCTTATTCAACTAACATCAAAAGAGACATGAGACATATCAAAAATCATATGTTCATAACTTTTGTTGTAGTTGTATCCAATTTCAGTGTATTGGTAAATGTAATGAAATATTTTAAATAAAAGTTTTAATGTTAAGTTGCGACACATTATCTTCAATCTAGAAATAAAGTAAATGTGACTTAAGGCAAGTTACATTCTTAGAAATTATATTCCTGATCGTGATCATTTAGATATTATCAAAAATGGCATTTCTAATTAACTATGAATCATATGTAAAGTAAGAGTGTTCATTATAACTAGTAAATAATTATAACTATTATAATTATTTTGTAAATTCACACACTCACTAAATGTTATCACTTTTTCCCTTCACTGTATTGTAAAGGCCTTTATGTTACAACATCTGGCATTAAAATCTATTTATGCTTAAAAAAACAAAAGAAAAAACCATACAGGCATTTAGCAATATAGTTCTTTGCCTCCAGTCTGTATGCAGTGCTGTAACGCTGTGTAAATAAATGAATTGACATAGACCATTGTGTACCTTGCTTTCTGAACTTTCCTTCTACAAAGAGTTTCTTGAAGAAAATGGATTTATTGTTTCTTAGTGGATCTCTTGTGCAGATTGGTTCCTACACTTTACACAGGCTGAATATGGATAGCTATGTCACTGTGGCACAGTAAAGTAAGAGTTGCTTTTTATATGGTATCTGATAATATCAGTTGAATTTTTCATGGTAGTATGTGTTTTAATGAAGTTTTATTTCTTGTAAAAAAAAAAAAAAAAATGGGTGATAAAGTCTTAATCAGCTTAAATTTTTAATGGATTGGAGAAAAAGCCTACAAGTTTAGAAAGAATAATGTAAAGATTACAGCAGTGAGTCTCAAACTTTTGAATGCTTTTTAAAGTTTTTCTCAAGGTACCCTTGGAGTGAAAAGCACTGTACAGGTGACCCCTGGTTAACGCTGATAATTCGTTCCAGAAAAACAGAGCGCTAAGTGAATCCGCGCTAACCGAGCTCCGCATTCCCATAAAGTAACGTATGTATTTGTAAGTTGCGGTTGGTGACATAGGATATTTCCTAATCAACAATAAATGGTAGTGAAAAGATGCACAGATGTCGGTCAAAATATTTAATATTCAAATATTTGTACATATAAAATATTCTGCATTACATACGTATATAATTATGTGGTAGCTACTTACGTATCAAAATTAAACTTAAAATTCCAATAAAATCATGAATTTAATTGATCTAAATTAATTTTAATTGATTTAATTTAATTGATGAATTTAATCATGAAAAATGTGTCGATTTTGGGTTGAACTTTGGCCCTCTTCTAAATAAACTAAAGGGGGTATTAATTTTAAATCCCCCGCAGCGTTACCACCCAACAATAAAGTCACCCGATCCTTCGCCGCTTTGAAACCTGGCATGTTTTTGATTCTTTCAATATGAAACTTCTTTTAGGCATTTGTTTCCACAAAAGTCCTGTTTCATCTATGTTATAAACTTGTTGAGAAGTATAACACACAATACCCCTCTTCAATAATTTTAACAAGTTCTTTTTTGAAAGTTTCAGCTCCTTCATCTTGCTGCTTCTCCCTAGATTTTAAATCTATTCAACCAGCCGTTACCAGTTTGAACGGTTCCACATTTTTTTTTTCTTTAGGTGAATTTTCTTCATATCATCATATTGACTAATCTCTCTCTCTCTCTCTCTCTTTCTTTTTTTTTTTTTTTATATAATATTTAACTAAACTGAATTCTGCATTGGATATTATCTTCAATAAAATTAGTTAAAGTCTTTCCATTTCAATCCTAATAACCAGCCTAGCACTAGTTGCTTGCAGTGGAATAGCTATCTTTCCTGCTGCTAAAGTTAATTCTTTATTTTTTTATAATTGTTCATACAGTTAAATTTGCAAGTCTTATGGCACACATCCGCTTGTCTTGGACCGGAATCGATTCGCTTCAAAACGTCTAATTTAATTTTCAAATTCAGTCTTTTTCTTAAATTTATAGTCTTCGTACTGCACTCAGACATTGCTTTTTCATTCTTATCGGCCATTATTAACTCTTCGAAAATGTAACTGCGTTGGTTGCATTAATTAAGATACAATGTTCAAGTAAACTGTCCGTTACGCACGATGTCTAATACTGTACAGTGTGATGACTATACTTCGGATAAATGCATATAACGCAAATATTACAAGCAATATACTTGTTCATTTTTTAAAATGTTGATCTCGGAATACGTAACAAGTCATGGTACTACAATTTAATTAGTGTGCGAGAAAATTTCACTGAGCGTGGGAAACGTTTTAATGCTGTTTTGCTATTCATTTTCAAGCTATCGACTCCATCAAATGAAACGATTTCGTTAAATATTCCAAAAATGCAATCTGTAAAAGAGCGTTATAGTGATCTGTGACAGCGTTATAGTCAGATACGGGTTATAATATAAACACAGCGTTATAGCGAATCAGCGTAAAGCGAACCGCGTTATAACGGGGGCTTGCTGTATTTGTGACATACTTCAAGAGCAATTACCATAAGAAAAGTTTGAATTATTGGTTTTCAAAAAGAATGCCAATAATTCAAACTAAGGAATAATCTATTCACTAGTTTGAATAGAGTATTTCATAATCTGGTGTCATCATGGTTGAGAATCTCTGGCCTACAGCTTTATTACTGTTACTGTACTTATATTTAGTTACAACACCTGACCAGTTTTGCTCATCACAACAACAACAACAACAAGCCCTGGAGCAGTTCTAGGTGGATTTAAGAGATTTCAAAAACAGAGGGGATGATGGGCAATTATCCATTTGACAGAGATGATCCTGCAGAAAAAAGCTGGATTTGCCATGCATTTATTATGCTAAATAAATTCATGGCAAAGTTAATGTCATAATGCCAGTATGCTGATTTCATTTTCTGATAAGGCAATTGTCCATAATGAGCTTCTTGTTCCATAAAACAACAGTCAGTCAAGGATTATACCTTCAAGTTTGGGAATGTTTCCCAAAATATATCAAACAGACTGAAACTTTGGCTAAAAAAGTGGAATTTTGAATCATAACAAGGTTTATTTCCACAAATCTTCAGGTGAGCACATTGTTCATTTCTAAAGATCTTCAGGTGAGTGAATACAGATTGTCAGGTGAATAGACTTTGACCTAATCTTGTCTAGTACATCTTTTTTTAAATCTAATTTTATTTATTTATTTATTTTATTTTATTTTTGCGCTTCCAAAACAAAAAAAAGTTTAAAGGAATCTCTCAGTTTTAATAAATTTGAAACATTCAGAACAAATTAGCTAATTTGCACATAGTGTTACAATTCAGATGTATGAGAATAGTAATAGTTTATGATATATATATATATATGTATATATATACTATCATTGAAATATATTAAATAAAGTTAAATTATAATAAAATGAAGAAATAATTAAGCATTCATTAGAGGCAGCGACATGCAATTCCTCCATATGAAGCTGAAATACATCCATTATTTTAAATTAAATAAAACATAAGCCAGTAGTATGGCAAAAACTGTAGAGCGAAAATTAACATAAAAATAACCCAAATAAACAATCGAACGAAAAGAAAGAATAGATATAAATAGTAGCCCAGAAACCCTAATATAATTTTGATCTTTAACTCCAATTAACAAAAACTATACAAATTTTAGAATAATGCCAATTAGTTATTAATTTAGCGGTACCCCCCCGAGAGGTACCAGTTCCGAAAGACGTGAAATATCACCCAAAGAGGGTTAAAGGAACTACCAAACGATAACAAAATCAAAATAAACTAAAATAAAATAGAATAGACTGACCATCATGCCCCATATCGACAGAGGACCACGAGGCCAATAATGGTCATGGAATCGCTGCATTTCAATCGTCATACAAAACATCGCAAAGGCGGAAATATCGAAGAACCAAACCACCCTTCCATTCTCCGATAGATCAACCAATGCAGAGGATTTGCATGGCGGTGGTCCTTATGCAGCGAAAATAAACTATAGAACAGACAGCACTCTAAAGCAGAGCCACACTACTGACATACTGTAAGCTGAATCAGCTTATATTGAAGAAAAAAGGAAATAGATGGCAGCACAGGCGTTGCTAAATTAGCATATCGACCCATTACTATTGAATTATAATAAATGTTGACGAAAATTAAATTATAATAAAAATTAAAATAATTAAGCATTAAGTCCAGTCTATTCTATTAAGTCCAGTCTATTCTATTTTATTTTAGTTTATTTTGATTTTGTTATCGTTTGGTAGTTCCTTTAACCCTCTTTGGGTGATATTTCACGTCTTTCGGAACTGGTACCTCTCGGGGGGGTACCGCTAAATTAATAACTAATTGGCATTATTCTAAAATTTGTATAGTTTTTGTTAATTGGAGTTAAAGATCAAAATTATATTAGGGTTTCTGGGCTACTATTTATATCTATTCTTTCTTTTCGTTCGATTGTTTATTTGGGTTATTTTTATGTTAATTTTCGCTCTACAGTTTTTGCCATACTACTGGCTTATGTTTTATTTAATTTAAAATAATGGATATATATGTATATATATATTTAAAAAAAAATTATCAAAAAGCAATGGCTTTTATGCACGAACCAAGAGCATTTAATTTTTGAGTGTCTGCCATATTGCCCATTGATTCCTCTAACCAGCACATGGCAATGAACATAATATCCAGTGCATCAGCTATAATATACAGTATGTGGATAGCCTATGTTAATTCCATGGGAAAAAAAAAGAAAAATAATTGCGTGATTTCTATTGGTCCTATTTTAATCAGATTTGAGAAAACACAAATCATTCTGAAAGAGCTGAATATAAAATTTTATGAAATACACTAGGAGTCAAGTTATTATTTGTGGACATGTGCACAAATGGACAATATGTAGGCACTTTATGCATATATGCTAATGCACCTAATATCAAGTGCTTAAGCTATAATAATGGTACATGTATATGGATAACCTATATGATATGTACTAAAAAAGAAATAATAATTGAGAGATTTCAACAAGTCTCTCTAAAAAGAACTAAATATAAAATTTCATCAAAATTCATCTATTGGGAATCGAGTTATTACATGCAGATAGATAGACAAAGAAATAATAATTGCAGGAATCCTGTTTATCCAATTTTAATGAAATTGGGATGGCTTGACAAAATTTTCTAAAAGAGCAAAACATAAAATTTTATGAAACTCCATCCATTAGCAGTTGAGTTATTACATGCAGGTGGATTGACATGGCGGAGAAAATGAGCACTTTACACATATATGCTAATGCATGTAACAGTGTTATGGTCCACTAAATTGGCTTAAGAAAATGATGAATTTTTCTAAACATGGCAGAGATATTGGGATGTGTTGAAAGTCAGAGAGAGGGTATTTTGAACTTTGAAATGACCAATCTCAAAAATATCTTAGTGATTTTTTTTTTTTTTTTTTGTACAGAATTTGTCTGGTTTTTTTACTGGCAGACTTCCTATGCCATAAATGAGCTTGAAAATTTCATCAGAAGTTTTTTTTTAAACACTGGACTGAGAATTTTTATTTAATTCTTTTTTTAAATTCACTGATCTGTTGCATTCTTAGAGCATTTATTTATTTTATGTATGTGTGTTGTGTGTAATTTTTAATATATATATAATATATATATTTCTTTTTAGGTAATGTTACTCGCAGCATTCACTACTCATTTCAACTATTTAGAACTTCACATGCAAGTGGAACATTCAGAAAAATCCATTAATCTAATTTTGTTTTTAATTTATATGACAGCTTTTTTGGTATATGTTCTTTTTGTTTAAAAGTTAAAACATTTTCAGTATCATTTTTACAGGAATATGAATTATAATGAAAGTTATTGTTATCCCTCAAAAACATTAATTATGAAACTTCGAAATTCTAAAAAAAAACTCATACACCGACTGAGCCTGAATAAATAAGATATAATAATTATAAAAATTCTTCATGAATATAACAATTTACCTTTGTTATTTCAACCTTTATCTCGATTTATTTCTCTCTCACTCGCTTTCTTCATTTGTTGTTGCATGACATGCTGTATTCACTTCAGAAGCATTAAGTTATACATTTTTAATGAGCAGCACCTCTGCAAATTTTTAAGTTTTTGAATCAGACTATATTAAAAGAAAATATATAAAAACTAGAATTTAAAAAATTAAGTTATCCCTTCCAAAGAACATCTGATAATGTGGAAAGATTGATGATCAAAAAATAATACTATATTGTGACTTTTATTTATTCTTATTTCAATACTGTTTTGGAATTTATAATAATTTTGAAATGCTTAACTGTTCAGCTAATAAAAATTAACTTGTGTGTGGTGCTTGTTAATTGTTTAACAGACATTTTTTTTTTTTTTTTTTCCATAATTATCATCATTGATTTTAAATGCTTGCAGTTAACAGCACGTTTGGTAGTGGCAACTATTGTTATTATGATTTGCTTTAATTTTGTTTCTCTTTTAGCAAATTGTGTTATGATGAGCTGCCTTTTACCTTATTAAATAAGCTAAAATTATTTGCATGCAATGGCTATATGATATTTTTTTGTTATAGATGCTATGTATTTAGGCACAAAAGCTATTTATGTAGCTGATTAGAATATTCTGACTGTCATTACCTCTGTAGTAACTAATGGCACAGTGTGTCATGTCATCATCTGCCACTCATATGAAGAAGTCTGGGTTTGATTCCTGTTGACTGGTTAAATTCTAAAGTCTAGCTGTTGCTAGTCTATTTCAGGTGAGAAGAATAGTGAGTTATTCCAGATATACATTTTTACATTTAAAAAAAAAAAATATATATATACTTTTTTTTTTTTTCTCTTACAAATATCAATCAATACTTCAGCCTTGATGTTTAGTGAATTGTAGTTAATAAATTCAAAACAGTATGGTGATTCTCACTTCAACATTAACAAAGGAGAACTATTTGTTGCGTACCTTTCAGCACATTAAAGTTGAAATGCAAGTTGAAATTTCATCCACATTTATAGGATATGGAGGTGGAGTTTACACTTGAATTCCCACTTATGCTTGAAGTTAGTGTTGTTATTCTCAAAAGGAAATGTAAGTGTAAACTACATTGGTCCAATTTTAATGAAATTTGGGAAGGATCAACAGACTCTTCTAAAAGAGACAGATATAAAATTTCATGAAAATTGTTTCTGCTGAGAGTTGAATAATAATAGTTTTACTGCAATGAGAATGAACTCTTGGTCATCACCATACACAGTCTATGCCAGCAACCTCTACTTCTTAGTAGAGGGATATTACTGCAGTAGAGTAAAAGAATATGAATGAAGATATATTTCTATTATCAACCAAGACCTAAATTAGATCAGAATCAATTCTATACATTATTTCATTATACATTTACATGATTACTTTCGTTTAAAATTAATATAAAAATTAAAGTATCTGCTAACCCCATTGCCCCTTTACTTGTGAAATAGACTGAATCTGGTAGTGACCCTGTTCATTACCGTAGCTGTATGCCTATATGTGTGGATGGACAGACAAAGAAATACTAATTGCCAGATTCCTATTAGTCAAATTTTAATGAAATTTGGGATGGTAATAATATGCAATAATAATTTATCTAACTTGTATGAATTTTTCAGCCAATGAAAATGTCTTTGCTGAATAATTAGATATATCAGATCATGTTATTCGTATATTTAGACATTTTGGTTTGATTATCTTTTAATCTGTTTACCACACATAATTTTAACCATTCTCTAATATTATTTTGATATTCAAACAAAATCTTTATGACACAGAAGGTCTGTATACCATAAGAAGCATCTGTTATTTAACAATATACTTGATTTTTTGCACTACTAGTGTATGTAGTTCATTCACACAATTATCATTATATAAATCTGGAACAGTACAATGCAAGAACCAATGAGTAGTGTCCAGCAAAAGTTTTATGTCAAAGAAAAAGGTGAAAGATACAAATTTTTTTGAGTGGGGATGGACTATGGCTGATTGTGGTATTTCTTGGACTTTCTCACCTGGAAAGGTGACTGTATGGAAGTGTTTAAAGCATTTACCCTGGAAGATACTGACACATTCATTCTACTGGAAAAAATAAAGGTGTAGAATTGGATAAAAAGAGAGCTGAAAGGTTAATTGAGGAATAAAAGAGAAAAGCATGGGATAGTTACCAATTATCATCAGCCACTGAATCATAAGATAATTAAAGCATATTTGCAAGACAACTATTTATGGGTTAAGACAGCTGAAAACTGACTACAAGAAATCATTGTCATATAGACTTAAGAATGAGGAAAACAGTTTAACTTATGGTCATCACCATAACATATACCTGAATACAAAAAAAAAAGAGAAAATTAAATAGACAAATATCAAAATCATTAAACAATTGTTACAAAATCAAAATCATGCTGAAATTGTAAATCTTCAGACAGAGTAGCAAATAAGGCATACAGGATTGAAATAGGGAACAGGCTTCATCCTGCTGTAAAATAAATAAAATGATGATCCCTGAGAAGCACCTCTAATAAAAGCTACTGAGGCTAAGGGAGGGTAATGTCTCCCAAAGGTAGGTTGCATGCATAGCACTAAAGACATAATGAAGTTATGGGAAGTTACAGACCAGTGAGTTTGACTTCTACAGCAGATTGAGTGTGGTGTCTGTGGTCAAGGACATAGTACATGACCACCATGATAAGAATGGAATCCTAAAGGAATTACAGCATGTCTTTGTAAAGAGGAGATCTTATGGTATTGATCTGGATAATTATTACAACAAGGCCATAAAAACAGCTGGATGCAAAAACAACTTTCACATTATATACCTAGACTTCAGTTAAGCACATATCCCATGAGTGGCTATTTTATAAACTGCAGCATGTTGAAATTACAGGGAAGATCCTTAGGTTGATCAGAAGCTAAAAGGATAGGGAACATAGTTATAAATGAAATTCTTCATACTGGACTGGCACAACAAGAAGTTTATCAGAGATCACTGCTAGAGCCTCCCCTCTTGTTTTCTTCATTAATGACATTGACAAGGGATCTCCGGCACTAATTCTTGAGGACTTCGCTTGTTCTTCTAGTCTGCTATGAAAAATGGCATTTATAACTACCCTCTATCTTTCAGTTAGCTCGTCGTCACCCTAAGGTCTTGGTCCTCAAATGATGACAGCTTTCCTTGTACTGTTTTGCCAATCATATGGAAATTGGGAGGGTAGTAAATTAGCATTAGCATTAGCAGAGGCATATGATGCAAGAAAGCAAGCTTATTCAGCATCAGCCAAAAAAAAAAAAAAAAAAAAAAAACCCACTCCCATTTCACCCCTCCGTTCGTTCGAAATACCTGTCCAGTTGAGCTTTAAATTTGTTTAGGCTATCAACTTCAACAACAAGTGATGGAAGTCGGTTCCACCAACCAACCACCCACTGGCCAAAGGCAAATTTCCGCACATCTATACGACATCCGTCCTTCCTCAATTTGAATTTATGCCCTCTGAGGTGATTATTCTGAGAAAGATGAAGAATCCCATTGGCATTGAGCATGCTCAAACCATTCAAAGCCTTATACACCTCTATCAGATCACCTCGCCGGTGCCTAGTCTCCGAACTCTGTAATTTGCAAAACTTAAGCCTTTCTTCGTAAGAGCAACCCTTTGTTCCATTTACTAATCTTGTTGCCCTTCTCTGTACCCGTTCCAGCAGCTCTACATCCTTCTTGAAATGAGGCCTCCAGACCTGTATACAGTACTCAAGATGTGGCCTAACCATTGCCTTATACAAGGGAATAATCACCTCCTTATCCCTGCTAGAAAAATTCCTGTATATCATTGACAAGACACCATGAGCTACTCTTGCAGCTCGTCTGCACTGCTCAGAGAACTTCATATCTGCCTGCACAATTACCCCCAGGTCCTTTTCATTCTCCACCACTGTCAGTGTAGTACCGCAGAGTTGATACGTTGCTCTGGGGTTACTGTTTCCCATATGCAGCACTTTACATTTGTCGATGTTAAACCTCATTTGCCACCTCTCAGCCCATCTGTTCAACCTTTCCAGATCCTGTTGCAGCAGCATAGCGTCAGTATTGTCCTTAGCGTCAGTATTGTCCTTTGTATCATCTGCAAACTTGGACATTAAACTTGATATCCCATCATCAATATCATTCATAAACACCGAAAACAACAACGGACCCAACACTGAACCTTGAGGAACTCCACTAATAACATTAGTCCACGTTGAGCAGTGTCCATTGATTACCACTCTCTGTCTTCTGCCACTCAACCATCCCCTTATCCATAGCAGCAATTTGCCTCCAATGCCACACTGCTCCAATTTGTGCAGCAGTCTTCCATGTGCAACAGTATCAAAAGCCTTTCTAAGATCCAAATATATAATATCAAAGTTATTCCCTGCATCCAGTTCTTTTGTGACTACATCATAGTATCCAATCAAATTGGTCAGGCAAGACCTGCCCTTAACAAAACCATGCTGCGTCTGAGCTATAACTGAATTCTTGTCTAGATGATCCTGCAGTGCTTCTTTAACCAGTGCCTCCATTAATTTACCTGGAACAGAAGTTAAACTAACAGGTCTATAATTACTTGTGTCAGCCTTTGATCCTCCTTTGTGAATTGGGGTTACATTTGCACATCTCCAGTCTATGGGTACCTCCCCTGAATCCAAAGAAGCTCTCATAATTATGGCTAGGGGTTTGCATACTTCCTTTGCTGCCTCCTTTAATATAACTGGATAGATCCCATCCACCCCAGGTGCCTTTTTTATGTTTATCCTCAACAATCTCTCCTCCACTTTCCTCTCAGTTATTACAAAATCATCCAGCTCACTGCCAATGTTTACTTTACCTACATCATTCTCCTTCCTGAATAACTCCTCATGCGTGAATGTAGATGCAAAATACTCGTTTAGATTGTTAGCCACCTGAGCAGGATCCTCAACTGTTGAACCATCAATATCCAGTGGACCAATCTGATTCATCCCTTTCCTTTTCGAGTTCAAGTATGTAAAGAACTCTTTTCTGTTTTTCTTTGCATCCTTTGCCAAGGATTTTTCATAGTCTGCCTTTGCCTGCCTAATCTCCTTTGTGACTTGGTTACAGACCAACTTATATCTATCATAGGCTTCCATGTCACCCATTAATTTGTATGTATCCCATGCATTTTTCTTCTCTGCCATATGTCTCATTAGTTCATCTGACAACCATTTAGGCCTAAACCTTGAACAATATTTCTTAGTTGGTATGTAAAGCCTGGTAGCCTCCAAGATTAGTTCCTTGAATGCTTCCCATTTTGAGTTTGCTGTTGGTAACATCATCAGTTGGTCCCACTGTATAGAATTTAAATACTGTCTCAGACCATCATAGTCGCCTTTACGAAAACAAAAACCCTTCCCTTTACCTCTGATGGTAGTTACCTCCTTGAGTAAATCCCACTTCAACACACTGTGATCACTGCCACCTAGTGGTTCATTTATCTGCGGGTTCTTAATGCATGAAGAATCACTACTGATAATCAGATCAAGAGTATTGCTCCCTCTTGTTGCCTCACGAACATGCTGATGTAGAAAACAATCATCCAATAAATCCACAAAAGCCTTGCTAGTGTGCGAGTGACCAATCCACAAATTCCAGTCAATATCTGGGAAATTAAAGTCCCCCATTATAAGACTCTCTGATTTACTGGCCCACTCTATTTCCCTGTACAATATCTTATTATACTCATCAGAGTCATTAGGCCTATAGCACACTCCTACTCTCAATTTTGATTTCCCTATGCTTATGTCACACCAAACTGACTCGACACTGCCCTGTCCATCGATGTCGACTGGCTTCACTTCCTTGGACTTTATGTGTTTCTTAATTAATAGCATAACCCCTCCTCCCCTCCTGTCCTGTCTATCCTTTCTATACACATTGTATTCCCCAAATTCCAGTTCCGCATTACTTATATCTGTGTGACACCACGTCTCTGATATCCCAACAATATCTGCCTTTGATGTTTTGAGCAATACCTCAAATTCATCAAATTTATTTACCAAACTCCTAGCATTGGTGTACACGCAGGTATACATGCACCTGTTTCTATTCTTAGCTACTCTAACACAACCCATGTGTTTACTTGTACCGCAATGACTACCAGCAGTCTCTGAAATATCCTGCATCTTGTTTTTCAGACTTCTGCTCATTTCAATAGAAGCAGTGCAAGAATCACTTCCACCTCTGCCACTGGCTACTGTTAATCTATTAGTCCTTGTATCCCCCCCAACTAGCAGTTTTCCGACCCACCTAACACTGCCTCGACAGCATCAGCAAATATTCTTGCACCCTTTCTATTTAAGTGTATCCCATCCCTGTAGAAGCAATCTCTCCTGTTAACAAGTACAGTCCAGGCTGAAAAAAATTCTACCCCTTGAGCCTTGCACAATCCCTCCAGGGCCGAATTGATCGACAAGGCTCTCATCATATACTCCCTCCTATCGTGTCTGGGCAGAATTGCAGACACTTTCAAGTTCAACCCTAATTCACGGCTTTTTTTCAACAGTGACCTGTACTTGCTAAGTAATTCCGCCGGTCTCCTACTCTTAATATCATTAGTGCCAACGTGTACAACTATATCACCTTTTGTGCCCTTAAAAGATGATATCCGCTCTACAACGTCATCAACCTTTGCCCCTGGCAGACATACCCTGGTCCTATTCCACCTATCCTTTTTACAAAGTATGTTCCCCGTTTCCCTGACAATAGAGTCACCAACAACTACTAGTTCCTGTGGGACCAGCGCATTCTGCCTAGGGGGCTGCTTCTGTGTTGCCTGATGACCAAGTGCAAGCTCTGGCGTTGATGTGGGCAGCTGAGAGCTTGATGGGCCCCTCAATTTATTACCTTCGAGGGCATCCACCCTGTCCTTCAAGCTCTCATAAAGGCCCATAACAACGCTGAGTTGTCGCCTGATTTCCTTGCACTCCTTACATCGTGCACACACAAAGACATCCCCCTTGGCAGTATCATGTCCCGTACCCGACTGCTCCGCAAACATCAAGCAAACAGTGCATTTTAATAGACTGTGATTCAGAGGGCAACTGCTCCCCTCAGGTCTCCCCTGAACCACAGCACTCCCATTAGCTTGAGCCTTTTGCTTTGCTGCTCTGGTCAGAGTCATGATTCCGATTTAATTCAATAAAATTCAAAACAAAAATTAAATCCTTAAGTTATATCCCAAAACAGTTATGTTATATATATTTTTTTTTCGGTATCTAGTGTTTTCTACGAGTTCCCTTTATACAACTTCCGTATCACGTGCACCACTATAGTTATGTATTAATTATTTGTTACGATTAAGTCGTTATATATATATATATATATATAGAGTTAAAAGTACAATTTAATTGACAATAAAGTTTATCAAGATTAATAGATTTACTGATTAATTGACAATATTATATTATGCACTATACGACACTAAGCTTATGCTATCGTGTAAAAATGGCGGGAATTCACGAACGGTATTTCTACGGACTCGTAAGTATTGATTAGCTTCCAAATCTCGCTATCTCAATTTAGAATAAACTAAGGATCCTGACTAGGTCTATAATCTACTTATAGAAGATAATTTGATATAACAGTTGGTTAATAATTCGACTAAATTTGGTTAAAAAAAAATTTGGTTTGTGACACGTGGATTTGATACCGTTACCGATACTAAGTAATATCTACAAAATCTCTCATCAGGAATAGGGTATATTGATTCAAAATGATTTGAACCTGTTCCAGATATTGTCTGAAAAGTGGTAAGGGGGGTTGCCATTTTCATGCAAGAATAATATTGTGGCATTGATGATGATGCTATTCTGAAATCAGCAGTTTCATGGTATTGGATCCGATATTTTTCAACAGAATAATTGCCTTGTCTTAGAGCTTGGTGTTTTAGAAAGCTTGATATAAGAATTATGCATGCACTAGTTAGCTCAGAAATATGATCTAAGTCCAACAGAATCATTGTGGGATAAATTGAACAGACATAGTACATAAGGAAGTATCAAGGTAAGGGCATATCCATAGGACAACATTTAGGAGCATACCTATAATGGCCCTTTGTGCCATTATAGTTATGCTCCTGGGTGTTATGCTTAGCCCCATGCCTCAGAGGGTGGGGAGGTACCTCTTAAAGGAATTATATAATTAAAGGTATAGCAATAAACTATAGCAATTCCTGTACCAGCACAGGAATAAACTCAAGGTCATCACCAGACGGTGTTTTGAGAGTAAAGGAATTCTTGGTATTATGATTAATACCTATTAATCATAATGAGATTATCTGTTGGCTAGTGATTTTCAGTTACTTGAAGTAGGTACAAAACAATTTTGATATTGTTTGTCTTATGTATTATTAATATTGCTATTATATTATAAAACTAATAAATTTAATATCTGCATATATTTCCTTTTCCTACTTCACATATCCCTTTCTAAAATAAATTGTCTATGAGCTGACCTTGGGTTAATTCTTGTGGTTGTTGGACTGTAGAAATCTGCTTTGGTGGGCACATTTCACACTTGTGCCTGAACCCTTGTGTACCTTGATATGCCACTGCCAATATCTCACTCAACTAAAAACTTCTGTAGTAATGAGGAAATCTATCAATTCAAACAACTTGATAGAAGCCTTTGAAAAATCTTGTTTGTATTACAGGCCAAAGGAGGACCTACACTATTAAAGTCTAAATTATAAATTATCTTTTCTCTTAGTGTTCCTTACTTTTGATAGAAGGGTGTGATTAAGCTCTATGAAGTACTCAAATCCCCACACAACATTGGGTAACATCTTAGCTAGGGTAACCAGATTTTCCAGAATGAAAATAGGGACAAACCTCACTGAAGAAAATAAATCAGGGCATTTCTGGAACCCATCTGTAAAAGCTAGTGATGTAATTTTTACTTCCCTGGAGTTTCTAGGATACCTAACATTAGTATTGTGTTAATTCATAAAACAGCATAAAAAGATCTGTAATTTTATTTTTGGTTCAAGTAAATCCAGGTATAATTACATTTTATATAAGGAAACATTAACTATAGAAATGCAAAAATCAAAATATATTTTATGATTAAAAAAACAGATAATCCTATTCATGACACTTGTGTTCTTCACTTAGACACTCTTTAGCTTAGATTTGCTGTTTTATGCAAAGGTTAAACTTTCTAAACAAATTGATTTGTAGTAATCATTTGCTACTTTCCAAATCACTTTCAGTGTAGATTCCATTTGATTTTGCTTTTCTGTTTCTGTACATGTATGTTCAAATGAAAATATTATTTTAACAATTGGCATGATTTTGAGGAATTAGAGGAGGGGGCAGATGACTCAGCTTCAAGTCTTGATTAATAAAAGATCTGTGTTCAAATTCGTCTTTTCAACAGGAGAAACTTTTATTAACTTTGCACAACTTGGCCGAGTTAATTGGTCTCCAACATGGGTTGTATGATAAGTGGAAATTCAAATTTTTCATTCAGCAAACTGACCAAAGAATACACATCATCTCTTGAACTTTGCATTATTTGATTTTTTTAAAAGAACAGTATCCATTCTCAACAACGTTACGGAAAATGGATGAGAATGGTTGGCCAGCACTTCATTTAAATTCTTCATTGGAATACTGTTTGTTAAAAAAAAAATGATCGATTCGTTTTTGAAGAATGTGAAATTAGGCCTTTTAACGCTACAGCAGCACTACAGCCTGTGAAAGCTCATGCTCTTTTCGTGTAATAAGTGATGGCATTTGCTTTTTGCATTTAGGGGTTGGAATGGCTTTACGCAGTCCTGCCTGCAGTTGATAAACTACAGTTCCTCGAGATCTGCCACCGTGGAGAAGCCCAAAAAATTGAGAGAACCAGATGGTTTTGTATGGTTGCTAAAAGAACATTAGGTTATCCTGTTGAGGGAGCACAGCATTCGTGGTTTCTTCTCTCTGCTGTTTTGTTTTCTTCGAATAAGCTTTTATATCAACATGAACACAGCCACTGCTGTTTTAAAAATGTCATGCAGACTGCAACTTAATCAAGGTGATCTTTTGTTGCTAAATGTCCATTCTTTCAAATATTCTTCCTTGTAAACATATTTTACTGAATGGAAGAAAAAATATGATGTTCTGTTTTATTAATAATTTTAAGGCTTATTTGCTTTCTTGATTAATGCATGAAAACAGTGCATAAGCCAGCTAAACATACATTTCTTACTGATACTTTATTGTAATGATCTCACCCTCGTGGGTAGCACAGTTGATAGAATCACCATCCTCCCCACATGTAGAAAAGACCTGAGTTCGAGTCCCACTGATGTAAAGAATTTTTATGGATCTTTTACACATGGTTGAGGTAGTTGGTCTGAGCCAAGAGTATCATGGTTTCTCATCCAGCAAACAAAATCGACCACAGAATGCAGTTTGCAGACAGTATACACAGAGCAGTATAGCCTTAGGTGCTGATGCTCCTACTATATAACAACATCAATGACCTTGCACTCCAACCAGCCAGGTGGGAAGGAGCAGCAGTGCGTAGCACACGCTTCTTGATTAGACCGGGGTTCGAGCCCGTCACCACCAAATACGGAGGATGTGGAAAGGTCAGGGAATGACCACCGCATATCCCGGAGCAATATGGCCTTAGTTGCTAATGCGCCTAAAAACCAAATAACAAACAAACAACAGCACTCCAACCATGTTAGGTGTTAATGTTAAATTAACAAAATTATATATTAATTTTAACAGCATGCATTCAGTTCAGGAAATAGCTTTTTGTGAAAATCGGGACAAAGCAGCATCTCCCAAACTTTCTGGGGACACCAGCACTGGCTCAAAATCGCAATTTCTGATCTCCTTAGTCTTAGCAGCTGTACTCAGAAAGTGAGAAATGCTGCCTTAACCATTGGGCCTTTTATTAAATTGGCTATAGGGGCCAGCCTATTAGGGCACCTTCCTGTGTTTTTTTTTTTTATATTTTCTATTTTGTTGTTTTTATAAGAATTTCTATTGTTTTTATTTATGAACAATAAAATCTATATTTACTTTTAAAATAAATATTTAGGATTACTCACAAAAAATATGTATTTCACTAATTGTTAAATTAGTGAAATAGCCTAGGGCATCAAAATTTCTTTAAATGACTGAGTATGAGCTGCCATACAAGTGCCACAAGAGCATCAAGGACACCTGTAGTTGCCAGTACTGGTCACAGGTTGTACCTTATGGAGTTTCAAAGAAGTCTTTTGAATGGCATATTAATTTTTTCTTGGCCTTTACTACTGAAATTGATTTCAGCCTTTAAAAGGCAACTGTGCTTCATAGGAGAATGTCCTATGCAAATTGAGAAACCACCTGATAGGCCAAAAACATATTGAGAGGTTGATATCCTTGAAGAATGTGGGTTTGTACCCCTAACACTTCTCTGCACAAAGTGACGACAAATGTGCAAACATCAATAGGAGTGAGCCCACTTCTTTACATCCTTGGGCTTGCTTTGGCACTACCATGACAGTTTGCCTTCAGCAAAGGGTGCATCTCATGAGGTACTCGAACTCCCCACACAATAAATAACATATGACCTTAATGCTAAATAAGTTATTTGTTAGTTCATTCTACTGCAACTAAACCAATGCTGAGTTATTTTGGAATTTCGAATTACAGAGAAATTGCCAAAAAGAAATTTAAACAACATTAAAAACCCAGCATGAACCAAACATTTGTTATTTTACAATTGATCCTTATTTTTAAAATAACTCAGCATTAGTTCCATGGTGGAGCAGCAAGTGTGTATGTATCAAGGGCTAAAGCAACTAATGTGTGTCAGTAAGTATGTTGTGGCTGTAAAGTGCACATATTCACTTTACAGCTATATATATTGTGATCAATTTGCTAGATGAAAAACCTGGTTTTTTGGAGGGAAAAACCGCACTATCCTTGCCTGAGACTAATTCAGACACTTTGTGAAGATAGTCCATAGAAATTCCTTGCATTATTGAAAATTTGAACTCAGGCCTTCTCCATCTGGTGTTGGTAGTTAGCCTTAATATGACCTCCTGTTTGGCTCTCACGGTTAACAGTGATTGCTATGCAACCACGAGGGCCAAGAAGGCAGTCCCTTTGAGGGGTGCAGTGAGGGCATTGTTTTTGGACTCTGAAAGGATAGAACTAGGTTGTAGATGACATCATCTGGTGCAATACCACCACTTTCCTTATTGAGGATTGAAGTGGTAAAACCATGTTTAGTATCCAGGGAACAGCTCCAGCAAACCCCCACCTGTTGGATCATACAGAGGGTGTGATATCTTGAGGTTATGATGGGCATCATTGCAAGATCCAGTACCCCTTACATATTGAGGGACAGTGCTAAGATGTTTCAGTGCCCTAAATGGAACCTATTGGCAACTGTAGGAGACATCCAGATCGGGTAGGTATAAACTTGCTTCCTTTACACTCATTAATCACTCAAGTGGGTACAAGTAATGTACCCACTTGGTTTCAGCAATGCCTCCTGCATTGCTGAAACAAAAATCTTAACAGAATTGGTTATATATTGCTATATGTATACATCATATCCAGAAATTTCATTAATTCATACACGTTCCCTTATCTACTTCATCTACTGAATACATCGTGAATAGTAAAATGAATATCCTGCTTGACAAAATTAACAGAATGTGCAGAAAACGCGTAGCTCGTGAAGTTGCGATGAAGCGGGACAAAATTTGGCATGACTATATACTGTACACTAATAATGAAATGAGACTGCTTGAAACTTCAGACAAGTGTAGGGGACATTTATAGGGGTATAAGAATTGCCAAAAAAAGGTCACATTACAGAAGTCAATACAAGATGATCAAAAATATGATCACATGATCATACACGATCATGTGACCATGTTTTCATGGTGCATCACCCTGTCCAATGCTACACAGGCCTGATGGAGGTGACCATGCTCAATATAAGGGTATCTATATGATTCTGGGGCAGCATCCCATTCTTCCACCAGCACAGACTTTAGCTCAACAAGTGACTTGTGCAGTGCCCAAGGGTCCCACACATGTTCGACTGGATTTAAGTCTGATGATCATGCTGGTCACGGCAGTCATTGGATATCTTCAGTTTCAAGATATCCAATTGCATTTTAATATATTCCTCCACCAGCTATGTGCAGTGGTGTGCATGAAAAGAAAACCTGGGCCACTGCACCCATAAAAAAACACCAGGATTCAAAGATCTGTTCTCTGTACCTCTACACAACTACAGTGCCCCTATCAAAACGTGAAGGGGGTGCGGCTGGTAATCATCATTCTACCCCACACAAAAACTGCCTCCACCATAAGTGTATCTTTCTCTGGAGGGATGGTACCGCATTCTTTGTCTACAGATGAAATAACATCTGGAATCTAGGCTAAAACAGGACTCGGAACAGAACTGTACCCCGTTTATTAGGGCTCCAAGACATGTTCATGGCACCACTTCCAACAGACTCTGCTATGGTTTGGGGTTAATGGGACACAAACTACTAGCTTCCTTGCATAGAGTCAATTTGAATTGATCCTTAATACAATCAATCCAGTTGGAAATGTTTTTACCTGTGGCCACAGAAACCTCAAGAGACAATTGATAAGACATAATAGAGTTTCATCTTGCTGTTAGAGCCAGTTCTGGTGGATGTCACCCTCAGATGAATTTGGCCGACTTGTAATTGTTTCTGTCTCCTGAAACTGCTTCCATAGCACCTAGACAACACTGCATGATACATTAAGCCAGTGGGCCACGTCACCTGTGACTGCTTGGCTTCAAGTCATCCAATGGCCTGTCATCTCAAAAATCATCTAAATGGAAATGACTTGATATCCTGAGTACTGGAGATGTGGCTATCCCACTGAGCAAGCCAAAAAAAATGAAGTTATGTGGTTGCAGCCCGTGTTTTTATAGGCAATAATTCGCATAACATACAGCTGTGAAAGGTGGTAGATTGGTTTCTATTGGACTACTCAGAATTTGTATGCTAAGATGCCTAAAATTTCAAATATTTACTTTCAGCAACATTGTTTTCTTAATTTTGTTGAGTAGTGCAGAATATCTCCCCAGGGGCTCACATATGGTGAGTATGGGCTTGGCACACCCAGGGTCCTAAGCTGGATGTCATTCTTCTTTTTCTTGGTGATTCTCTCTCTCTCTCTCTCAGGGTAATTTGGGATTTTTTTTTTTTTTTTTTTTTCTGCCTGGTGCAGCATAATCCTCAGGCTTACTTGCACCCTATAGCTAATAATAATAATAATAATAAACTTTTCTCTGAAAAGACAAATCACACAACAACATCCACATTCATTTTGCAAGTATCATGGTCTCATTTCTAATCTCAATGCCCCTTTCCACCTATAATCTGCTCCATTTACTTTTTCTTACAGTCCTTTGTCAGAGACTTCCATCTGGGATCTTTATGATTTCCTCTGGTTTAAAATCTTCCTATCCCATTCTGTAAAATTAGTCTGTTTTTATTGTTCTTACAACTCTACTAATCACTTGCAGTTCTGATTTTTTATTTCACACTCGACTCTTTAGATTAACTTCTGTAACTTCTCTTCTCTAATGATATTAAGAGTAGGAGACCGACAGAATTACTTAACAAGTACAGGTCACTGTTGAAAAAAGCCGTGAATTAGGGTTGAATTTGAAAGTGTCTTCAATTCTGCTTAGACATGATAGGAGAGAGTATATGATGAGAGCCTTGTCGATCAATTCGGCCCTGGAAATATTGTGCAGGGCTCAAGGGGTAGAATTTTTTTCAGCCTGGTCTGTACTTGTTAACAGGAGAGACTGCTTCTACAGGGATGGGATACACTTAAATAGAAAGGGTGCAAGAATATTTGCTGATGCTATCGAGGCAGTGTTAGGTGGGTCGGAAAACTGCAAGCTTGGGGGAATACAAGGATTAATAGATTAATAGTAGCCACTGGCAGAGGTGAAAGTGATTCTTGCACTGCTTCTATTGGAATGAGCAGCAGCTTGGAAAATAAGATGCAGGATATTTCAGAGACTGCTAGGAGTCATTGGGGTACAAGTAAACACATGGGTTGTGTTAGGGTAGCTAAGAAAAAGAACAGGTGCATGTATACTTGCGTGTACACCAATGCTATGAGTTTAGTAAATAAATTTGAGGTATTGCTCAAAGCATCAAAGGCTGATATTGTTGGGATATCAGAGACGTGGTGACACACATATAAGGAATGCAGAACTGGAATTTGGGGAGTACAACGTCTACAGAAAGGATAGACAAGATAGGAAGGGAGAAGGGGTTATGCTATTAGTTAAGAAACACATAAAATCCAAGGAAGTGAAGCCAGTCGACATCGCTAGACAGTGCAGTGTCGAGTCAGTTTGGTGTGACATAAGCATTGGTAGATAAAAATTGAGACTAGGAGTGTGCTATAGGCCTAATGACTGATGAGTATAATAAGAAACTGTACAGGGAAATAGAGTGGGCCAGTAAATCAGAGAGTCTTATAATGGGGGATTTTAATTTCCCAGATATTGACTGAAATCTGTGGGTTGGTCACTCACACACTAGCAAGGCTTTTGTGGATTTATTGGATGATTGTTTTCTACATCAATGTTCGGGAGGCAACTAGAGGGAGTAATACTCTTGATCTAATTATCAGTAGTGATTCTTCATGCATTAGGAATCTACAGATAAAGCAACCACTAGGTGGCAGTGATCACAGTGTGCTGAAGTGGGATTTACTCAAAGAGGTAACTACCATCAGGGGTAAAGGGAAGAGTTTTTACTTTCGTAAAGGCGACTATGATGGTCTGAGACAGTATTTAAATTCTATACAGTGGGACCAACTGATGATGTTACCAACAGCAAATTCAAAATGGGAAGAATTCAAAGAACTTATCTTGGAAGCTGCTAGGCTTTACATGCCAACTAAGAAATATTGTTCAAGGTTTAGGCCTAAATGGATGTCAGATGAACTAATGAGACTCGTAACAGAGAAGAAAAATGCATGGGATACATATAAATTAACGAGACACAGAAGCCTATGATAGATACAAATTGATCTGTAACCAAGTTACAAAGGAGGTTAGGCAGGCGAAGGCAGAGTACGAGAAATCTTTGGCAAGGGATGCAAAGAAAAACAGCAAAGAGCTCTTTACTTATGTAAACTCTAGAAGGAAGGGGATGAATCAGATTGGTCCACTTGATATCGATGGGTCAACTGTTGATGATCCTGCTCAGGTACCTAACAAACTAAATGAATATTTTGCATCGACATTCACACATGAGCAGTTATTCAGCGAGGGGAATGCCACAGGTGTATTCAACTCTGGCAGTAAGCTAAAGAATCTTGTAATAACTGAGAGTAAAGTGGAGGAGAAATTGTTGAAGATAAACACAAGAAAGGCACCCGGGGTGGATGGGATCTATCCAGTTATATTAAAGGAAGTAAGCAAACCCTTAGCCACAATTATGAGAGCTTCCTTGGACTCAGGGGAAGTACCTATAGACTGAAGATGTGCAAATGTGACCCCAATTCACAAAGGAGGATCAAAGGCTGACACAAGTAATTATAGACCTGTGAGTTTAACTTCTGTTCCAGGAAAATTAATGGAGACATTGGTTAAAGAAGCACTGCAGGATCATCTAGACAAGACTTCAGTTATAGCTTGGACACAGCACGGTTTTGTTAAGGGGAAGTCTTGCCTGACCAATTTGATTGGATACTATGATGCAGTTACAAAAGAACTGGATGCAGGGAATAACTTTGATATTATATACTTGGATCTTAGAAAGGCTTTTGATACTGTTGCACTTGGAAGACTGCTGCACAAATTGGAGCAGTGTGGCATTGGAGGCAAATTGCTGCTATGGATAAAGGGGGTCGTTGAGGGGGAGAAGACTGAGAGTGGTAATCAATGTACACTACTCATCGTGGACTAATGTTATTATTGTAGCCCCTCAGGGTTCAGTGTTGGGTCCATTATTGTTTTCTGTATTTATAAATAATATTGATGATGGTATATCAAGCTTAATGTCCAAGTTTGCAGACGATATGAAGGTTGGCAGGGTTGTTAAGGACACTACTGACGCTATGCTGCTGCAACAGGATCTGGAAAGGTTGAGCAGATGGGCTGAGAGGTGGCAAATGAAGTTTAACATTGACAAATGTAAAGTACTACATATGGGAAACAGCAATCCCACAGCAACGTATCAACTCTGTGGTACTACACTGACAGTGGTAGAGAATGAAAAGGACCTGGGGGTAATTGTGCAGGCAGATATGAAGTTCTCTGAGTAGTGCAGATGGGCTGCAAGAGTAGCTCATGGTGTCTTGTCAATGATATACAGGAATTTTTCCAGCAGGGATAAGGAGGTGATTATTCCCTTGTATAAGGCAATGGTCAGGCCACACCTTGAGTACTGTGTACAAGTCTGAAGGCCTCATTTCAAGAAGGATGTAGAGCTGTTGGAACGAGTACAGAGAAGGGGAACAAGATTAGTGAATGGAACAAAGAGTTGCTTACAAAGAAAGGCTTAAGTTTTGCAAATTTCAGTGTCTGGTGACTAGGCACCGACGAGGTGATCTGATAGAGGTGTATAAAGCCTTGAATGTTTGAGCACGCTCAATGCTGATGGGATTCTTCCTCTTGCTCAGAATAATCAGCTGAGAAGGCATAAATTCAAATTGAGGAAAGACAGATGTAGGATAGATGTGTGGAAATTTGCCTTTAGCCAGCGGGTAGTTGGTTGGTGGAACAGACTTCCATCCCTTGTTGTGGAAGTTGATAGCCTAAATAAATTTAAGGCTCAGCTGGACAGGTATTTGGAACGGAGAGGTGAAGTGGAAGTTTTTTTTTTTTTTTTTGGCTGATGCTGCATAAGCTTGCTTTCTTGCATCATGTGCCTCTACTAATGCTAATGCTAACGTTCAGGTAATTTTCCTTGATGATTTTTAATGTTCACAACATCATCTGGCTTCAGTATCCCAGATGATGAATCGAACCGATCGAGATGCCAAGACTTTCATGATTGCTAATGCCTCAGTATGTTATTTTATTCACCAAAATCCCAAACAACCCTAATTACATACCAACACCTTTAATTATTTCGTTGTCAATAGTCCTTCAAAATACATAGTCAATATTAATGATCCTCTGGACACTTTACAATCCTACTTTGTCGTACTCTCTTCTTCAATGGGTCCTGCCATGGCCATTCTCAGCCTTCCACCTCTATCTGAATCTTGGTTTTACAATAAGTGTGCTTTAGTTGGCCAAGATAACAATGTGCCATATTGGCTCGCATGTATCCAAATATCCAGCTTCATTTACTACTTACACTAAAGCTTGCAGAAATTCTAAAATATCAATCCAAACTCGATTTTGAACAGTCTGAGAGTAGAAAACTTGCTTCTAATCCGAATAATAGTCAAGCATTCTGGTCTCTTGCCGCAACTTCAGACCATCTATATCCTCACTTCTGTTATAACCTGACGATTCTATTACATTCTCAGTTAAAGAATAAAGCCGATTTTATTTTTTCCTAATTCGTGTGTGATGATCTTGACAAACCGCCTACCATACCCAATATATCCCACTCAATGACTCCCTTGGTCTTCCAGATGAAGTCTTGATATTAAGCAAGTTCCAGCTCCTGATGGTAATTTTCCCTTTATTCTCAAAACCTGTGCTCCTGAGCTTACTCTTGTTCCCTTTTAAAACATTTTTATTCCATTGGTGTTTATTTTCCTTTTGCAAAGAAATTTTCTCATATCCAGCCAGTTCCTAAAAAGAGTGACAAATTCCTTCCTCCCAATCATCATCCCGCATTTACGTCTACTCTTTCAAAGTAATAAAGAATGCACAAGCTGCCAACTCTTGAACGATTTCGAAACTTTTCATCTGCTCAATGATCGTCAATACGAATTCCGTCAGTATTGATTCACTGGTATTGATTCTGGCTTATGCTAAAAGTCAAGTGCTTGCTCTTAACATTTCTACTTTTGATGATATTTCACTTAAATGCCTTCTGAGCTCCCATCTCATGGATTGCAGCCCGTTTTTCGCAATTTGGTAGCTGGTTTTCTCTCTGACCACTGCCCGCTGGTAATGATAACTAACTCTCTGCCTTCTTTAACTTACAAATGGTGTTCTCTTAGGTCCAAAGCTTTGTATTTTCTCTTGCATATTAATGACTTTCTTCTATTGAGTGGAAACCTTTCCATAGTTAATTTTTCTGATGATTGCACACTATGTACATTGGTCCTTCGAGTTTAAGAAAGAAACTCAGCATGTACAAGCAGCTTCAACTCGAATATCCACCACCAATTCCGTTCTCCAAATTAGCGAAAAAATAAAACTTAGTAAACTTCAATTCTTCTAAACCTAAAACCTGTCGTATTCTTCTCCAAAAAGAGTGCTACTCCTAGGATCATCTTTAAAGATACCAAGATTTCTCTATTTGGTTGACCTTTGACCTTTAGTTCTGATCTCTCTCTTGTCAGAGGCACATCACAAATACTGCTTCCTCTGCATCGAGTATTTGCAGCAGCACATTGGTATAATCCCCGTATTTCCCATATTGGGTGGAACCAAATCCTCTCAAAGACGAGAGGGAGAGTAACTTATATGAACTTCTTTCACTCTGTGGCTGACTTAGTCTCAGGGAAAATAATGAAGTTTTATTCCTTTGAAAACTCGGGGTTTTTTTATTCGCAATACAGGCAAACCTACCAAAGAATACACTCAATATACTGACATAATACACAGGACAGATGAAGTAATTTATGAATGGCCTTAATGTGTCAGTTCCTCTATATCAAAAAGCAGGGCTTTGATTTTCGCTCCCAGCGTTACCTTTCTTCTTCGCAACTATACACTCTGCAGAAATTGTAAAAACAACCTAACCAAATTCAAAAGAGAATAGTCTAGAAGTTCGAGAAAAATTTTGCCTGATTTTCTGAATGCGCTACCATCAATAGATACCAGAGCACATATGCCCTTCCATCTAGATGGCACCATCCTCCATTATACTCTTATGTTCATTCAGAAACATGTCATGATTAATTTCCTCTGAGATTGTATTAAGCATTTATGTTTGCGAAAACATGTATGTGATGGCCTCAACCATTTCACTACTGGTGGGATGGTTGAGGTTTATTTTGAAGAAATACACAAGAAACTAACATTGTCAGAAGTTCTCATCGCATACTAGGGCTGCCCATGAGTATTATATCCAGAAATTACTTGTAGTCTGGTCGATGTGTGCCTGTTTTGCTGGACAAAATACCAGAGTTTTAAGGGGAGGGAACCTTTCTGTCCACGCCTGAGATTGACTAATTGCAGCTATGGAGTGAAAAACCCTAAATGTTCCTCACATAATTTACGGAATTCGAACCTACTCCCAATAAATCCCACACAGAACATCAGAAGTTCTTTATGGCTCCTTTTGCCCCTGTAGTGGCTGTCTGCCACTACAGGGGTTAAAGGAGCAAGGGTATGACAGTTTGGATTTTGGTTTGGATTAAAGAGACCAAGGGTACCGTTTGTGAATCTCCATTGGAATCTGTAGTTTGCTACTTGAATTAGAATTGTGCAGAAGCAACCATGGCCCTGAGCTTCAGTTCAATGTCTGTAAATTGTATGTATTCTGTGGTGGATTTTTCCGGTTTACAGAAGGCTAAACCATTTCTGAAACCTATACATTGCTCATATGAGACCCATTAACTCAGCCAATATGAAAATTAAAAGGAAGGCAATAGCAGTTCTTCTGATATCAAAGGAAAATATTTATCAACATCGACTCACGACAAAAGTCGGGTCAGGGCCATTTTTTCACAATATAGAAAGCAGCGACGGATTACTCGTGAGGACTCCTTATAGACTGGTGTGCAAAATTTAAGGACCAGCCAGATTTTCACCTGTAGCTTCTCATGGGAGTGGCCTGGATGTGGGAAAAGCATACCAGAGGAACCTCGTGAGGTACAGAAATGATGAAGGAAACAATACGACACAGAAGGACTTTATTATTCAAAAATGGCAACGTAGCACTGGCTGCCATGATACAAATGCATCTCTGTCAAAGATGGAACAAAGGTTGGTCCTCAGTAAGAGATATGGCCACCCTAATGTCGATGCAGGCTTTACATCACCTGTCCATACTTAGAACAATGTTGCCACACCTCTCAAAAATCGCCTTGACTTTAGCAATCTCGGTGCGCCTCTCATCTACAGAACTAGAGTGGATCCAGGCACGGGTTAACAAGGTTCGTGCAGTGGCAAGAAGATGGCTGCACACATATGCTGACCGGAAGTTGGTAAATTGGCCAGCGCACATTGGTTTACGATAGACAGTTGTCTTCAAGCGCGTGCCCTCGCGTCGGACAAGGGTATCTAAATATAGTATGCTATTGTCCGACAGAGGTGACTCTGTCACCTTTCATAAAATTCAGCATCAAGCTAGAATCGGACAATACCATACCATACCATATTTAGACACCCTTGTCTGACGTGAGGGCACGCGCTTGAAGACAACAGTCTATCACAGCCACAGGCTTCAACATCCAACAATTAACCATCACATCACGCAGTTCATATACATGACTGGCAGTACACGCCCTCATGTTCCATACTCTTAACTGTCAGTTTGACTGATGAAGGTTAACAAACTAACCGAAAGCTTTTGTATGTATTTAATTTAATATATGTGTGTTTTTCAATTAATATTAAACTTGTCGTTATTTATTCTGTCTCCATTTCGCTCTGTGTCAGGCAATAATCCCCAATAATAATATTCATTAGGCCCATAACACACTTCTTCTCTCATTTTCTCTTTCCCAGTGTTTTCATATCACCAAACTGACTCAACATTGCACTGCCCACCCATGTCAACTGGATGCACTTCGTTAGATATTATATGTTTCTTAACTAACAGCATAACCCCTTCTCCCTTCCTACCCTGTCTATCCTTTCTGTACACATTGTACTCCCCAAATTCCAGTTCTGCATTCCTTATATCTGTGTGAGACCACGTCTCTGATATCCCAACAATATCTGCCTTTGATGCCTTGATCAGCCCTGAAAATTCGTCAAATTTATTAACTATACTCCTAGCATTGGTGTACATGCAAGTGTGCATGCACTTGTTTTTACTCTTAGTTACTCTAACACAGCCCATGTATTTACTTGTTCCATGATGATTCCCAGCAGCTCTTGAATTCTCAGCAACTTGCTTTCTAGGCTGCTGCTCATTCCAATAGAAGCACTGCAAGAATCGCTTTCGCTTCTGCCTGCGGCTACTGTTAATCTTTTAGTCTGTGAATCCCCCCAAGCTAGTAGTTTTCCCGTTCACCTAACACTGTCTCGATAGCATCAGCAAATTTTCTTGCACCTTTTCTATTTAAGTGCATTCCATCCTTGCAGAAGCAGTTTCTCCTGTTAACAAGCACAGACCACGCTGAAAAAAATTCAACTTGGTCTGTGCTGAATTTTTGCTCTCATCATATACTCCCTCCTATCGTGTCTGGGCAGAATTAAAGACACTTTGAAATTAAACCCTAACTCGCAACTTTTTTTCAGCATTGACCTGAACTTGCTAATTAAATCTACCAATCTCTTTCTCTTACGACCATTAGGGCCAATAATATCACCTTTTGTGCCCCTAAAAGATGATATCTGCTCTACAGCGTAATCAACTTTTGCCTTATGTGGTAGAAGTGGAGATAAAGAGAAATTTAATTAATTATTTTATGAAAAAAAGTCTATTACTATAATTCAATACATTCCCTCAGAAATAACCAAATAATATCCACATTTCAGGTTCTGCAATATGCAGACATGAAAATACAGCAGCGGTTGCAATAGTGAATGCTGAAACTGAAAACTGGACAATCAGGATATTGATGGCAACTTCATCTTCCATTCCAGCATCAAAATGGTATCTGCATTCCCTACACTCACCATTTGTGCAAAAACAATTGTTTTGCAAGCAATGGTAAACTCCATGTAATCATGTCTGAATTCAGTCTTCCCTAACCAGAGCTATATTAAGCAGAAAAGTTCTTGAATCTGTACATTCAGAACCTATTACTCCAATTCATCCCTCGTTGGTAGCACAGTTGGAAGATTGTAGTCCTTCTGACACTGGGCGGAAAAGACCTAAATTCGAGTCCCGCGATGAGGGGAGGGGTATTTATGGGCCTTTTTCAAAACTTAGCTGAGTTAGTCGGCTCGGGAGGAGGGTAGCATGGGTTTTTTCTCTCCCGGAAACTCGGATTTTTCTTCCAGCACAGAAAATCGACCATACACGCCATTTACAGACAGTGTATATGGAGCAATATGGCTTTAGTCGCTAATGATCCTAAAACCCAAATACAACTCCACTCCATATTTTCAATTCCATCCTTAATCAGTAAGCAAGCATTCCCGAATCGATGGATGCGTTACCTCATTGCAAATATACGAGGGGATATCAAAAAGTTCGTACCCTTACCTAGAAATAATATCACAAACTTCACAGGAACTTTAATCCTTTTCTGTGTACTCTCCACGATAGTTACACATTTCTCCCATCGATGTATCAGTTGTTTAATTTTGCCTGAAACTACAATTCCACTTAATTGATGACTTCCTGAGACGAATCAAAGTGGCGTCCGCGCAAAGGTTTCTTCATTTCTCGAAACAAGAAGTCTGATAGTGCTAGGTCAGGAGAATATGGATGCTACAGTAGTTCGAAGCCGCACTAGGCAACAAAGTTGGTGGTGGCAACAGCCATGTGGGCCGGTGCATTGTCTGACAGAAGACGGACACCTTTGGTTAACATTCCACACATTTTCACCTTCAAAGCATCGTGTAACCTTTTCAAAAGATTTCTGTAGTATTATTCTCCGGTAACTGTAGAACCACGAGGTAGGTAATCTGTTAGGATAACCCCTCTTCTGTCCCAAAATAAGGTAAACCTCACCTTCTTCGCGAATGGAATGGTCTTTGCTTTTTGGGAGGTGGAAAGGTGCGTTCTGCTGTTTTGACACATCTTTAGTCTTCGGATCATACTGGTACACCCAGCATTCGTTATTTGTCACCAATCGATCAAAAAAGTTCTTAACATCTGCATTAGACAAATCCAACAGTTGGCGAGAACATTGTATTCGACTTTGCTTCTGCAAAGACGTCAGCAATCTTGGAACCCACTGTGCAGAGACCTTAGACATGTGCAGATGGTCATGTGATATGGTCAGCATGTGTAGCACAGTGGTATCGTCACTGTTCTTCCCACACCGGGTGGAAGAGGCTCGGGTTCGAATCCCGTCGGTGACGCGAGGAACTTTAATGGGCTTTTTTCGCTCTATGACTGAGTTAGTCCGTCTCAGTCGTAGGTAGCATGGTTTTTTTTCCCTGCAACTCGGGTTTTCGTCCAGAAAATCGAGCAGAGAACACATGCAATTTTTACGGACATGATACACTATGCTCGGCAGATGAATTTAATTATTCGAGTAGCCTAAAAATAATAGTTTGGTTTGGTTTTGGTCATGTGAAATTCTGTGAGCAGACCCATAACTAATTCCCACTGCATTTGTTATGAAATGAATTGTCACACGTCTGTCACTCAGCACCAGCTGCTCGACCTTTGCAACCGTCTTACTGTCTGTGGATGTTGATGGCCTTCCTTTTCTTGGCTCGTCAAAGACACTTGCACGACCCCACTGGAACTCCCGTTCCCACTCTTTTTACGGTGTAATAGGATGAGCAATTCTGCCCATACACAACTTTCATTTCTTCAATTTCCTGAGCTGCAAATGCAGGAACTTGATCATTGTTCAAAACTCCACTTTGTCAACTATAGTGTCCTTCCTCAGATTCCAGGTTCCACCTCTGGTGTACGATCACCCACGGGAATGAAATTTCACATGTTACTTATTGAATATGTAGTCTTTTGTAGACAACTTATGTTAAAAACGGCATCTTCCTACTGGTGTTTTGTTTAGGTCAGGGTACGAACTTTTTGTACCCCCTTGTAACTTACTCTCCTATCCTGTTGAAACTTTTTTGCCAGAACAGCTTTACTGAAACTCTTGGAAAAATGACCTTCCAACGTTAGTTATCTAACTCCAAATTACAATGCAACTTCGGTTTTCTCTGCCCAGCAGTTCACCTCTTGAAACCTCTATTCTCTATGCCCTTGAAGCCTACACTGAATTTTGTGTCACTTTTGTTAACCCTGAAAGCGCTTTCAACAACCCATGCATTCTGTCTTCTAAAATATTTCTTCAAAATCGATGGTGATTTGGTTTATCCAACCAGTACTGCACAACAGAAACATCCATCTACAAAAAAGATTCTTGACATTCGTCCGAAGCCTATTGGATTATTCACCAAGGTATTAGCACCTATCTGGACCTATCTGGATTATGCACCAAGGTATTAGCACCTATCTGGACTACTATTCACTGCTTAGAGAGATAAATATCAATATATGCAGATGAAATTAAACTTATAACCTTCATCAATCCATGCTTAGATGCCATCAGTGCTACCTTAGCTGAGAATCTACAAGTTATTGAGTTAAAATTTAACCCAGCTAAATCTGCAACGGTGGTATCCTTAGGCAACTTCCCATCGTCGAATTAATTCTAAGACGAACAATTGTATACCTGCGGCACAACCTGTATAAACACATGGGAATCGCCTATAACAAGAAACTAAGGTTCATGTCCCGTATAAAGACATCTTCCAGCGTTTCAGCACACCAAATTGGCATGCTGAGCACACCATTTTATATTCAAGATCCAAAGATGGTAGCAAAATATATTAATACGATAATAACACCTGGTCTAAGATTAACTCACATCGCTAACTTCTCAGAGGATGAATCGTATTGTTCATCAGACGTATTCAATATCGCTTTCTGGCGCCTGAAGAATATAAGTTGGAGTTAAATTAGGTTCACTATATACTCTGGTTCATGACGAGCAATATAGTCATAGAGGCGATTAGTGAAAAAATTCAAGTCAATTTCAGATGGTAAGGTTTGGTAGGTGATCAATGTCTTAGGATTGCAGAATTAAAAGAGCGTAAATTGAGATATGAAGGATGGCAATCATCTAGAAGCACCGAAAGTAAGATTTAAGATTTTGAAAACAAAATTGTCCCTCTCTTCGAAAATTTTGAGTAAAATGAAATTGAGATTATCTGTCCATGGAGGAGGAGGAACCAGGCTATACAGATGGTAGAGGCCTTAAGGATATTCTTAGATGAAATTTTAGTTATGTTCTGAGAGAGTTACCATTTGCATAAATCAAACTACTTTGAAAATGTAGAGAGCAGTTATAACCATTCTGAAAATGATTATGTCGAAGAGTTAAGGATGTTTAGCTGAATGCTACCATTCTCAAATCGCCGATCAAGTTTATAGGGCGAATCACAGATTTAATATGTTGTCTTTTCCGTTTTCTGCATGAAATATTATACGTAATACTCCTCGGCTTATCAGCCATGGTGGGTAAATCTGTTTTACAATAGTTTTTATTAGTAATAAATAATTAAAGAAATCTCGGTGTCTCAGCCGTTTCTTCAGCCTCGCTAAGGCCCTCTCAACGCTTCCCCACAGATCTAATCGACAATACTTTTATTTTCGCGTTTCCTTCCACTCTACCCCTACAAGATGTCTGTGTACATTCGTATGAAATGAAATGTATTTCTGGATAAATTCCCTCAAGTGGGATGAATTGATAATTAAAGAAAAGGACATCGGTCTTCGAACTGATTTAATTTAATAAGCTCAAGTGAGCCAAAAAAAAACAAAAAAAAACTGACAGTGATGGATTTTGTAGGTTCCAGAAAAGGTCCTCAAGTAGCGCAGTTAGTAGAATCATCGTCCTCCCCACACTGGGTGGAAAAGACCTGGGTTCGAGTCCCGTCGATAAGAGAAGGAATTCTTATGGTCCTTTTTCACAACGTGGCTGAGTTAGTTGGCCTCTGGATAGGATCGCGTGGTTTTTCCTCTCCTGGAAACTCCAGTTTTTTATTCCAGAAAACATAAACAACAGGACCTTAGCCGCTAAAAATCCTAAAGCACAATATATTAATTCCGCAAAAGGTTAGTTAGCATAAAATGCTACAGTAGTGAAATTAAAACAATTTGGAACAGGAAAACGAATTTTAACGTAGCCGAGTAATCAAGTGCATGGGTAATAAGTACACGTGCTCAGGATTCAAGTCCGTGTGACTACTAAATATCGTGTTTTTTTTTTTTTTTTTGTATTCTTTCGATCTTGTGAACTCCTCTGTGGTCGTTCCAGAGTATAAACAGAAATTTTATTTATTTTAAAAAGTTTCAAATTTTTGAACCACCTTACAGCAACCAGTTGACCACTCTCATATTGACTCATACCATTCTTTAACTCAGTCTTCCAGTTTTGCACGTAACTTTTCTACAGTTGTTTCGCGGTCATTGTTCTTTGCAATGAACTGTAGATATCACTTAAAAATCAGGTGGTAGATGACTTTCATCGACCGGTGAAATACCACCACTTTGCTTATTGGAGGCTTGAAGTGGTGAAACCCATGTTTAGTCTCTAGAGCAAAGTTTCCGGTATCCCCCTCCCCCCCATATTTCTCCTTCAACCCATGCACGGTACTAAGTACTATAGGTTTTGATACCTTTCGTGTTTGGGGTTTTCATAAAAAAAAATGGCATCTATAATTCTTCCGCTTTCCTCTAAGTCGCCATATTACATGCTTTCCTTTTTTTATCTATTCCACCAACGAAACGTTATTTTTGTGTCTGAGAATTGTTTGGTTTTGTTGCCATAAGTTGGAATAATATTCTGATATGCACTGTTATCAACCTGGAAACCACTTCCATTTCAAGTGACTCGCAGAGTTAGTCAGAATCAGGAGAGAATTACATAGTCTTCTCTCCCGGGACTTGTTGAGTTTTAATTACATCAGCCTAGACTAAATTGCCCCCTATATATCATAGCTGTAAATTGCATGTTTTGTGGAAGATTTGCCTGTTTGCTGAATGTAACCCTCCCCTTTTTACAATGCCTTCCTCGCTTGAGACCAACTAACTGAACCACGTTATGAAAAATAGCCGAGGAAAATTCCTGTAGTCATTGACCAGATTCGAACTCAGGTCTTTTCCACTTTGTATGTGAAGACAGTGATTACAACTTATCTGCATTGACGCTTGCCCTCGTGGGTAGCACAGTTGGTAGAATCGCCGTTCTCCCCACACGGGGTGGCAAAGACTTGAGTTCGAGTCTCGTCGATGACGTGAGGAATTTTTATGGACGTTTTTTCACAACATGGCTGAGTTAGTCGATCTCAGACGAGGACAGCAGGGTTCTTTCTTCCGGAAACTCAGGTTTTTCGTCCGGCAAACAGAAAATCGGCCTCAGAACACATACACGGAGCAACATTTTAGTCGCCGATGCTCTTAAAACAGATAATAATAATAAATATTACTGCTCTTATTACTACTGCTTTCGTACTTAACATACACATAATGCAATCTAAGTACATCTTAATATGGTGTAGACCTTTCTTTCTGCTGTGGTAGGGTTTTTAGGAGCATTGGCTACTAAGGTCATGCTGCTCTGTATACCGTCTGTAAATTGCGTGTTCTGTGGTCTATTTCCTGTTTGCTGGACGAAAAACCCGAGTTTCCGGGATAAAAACAATGCTACCCTCGCCTGAGACCAACTAATTCAGCCACGTTGTAAAAAAGTACCATAAAAATCCCTCACGTCATCGACGGGTCTCGAATTCGTCTTTTCTACCCAGTGTGGGTAAGAAGGCGATTTTACCAACTGTGCTACCCACGAGGGTGCAGTTAGCTGTTTCTCTATAGAATTGTTATTGTTGAAGTTTAGTATGTACATTGAGGAAACTAAGAACCATGGCATTTTATATGTAAACTGGGTGCAATCTAAGGTCGACTTGTCTGTTTTTGGCTAATGAAAAATCCAAGTTCCTGAGAGAAAAAAACATGAAATTCTCGATGAAGATAAACTAATTAATTGACGGCCATGTTGTGAAACAAAGGCCATACAAATTTCTTCTGTGTGGACACCAGGTCTGCCCGTCTTTCTGAATAAGTAAATCTAACGATATCACTTTACTACAAAGACAAATCGGATTATGTCTCCAAGATAACTGTAGAACTCCAAAGTTCTACACCCTCAAATACGAGAGCACAGGAGTGCGTGCATTTAACTTGTCCGTGGTTCTATTCAGGTGACTACTAAATATGGTGATGTTCTTGCTTCCTCTCTATTTTATAACCTCCTCTGACCCTGTATGGTTGTTCCAGACTATAACCAGAAAAAGTAATTTATCATATGAGTACGGCAACACGTAATTTCACATTTCTCTCCAGTCTCTGGCCTGATGACGGTATTCCAAAAAGGATTCGTAAACGTTGCCTAAGAACTAATTAGTTTAACTAATGAGTGTACTAGGTAATGATATACATTTGCAATGAACCCTTATCTTTAATATTTAATAAACTAATTAGTGATATCCGTATGGTGCAGAGTGTTTCATATATGTGCGTAGATATTTTTATTTTAATAATATAGTGTGGGGAAATTAAATCGATTTCTGGCACGTAATAACAAGATCACTGTTTCGTTTTTGCCTCCAATAATGGTGGTTATAATGGTGGCAAAAACTTTGGTTTCTGCGGAATTAAATCTACTGTGTACTCGTTTAAGTTGTTTTATGGAAGACATTAACCATAAATTTAATAAATTATATATTTTTTTCAACTAGCCATACCCACATTCAGCATTTTCAGTCACCCCTCCTTGCTCATAGCTATTTAAAATGACTGAGTCACGAAGTTTACTGAATAATCGATACAGAAAAAAGAGAAATGTCACCCTTTTTTAACACGAATTCTTAAAGACGTAATTTTGTTAAACTTACGTCTTTAAACGTATTTTAAAACCACGTGTTCTTCATTCATTTAGCTTATCCTCTGCAACCCCTTTTTAAGCATCTTAAGGTGGGGTTTTGAGCGGTATTCGTGTCGATGGTTAACATCTACTTCAATGGTTGCACAATAGTTGAGGGTCTCTTGATGATGGTGTTAGATCAAAGAAACTGGTTCTGACGCAATCATTAATCAAGAATTTAAAAGTTACATATCTCTTTTCGATCATTTCATCATCATTATATTTCAATGGTTACGATTTTAATTAAACGTTCAATATTCCTCGCTATTAATATTTGAATCCATGGAATCTTTTATTCCATCTTTCAGATAAACGCAGTTTATGGAATAATCGTTAACTTTTTTTTAAATACCATTTGCGCTGGAGTGCGTTTATGAACAGTAGATGGAAAGTGTAAACTGCAATTTCAAAATTCTTTGTTTTAAGATTTTCAGTTGCTGGAGATGGACGGAGTGTTGGTATTACGATGGAACTCGATAAAGCAGACTGACCATTGTGATTAGAAACTGGTTTAATTGACGTTACAGTAAAATAAGGCAAAGTGGAACCAGCGGGAAATGAAGGTCCCATTCTTTGCCTTATAAGTACAGGCGTAAAGTCTCTATTCACAATGACACTGAAAACTTGGCTGGTACATTTTTGCACAAACCTAGATGGTTGCATGTACATCGAAATAAATTTATCCTTAGCAAGAAAACAAAAAATATTTGAGGGTTTGGGAAGGTAAAGGTGACCGCAACAGTAATGATACGCTACAATCAATTCTGCCTTTGGGTTAACGATGTCGTACCCGTAATAAGCAGTGCTAGAAAGGCTGCCAAAACGGTCTATGCGAACATTGAGCATGGCGACTGCAGAAGGGGAAAAAAATTAGGAGAAAAAAATTTGTATTGTCACGATGGCTCCAAAGATGAAGATAGGAAACTTAACCAGCTACTTTGTTTATATATACATCTTGACGATAAAACGGCGACTCCGACACCGCAGGTGGGTAGGAGTAATAGCTCACGCTGAAAACTGTTGTCGGATCACCTAAATTCATCCACAGCGGGTTGGATATGCGAGAGGCAAGACTAGAAGGAAGGCCGAAGATTTCCATTCCCGATGCCTCTGCGCATGCGCGTGCACAGTCACACGCGCGCACGCACACACATACACACGCACACAATACACACACACACACACGCACTCATTCATGCACAGAAACACTCACACACTGGTCATTTCAGCCCAGAAAATGAAAGAATGTGGGAGACTTACTTCTCATGGACTTGAATCGTCTTAGCGAGTTGCCTTCTTTGCTCCCACAAATACTTTTCTATCCGTGCATGGGCACGAATGAGAATAAGTTTAAACTGCAGATACTGCATACCGAAAAAATAAGAAAAATGCACTGAACGGGAGAACTAGCTATTTTTTTATTTTTATTTTTATTTCTTTTTTTTTTTATTTTTGGCAAAATCCGAAGTTTGACTGTAGATCTGCCAGCATATCAACGCAGGAATCGTGGTCCCAGTGTTTGTCTCCCAGGTCCTAAGACTACGTTCTTGGAGAAAGGCTTTGCCAAAAAGACTGGTAAAACTATGGATGTATATATAACTGACCGAGCGAGTAAATAAATAAATAAAACACTTAAGAACGCTACTAACATCTGCTACCAAAGCCAACGCCGACAATACTAAGAATTTGTAGGTACTTGGGAGTTGCGGGGGGTGGATCTCCGATATGATATTTTTCGCTGACTTCATTTAGAGCTATTTTTTTTTTTTTTTTTTTGTTTTTTTTTTCTGAGAAGCGGTTGTTAAGAAAATGCGGGAAGAAACAATACACGGTTGACCACAGACATACACAAGAGCCTGACACAACGGTGTAGGTTGGTTACTGCTGCGAGATTTTCTTTTAAAAAAGTCATAGCTGAGATTAAACGGATTGTGCTTGTGTCACTACCCGTTATCGAGAAGAAACACATTTGGGAAAAGATTTTTGTCACGTTCGTATTAACTTTGTCGCCATCGGGAGGAAATTATCGGCGAATTGCGTGTGTCCGCCAATCCATGGCCGATGTTTCCTACGAAAGTGTGCTGTCTGTCACAGTAGTCGAAAACGGGGTTCCAACGTTTTTGAAAGTAGACGAGAATACATGGAGACAAGTGTCGAAATTGAAAGGCACCTGAACAGATTAGTGCCCATGATACGAAACATCAGAAAGAACACAACGGATATGCACATACTCGACACGGGAAACTAGAACGGGAGGAGGATGGTGGAGAAGAAAGAGGGAAGGATCTAATGACTTACCAATCGCCACTCGCAAAAAGGCACACTTCAGACTTGGGGCTCTAAGCCTGAAGCAGAGTCTTTTTGACGCTTATTCCGTCGCTAAGGCTACGAGCTTGACCTTCCCCGTACCGATAGTCATCGTGTGATTGGTAGCGACACACAACGCACAAACGAATGCATCAACAGACGAACATCACAAGCAAACCAGTACGGGTGTCGAGGGGGTGCGTGAACGAGACCGTAGAGGGGGTCAGAGATGAAAAGGGTGGAATAAATAAAGGGGTCGTGTACTGTGGGGAGTTATGCAATGGGAGACTCGGTATGGTGAGAGCAAGAAGTGGTGCACGAAGGATTGCACAACACGACGAGGGTGAATACGGCTATGGACAAGCCCGCCTCAGTACAGCCCGCATCCTCGCAGGTTGTTGGCAATGATCACATCCGTAACGGCGTCGAATACGAACTGGATGTTGGTGGTGTCGGTGGCACAGGTCATGTGGCAGTAGATTTCTTTGGTCGTCGACTTGTTTTTGGCCTCAAACTGTGCTTGAATGTAAGCAGCGGCTTCGCCATATTCTTGGGCTCCTGAACGAGAAAACAGATGAATATATTAGCGCAATGAATAAAGAAAACAAAATAAGCAACTTAACACTAAAATATGTGTAGTGCAGAAGCGTCGTTCTTTACGTGGCCAAAGGTCAAACTAAATTTCACCCTCGTTCAGTCAATTGTCATTACAGGTGCGTTAATGTTATATGGCTTAGATTGAGGTTTGTTAGCTCTAAATAAATTTAGCAGTGAATACAAAATGAAACTCGTACATACTACATTATTGGAGATACAGAAATTACTAATACACTGCGTGTTCACTTTATTAGGAACATGGAGATTTAGGGCTACGCGCAACGATCTATTCAAACTATATAAATCGAAGCGGTGTGAAAATTACGAACTGCGAAGAGGTATGTGGGGAGAAAGGCGATCGATCCACTCTGCCACCCGTAATGGCCAGTGTTCAAAGACTAATGCCATTCGAGTCTTTGGGATGTGATGGTTCGAAAATATTAGAATTAGTAGTGACATTAGTAGTTAGAGAAAGCAAACTTATAAAGCAGCAGCCAAAAAAATTAAAAAAAGGACCCTTCTGCACTTCACCACCAATAATTTGTCCAGTTTAGTTAAACTACCCACTTACACAACAACAGACGAACTGTTTCATCCAACAATCAACTACCCGCTGGCTAAAACCAAACCTCCACACATCTACCCTGCAACCATTCCATCCTCAGTTTCAATTTATGTCCCCTTACGTGTGTAGTTTGAGCAAGAGGAAGAATTCCATCAGCATTGAACTTGCTCAATCCATTCAAAGCCTTAAACACCTCAATCATATCAACTCGCAGGTGCTTAGTCTCCAGACGCTGCAGAACTAACGCCTTTCTTGGTAAGACTAGTTCCGTTCGCAAATCTCTTTGCCCTTCTCTGCACCCGTTAGAGCAGCTCTACATCCATTTTAAATGAGGCCTCCAGATTTGTATCCAGTACTCAAAATGAGGTTTAACTATTGCCTTGGTACAATGGGATAATCACCTCCTTATCCCCGCTAACAACGTTCCTGCATATGACTGACAAAACCTCAGAAGCTCTTTTGGCAGCCTGTCTACATTCTCAGAGAATTTCATATTTGACTGCACATTTTCCACTACCGAGTGTAGTATCACACCGCTGGAACGTTAACCAAGTGCCATACCCTGGATTTTTCAATATTAAACTTCAACTGCCATTTCTCAGTCCATCTGCCTAATTTTTCTATATCTTGTTGCAGTAGCTTACCCTGATTACTGCCATTAACTATCGTGGCAACCTTCGCATCATCGACAAACTTAAAATTAAGCCTGAAATACTTTCATTATTATCATCAATAAATATAGAAAACAACAATGGGCCAACACTGAACCCTGGGGGACTTCACTAATAACATTAGTCCAAAAGAGTAGCATACATTAATAACCACTCAACCATCCCTTTATCCAGAGGAGTAACTTGCCCATAATGCCACATTGCGCAATCTGTACAACATTCTTTTATGTTCATTGAACAGACAAGATCACACTTTAATGTTCCTGTATTACTTCTTTAATCAGTGACTCCATTATTTTTCCTGGAACAGAAGTTAAGCTCCCAGGTCTGTAATTGCTGGTGTCACCCTTTTTGCTCCCCTTTTGTAAATTGCGGATACATTCGCATATCTCCAGTCCATGAGGACCTCCCCTGAATCCAAAGATGCGCTCATAATTATGGCTAAGAGTTTGCTTACCTCCTCTGCTGCTGTCTTCCTTAATATAAATGGATAGAACCCATCCACCCCAGTCGCCTTTTTATATAAAGCTTCAACAATTTTTCCTGTATGCTCCTCTCAGTTATCGCAAAATCACTTAGCTCCTTGTTAGATTTTGATGAACTTCTGGAATTCCTCCTCCCTAAACACCTTATATGTGAATGTAGATGCAAAATAATTCTTCTCTTTGTCAGGATCACCAACATTTGAACCATCAACATCAAACGGACCAATGTGATTCAGCCTCTTCCTTCTATTGTTAATATAAGTAAAGGCTTTGCTGAATTTATATTTTTATGGTATATCCGAAGTCCCCTGATCGCAGTGGAGGACACCTTGAAAGCCCGAATATAAAAAGTGGACACCACTGCTAATCACGTTCAACCGATTGCATTCTTACCTCTATGGGCGAGTGCTGATTTTTATTTCTTGTTTCTGTTAGAACTATAGGCAGATTTTATTGGAAAAGGTGGACTTCCAAGTAGCCATGCCTGGTTGGTTGAAGAATCGATTTGGAGATGGCATTGTTGTTGTAGAGTGCCAGGCGTATCAACAATTTAGGCCACATTGTGCCAATCTGTAAACTGCGTGTGTTCTGTGGTCGATTTGTCGTTTACTGGACGAAAAACCAGAGTTTCAGGGAGAAAAAAAAACATACTTTCCTCGCCTGAGACCAATAAACTCATCTACATTATGAAAACGACCGATAAAAATTCCTCGTGTCATTGGAGTTCGAACTCAGATCCTCTCCACCCGATGTGGGGATGACGGCGATTACACTAGCTGTGCTACCCACGAAGGCTAACGCCAATGTATCGTGCCGACTGAGCTGCTATGGTCGACTCTCGTTCGGTGGAGTAACCAGTCACGTCAGGATTGTCAGTATCTGAATAATGTGAAATTTTTGGTGTAGAGTTATTGGAAAGCTCTTAAAACTGGTCACTATCAAGCAGTTGTAGCCAGAAGACTCAATGTTGATTAGTCAGTTGTCAGACTTTTTCTCAACATTGCCCTATACCTGTTGTGTAAATCATAAGATCGCCTTAATATCATTAGTATTGACGTGTACATCAATACCTCCCTTTGTACCCTTAAAAGATGACTGTTTTACAATAATATTAACTTTTCTTTTTATTTTAATTTTAATATTCGGATCGATAATTTGTGGAAACTTACCTGTATATTCAGGGAAGCAAATTGTTAAAGGAGATTTTTTTATCTTTTCCTCAAAGAGATCTTTCTTGTTAAGGAACAAAATGATCGAGGTATCTGTGAACCATTTGTTGTTACAGATAGAATCGAAGAGTTTCAGGCTCTCCTGCATGCGGTTCTGCAACAAAATAACAATAAACGGTATTACACATCTGAACTCAAGTAAAGATATCAAAGATGCAGTATATACGACAACTTGAACTAACTCAATACCAAACAAGTTAAATTCTAAAAGATAAAGGCAACGTTTACATCAAAACAAACAAACTGTTTTGTTATAATATTTAAAGATTATATAACTATAAACAAAAGATGAAACTATATGAAAAATTGACAATTACAGACTTTTTACAGTTCTATCCAAGGTCACTTACCCCACCGAAAGGTCTGGGCTCAGTTGCTGTTAACGATGGAGGGACCTATTATGGACTTCTCTCAAGAAAGCAAAAGCCTTTCCTTTAACCCCTGACAGTATTTGTCTTTAATTAAATTCCACATTATTACACTGTGATTACTGCAAACCCGTGGGTCTTTTACTTGCAAATCTTTATGCATGTAAAATCACTGCTGATAACCAAATCAAGAGTACTGCTTCCTCTTGTTGCCTCTCTAACATACTGCAACAGAAAACAATCATCCAAGAAATCTGCAAAAGTCTTGCTAGTGTGAGAGTGACCAAACAACAAATTCTAGTCAACATCTGGAAATTTAAAATCCATCATTATGAGACAATTTATTTTGCTGACCCACTCAATTTATCAACATAACTGTTTGGTATACTCATCACGGTCTTTAGGCCTATAACACACTCCTACTCCCGGTTTTGTATTCGCAGTGCTTATATAACATCAAACTGCCTCAACCTTGCACTCGTCACCCAAGTCAACAGGATGCACTGCCTTAGATTTAATATTCTTCTTAACTAAGAGCATAACCTCTCCACTTCTCCTCTCCTGTCTATCCTTCCTGTATACATTGCACTTCCCATATTCAAATTCAGCATCGCTTATGTCTGAGGGACACTACGTCTCCGCTGTCCCTACAATGTTTGCATTTGAATTCTTTATCAGTACTTCAATATACATGCACAAGTTCTTGCTCTTAGTTACCCTAACAAGCCCATGTATCATTTGTTCCATGATGACCCACAGCAGGGTCTGAAATCCCAAACACCTTGCTTTCCAGGCTGCTGCATGTACTAATATTAGCAATGCACGAATCACTTTCACCTCTGCCTATGGCTCTATTTAAAATATTAGCATTAGCATTAGTAGAGGCACATGATGCAAGAAAGCAAGCATATACAGGATAAGCCAAAAAAGCCCTTCCCATTTCACTGATCCATTCATTCCAAATGTTTGTCTCGTTCTGCCTTGAATTTATTTAAGCTTTCAACTTCCACAACAACAAATGGAAGTCTGTTCCAGCAATCAACCACCCGCTTGGTTGATTGCTGGAACAAACTACGGGCATAAATTCACTTTGAGTTTATGTCCGTAACTGAGCAAAAGGAAGAATCCCATCAGCATTGAGCCTGCTCAAACCATTCAAGACCTTATACACTTAATCAGATCACCAACTCGCAGGTACCTAGTCTCCAGACGCTGCAATTTGCAGAACTTAAGCCTTTCATGGAAAAAGCACCCCTTTTCTTTCTTCACCAATCTTGTTGCCCTTCTCTATGCTCGTTCTAGCAAATCTACATCCTTCCTAAAATGAGGCCTCCAGACCTGTACGCAATACTAAGGTATGGCCTGACCATTGCCTTATACAAAGGGATAATCTCCTCCTTATCTCTGCTATAAAAATTCCTGTATATCATTGACAACACCATGACTTGCATACTGTCTGCACTGCTCAAAAAATTTCATATCTGACTACACAATTACCCCCAGGTCTATTTCATTCTCCATTACCTCGAGTTTATTACCACAGAGTTGGTACATTTCTCTGGGGTTACTTCTACCCATATGCAGTACTTTGCATTTGTCAATGTTACACTTCGGTTGCCACTTCTCAACCCATCTGCCCAACTTTTCTAGATCCTGTTGCAGTAGCGTACTGTCATTAACAACCCTGCCAACCTTTATATCATCTGCAAACCTCGACATTAAGCCAGATATATCTCCATCAATATTATTGATAAATATATAAAACAGCAATGGGCCCAACACCGAACCCTGAAGGACTCCACTAATAACATTAGTCCACGAAGAGGCAGTGTCCATTAATTACCACACATTAGTCTGTGTGAAGATACATACAGAGTAATGTGTGTATCCTCACATTAGCCTGTGTATCTCCCCAAGCTAGCAGTTTTCCGACTCACTAACCCTGCCTCGATAGCATCAGCAAAATCCTTGCACCCCTTTTATTCAAGTGTATCCTATCCCTATAAAAACAATATTTCCTGTTAACAAGCACAGACTATATTGAGAAAAATTTTACCCAGTGGGCCTTCCACATTCTCTCCAGCGCCGAACTGATGGACAAGACTCTCAACATATACTCCCTCCTATTGTGTCAGGGTAGAATTGCAGACACTTTCAAATTCAATCCTAACTCACGACTTTTTGCCCCATTGCTCTGTACTTGTTACGTAAGTCCTCAGATCTGCCCTTAAAAGGTGATATCTGCTCTACAACGTCACCAAATTTTGCTCCTGGCAGACATACCCTGGTCCTATTCCACCTATCCTTTTTGCACTATATATTTCCCGTTTTACTGGCAATTGAGTAACCGACAATAACTAGCTCTTGTGGGACCAGCGCATTCTGCCTTGAAGATTGCCGTTGTGTTGTCTGATGCAGCTGACAGCTTGATGGGCCTCCTCATTTTAATTCCTTCCTTAAACGTCCATCATAACGCTGAGGTGATGCCTAATTGCTTTACACTCTGTGCACACACAAAGACTTGACACACAAGGACATTATCCTAGGCTGGATCATGTCCTGTTCCACATTGATCTGCAAATATTTCAAAAGTAGCACATTTTTTTAGGTTGTGACGGGTTGAACAATCGCTCCCTCGGTTCTCCTCAGAACTACAGCACTACTGCTACTTTGTGCCCGTTGTTTTGCTTCTCTAGTTTGGGGCATGATTTCTGTTTAAATACAATTTAATTGATTAATGGACAATATACTACACTAAGCTAATAGATTCTTAAATGCAGTGATAGGTATTACACTATCTAATTTTACATTATATCTTACGCTATGCAGTTCAAGATACCATAACGATTGCCATGTTAAATTAGTTATATCCTTGCTGAAAAGTAAAAATTCCTTAGCTAAAAGCAAGAAAGATATATGCCCAAGAAGTGATTATCACAATAAAAATCCTACTATTTCTCTGCACTACCCGTTACGTGCTACGATATTCGCGCCAAAACACCGATACAGTAGCGGTACGAATAGTAGTAAGTCGTAACCTACAAAATCACTCTAACGAATGTAACTAAGACTATATAAAATGATCGTTCTGATCATTTTAAGCCTGAAGCGCAATAAATTTGTTCGAGACTATTAGAGACACCCTATTGACTGTAAGAATGAAGAATTTATACAGGAAATCGAACAGAAAAAAGAATAGTTTCAGGAAAATGGATAAATTTTATGATTTCAGCGATTTCCAAATATGATAAACTGCTTATATAAAGAAGGCTTTCTTCTAAGCTTTTTAAATTTTATTTCTTTTTTTTAACACACACACACCATCTCTGAAGGTCTCAATCTAACCCTCAATATTTGTGTGAATCACAATTGTAGAAAAAAAATTTATACCAAAAGCGAATATAAAATAAACTCAGTAGTTACTTACAGTCGTCTCATCTTCATGCAGCACCTGGTCGTATTCACTCATCGCCACACAGAAGATAATTGCCGTGACATCTTCAAAACAGTGGATCCATTTCTTCCGTTCCGATCTTTGTCCGCCAACGTCAAACAATCTGCAACAACAGAAACAGTTTTACACTTCACAGTTAACGTGTTCACAAATTATCTTCACAACTTCGGACTGTTTTAAAGATAATTAAAGTGAGACACAACGATCGTATTCGTTGCATTTCACATGCATCTGTCAAAAGGTTTAATTTCGATTTTTTTTGCATTTTATGAAAACTTCATATGGTCTTCCATATACTCCATCAAAATTTCTTAGAACATGCCATGTCTGGTTTATACACACGAATCAGACAGATTCAAACAAAGAATTTATAGTGTAATTAAAGGTCATGCACAACATTAAGCTTTGAAAAATACGTATTCTACCTATTGTCCACGAACACGACTTAAAAATTTTCGTTTGTCAAAATATGACGTTTCCTAATGACTGTTACATTAAACACTGCCCTACCATTGATATCCGGACACCTGCCTTTAGACAAAAAAATAAACAAATAAATAAATAAAAAATGAGCTTTTATTGTGACATTTAATATTTTATGCTGAAACCTTTTGCTTTTATGACTGCCTTCAATCTTCGCGGCATCTCTCAACCAGCTTATAATGTGAGGTGATATTTTCCTCCACTCGGCTTTTAACGCAGCCACCAGTTCGGCCTTGTTCTTTGGGCGATCTCGACGTGCAAGTACCCGACGATCCAATACATCCCAAAGATGCTCGATAGGGTTCAGATCAAGACTCTGGGTTGGCCAAACCAACTTTTCCACACCCATGTCCTCAAACAGCTCTGTTACGACCCGAGCAGTATGGCATGGCGCGTTGTCTTGCTGATACAGTTATGAGCCTTTCCCGAAGTACTGCCATAATATTGGGAGTGCATAATTATTATTATTATTATTATTATTATTATTAGCCATATGGTGCAAGGAAGCCTGAGGCTTATGCTGCACCAGCCAAAAAAAATTCACAAGTTACCCAGAGAGAGAGAGGGGGTTTTGTCCAGGATGGCCTGGTATTGCACAGCATTAATGGTTTTGTCGATAACAACTAATGGACCCAAGTCAAACCATGAAAGGAGCCCCGTACCATGACACTGCCTCCACCAAACTTCATTGCTGGGAGGATACAATCAGGAAGGTTTGGTTGGTTTGGTTTGGTATTTGGATTTTAGGAGCATTAGCAACTAAGGCCATATTGCTCCGGGATATGCGGTGGTCATTCCCTGACCTTTCCGCATCCTCCTTATTTGGTGGTGACGGGCTCGAACCCCGGTCTAATCAAGAAGCGTGTGCTACGCACTGCTGCTCCTTCCCACCTGGCTACGGAGGCGCTAATCAGGAAGGAACTGTTCCCCTGGCATTCGCCACATCCAGGAACGACCATCAGACTGGCAGAGTGCGAACCTCGACTCGTCTGTCCATAGGGCTGTTTTCCACTGCTCTACAGTGCAGGATTCGAGCTCCTTTTACCATGTTAATCGGCGTCTAGCATTTGTTGAGGTGATCAATTCTATTGAACTGTTGAGGTAATTCTGTTGAACGTGTCATATTGCATACCTACTTTTCAAATTGTCTGTTCGAAGCTCAGTGCATATTTATAGCAGGTTCTGTGATGTGTTGCATGCATAGGACCTGTTTTCCCGTTCATGGAGGGGTGTCTGGATATTAATGGTAGGGCAGTGTATTTATAGAGTTTATCACTGAAAATCGTAGGTTGTCAAGCTTTTTTGCTAATGAAAAATTTTCATGCACACACACATATAAGTCAAGTGCTTCACAGTTGTTCAAGAGATGCTTCCTAATCTTAAGTTATTCAGCCATTTTGAACTCCCAACGTTGTGACTAGTTTTTTGTTTTAGATTAATTGTTTTTAGATACTGATCTTTCTTGATTAGAAAAACATCATGGAAATTAAGAAAAATCTGATATAGCACAAATGCTTGATCATATTTTTTAAGAGTTGCCATGAGAGTGAAGAAGGAAAAGGTAAACATATGACTATCCACTCCAGTCAGGACTCGAAGATTGCAGGTGGAAAGCGTCCGCGTTTTCTTGCATCATGTGGAAATATCTAAGTGCAATCGCCGTCCGAAGTGCAGGTTTACCGTCCTTCTGTCTGATGACAGAATTGCAAAGGAGAATTCAGAAATTTCGGAACTTAATTTAGTAACTGGGACTGTTTAGGACAAAAATGTAAAATTTTTATCCTGATTGCCAATAAACTAAAGTTAGTTTTGTCACGCGGAAGAGCTTTTTTCAAATTAACAAACTTTGAGATTTTCATCCCGCAAAACTTACGATAATCGCAATTCAGAGGCGTGATATACTGATTAATTATGAGTGGAAACTCTAGTGGTACATATAAACATCCACAGCTCACTTCATCCAGTGACAGTTCAGACGAGCAATGATTGTACAGAAAAAAGAATTATAGATGAGGTGTGCAAGAGAGGTGTCCAACTTTAAACCTAGTATGTGGGACTTTATTTCTGAAGACTTTCTTGATACTGTTATGGAAGGGTATGGTATCAGCCATACAGTGCAAGGAAGCCACAGGGTTTTGCTTCACTGACCAAAAAAAAAAAAAAAAAAATATATATATATATATATATAGTATAAAAGAAAATACAAATTATGTGCTTCCCTCCTCACGTAGGACCCGCGTGGGTAGAACAGTTGGTATAATCATTGTCCTCCCCACACCAGGTCGAAAAGGCCTGGGTTCGAATCCTCAATGACATGAGGAATATTTATGAAAAAGAATAACGTGTATAGCACGATTTTCCTCCCGGTAACTCGGGTTTTTCTTCCAGAAAACAGTAAATCGACCACAGAACACACGCAATTCCCAGACATTATATTCGGTGCAATATGGCCTAAGTTGCTGATATGCCTAAAAACCTACAATAACCAACCAGCCTCTCACATGAGTGAGAGGCTGGTTGGTTTCAAATGAGCATTCAGCTCATTTGAATTTCTTCAAACTGTCAGGTTCAACTACCTGCGGAGACAACTTGTTCCAGAAGTCCACTGACTGGCTAAAAGAAAACTTCCTACAATCTAGTCTAAAAGTTCTTCCCGTGTAATTTGAATTTATGGCCATTGATTCTGTAACTCTTCATAAAAGTGAAAATTCCTTCAGTCATTTTACTAGTCCCTCTTAGTGCCTTATAAACCCCATTGGGCCCCCTTAATGGTGCCTGATTTCCAAGCTATGTAGCCCACATAATCGAAGTTTTTCCTACGGTAGTCCTTAAGCCAATCTCACCATGTGTGTTACTCGTCTTTGGACCCTTTCAAGAAACTAAATGTCTTTTTTCAGACGAGATCTGCATACTTTGGACACAGTATTTCAAGTGCGGTTTTACAGTTTCCTTATACAGTGGGATTATAACCTCCCTATCTCTATAGGATCTTGTCCACGAAATCATCGACAGCACACCATGGACTTTTCTAGCTGCCTGTTTACACTGCCCAGAGAATTTTATATCTGCCCATATCATTAACTCCCAACTCCCTTTCTTCCTCTGCTGTTTTCAAATTAATCATACCACCAAGTAGGGTGGTATGATTAATTTGTGGGGTTGCTGTTACCCAAGTCTACGACTTGCATTTTGCCACATTAAAACAGAGCTGCCCCTCTTCTGACAACTCTTGAAGCCTATTCAAGTCATCTTGAAGGAGTGCTGCTTGGCATTGGTCCTTAACGACTTTTCCAATCGTTACATCCTTTGCAAATTTTGACATCACGCTCTTTATACCTTTGTCGATGTCGTTTATGAAAATCAGAAACAACAGTGCTCCAAGAACCGATCCTCGGGGGACTCACTTATGACGTTATATCAATTTTAAGAATTCCATTAATCACAACCCCTCTGCCTTTTGCCCTACAGCCATCCTGCTAGCCTTCGTAGAATACTGCCAGTAATCCCACCATGTTCGAGCTTATGCAGTAACCTCCCATGAGGGACTTGGTCAAATGCCCAGTTAAAATCAAAATAAACTATGTTGAAATTGTTCTAACTCATGAGTAACTATCAAAATAGTAAGAAAGGTCACGTATTCTGATGACTTTCTCGTCCATCTGAAAGGGAACTGAAAAGTTAAAATACAGAAAAGATCACATATAGTCTTACGAAATAGTATAATTAGGTGCAACCATAAGATTCAAATATCAAAGAAAACTTGCTGGGTAATAATGAAAAGAAAGTTTGATTCACAATGACCACCAGTAGTCAAAGTTATTCAATCAACGGTAAAGTTCGTTAAGAGTGGGAAATATTTTTAGGATTTTAGCTCGATAATGAAATATCGTTTCCTGATTATGTAGTTTATTGAGGCGTAACTAGTTATGCGACATGTGCTAACAGTGGCACATTCAGCTGGCATTTGTTTCAAACAAATGGAGAGAGCAGCACCAAAAAACTTAGTTTAAAGATTCATGCTAGTAACATATTATCAGTGACAATAACAAGGACATGCGGAACCGTTTCGACCGAAGTACTGAGCCTTATAGCTAGCAAATTCCCAGCCCACCTATTAATGATGAAAGGACGCGAGCAGTGGATAAAAGAAATATCACTTGAATAATTGAGGACAAAGTGGAATACCGAATTAAGTCACGATCATAAGTGGTCAATATTAGGCTCATAAGAGAGAAAGTGGACAAGGGAAGAGACGTTTCTCTTGAGCAGCGCAGCTGAATTTGTAAATAACTGGGAGAAGACATAGTTTAGCAAGGATTTTATATGACATGCTTGCTAACTGAACACGGATTCATTAAGAAGAAACTTCAGATCATTTGTTTTATCAGAAATGTGCCGGTGGAGAAGTTGAGGCTGATTTTACCTTTTTCATGATTTTTGCAGATATAAAGAAAGTGTTTGGTATCGCTGGATGAATGAAAATTGGAGAATGAAAAATGACGTGTTTTGAAATTTGAAATTTATGATGTGTTTTGAAATTATATACACAGTTCCAAAACCGGAAATCCTGGTTTCAATTAGTAATGCTCAATTAATAATTGTACACTGGTGTGCAAAATTTAAGGACCAGTCAGGTTTTCACCTCTGGCTTCTCATAGGAGTGGCCTGGATATGGGAAAAGCGTATCAAAGGAACCTCGTGAGGTACAGAAATGATGAAGGAAACAACACCGACACAACAACGGAAACAAAACGGTACAGAGGGACATTATTCAAAAATAGCAACATAGCACTGGCTGCCATGATACAGATCCATCACTGTCAAAGATGGAACAAAGGGAAGAGGTGGTCCTCCGTAGGATATATGGCCACCCGTAATGATGATGAATGCTTTGCATCCCCTGTCCATACTTAGAACAACGTTGTTGAGAAGTTCTTGCAGTAACATTGTACATTCCTCTGTCAGCGCCATCTTCAGCTGGTGAACATTTCCTGGTGGGTGTGGACGTGCCGCTAGGCGTCTCCCCAGAGCGTCCCATATGTGTTCGATGGGATTTAGATCGGTCGGCGGAACGAGCAGGTCAATCCATACGAACAATGTCCTCACTTTCCAAAAGCATATCAACAGTGCAGTGCGATGGGGTGTGGCGTTATCATCCATAAACACGAACTCGGGGCCAATGGCACCTCGGAACAGACGCACATTGGGAAGGATTACCTCAGTACAGTAGCGTGCACCGGTTACAGTACCGCCTTCCAGTTCTGGAGTTGTGTACGTCAATCCAAGATAACGCCTCCCCAGACGAGAACACCTGGATCGGCATATCGATCCCTTTCAGTGATGTTTGCGGTGTGATACCGTGTGCCAACCTCTCGCCAGATTAGCTGACATCCAGAATCGCTGCTGAGACTGAAGCTACTTTCATCAGTAGAAAGTATCTTAAGTAAAGATTTTGTGGTTTTAATCTTTATAAATGGTGTTGGTCCTTAAGTTTTGCACACCAGTGTATAAAATATTGTATGTACGAATAATATGTTTGGATAAAGCTGAAGAGAGTCTGCGTTCTTGTTTACAGAGAAACAAAACTCTGTTGATGTTTGGAACCGCTTCTTTTAATTTTTGTTCCGCAATTTATTACCATTTTTAAGTCGGTTTCGGTGCGCTGATTTTTCCAATTTCATTAAGGAAAAAAGCATGTTCTCAAATAATATGAACAGACTTGATCCGAATAAATATACATAGAACACTAACTTCTGGGGTAAGTTAGAGGAACTTCATCGAATCCACGTCTTTGAATTTTGATTTAAGTTCGTCGTGATCTGCAACTAAGATCAATTAGCTCCAGTTGTAAACTGGGTTAGGTGGAACAGTTTGCACCGAATAAGTTGGTTGGTTACTCGTTGTACGGTTTTAGGCGCATCAGCAACCTAGGTCATAATGTGTCGTATATAATACATCTGTAAATTTCGTGTGTTCTGTGGTCGATTTGTTGGACGAAAACTCTAGTTTTTGGTAGGAAAAAACCATGCTACCTTCGCTGAGACCGACTAACTTAGCCATGTTCTGAAAAAGACCATAAAAACTCCTCGGGTTAATAACGGGATTCGAACTCAGGTCGTTTTCACCGGTATTGGTAGGACGGTGGAACAATGGCAATAATATAACGTAAACTGCTGAACATGAATTATTAAAAGCAAATGTAAGGGAAGTTATAAAAAAAAAAAAAGTAAGGATCTTGGTTGGAAGGAAAGGTAAAAGAAGCCAAAGTTGGCAGGAAGAGGAAAACAAACATCGATAATAAATATGGAGGATAAGGGAGATTATGTCAGAGATATAGACTATCCTCTCAAAAGTAATGGGACAAGTACTCCATGACTTATGATACAATAGTGTGGAACTACATGGGAATTATAGGGTCCGGAGGGAAGAAATATGATTAGAAAAGAAAGGAAACAGAACAATAAGATATATTTGTTTATACGTCTGTGTGTATTCGTGGGACGTGCAGGCAGGAAAACTCCAACCAGCCCATGGAAAAGCTCTGCTCCACCTAAGATCTGCTAATTACAACTCTTCGATTGAAGAGGCCTAAAGAGTTCCTCAAACCTCCGACAGGAATCGAACCGAGACCACTGGCAGGTAGGGATGTATCGCGGCAACTAAGCTGGCACGGAGGAGTGCTTTGGTATAATTGCAGAAAAAAACGAGAGCCAACTAGTTCTAAACTAGTAACTTCTGATTATTTCTGGAATATTTTGCTTTGTTTCTTAACTCGTCTACGGGGTAAAATACAATAAAATGCGAACCGAAAATCCCAATTCAAATTATCAGTTTAATGAGTGATGTATGTTTATGGACAACCATTTAAATTACTTGAATGCCAAACAGAAGCAGACCAAGTAAGCTACAAAGAGTCTAAATTCGATTTAAGATTTTATGATTTACATGGTGGTCTTTTTTTTTTTTTTTTTTTAATTTTACATATCATGTTAGTTAAAATAGATGCTTAAATATTTCTGTTGTTATCTCTTCACACTTACATTCGACAAAATTCGTAATACTTACTTGAAATTTAAATTTTTAAAGGAGAAATGCACTTCTACAATTCCGGTAGTTTTTACTCTCGTCCTCAAAATGTCTTGTTCTGTGGGCATGTACTCCTTCTTTCCAAGACGATCTAAATCATCCAGGAAGCTAAGAAGAAAAATTAAAATTCAGATACATTAAATCCATCTTCCTACATACACTATTAGATACAGTAGAATAATACTGTATTAGTATTAGCAATGGCCACATGGTGCAAGGAAGCTTATGGCTTATGCTGAACCAGTCGAAAAAATAAATAAAATAATAATAATAAATAATAAAAATAATACAAAAATAAATAAAAATAATAATAAAATAACAAAAAAATAAATAAAATAAAATGATAAGAATAAAATAATAATTATAAAAATAAATAATAATTAATAAATAAGAGAAAAGGAAAAGAACAACCTAAGCGTTTTCCTCCTCCCGTAGGTAATTATCCAGCTGACCTTTGAATTTCCCCAAACTGTCAACCTCTACCATCTACGTAGGTAACTTATTCCAGTAATTTATAACTCGCTGGCTAAAATAAAGCTTCCTGCAATCCAGTCTAAATATCTCCCCCGTAACTTGAAATTATGGCCCCTAGTTCTAGAATCTTTTATAACGGTGAAAATTTCGTTCTCATTCATTTTGCTTATGCCTCTCAGAGCCTTAAACACCTCAATCAAATCTCCTCTAAGGTGCCTAGTTTCCAAGCTGAGCGATCCACATAGTCGAAGTCTTTCCTCATATGGACGCCCTTTTGCCGATCTCACCAGGCGAGCTACCCGTCTCTGGACCCTTTCAGGAAGCAAAATGTCTTTCTTTGTGTATTCCAAGTGTGGTCTAACATAGCCTTATACAATGGGATTCATCATCATCATCATCAGCCATTTTCAATCCACTGCAGGATGAAGGCCTCTCCAGCAACTTTCCAGTTCCTTCTGTTTTGAGCACTGGCCATCCATTTACTACCCAAAAACTCATGAATTTCATCTATCCATCTCCGCCTTTGTCTTCCAGGTTTTCTTCTAGCTTCTCTTGGGTACCATTCTGTTATTTTCTTAGTCCATCTGTCATCATGTCTTCGAGCTATGTGTCCTGCCCAAGACCATTTTAGTTCTTTAGTTTTGATAAGAATGTCCTTTACTTGAATTTGCTGCCTAATCCATGTGTTTCTCTTCTTATCTAACAGTCTGATTCCCAATATAATTCGTTCCATTCTTCGCTGTGTAGTTCTCAGCTTCTCTTCCATTCTTTTGGTGAGTGCCCAAGTTTCACTTCCATAAGTCATGGTGGGGAGTATACAATGGTTCATTATTTTACGTTTCAGACAAACTGGGATATTGCTCTTCAGTATGCGACTATATTTCCTGAATGCTATCCATCCAAAATTTATTCTTCTCTTGACTTCCAGCCATTTATCATTATTACAGCTAATAACTTGTCCCAGATAAGTATATGACTCAACCTTTTCAATTATTTCTCCTTCAATCATTATTTCCCTTTCTGTGGCATACTTGTTCATCATTACTTTTGTTTTAGCCATATTCATCTTTAGTCCAAAATCCTTACTAACTGTGCATAACTGATTAAGATTTTCCTCTAATTCTTTGGGATCATGGCTTATAACCACAATGTCATCTGCAAATCGTAAATGGTTTAGGTACTCTCCGTTCACATTGACTCCTTTCTGCGACCAGTATAATCTTCTGAAAGCTTCTTCAAGGGCAGCAGTAAACAGCTTCGGAGATATTGTGTCTCCTTGTCGAACTCCCTTCTCGATTTTAAATTTGCTACTGTCTTTGTCTAGTCTAATAAAGGAGGTAGCACTCTCATATATTTTCTTCAAAATCATAATATATGGGGTATCTATGCCTTGTCTTTCCAGTGCCCGAAACATTGCCTTATGCTGTATGGAGTCAAATGCCTTTTCATAATCCACAAATGCCAGGCATAATGGTGTTTTATATTCATTTGCTTTCTCCATTAGCTGTGATATTACGTGAAGGTGATCCATAGTTGAGAATCCTGTCCTAAAGCCAGCTTGCTCTTTCGGTTGATTCTCATCAAGTATTCTTTCTAATCTGTTAGTAATGACCTTTGAGAACAACTTGTAGATGTGGGATAACAAGCTAATTGGTCTATAATTTCCAATTTCTGATTTATCTCCTTTCTTATGCAGCAAAACTATGATTGCATTATTCCACTGCTTAGGTGTCACACCTTTTCTAATGCACTTTGTGAAGAGCCTTGCCAGTTTTTGTGTTATGTCTCTTCCTCCCAATTTTAACAACTCTACAGTAACTTCATCTTCCCCCGGAGCTTTCCGATTCTTCATTTTCTTCAATGCATGTTCTACCTCATCAGGAAGAATATCGGGTATGTCGTATGTGTTGCTACTTTGCAATCCATGTTCCCCACTGCTGGTATCATTCCCTCGCTCCTTGTATAATTCTCTATAGTAGTCTTCTGCTATTTGAATTATGCCTTCTCTGCTGTTTATAAGTACACCATCGCTATTCTTCGGTTTCAGTATCATTTGTCTTTCTGTATTACTGCTCATGGCTGCTGATTTAAATCCTTTGTTTTCCCTTAATGCTTGTTCTACTTTTCTTGTGTTAAATCTTCTTATGTCCTCTCTGAGTCTCTTTCTAATGGCTTTGCATAACTCAGTATACTCAATTTTCTCCCTGTCAGTGTTTTTCTTGCTCTTCATTTGTCGTCTTTGGTTCATCATGACAAGTGTTTCTTGACTAATTTTTTCTTCTTTGGATTTCTGTTTCCCTATAGGTTTCTTGGGCTTTATCACTTTCAGAAAGTTGTAATATTCCTCGTCGATATCTTGGTCCTGAGCAGTGTGCAGAAGCTCAAACTTGTTCTTAAGTTCCAGTACATACTGCTTTTTCTCCTCCTCTGTTATATCAAAGACCTTTGTATTATTTACTCGAGTCAGTTTTTTCCTTTCCTTTCTTACATCTATATCAAGTGTACATCTTACCATTCTGTGATCACTTCCAACATTTACCTTATTCAGGACGGTAACATCATTCACAATATATCTTCTGTTAGTGAGGATGAAGTCGATTTCATTAGTTGTTAATCCATTTGGACTCTTCCATGTCCACTTTCTGTTCACCCTTTTCTTGAAAAAAGTGTTCATTACTGACAGTCCTTGAGATTCTGCAAATTCCACAAGTCTTTCACCTCTTTTATTTCTTTCATCAATTCCAAAATTTCCCATAGTTCCTCTTTCTGCGCTGTTTTGCCTTTTTCCAACCTTAGCATTGAAGTCCCCCATAATAATAGTGTAGTGGGTTTTCTGCTCATCTAGAAGACTCTCAATTTCAGTGTACATTTCTTCAACCTCTTCATCATCATGGCTCGATGTTGGTGCATAAATCATTATAATCTTTAGCTTGTACCTCTTAGAAATCTTGAATATTAGTCTTGACACCCTTGGTGATGTACTTTTGAATTCCAAAATGTTGTTTTTAAAATCTTTATGGACCAGAAACCCAACTCCACCTTCACTCCTTTCACTGTTTCCATTGGTGTACAGCAGATTTCCACTTGATAAACTTATAAGTGATTCATTTCTTCTTCTTGTTTCAGCCAAACCGATGATATTCCAATTCACATTTTCTAATTCCTTTTCCAGCTCTAATATCCTGTCTTCACCGATGAGTGATCGTACGTTATAACAGGCCAAGTTCAATTTCCGTGCATGGCAGCCTGGTCGTACCCAGAGATTCTTAGCACCCTCTGCTTCCACTCTGATCCTCTCGCTGCCGTAAGAGGGAGAGTGAAAGCTGCTGGGGACTGAGGGCCATTTGTATTGTTGTGCTCTCATTGCTGGAGGGTTTGGTCTTTTCCTCTTCACGCTGACCAGGCGTCTTGAAGAGAACCACTCTACACGTTCGGTTGCCACCTAAGTGACGTAACAGGGCTTACCATCGAGAAGGTGTGCATGAGTGGATTTTAGGGAGGCAGGCCAACCGGACTTCTCCTAAATCTTCTGTAATAGAGAGATATTGGATCCATCAGTGTTTTAGGCTGAGTGTCTGATAACACACAGGATACCTGTTCCCCTCTAAGCCCCACATTGGGATTATGACGTCCTTATCTCTACTAGTAATTGTTCGATACATTATCGATAGGACACCATGGGCCTTCCTTGCAACCTGTTTACAATGCACAGAGAACTTAAAGACTGACCGTATCGTAACACCGGCTTTAGTTCAATTTTGGGGTTACTGTTCCCATGGTGCAATATCTTATGTTTGTTTGTTTATTTGGTTTTTAGGAGCATTAGCAACTAAGGCCCATATTGCTCCGGGGATATGCGGTGGTAATTCCCTGACCTTTCTGCATCCTCCGTATTTGGTGATCACGGGCTCGAACCCCGGTCTAATCAAGAAGCGTGTGCTACGCACTGCTGCTCCTTCCCATCTGGCTACGGAGGCGCCTGCAATATTATTATTATTATTATTATTATTATTATTATTATCTGTTTATTTCTCTTACGAGACACCCATAGACAGCACGTGGCTAGAGGGTGTGATTTGTACATTATATCAGTACTTACAAGCATATTTACACGAACTTATTTACAATATTTGGAGATGAAAAAACACAGAGTATGTGTTAATGGATTAATTGCGAATGGTTGTTAAATGCTGAATATTATTATATAGATTATTAAATTAGTCTTCTTATTATATTTGTACCTGCCGGTACACATTACCAAATATTTCTGTCCTATACATTTTGTCTGTACATAGTTTCTCTGGATCTATATTTAAATTATTAAAATAATTCACAGTATTTGCTGGGAAAAATCTCCCCAGAGAGTCCAATTGAGTCAGTTGGCACTTGAGACTTGGGTCTTCTCTGTTTATTCTCGGTCGTATCATCCGAGGGCGAGTGATGACGTTTCCCACTTTCGGCGCATCTATTCTCTCCGTTAGTAGCTTTGCCAGAGTTAAGATGTTTCTGATTGTGATGATATACTTCCAGGGTGTGATGTCCAGATTGGCAGACAAGAGCGCTCTTGAGATGGTAAACGGTTTCCCGGCGTTCTTGTTTAGCCATCTCAGGAGCCAGTATTCTACTCCTAAGAAGGCCTTGATGTTGTTCTCGGGGGCCGATGACCAGATAGTCGATGCGTACAACGGAATCGGTGTAACGCATTTAAGGATGTATTGAATCATGAGATGAGGGCTTCGGAGACCGGTGAGTTCTTGTCTAGTGCTCCAGAGTGCTACGTATGTCTTTTTCCTAATGTGTTCGAAGTGAGGTATGAAGTTTAATCCTTCATCCCACTTAAGGCCAAGGTCAACATGTGCGGGGGATTTTTGGACTCTGGTATTATTCACTAAAATCGTAATTTCATTTTTCTTCTTTTTGTTGGTGAAGGTCATTTGGGCAGTTTTCTTTTCATTAAGTTACCTTATACTTTGCTGGAATAAAGCACAGTTGCCATTTTTCTGACCATCCCTGAAGTCTATCTAGGTCATTCTGAAAAATGACCTAGATCGCCGTCATGCTTTGCGGCGATCGTTAACTACTCTACCAATCTTTACATCTGCAAATTTAGACGTCACGCCCTCTATCTCTTCATCGATGTCATTTATGAAAATCAAAAACAACAGTGTCCTTGGGGAATCCCACTTTTTACATCAACCCAATCTGAGGAATAACCATCCATCACAACCCTCTGCCTCCTGCTCTGAAACTATCCAGCTATCCAGCTAAGGATTTTCCCTGTGATTCCAACCTGTTCCAGCTTATAAAGTTACCGCTCATTCGGGACTGAGTCAAATTCTTTGTTGAAATCCAAATAAACAATGTCAAAATTATTCCCAAAGTCCAGCTCTTGAGTGACTCTGTCAAAATAGTTAACCAGATTAGTTAAACATGATTTTCCCTTTACAAAACCATGCTGAGCATACTTCAGAATTCCAGTTCTATCTAAATGATCTGAATTCCAACTTTGATCATTGTCTCCATGATTTTCCCTACTACTGATGTTAGACTAACCAGCCGGTAATTTCCCACTTCACTCTTAGAACCGTCCTTATGTATTGGAGACACATTGGCACTTTTCCAATCCAACGGAATCACTCCCGAGTCCAGCAGGGGCTGTATCTTCTGTTACAGAAGAATGGAGCACAGCAGTGCACTTCCCTACTTCATGCATCCCTTCGGAATTGAATCAGCTGTGTGTAAAACTGCCTGTCCCAAAGGTTAGCAGGAAGAAACTGGAGTTCCCTATTGATGCTCGCATAATTAGCCTCAGTGGTTCAATGCACTCACTTGCCGCCTCTCTTAAGATTATAGGCTATATGCCTTCAACCCCAGGAGCCTTACTGGCCTGTAAGCTCGAAATTTTTTTTTATTAAATAAACATGTGAAATTTCAACATCATTAATTACATTTTTTTCAACTTCACTCCCATACTTTCTCATTGAAGTGAAGGGTTTTTATTCTGTAAATATCGATGCAAAGTAACTTGAGTTCATTTGCAACTTCAGCTGGGGTATTTAATACTGTCCCACGTCCATTACATAAGGGTCCGATCTGGTTTGTCCTTCTCTTATTTGCATTTATATATGTGAAGAATTCCTTATCCCCCTTCTTTGCCAGTGATTTCTCATAATCTGCTTTTGCTAGCCTAACCTTTTCTGTTGCACTATTATAGGTCAATTTGTAGCTGTTATAGGCTTCAGTACTTTTTGTTTCTCTGTAACTTTTCCATGCCGTATTTTTCTGCTTAAGTAATCTGGCAATTTCATTATTCACCCAACTTGGAATCCTCCTCTTGGAGTATTTTTTAATGGTATATACGCATTCAAGGCTTCTGTGATTAATGTTTTAAAGGCATGGTTCAATTGTATTCGCTCTCTGTGAGATATCTACCCAGTTAACAGAGGCTGTGTAGCACCTTAAGCCATCATAATTTCCTTTCCTGAAGTTATAACCCATTCCTTTGCCTTTAACTACTGCTACTTCTTTCTTCGTCGTCCAGCGTAGAACTCCGTGATCACTCCCTACTACTAGTTCCTGTACTGTCATCTGGTTCATGGGTGATGATGAGGTCTAGAGGATTGTTTTCCCTAGTACATTCCCTGACATATTGATACAAATAGCTATCACCTAGTTGATTTAAAAATTGTGTCCCCCATGTGGAGTTTCCCTCCAATTTGCTCCAGTCAATTAGAGTCAAATTAAAATCACCCATAATAAGACATTCACGCTTACTTGCCCATTCCATTTGCACGTAGAGGCTCTCACCATAATCTTCACAATAACTTGGTCTGTAGATTACTCCCACTCTCATTATACCTTTGCTTCCAACTATCTCACACAATACAGATTCTATATTAGCATGCGAAACGTCTGAATCCAGAAGGCTTTCGTCGTGCTCAGGCTGCTTTTGATAAGAAGCATGACCCCACCACTCCTTTTATCATCCCTATCCTTCCTAAATACATTATACATACCGTAATGAAACTCGTCATCCCCTATCTCCGGTGGCACCACATTTCCTATATAATATATAGGATATATTATATATATCCTATTTGTCATTAAACAGGGGTTGTATCTTCTGTTATAGAAGGATGGAGCACAGCAGCGCACTTCCCTACTGCATGCATCCCTTCGGAATTGAATCAGCTGTTTGTAATACTGCCTGTCCCAAAGGTTAGCAGGAAGAAACTGGAGTTCTCTATTGATAAACCCCATCACTAACTCACGATACCGACTATAGTAACACAATTTTCTAGAAACGTTCAAACTAAAGTATCATGAGTAAGGGACGAAGCAGTATATTACTGGAATATTTTTAAATTCAATAAAATGAACATACGATTGAAATTCTGCATGAATGCACAAAGAATAAAAAATATGAGACCCATCCAAGTTTCTAAAAAACGACCACAACAGATATATATGAGCCTACTGTATTACTTCTGACAGGTCTCAAGCCTCCTTCTACCAGAAAAAAAAAACATTAGAATAGCTTACTAATGCATTATCCCAATGGAGTTATGCTTGAGCCTCTGCGTCCATTTATATACCAGTACACAATGCAAAATTTGTTTTTGCCAAAACCAATGATCTTGTATGTATAAATATAAACCACAATTTGGCAACCAGAGTTACACAATTGTCTGATGTTAGGAAATAAATATATCAAACGAATAGTGAATTAGGTACTCTGCCATTATTTTTCTGTGGTTGATTTTATTAAAGTATATATTTTATTGAAATGTTCACATTGAAACATTAATATGTTACTATATCATTAATGTAGCAAATGATAATACTTTATTTTTTGACAACTGAGTAAGTATGAAATTCTGGAACAACGTAGAATGGTGGAAAATCACTAGTTTTCATACAAGAACTCCAGATAAAGGTGCTGTTGTTACCTTTGTTAGGAATTACCAATAAGTCATTGTAATACATGTTTAAAGTAATTTTGATGGTTACCAATACACGAAGAATAGTCAGTAAGTCACAAAATAAGAGGAAAGGACAGAAGTAAGAAAGAAAATGGACTGATCCCATCTTTTAATCAAATTTTGGAAACCCAATACATAAAATTACGTAGGTTGCTGTCAGAATTAGTGTCATAACATCATTTGAAAACCTGTATTGCCAGAAAAACGTTGGTAACCATACCGTTGTTTAAGGATTAAGAGCTATAGGAACTATGTTCAAGAGCTTCACACTTATCTCAACAGTCCAGGATGTTTTTGACGATTGAGTTCTTAAATTATTTCAGGAGTATACAGCATTCACGTTATCTCCTGACTTTTGAAAATGCACAGGAACGCCATAACAGTCTCTAAAATTAGTCACCATTAGCTCCCTTGATGATAGCACAGTCTAAAACGTCTTTGCTAGGAGGTAAACCAAGGTGCTTGCAATACATTTATGGTGTTTGGATGGTTGAAAATGTTACATCCATGATTCCTCATTTTGGGAGGTTTTACGTAACAAAATAAACGTAGCTATATTCAACAGGATATACCGATTAACGTACAATAGAGAAACAAAAATTTTAAATCGTAATAAAATTTTATAAATGTCCAAATAATTCCTTAGAATAATCATTACAATTACTTTATTCAAAACAAACACAAAACAAAAGCCTTCACAGGCAACCCAGTGGCTACCTTTGCTGTTCTTTCACACCATCTAGAAAATGTCAGGGTTCGAATTCCTTCTAAAGGAGGATTACTTTTATAGGCTTTTACGCTGTTGCCAAGTTAGTCGGTCTTAAGCAGTATCAAAATACATACCACAATTTACATTCTACTACAAACGGCTGGTGACGTTAGTTACCTCAGCCTTTAATCTACAACCTCTAAAAACACATACAATAAATTTTTCAAAATCTGGCACACTCGGTGTCCCGGATTTCAAAATACAGTATTCTGGATTTTATAGGTGTATAAAATGTATAAGACTACTTCTCCAAAACTACTCAACCTAGCGGTTGAGTAGTTTTGGAGAAGTACATTTTAGTGAATATTAAGCATTAATAACTGAACTAACAATTTAAGTGGTTGAAAAGGCGGTTAAAAGCAATTTACAAAAAAATTGGGTTTTTAGGAAAAAACTATTCTTCTTAAGGAATAATTATAACGAGATATGTGCAATATTTATCAAATTACATGACATTTTGATTTTAATAGAGCACTGCGCACAAATCAAATCAGTCTTGCACGTAAATTACAAGTTCCTTAAGTTTCGTTTTTGCATCCATTATAACTTGTTATGCAGTTGACAAGCTGTATGACTATCACTTATTCATAATAAAGCTATGAAAGAGAAAGCCTGGCGAGTGACCTTGACTACGTAATTTTTTTCCCTCCCTGCTATAGTTATAAGGACATCAAAAACCATGGTTGTGTGGAATTAAAGTCGCTGTTTATAGAAAGGGATCAACCATAGATTTAAAGAAGCTTGCTTTTTTTTACTGTTTCATACTAAGTATTTCCAACCTTTTTTTCTCTCAGCTGTCCTAAAGTCAACGACTTTCAACACCAGTCAATGGCTCACCCAGGTGCTGTATGACCAGCCACGTTATACAGCACCTGTAATGTCGACTGGGCTAGCCGGGTGGGTAAAGCGCCTGCCTGGCAACCCAAAGGTCTTGGGTTCGAATCCTGCCTCGGGCTAGGATCAGAGTAAATGTAAAAACTTTTGGAGGTGCATTGTGGCCACAGAAGCCGATGTGCCAACAACTAACAAAAAAAAAAAAAAGAAAAAAAAGTAGCTGTAATTTGCAAGGACAATTCGCGCTAAGTTACGAAGTGTATTGAATGGCGATAGCACTAAGAAAAAGACGTCACACACTTTTTTTTGCTTGGCTTTTTAAAGACAAACGTAGATTTGAATTCAAATCTAATCATCGACCTGAATTTCAGATTGCAAATTACCAGATTTTATAGTTTCCTGTACTTTGTAGCAACACCTGAACAATATTACAGGATTATGTATAAATTATCCAATAGAAAAAATTTCATCCCTATTTCTTATTTGAGTTCGAATCCCTGAGTCTAATTCCGTTTGTTTTCTGCTGGTGAGCTAATTAAGAATAACAAAAAGATAAATTTCTTTTTATAATGATATTCATTCCTACCTACCTCTAAAATATAAATTGTATTTTAAAAAACTAGAGGAACGAACATATTCTATTTAACACTAATTCCGATTATTTTTTCTCTCAATTAAAAGAAGGAATAAATCTAAATCAGTTACAAGGCATATAAAATTGTCCTTACAAATGCTCCAAGAGTTATTTGAGAAACAAGAATATCTTATCTGGAGCGCGACAAGAGGTGGTACCGTAAATGCATTTTATATAAGGTATTCCCAGCTTACTGATAAAATAATGAACATAGATTGCAGAAAAAGATTTGAATGAATTATCTTGGGTGAAATACGAGGACCCAGTTATTCATTATCGAAATCATGTGAAAAGGTGAAGGATTACATTTTTGATTCACAAATCCTCATTTTCCCATGAATAATATCAGGCAGCCATATCTGACCGTGACTAATATTCAATCAGTATAGCTCCTCTCCTCAACATAACATTGAGGAGAAGATTTATTAAGTGAACTGGGGTAGTAAAAGCAAAATATCTTTTAAACATTTAAATAAATATCGCTTGACATATACACCACGGTACCAAAAGTGATAGATATCCTTCTTAGGCCCATATTTTGGCCTATAAAGGTGGACAGCAGTTAGCGCTAAATTTATTTCAATTTGGGGCTGACTGCGAAAAAATCTGGATGGTGTGTAATTTCTCAGGAATTAAACATATTACAAAGCAAGGATTGTGAAGGCGCGGTTTGAAAGTTAAGTATAGTCGAGTTTACACACTTACCTCTTGTAAATCGAAATGAAACCAAAAATAGAAAATGTAGCAAGTAGAGAGAGATAATAATACAACTTATTCCATAGAAAGCGTAATCTCGCCAGATACCCACATGGTAGAACGTTTTAGATTCAGAGACAGCAGTTTGTAATTCCAATTCATAAGTAACAAATTCCAGTCAAGAAGTTTAGACTTTTATGGAAGTATTAAACTAGATCGTATGTATAGCTTAGCTTAATTTTCAGCACTCACCTCATTTCAGCACTCACCAGCTGAAAATTAAGCTAAGCTATACATACGATCTAGTTATTACATTACAGCACATAAGGACTCCTTAAAAAATCAGGAAGTATTAAACTTAACTGAACTTAATTATTATAATGTGGATGGCAGTAATCTAAAAGTAGCGAAAGTTTAATAGATAACTTTTTTAGTTATCTATTAAACAGATCACTTTTAAGTTATAAGAAGCATTGCATTACGAAAGAAATTAAATGTTATTTGACAATCAGGGAAAGCTTGTTACAGCTTTATAAGATTAGCTATATGTAAGAAGCTGTATATGTGGATTTGAAGAAAATATGCATAGCGTTTAATCTTCCAGCTTAAATTACGTCAGTTATGCTTATTTTATTTTCTATAGTTCGCTTATTCAGTTAAATCAACTAAATTAGGAGCACATAACATAGTACTTGTAGCAAGAGATCAAAATAATGCTAACAAAGTATAGTGGTAAGACAATTCTTTGACACTGACTGGTTTGTTCATTAAATAACACAGCTTCCACTTGGAATAAATGAACAAAGTGAAAATAAGTGTGAAAATACGTATCCAAAAAATTAATAACGTCTATGTCCAGAAACCCCCTTTGGAAAAGTTGATGCATGGCATTGGCAAATAGTCTAGGCATTATCCGACTACTGAGGTGCGGTCCTCATAAAGAGCACAGTTATAAGCACCGTTCTCCACACACAGGGTGGAAAAGACCTGAGTTCGAATCCCGTCAATGACGTGAGAAATTTTTATTAGCTTCTTTCACAACGTGGCCGAGTTAGTCGGTCTCGGGAGAGGTAGCACGGTTTTTTTCTCTCCCGGAAATTCATCCAGTAAAAATAACAAATTGACCACAGAACACATGCAATTTACAGACATATTGTATACGGCGCAATATGGCCTAAGTTGCTGAAGTACCTAAAACCCTACAACCAACCAAGGAGCAGAGTGGAATATCATTATCTATGACAGAATTCTTATCCACCTGTTGTGTAAGTCCCTGTTTTTTGTAACTACTTCTAGAGATTTGTGGGGAAAAACATTTCTAAATATCTCGGTAATAAACGTTTTGGTGTTATTTATAGCCGGTGGGTAGTAAGTTGTTGTTTTGATTTATTAGTGCAAGGGCTACTAAGGCCATAATGCGCAAGGAGCAGTAAGTAATCGTTCTTATAGGCTATTTGTTTGACGTGGCTGCTCTAAAATTTCATTTATTAACTGTGGAACAGAAGTTTGCATTTCCCAATAGATATTTTAATGTTTATACCAACCATTTTTTATAAGGTGGCATATAGGTAGCGCATAGCATAGTTCTTAAAAACAGGAACAAATACATTAAAGCAAAACACTATTTTTAAAATATAACGAATAAACAAAATCGCAGCATTTTACAACGCTTTCACTGATGTATGAATTGAGAGAAACACATAATCTAGATATACTTTTTTGCTTATAGTCACTGTCTAATCTAAAAAATTTCCAATAGTGTAATTATATCTCCACTTTTCAGAATATTTTTTACTGTAAAGTAGAAAATGACTTTTAAGTCTAAGACAGCGCTTTTTCCAAGAGCGATATGAAATATTGTAGATATAGGAAAGCTGCATATCTTTAATCCTATCTTGATACGCAAAGTACCATGAGTGGCGTAGTACGAGTAACATGCTATCTGCACAAAATACAGCTCAACTCATTCGTTCTTCAATCTACAGGCTGTTTTACAAAAGGACGTTTATTTTTAAGTCGTTGCCATATGGCGAGCAGATGTATTTTCGCTTTGCCACAATAAATACACTACTTACGATTAAATGTAACTGCCAGAGAGTTTGGTAAGAGTAGAAGTGATTACGTGTGCAGGAAAATAACTAAAAATTCGTTCCAGAGACATCAGTTAATTCCAAACAGACTCAATATATTTTGACTATAAATAAACTTACTTGAAGGTGGAATTTTATGTGCTTTGACCTTTGGTATATACATGGGTGAATAATTTAATTATAATTACACTGAGCAGGCGCTTTATTAGATACATTAACCTAATAAGGAGCAGGCCGCCCCCTCCAGCACTCAGAACAGCCCAGATTCATCATGGCATGCATTCAACGAAGAGTCTAAAGCATGTCACAAGAACGTTGGTCACTTTTGATTCAAATGCTTGCAGAAGTCGTTGCAAATTGGATGGTTGTGGATTTCTACTCCGAAGAGCTCGTTCCACTTCATCCCACAGGTGTTGAATTGAATTGAGATTTGGTTACTGGGTAAAACTATGTAAATGGTGACTGCAGTAAGTTAAATTCACTGTAGTGTTCCTGGAACCAGTTGTGTACATTCTGGGCTTGTGGGATGCCGAATTATTCTATCGGAAGAACATAGTATATATTTAGAAGCGGAACCCAGTTCCTGTCACCGGCTGCGATACCCCATCCCAAGATAAAGTACGGTGAGGTCTGCATTTAGAAACACCTCTTGTTTACCACTCTTTTACTGAGTTGTTATTTGACTGACTGTAGCCTTTCTGTTATTCTGAACAAGTCTCGTCAGACTCCCTTTTGGCCTCTCGCATCAAAGAGCTGTTTCAAACCACAGGATCGCCTTTGGCGGATATTAATATTACTAAAGCTAAATGATGCAAGGAAACGAACTTTTCTGCATCAGCCAAAATTAAATAAATAAATAATAATAATAATTTGCGCGATGGCCCACTGGACTACCAGCCTGATGGACCCGGATTCGAGTCCCGCTTTGGCGGAAGCGAACTCTTCTCCATCACGCTGGGAGACTGGTATAATAATAATAATAGTAATAAATTATAATAATAATAAAATTAAAAAAACATCGCGAAAGTTGCTCCAGCGGACCTACCTTCTCTAAGAACGGAGTGACGGCTAAGGCAGATAGTAGCGCTATCTGGTGTCACTCACAAGAGCTAACGGTACCACTGGACGTAAGCCGAAACTAAACTGGCCCACCTCCATAAATGGATGATGTCGAAGAGAAATAATAATCATACTGCATCGAGTGTGGCGCAGGATAAAGTCACTCGCGTCAGGCCTTAGGCAGATGGGTCGGTTTGAAAGGGTCGGAGACAGTCTACCGAGTAAGGCAGTGCAGCAAGTGGCGCTATCCCCCATATGGTTACCACAAGAGAAGGGCATGCCCATCCAGCCCTACCAAATGGAAGTGCTTCCTGCGCTTTCTATTTTATTTCTATTTTCTACTACTTTCTACTTTATTTATACTTTCTATTTTAAACAGGACGGCTTTATAGTTTGTTTATCTGTTATAGAGAATGAAAATCGTGACAACTAACTTGGCAATTAGTGGGTGGAAAAACCAGGAAAAATATAATTCCTATAAAGCACTAGAGGGTTTATTCCAGATTTTTTTCCCTCAGGATGCTATGCTTTATTAATCTACTTTTTATGTGGCTTGAAAATAATTTCATATTAAATATAGCTAACCAGTTCTAATATTAAAGCGAAGAGAAATTAAGTAAATGTGCGAAACAATTTCAGAGAAATGTGATCTAAAATGAATCATAATTACTGATAAAAGTTTCCGTTTTTGTTTCTTCCATTAATCGAATGGAAACAGAGCATTCATTTTTATTGCTATTCGCCGTGTATTGCAGTGAAGTTTACAGTTTCCTTTCTGTTCTTTCCTTTTCCTTTAGCGATATATGACGCAAGAACAGTTACACCTATCGATGCAGTCGCCATGGAAACAGATGCGAACAAGGTTATTTACTCCTTGCTCATATTTCCAAGCATGAGAATCAGTAGAAACACACACACACACGCACACGCACACACACACACACACACACACACACACACACACACACACACACACACACACACACACACACACACACACACACACAGGGGTCAAGCAGCAAAAGGAAGAAAAAAATGTAGAGGTGGTAGAGCAAGCAAGAAATTAAAGGGTCATTTAGAAATTGCTAGTATCAGTTTCATCCAGAATGTTTGTTTATGGATCGCTCTATGCCAGCAGATAACATTAAAAAGCCGGATGTGAGGCGTGTTGGGTTAGAAAAGAAAGGAGTAACTTGGAGTTATTCGTGTGACAAAGTGTCGCATAATTTGTCTTCACGTACGTAGGATCATTAACTGCCAACGTATCACTGGGGGCACAAAAATATAATGTACAGGCTGGAGCTGCCTATAAAGCTTCTGTTTTCCAAGTCCATCAAACATTAGCAGAAAATATTAATAAATATTATATCTCGGTTACACTGATAGGTGAACAAAGCAGGTAAAGAAAATAAGCAAAATACACTTACAAAAAAAAAAGACACCTTTATTCAATAGCTAATAGGGCGACCTTTTGAGAGTTACAGTCAATACACGTTGTGGCATGCTCCTAAGTGTCTGAGGGAATCTAGCTCCACATTTGATCATTCTTTCATCAAGACACTGGCTGTGTCAACGGCTGTGTTGTGGTCGGTAGAGAACAGCAAAACCGAACTGTCCTTTCCAAAAATCCCAGACATTCTCAGTTGGATTCAGGTTGGAGAATAAGGAGGCCAGCGTAGATGTTGGAAACCTTGAGAGTGTTTCTCGAACCAAAAAAAAAATTTTATTTATTTATTTTTTGCACAGTGGATAGTTGCGTTGTCGTCTTGAAGGAATCCAGCGCAATCCCGGTAAAAAGAAGTACTGCAAAGCGAACGTCATCCGATATGACAGAAAGATATTCATTGGAAGTAACACGAACTTCTAACGGTAAGAGCGGACCTAGTCCGTACCAACAGAACATACCCCCGCACCATGATACCACCTCCAGACAAATGAGTGGTGGACACGAGACAGTCTAGATCCACGGCTTCATGCCACACGTTTATCTTACCACTGTGGCAAAAAAAAAAAAAAAAAAGTGTACATCGAGACTCGTCAGACCACATGAACTTTTTCCACTGTTCCACAGTCGAGTATTGGCATTGGCGGCACCACCCCAATCGAATCTTTCGATTTTTTACAGAAAGAAGTGGCATTCGTATAGGCACACGACTAAAAAATCTCAGGTTCTTCAACTCCTGCCACAGTTCAGTTGGAAATAGGTCTGTCTTTGCTTAAATTGAATTCTTCGGTCAATTCCTATACACTGAGCCTTCTATTCTGACCTACAATTCGCTTTAAAAAAATTTTTCGTTCTCATTTTTGGAGTACCGATCTCTGCCGCATTTCTTCCTTTTAAAGCTCTATTCTCCTTTCGTCTTCCACTCATCGTATACTTTTAAGATGATTGCTTTCGACACACCAGTGATTTCCTTTGTTTTCTTAATCGTGGCTCCCGCCGAACGTGCTCCAACAATAACACCTTTCTGAAAATCGGAAAGATTACTGTCACTCCCGTGATCAGACCAACTTAGAAGCTCCAAGAAACCGTAAGGTATTTAACTGATTCCAAGAAACTTGAAATAAATAAGAACCTTTCTCAAGAAATGTTAAACAACCCAATAACCCAGTCGTACTAGATATCGAATTTGGTTTAAGGAATACAACGTTCGTATTCCTTATATTCCATTCCATTTACAGCAGTACTACCATAAAGTATGTTATAGTCTCACAGAGGATTAAATTTGAGTTTTCCCTGGGAGATCCTTTGACGCTTGGTATTTTGTGTTTTTATTTCATTCGGTTTGCGATTCCCTTGAAACATGCGTTGCAATAACAAATCAAATGATCCTGTCATTCTCAGTTTCACATGTTCGCCGGTCACTGACATGAAGCAGAGATTTCCACTGAACTTTGAGTAAGACAACGCAATGTCCGTTGTTGAGTTTATAAGAATTCTGTGAACACAACTGTTCTTTCGTACAAGTGGGGGTATGATGTTTTCGAATTTTCGGTTACAAGATCTCATGCGCAAGTTTCAATTTTGGTAATTCCTCTTCACAGTGAACAGAATTGATGTTAAAATTACTGTTATTTGTAATTTGGGCTGGTGCTTTTACGTATAAATATTTTCAATGGAGGTAAACAGAAACGACTTCTTGATGGATTCGAAAGTCCCGAAACAGTTGGAAACTGCAAGAGTCCCAATGTGCTTTGGTACAGAAGAACTGTTGAAAATGATGTTATTAGACGTTCCAGAGGTTTCTAAGTTCGTTTCAAAGTCCCATAAACCACAAGCTTTGCAGCGCATTCAAAAACCAGTTCGTGGAATGCTTATGTTCCAGAAAGAAAATAGATTTAGGACATTTTAATCCGACTAAATTTCGGATTTAATATAGCGATAATACGAATTCGTTTAGCATAAAATTTATCTGATTATTGAAGGGAAGAAAAGTCAGCGTTTACTCGGCCCTAGTTTATTTCAATATCTATACAACCTTTGAAAAAGAGTGAAATGCATACATGATTGAAAAGTAAGCTGTGATTCATCTTGAAACACTACCCGCTTTCAAACTAAATAAAAGGTCATTATAGCATTACATGCTCGCATCGGTGATAGCATCTATTCACAGAAATGTAAGGAAGTCTACAAACGTCACTGAGATAAAAAAAAAAAGAAAAAGAAAAGAAACTAAAGTTTACTTCCCCATCATGAAGGCTACAGTTTACTGGAAGTAAATTCTAAATGTAATAATATTAATACAATATTTTTATTTACTCAATTTTCTAGTCCAGTGTTTCTTTTGTAAAATATATTTATACATTTTGTTTAACAACATTTCTTAGAAGTCCAAAGCTTTTTAATTGCCTTAAAACATTTTAAATTTACATCCAGCTATATTTGCGATTGGCTTCAGCTGGGAATGAGATTATTGTTATCCAGAATAGAATTTTAACAATATACTGTACATCAAATGAAGTACGACCACATGAGTTATATTACCAAATTGGATACGACTAATAACATTTTATGCTTCTGTCCTGCATCTACAAACATTGCAGAATGCAGAATAAAAGCAGAGAGGTATAAATCAAGTGCAGAAGTTATACCGCAGAATGGATATTTATTTACTGTACAGAACTTTGCATCAACGGACTGGAGAGAGGGTACACGAAAAGCTACAATCCACAAACCATAAATCACGAAAGTTAAGGTAATGATGCGATGATGTATTCGGAGGAAATGTCCTCTGGAAGAATGAAAAGAGGATTCACGCAGCAAAAAATCTTAATATACCTTAATAATAATAATAATAATCGTGTGTTTAGCTTGTTAGTTGGGGACTGATAAAGCTACCACGGAGGACATCAAGAGAGAGGAAAAGTGTCTCGAAGGCAAGTTTCAGATCAGCTAAGGGTTACAACTACAAGATCCCAGGATGACCGGTGACTGAAACCAACAGCGAAACATCATAGGTAAATAGTAGTCAGTAAGCACGTTATCTGTCTCTCGGCATTCACAGGAATGATAGTTTTGAGGCAAATAGAAGGGTTCAAAAAAGAAGACTATATGAGAGACGGCCCATGGTTTATTTTTCCATTGCACTTCTCCAACAGGGACTTGCGTCTTCTTGCAAGCAAAAGCGTCTCCGAAGCCAAGAGCAATGGGTTGCAAATGAGTCAAGATTCTGTTCTGAATTTCATTCTTGTAGTGTTTTCTTTTGAAAAAAGGGCTCGTCGCCCTCTAACATCAGGGAAAAGAACAGCTGGCACCGTAGCGATAGTCTTGGGAAGCATTATAATGAACGGTGGCACCAGTCTCCAGATCTTTGAAGGATGGAGGGATCCTGATTACTCAAGTCCACAGAAAGGCCATGGCCACTACATTTCTTTTCATGAGTGAGAATCTTCAACTTAATACTCAACTGGTCGTCAAATTCCTTCAAAAATGCAGATATTCTTTGTATTTAATGGCCAGGCAGATCTCTGAAACTAAATTCAACTGAACATGTCTACGATCTATAGGAGATGAAGCTGAGATAAAATCTGGATTGGTTTGCAACTAAGGTCAGAGAAGTCAGTATATCGTGTCTATACAATGAATGGCCACTTTATTGGGTACATCCTAGCCCTTTCATGAATTGGAACGCTCATTTTTAACAGCATCTTGTGTTCGTGCCGTGCGAAGCAATGCAGTTGAACAGATAAATACAGATACTGTATGTTTGCAATTCAGTGCGAGAATGGACAAGACGAAAGATTTAAGTCATTTTGAAATTAGCACAGTAATTGGTACCAGACGCGCCGGTATAAGTATCACTAAACTGCAACCCTCTAGGGTTTTCAAGTGCGACAGTGTATCGGGATTGGTTCGGTAACTAAAAAAGTCCGATCACTGCCTATCCTGTGGTTGAAAACATCTAATTAATGCGCGATGCCAAAAGAGGCTTTATTTGGTTGTTATTTGACTGAATGTAGACTTTCTGTTAACCTGCACAAGACTGGTACAGGTTAATAGAAAGGCTACATTCAGTCAAATATCAACCAAGTACAACAGTGGTAACCGAAGAGGCATTTCACAACGCACACCTCGTATTCTATACTTCGAATGTATGCTCCATCCCTCGGAAATCCGCCCAATCCAGATGCCATATAGCGCCTTAAACTGTCAAGGTCCCCTCTTCTGAAGTTAAAACCCGCGCCTTTTTCTTTAACTACTGCAACATCTTTCTTCATCTTCCAACTGATGATTGCGTGATCACTTCCTGACAATGGTTTCTGTACTTGTAAGCCCTGTAATGTCATCTGGTTCGATAATAATAAAAAGGTCAAGAATATTCTCACCCCTAGTACTATATCTAACATGCTGGTACAAATAATAATCATCTAATTTATATTTAAAAAAGTTTTTTTCCCATCGTGAGTTTTCCCAACTTATTCCAATCAATCTGGGGCAGATTAAAGCCAGCCATAATAAGAAATTCACGCTTGCTTGCCCATTCCATCTATGTAAAGATTCTCCTTATATTCTTCACAATATTCTGGTCTGCAGATTACTCCCACTCTCATTGTTCCTTTGCTTCCAACTTCAGACTCAGCAAAAGCTCTTTTCGCGCTGAGGCTGCTTTTGATAAGAAGCGTGGCCTATCCACTCCTATCTTCCCTATCTTTCTAAATATGCTTACGCCAAAACCGGCCATTTGCATGTAGTGTGTTGGGCGTATAAGCGTTATGATGTGTTCTGTTGTGTTTTGTTGTTATGTTTTCAGCCGGTGCCTAGCTCTTAGCAGGTGAGAAGCAGTAACACCTGGTCACTACGTCCCACCCCCATCCACGCCACGTGGAGGCTGCCAGGATCTACTGTCTCCTGCTGGGCAAGACCAGGGCATATGTACCAGGGTATAATAATACTGTAGACACAGTTGAAACTAAGTAATCGTCTATAGTTTTTTCCACCCAATTCAGGACAGCGACTCTACCAACTGAGTTTACCAAAAGGGCCCTTCGCGAGTATCACAGTGATTAATGATGACACTATACCGTGTTACATATTATTTGGAAAAGATCTGGCTTCGAATCCCGTCAAAATGAGAGGAGTTTTATGGGCTTTTTTTTACACCGTTCCAGAGAGTTACTCGGTCTTGAGCGAGGGTTGCATGGTTTCCTCCATATTATACGAGTTTTTCATTGGGTCAAACTGTTTTTCTAAGAAACGCACTCACTGCTTATCTGAATAGTTGGTGAAAGGTACACGGAATGAGGGAGAAGAGGGCAACTAATAAATGACGTTCAACCGCCTATAGAATTTATCTCCACTATAGCTGCTTTGGCAAAAGCAAACGATCCGTCGAAAGTTGACTTTTTGTGACAGCTGCTACCTACAAATTCCACATCACATCAAGGAATGCTAAACGTCGTTTTCAGGACTACCTAACCCATCGTCCTTGGACAATGTAACAGTAGAAGCAGGTCCTATGGAGCAATGAGTCACGTTATATAGTCTTGAGTTCAAGCAGCCGAGTGTAGGTTCGGTACAAGATTGTCTGAGGGATGCCATCTACCGCAGTGTACTGTGCCCACAATACAGTTCAATTTGTAATAAAATCTTTTTTTTAAACTGTTTAAAATAAAAATAAAAACGGCAAAATCCGCAGTTCCACGTTTCATGAAACATGTAATAGTTAAAGAAAACTAGCAGGGAGATTACATTATTACAGATTTATCACAGGTATTACACATATCTAGTTCTCTGGTTTGGCTGGAGAACTTCATAATAATCCTCGCGGATAGCACAGTGGATATAATCACCGTTCTCCCACACAGGGCGGAAAACTCCTGGGTTCGAATCCGTCAATGGCAAGGATAATTTTTATGGGCTTTTTTCACAACTTGGCTGAGTTAGTCGGTCTGAGATGAGGGTGCTTTCCTCCGAAAACGCGAGTTTTTCGTCCAGTAAACGAGTGAATGGACTAGAAAATACATGCAATTTATAATTACAATGTACCGACAAGTCGCTTAATGCGCACACATACACAACGTCTTCCCAGAGAACTGTATAAGACGTGCTCAAAAAGAAAATGGTGGGATTGAGGAAATTAAATCAGACTATGCTTCAGAACTTTAATTTCAAAGAGATTACAATTCTCTATTACAATCCGCAGTATACATAACAAGAAATCTCGCATACTTTCCTTTTTTTTGGTTCCCGTGCAATATCCGGTTATGTACGCACAGCTAATGCCGCAGAACTCACCACTGGAAAGAAATTATCGATAAAGCCTACCATGAGTGAGTTCTTCAAGTTATCGCTCTTCAGCAGAGTCGCGTTTTCTCTTATTCTTTCTTTCAGTTTCCCTTTCATCCTTATGTTTTAATCCACTAAATATTATACAATGAGTGCAAGCTTTTTCGAGTAACAAGGGCATCTTTATTCGCAAATGAAAACCAGAGATTGAGCACAGAAATAACCCTTGTAAATATGCACATACGAATGTTGGAGCGGATTGCACTTCAACTAAATATCCGTAAACTAAAAAAAAAAAGAAAATCTGAAGGTAAAGAATGGCCATCTTTTAGTTTTTTTAAGAAAGTAAGTAGATGAAATGGCTAGTTATCTTACCACAGAACACTTCAATGCACATCCGGGCAGAAGATGCATGTGATACACAAAACATCACAAAAAGTATCTGGACGTTAAGTTAGCTAATTTGAGTGTATTTTTAAACAGTCCTATAATTGTAAAAGATCTCTACTTGAAGGCTGGATGAGGAAGAAACACATTCTCAGTGAGGAAGTGCTCAACTGTTATTTTAACAGAACGTATTTTGAGGACTTTCTTCTGTAAGCACGATAGGTTGAAATGGCAAATACGAAGTCACGCCAGAACCACTGTTACCAGTTTTTTTTTTTTTTTTTTTAAGAAACTGAGTGCCCATAGAGTGCAAGCATACATAGCTGCTGGTTCACTGAAATATTTAGGGAATTTGCATATTCCCTAATAGAGACTTTGCACTGCTTGAGACCCATTGAGGAAATCTATATTGGATAAGTACTGTAGAGACTGTTAAGGGAAGGGTCGTGATATCAACGCTTGAAGAGAAGGCATGAAATGTAGTTATATTCCGAACGTTTTTTTTGAGGATACATGGAAGTTTACTTTATGGTGGACTCAGGGGGATCATATGTTCAGATTGCACCTTTGCTAACAGTCTGATATTAGCTTTTGTCCTCCTAATGCAGAGAGGTTTCAGATTAAAATTTCTGCAGAGTGACTGGTATTGGAATAACAGAAAAGCGAGTTCCTGGGGGTGATATATCGAACAAAATTTGTGGCACTGCTTCGATTTTGTCCGAATATGTTTTCTAATAGGGGTTCCACACAGGGAAACCAAACTCGGGAACGAAGAGTACAGTCGTTTAGTAGAGTATTATTGCACATCTGTAGTCTTTAAAACTAAATGTGTTTTTATTTTTATAAAACTAACGATTTTAAAGGCCTTTCTAACAGCGAGAGAGAGAGAGAGAGAGAGAGAGAGAGAGAGAGAGAGAGAGAGAGAGAGAGAGAGAGGAGAACAGGACATATATTTAGTTGGATTTATAGTGAGCTCACTGAGTAGAAACCAAAGAGAGAGAGCTGTCTAGAGTTCTTTATATTCGATGATGATCAAGATGCTCATTAAAAGTATTATTACAAAAACTACCTATGTACTTATCCAGCAGGCTTTGAATTTCCCCAAGGCGTCCTTCCGAAGATTATAAATTCGTTGTATGAAAGAAAAGCTTTACAATCCAGTCTTTAATTGTTTATCCTTAGTTATGCCTTCCTGGCTCCAGTATCACTTAATACAGTGGAAATTTCACCTTCATTATTTTAATGCCTCCTCTCAGAGCTTCATAAACCTCAATTGTATCCGCTCTAAGGTACCTAGTTATTAAGCTCTGTAACCCACGTATTTGAGGTCTCTCCTCAAATATGTATTATTTTTTTTTATCTCAACAGACGTATTGTCTCATCTTTGGACCTTTTCAAGAACATCAGTGTATTTTTTACACTTCCATGCCAGACACGATATTCCAGCTGTTGTCTCACAATTGCCTCACATAGCAGGATTATGACCTTCTATCTTTAACAGCAACTGTTCGATAAATCATGGACACCATGCCACTGGTCGTAAAGACTGTTCCGGTCTTCACATCATCTGAAAATTTTGACATCATACCCTGAATCGCTTTTAGCATTAGAATTCTTTTAGCATTTTAGCATCAGCCAAAAAAAAAAAAAAAAAAAAAAAAAAACCTTCCCACTTTACCCATCCATTCGCTCAAAATGTTTGTTCTGCCTTGAATTTATTTAAGCTGTCAACTTCTACAACGACAGATGGAAGTTTGTTCCAGCAATCAACCACACACTGGCTAAAGGCAAATTTCAGCACATCTATTCTACAACTGTCTTTCCTCAATTTGAGTTTATGTCCCCTTTGGCGATTAATCTGGGCAATAGGAAGAATCCCATCAACATTTAGCTTGCTCAAACCATTCAAGACTTTATATACCTCAATCAGATCATCTCGTAGGTGCCTAGTCACCAGACACTGTAATTTGCAAATCTTAAGCCTTTCTTCGTAAGAGCAACCCTTTGTTCCATTCACTAATCTCGTTGCCCTTCTCTGTATTCATTCCAGCAGCTCTGCATCCTTCCTAAAATGAGGTCTCCAGACCTGTATACAGTACTCAAGGTTTGGCCTGACCATTTCCTTATACAAGGGGATAATCATCTCCTTATCCCTGCTAGAAAACTTCCTGCATATCATTGGCAAGGTACCATGAGCTACTCTTTGTGTTTGTGAATGTTATTTAAGAAAACAAATCAAAAAAAAAAAAAAAAAAACCAGGAGTCGTCTAAGAACAGTTCGCTGAAGAACGTTACTTCCCACTCAAACCCATTCTAAAGAGGAACGATTACTCACAGCCGTTTGCCTCTTGTGGGGGCTCCTGCGGTGGATTAGACCACCAATGCGAGCCTGCCGCTTGTAATGGCGATGGTTGAATAGCGAATCGTTGCTTTGCTTCTTGGAGATGTTGGTTCGGAATGAGCTGTGTATTTCTTAGTAGTTAATGAAAGGATGCTACATTCCCTATTCATTTCATTATTGTATGGACTTCTATATGGATTGAGTTCCATTTCCTGAACAGTGCTATTCTTGATTGCAGGTTCACCATTGCTATGTGATGGGTACATCAGCTGTATATGTTGTTGTGGGAACAAAGTTCTTGATTTATCCTGATTGTGATTTTATGTAGTGAATGCAAAATCGACTTCCTGTGGCGAGGTGAAGCAGTTAAATATTTCCTCATGAAGTCACGATCAACTTTAGTGCGACGTAGCTGTTTCCTCGATATATGAACTAATGAACTGACATATCCTCCAAATTGGGGGCATTATATTGATGCTGTTTTGGTATTATCCGTACGCTGGCAGACGATCACTTGACGTCTCCATGTGCCAGGAATGATAACCAACTGGTGGTACTATATGTTATGGTAGAAATTATCTGTAAAGTATTGCGATAGATTGTGGGGTTACCAGGAAAGCTGGCTGGGATCTTCTTTAATAAATAAATAAATAATATGTCCAGCGTTGCTTAGTGGGCTGGGAAAAGTTTTTGAACGGATGATAGCTGCGAGAATCAGATTATGTGCGTAATAACTATTGCTTGTCAGAGGACCAGTATAGTTCACCAGGACAACTATCCGAAACTGTAATAAAAATAATCTCTGAGTATGTTCGTAGGATTTGCAGGTGCATTTGATACTATTCAATGGGACAACGTTTTAATGTTGTTGCGCACGAAAAATGCAGCTCGCAGATCTATTGTGTGATAAAAGGTTTGTCACTGTAGTCATTTCCTGGAAGCGTTAAGAAAAGAGTGGTCAGAGGTTGTCAACAGGGACCCATTTTTGGCCCGTTAATGTGGAATCTAGTGTTGAACGAGTGGTTGCTGCGAACATATCAGGACCTGTCCATGGTAGAATATGCCGATGATTTGGCTTTGCTGATACAACGCAACTCAAGACGATAGTTGGAGGAAATTTCCAATTCTGTGTTGATGGAGCTGTGTCGTTGGAGTAGATTGCATAGGTTGACGGTTTCACAAAGCAAAATTACAACAATCCTCCTGAAAGGACATTTATCTGTAAATGTGGTCTGTGGTGTATGAAATTTCCAGTTAACACTGAGGGATAACTGACCCTGCAAACTAAATAATGTTCTCAAGTGGTGTCAATTATCCATTACTAGATATTGGTTCCTTACGAAAGTATTGAGGATGTTCGTTTTTGCTTTAATGTCTAATTTAGCATAATAAGAGCTATTATCTGCTCAATATCTCCTATATTTTTTGTTACTTTTAGTAAATAATATAGGGTTACCTTGAGCTCTTTACAGGAAGGCTTCCTATAAAGAGATCAAGGTAATCCCTGTATTATTTACTAAAAATTTAATGTCTAATATATCCAATTCTGTCGAAACTCATACTGATTTTTGTTCATTAAATTACGTTTCCAAAAACCACCAGAGTCTCTGTGAATCAGTTTTGAAAAAACATTGCCTATGCAGCTAATAAGCAACAAGACCTATTATTATGTTCGGGGGAGCAGGGAATGATCTTGATTTTTTCCTGAATTTCAGAAGGCCAAGTTCAGTGGTACGAGAAGCAGTGCTGCGCAACTTTTTTTTTTCTAAAAAAAATCCGATTACACAACTCATTATTATACGTATAATAGTATTATGCGTAAATACAATAGTAGCTTTTACGTCGTTCAGCGTATTATTTGAATTGCTGAAAGATTCAGTTGTATGCAGTGATTTTTGGAGAATGTATACAAGATAAATTGATTAGTTTATTAACCCCATCCATAGCCAGAATACCAAGGATTTATGTCATTTATTCACAAGTCATTACTTATGGTCCATTGGACTAACTAATTTCTTTGTGAAATTTCCATGTAATACAATGTAGAGGGCGAGGACTTGTCCGTGTTTGAAGTTTCCAAATTATGAGAGAATGATCAGTGTTAATTGGGCCATTGCGTACCGACCACTCAAAATACATGGAGGGTGAACAAATACGGCAGTCGTGGTTCCATTATTTGCTTGTAGAGGAAGAGGGTGATAAACTGTTTTTTCGACAAGGATTGTCAGTTTTGATCTAATTTTTAAATATTAGTACAGGTTAGGAAAACCTGTACATCAAGAATCTACCGTACGTATGTGACCTACAATTTTAAGTGTAAGTGGCCCGCATCGAGCAGAGGTTCTATAATTTTGTTCTTTTAGTCACTGGAGATCCCCATACTGAGTAACAGCCATTGAAATTCCCACGTAACCAAAATGGAGAGGGTAGATAGTTTATCTATTATGTGTTCCAGATCGTTTATGGAGTATGAATAATTGAGAGAGAGAAGTGTTGCCACTTTCAATTCACGACTTCTAAAGAACTCTAAATGGACCTCTTTAGAAGTCCATTTAGACTACTCTTTTAAGGACCGTTGACTCTATACATTCACCACATCTATAGGTGTATAATTTTGATCTTAGGAGGCACTTGGGGATTTAAAAACGTTATTTCAAGCATATGCCTACTGGGAAATAGCGATGAACAAAAACATGTACAGTAGATAATCAATCAACTGCCTGCGTCCACTAAAGGAAACGTTCCGTTATTTGGTATTATGAGAAGAGGTTGAATTTTACTGTTTTTTCAATGATAGTTGCTTGTCTCGATCTAAATTTTTAAAATCTTTTAAGGCAAGAACGTTTGGTTTTTTAATGAAATGTGGATGTTTTTGAAGTTTGCATTAAACTCTTTCAGAACTTCAAGGGCAGCGATGGAATTATTGTAATAGGGAGTTTTTAGGAGCATCAGCGACTAAGGCCATACTATTTCGTGTACGCTATCTGTAAATTGTGTGTTCTGTGGTCGATTTCGTGGCCAAGTTAGTCGAGACCGACTAACTCAGCCACGTTGTGAAAAAGGCCCATAAAAATTCCTCACGTCATCGACGAGACTCGAACTCAAATATTTTCCACTCGGTGTGGGGAGAACAGCGATTCTAACAGCAATGGAATCTGTTTTTCACTGATTGAAGGGATTTTGGCCACCATAATGACTTGACTTGATTTTACTTCACTTCTTTTTTCCTGTGGCGAGCACGTTTTCATACGCAATCCATACACCCTGCAGGAATTACAGGACCACATTACCGAGCCTGGTAATGTCACTATCAGACTCGGTAATACGTCGGCGTATTTGAGATAATGTCATAAATAAAATTCCTCCCTCGATTCCATTCTAGTTTATAGCAAAAAATCTGGGATTCGAAAGAATTCCCCTATATCTCTTAGCTGACAAACGTTTTGAATGCTCCTCATAGTTAAACTTCTTGAGAACAGTTATTTCTCACCAAACTTTATAAATGGTTAAATAAAGTGAAATTAACGATCAAAATTATTAAATCGAGATTTATTTAATTAAAATCTTGATTATTTCATGCAGAATTCTTTCCACTTAATTATAACTTACTATTTGGCGCTGTCATTCAACTGATATTCGTTAGACCTGCCAAAACATTCCTGAACTCCAGTATCGATCCATAACCGTTTCATAGCACTCAACAGTTCTTCAGAGAATGGTTCCGTATCCTCCATCCGGGATACAACATCGAATACCATTTTAGCATCAGCCTGAGGAAAAATAAAGTACCACATTGGGAACGCTCTTATATCAACTATAATTCGTATCTGAATGCGCACTGACAATAATATTACCTTTGAAAAAAAATTAGTCTCCAGTACGTTAATCTTTTAAATGAAATTAAGCAGAGCTGTTCATTAAAAATCAATGAAATGATAAGGTACAGGTTTATAAGGTAATAAAATGATAAAGTACAGGTATGATAAGGAAATATAGATATACTGGTTAGAAAATTAGAAAAAAAAAACAAAAAAAAAACACTAGAGTAGTATTTTGAAAACGTCTTCCCTTATGGCAATTATCTCTGAGAAAAAGAACACCAGCTTAATAACATTTTCATTATAATACTTGCAACAAGAATATTTTTATATATAGTTAAAATTGGCTTTGGGTGGAGATTACAAGACAAACGGTAATTATCAAGGGAACCTGACTGAATGTCAGCCTACTGACTATGACGACATGTTCACCCCCATTGTGATGGTCACACAGTGATGCTATTGAGACCATTCCATCACCCTACTTCCATATCTGCCACCAAGAAGGCCAGATTGGTGACAACCTTTTCCAAGTGTAGATGGCTCACTGCCACACTGACTTCCTCATCTGATAAGTTTAATCTCAGAGAATGCCAAACTACGCCTAACAGTTGATTAGAACAGTTACCACCTGACAATGTTATACCTCCAGCCTAACCTGTTTGCTGTTTTCTTTCTTAAAACGGATATATCCTAAAACGCTGTATAACCGCATCTAATTCTTTTAGATTTTATATCATAGAAGCAAGCTACAAGACTGCACTGCCAAACAACCAATATTCTTAAGCATTATCCCAAATGCAGGAGTTTAAAAATGTGTGTTTGTGTACTAAGCTCTTGTTATTGTTTGTTGTTTTGTTCTTGTTTTTACAGAGTTTTTGCGTGCCTTCCGAGATCTGGGATTACTGCTACCCATATGCAGTACCTTGAATCTGTCAGTGTTAAGCTTCAACTGCCATTTCTCAGCCCATCTGCCTAATTTTTCTAGATTTTGTTGCAGTGGCATACCACGATTACTGTCATTAACAACCCTGTCGACCTTTGTATCATCTGCAAAGAAATGCTAAAACCTACATTCACTTGAGGTACACTTCTGAGGTACGTGGATGCGCTATATGGCGTCACTCGTTGCTATTCTTTCTACAAGACGAGAAAGGACCTAGATTCTTAACAAGAGGTGTGTGAAAGTAAATTGCCACATGGTACTTTATTAGCCAGATAGCAAAGCGAGAGTAGGTTGCCACAGAGCAAGCATATCCATTCACTAGATAGCTGAAAGAAAGGGACACCCAAAATCAACTGTTGGAAATTGATTTTGAAATTTAATTTGATTTTGGGTGTCCCAATTACCCCAAACCATATAGACTATCATTAATAACCTTCCAATCATGTCAACGGCACTCTTAATGTGCGAACTCGAGAAACAGTTAACAGAACTAAAAAAAGAGCAGAACCATCAGGGGAAACCTTCATAAAATGGACTACCATGATCAAAGAACTGTTCATAAGCCGAAGCTGTTTCCCAGAGGTGCACATCACCACCTATCCTGATTCAGAGAACGGATGCATTGGATATTACAGCTGTGTCAGAAAGTGATGTGAAGTGAAGAATCACGCTACACAGTCCAAGCATCAAGAGGATGCACACAGATGTGCGTATGCCTAAAAAATGGTTCTATCTAAGTATTTCATCAACAGTGAAGGTGGTGGTAATGAGAAGATATAGGCTTGTTTTATCATTTGGATTTGTTATCGCTAAAAGCATGAATACATTCTCATTGGCTAAAAGTTGTGCAGGTGTATGCGTGCGTGTGGGTGCGTTCGTGTTAAAAGCCAAGACAGCCAACGCATGAGGCGTTTGAACATAATGTCACTGTAGAAACTGTGACATTATGAACAATTCTCTCCTATCAACGTTGTGATAATTCTTTGCTGTATTTGTATCAACATGACAATGCTCAGTATCACAAAGCACTGTAAGTACAACACTGATTCAAGGAAAATAATGTAGTAAACATGCCATTTCCAACCAGAGTTCTGATATGACTCCAACTGAATACCTTTCGAATGGTTTGGAATAACACTTGAGAGCAAGAAGACGCCTTAGTTGAAGGACAGAACTAGCCACACCAATTCATTTTGAGTCTGAATATCTGTTGGAGGATAGTGTATATATATATCTTGTTATATAAAGAGGAGTGTGCATACATAATCTTGGTACATAAACAGGAAATTATATAAATAGGATGTATACACCTCTGGACGCAGTCAATATTTTATTTCGGTTGTAAGGTGGTAAGATAAGCAGCAGCCATTATCAATCTACTGCAGATGGAAGCCTCCTCAACAATTCATGTTTGGTTGTAGTCATGCTTAATTATTTATTTAGCTTATCGGATTTTTAAAAATTATATAAGGTTCAAAAAAGCCAAAGAGCTAAATGGACAATTAGACACAATGCAATTTCCAACTAAAATAAAAGATTAGTTCTTAAACGTATCAAAAGATGTACCCTTCCACTTATGCCATGTACGCTCCAGAAATCTGGTCGGGAGCAAGGAAACTAGCTTAACAGAAATTCCTGGCACAATTCTACAACAACATGAATACAAATATTTGCATACTTCATGGAGAACTCAACAGTGCAATTAATCTGTTTTCCATACTCTTCTGCGGAGAGTATTTTATCAACTCAATACAGAGAAGAATCAAGTTTATTTATTTACATATTTTTCAACCACAGGGCTCACAAGTCCAAAAATCGCAACTGCAGTAAAATTAGAAGATATCTGAATGGTGGGAGGAGGCTTCATACAATATGTTAAGCTTACCAAACTTATTCTTCAATTATCTAGTAACCAGGAAAGTCTTCATTACTTCTAATAATTTCAACTGAACCGTAATGCATTTATATATCTAAAAACTGTGGAGATAAAAGCATCGAGACTTTTTATCACATGAGCAAACTGTTCGCAGGACATGTTGCTGAATACTATCCACTGTACACTAAGGAACTGTCCAAAACTTCCTGTAAACAGTTTTACATTAAGACAGTTGCTAAAAATACATGCAAGCAATAAATAAATTTTACCACTATTATGCCAGTTGTTTAAGAACCTAACATAATTGTGGTACTATTTATTTATTCTGTATGGTCAGATGGCTTACAGTATGACCTTCATAATTTTTAAGAAAAATGTTGTGGCACACCGAAACTTTTCAGAAATCACTTTTTTCAGCGTGAATCTGGAAAGAAATTTTAATACACGGAAACCACCAATTTCACTTCCATAGTCTAAATACTGAGGCGCATCAGCTGTTTCGACGCTAATTGGCGTCTCTTCAGAGGGTAGGCAGGATTACTTTCTCATCCATTCTCAAAATCCTAATCCTGATGGTTCATAAACAGCATAACTTTAACTTTTATAATGCAGGTATGCTCTCCTTCTTTCTTTCAGGAAATATGTGATGTAAAATTCACACAAAGTAATTTATGGATGAAACTTAATTTCTTTGAATAAAGTGAACTTTAATATAATTTTAAAAAGAAAAAATGGCTTAAAGCTTTGTGTCAAAATCGCGAGTGTTTTTCATTTGGTCCAATTTTCATTATAGGTTTCTGCAGCCTTGCGTATTGAAACACTATGGTATTTCGCATTGAGACAAAACTGGCGATCATGAGAAAAAATCCACTACCCTTACAGCTGTTTTTGCGTGTTTTGACACCCACTTTTGTGTATCAAACAAAGACTCAAGCTTGTAGTTTATTCTTACTGTAGAGCACTAGGTAACTCTACGATTAACACTGTATTTTAAAGTACTTTCAGATCAGATGAGCCGGGTGGGTAAAGTGCCTGCCTGGCAACCCAAAGGTCGCGTGTTCGAATCCCGCCTCGGGCTTGGATCAAAGTACTGCAAAAACCTTGGGAGGTGCACTATGGCCACAGAAGCCGATACGCCAACAACTACAAAAAAAAAAAAAAAAAAGATCAGCTGATTTAACAACCACCTGAACTGAAAGATTCATGGATGAACCTACTGATGCTTTTGTTATTGTTTTATTTTTGTGCTGAAACAACCAGCGCTAAGAGGTGCAAGCGCATTGCCGTAAAACTGTTTGTATTATTTTTATGTCAAGTGTGCCTATTTGGCTAGATGAAAACCGCAATAATAATACACACATTGGCCAAAAAAAAAAAAAAAAAAAGAAAATCTTTATTCAGAATCGAATCGAGCTATCTTTGAATAACAGCAAATGTGCGGCGAGGCATGAATTCTATAAGGGTGCTTTAGTGCGTTTTTGTCCAAATGTAACCATTCTTCCAGCAAAATATCGCGTATCTGCGAAAAAAAACATATCCAATACATACTCAATAGGATTGAGATCAGGTGAATGTGAGGGCTCCCAAAAGATGATGGAAATCCATGTCATGTTCTTTGAACCATTCTTGCATGATTCTCGTACGATGCGCTGTTGCGTTATCATCCATAAAGTGGCAATCTCCGTCGGATAAAAGTGCAATATTGCAGGATGCAGTACACCTGATACAAAATTCAGGTACTTTCTGGATGACATTCGATTTTGTTCGCTCGGACTGCATTCGTTGACACCGGTAACAACGAACCCCAGTCCGTGCGAACAAAACATTCCGCGTACCATGATATCACCTCCAGTTGATTCGGTTGCCTTAACAAGGCAATCAATGTCCATCACTTCGTGAGGTTCTAGCCACATTCTCTGCCTACCATCAATGCAAAACGAAGCGTACTGTGATTCGTCTGACCACATTCTTCCATTATGCTACTGTCCAATCACGACGTTCTCGGCACGACAAGAGAATTTTTCTGTTTTTCTCTGAAACAAGTTGGCTTCCAAATAGGCAGGCTACTGCCAATACCCAATGTCTTTAATTCCCTGCCAAATATCAAGGTTTGAAATATGGGGCAGTTCTGGGCTTGGTTGAATTCAGACGTTATTTGCTGCACACTGGATGCCCTATTTTTCCGCACACTCCTACTTGGAGTAAGACAGTTTCGCTCTTGAAGCATTGTTTTTCTGCCACATTTACGCATTTGAAATGTGGAAGAAACACTTACTTTCCAATCACTAAAAACCTTTGAGATTGATGCTTTTGAGAAACTTTCGTTTCTTAATCGTGGCTCCTGCTAAGCGTTCATCAACGATAAGACTTTATTCAAAGTCTGATAGCCCAAGCGTTTACCCCATTCTGGCATCAAATTACTGTAGTTGAACAGCCTGTACAGACTCAACAAGGCAAGAAGTCATCATCACACGTCACAGTCAGTTTTCTTTACAGCCATTTGCATTTATTGGCATTTATTTGCATTTCTTCTGTCTATGACTGTCTTAATAAAAAGGTTCGCATTTTTTGTGTGTGTATTTGAAAACTAGTGTGGTTAACTTTGGAAGAAATTGGCAGGAAGCTGTATAGTAATGAAACTTGTTTTGTATTGGTTGTATATTATGTATATTAAATTGCGTGTGTTCTGTGATTGATTTGCCTGTTTGTTTTACGAAAAATGCTAACGCAGCCAGGTTGTGAGAAAAAAAAAGCCCATAAAAATTCCTCGGGTAAGGGATTCAAACCCGGGCTTTTTCCATCCGATGAGGGGAGAACGGTGTTTATATCCAACGAGGGACTCCAAGACCTTAGGAAGGTGCAATATGGCCAAAGTAGCTCTTGCGCCAGAAAACACCACAACAACAACCAAGACCTTACACAAACACTAGACTTGGCTTAATAGTGAAGAACACAATATTGCTCAAGAATTCAGTAATTTATTATCACTGAGGATCGAAAGTAATTACCCATTCTGCAGCTTTGCGTATTGTTGAGGGCGAATAAATTACTTGGGAAGAGAAATGTGTAACTACACTATTACTTGTTAACTAGTTAGTGTATGTTACTGACCACTTAGGTATACTACCTGTCTGAAGTGATAAAAATTTGATGGTTAAAGTTGGAAACATAATGAAAAAATTTAAGTATGTGACTTTTTATGTTTTCTATTTTTAAAATAAATTCAATCATTTTGTGATAAACGAGAGAGGAATGGCGTAGCAACATGATGCTTTTATTTCAAAATCAAAATAGAATGAAGACAAAATATGCTTTAAAAAATTAAAATAACAAAAACAATCACGTCCTGTCCCTCTTTAGATGCAGACTCGTTGTCATGGATGCAGTCGGGGGCGTTTGCAGTCAATGAGAATAACTTCTTTATTGCATCAACACTCCCACTGCCAGATGTATTTGACAGAATGGAGTAAACAGATTTTAAAGTAGAGGAGACTGTTGTTGTTACAGTATGGTTTTAGGAGCATAAGCGACTAAGACAATATTGCTCCGTGTATACTGTTTGGAAATTGCGTGTGTTCTGTGGTCGATTTTCTGTTTGCTGTACGAAAAACTTAGGTTACTGGGAGAAAAAACCATGCCACCCTCGCCTGAGACAAACTAGCTCAGCCACGTTGTGAAAAATGCCTCACGTAATCTACAGGACTCGAACTCAGATCTTTTCCACCCGGTATGGGGAAGACCGCGTTTTTACCAACTGTGCTCTCTGATAAGGAATATAAGCGCGGATACATGCACATGTATCCGCGATAAGAGCGGATATGTGCACATGTTTAAAGCGAAAGGAACGATAGAGCAAATAATTAGACAACTAATGAGACAAACCAGATTAAATGATCTCGCTATACTTGTACTCCTCCAAAATTAAAGAACTGCGTAGTACTTTTTCAAAGATAAAGGTAAGGAAGATGAATTTTGAAATATGAACCAAATTTTTAAATCAATTATAACTTTATAGATTGTAAAGTAATTACAACGTTATAGAACCTATTACAACGCTATAGATTATTAAATGTTCTTTTTTTGATGTACTAACTTTTAAACCGTTTTTTTATAGTTTAGATTTGTCGAGTGTTATCTAAAATGTACATTATAAATAATATTTTTATAATTGGTAAAGCATTGGAGTTTCATGTTAATAAAAATAGAGAAGGGTCCTTCGGTGGTCTTTATACAGGGACCCAAAAATTCTAGCTATGCCAATGGATTGAGGTAACCAATAAAAAGTAAATGGAACTTAGCAGATTGTAGGTACAAATGGACATCAATGAGACTGAAGTGAGACTACGTACATATTTGTGAAATGAAGGAGGAAGTTTGGGAGGTTTCGATAGATCTTTCTGCAGAAAAGCTTGTTCTATTTATTTATTTATTTATTCATATTTATATTTTGATGTGTATACAAATATGTATGTGTACTTCTATGTACGCGTATTACGAAATTCATCTCGGCTCAATTAAGGTCTCTTGTAATTACAATGGTGCCCCACAACGTTCTATTTTATTAACTGAATACAGTCATATTGGCAGCATCCATCTCACCCACATTCTATTAATGGTTTATCCCACTGTAGCGTGATCATAGGCACAGTAGTTGCTGGGATGAGTGGAACAAGTTTGCTGCTTGCCTATCGTGAGGGACGCCTTTCCGCGAATGTTGCTATAGCAACAGGTGGCTGCTGGTGACAAGCCGTTGGCTAAACCTGGGTTGTTGAGCAGTTGCTTCCATTTTTAAGGTAACAGTGCTTTTATTAAAGATATATCTGCTCTTGCTATGTTGTATGTCAACTACCACAACGTCCAATAAAATGAATGTATTTTTCACATGTACTGAATTACCCAGTGTTACAGTTTCCCAAATGTATATCACCTTATCACGTGTCATATACACTGTTTCTATGAGCCAAACAATTCGTTGTAAATTAAGTTGTTGTCACATAATGTGTAGGTGAGTTCTCTATAGACCAGCCTCTTACTAAAGAACTGAAATTAACTTGGGCAGGGTACATAGCTAGAAGACATGATGACAGATGGAACCCAAGAGGAGCTAAACGAAAACCTGGAAGACAACAACGGAGATGGATAGATGAAATCCACGAGGGGTAGTAAATGGATGGCCATTGCACAAAACAGAAGAAACTGAAAAGTTGCTGGAGAGGCCTTCATCCTGCAGTGGACGGAAAATGGCTGATGAGTCAAGAGTTTACGCCAATTTCTAGACTATTCAATCCCCATCTGTTCCTTGCATGTCAGACGGATATATGAAGCAAACCTCTCAGCCAGGCCAATCAGTTAGAGTTATAAGTGCGTGAATTAACGAGTTAACGTTGTTACATATTAGTAAAACTCGTGCTCTTTTATAGTTTTTGATGCAATTGCAGTTGAATTGCAGGCAACTCTCGTTATGAATTGCAGGCAACTAGCGCTTATTACACAATTAAATCTCACAGACAGCCTATAACGCCACTTAATAAAACCGCCACTTAATAACGCCACTTAATAATAAATAAAAAATATGTACTTTACCTTGGATACAAAATTAGGCGATCAGGACAATAAATGGGCCTGATATGTATATGCACCGACCGAGCTAGCCGGGTGGGTAAAGCGCCTGCCTGGCAACTCAAATGTCGCGAGTTGGAATCCCGCCTCGGGCTTGGATCAGAGTACAAAATTCAAAAACTTTGGGAGGTGCAATATGGCCACAGAAGCCGATGCGCCAACAACTAACAACAAAAATATATATATATGTATATGCATATGATGCACTAATTGTCTCAGAAGCTGGTTAAAAATTTAACGTAACGTATCGTTGACATTTGCTATTTTTCTATAAGTAAAATTGAAAATGAGAAAAAATTGAGTATTTGAATATCCCGTCAGCCATTAGACCAGTTATCGCAGTGAATAAATACCTGTCTCTGTTCTTCCAAAAGCCCGGTCATTAGAAGACGAAAACACACGGATGACCCAGTGGAAACAGTCTGTATGAGCCATGAATCACAATACCAAAGTCCATTCATGGCTCATACAGACTTAAACAAGCTTCATTTTATAACCCAAAGTGAATTAAACGATCTGTGCGTGTCCTAATTCTATCTAAAGCACAGGCAGTGCTTTTGGGATTTAGGCTGAAGAAATGGAATTTACTGATAAAAAAGATACAATGATATCTGTATTTCGTAACGAGCGAAAGAGCTTTTTTCATATTTTGCCATGGAAGATTCGCTTTACTGCTGTGGTTATCGTGATGAAGTACTTGATATCCTTATAAGAGAACATAAACCAGAAGAATGGACAGTTTTTCATCGATTTTTCAATTTCAATTGGAAACATGCGTCCATCTGTATCAATCGGTCATGGTGTTCACATGAGAAAATCCCATGAGAACATTAAACTTTTTTATAAGAAAAGTACAGTATAATAAATATGTGGTACATCTGCGGATATTTCAAAGTTATCCAAGATCCTTTTTTTATAGGTCTACAATACAAAATAGGTATTGTTGCTTTTTGTGTGTGTGGGGCAGTCCAAACAAAACCAGTCGTTACGAAACGAAGATTACAATGCCCCCCCACCCAGAGCCGGTCATAGGGTTTGTGGGGCTGTGTGCGAAAATAAATGCGGGACCGAAAAAATAAACTTTTATTTATTCATTAAAGATACATGTTTTTTTCAAATCTAAAAATAATTATTAAAATAAAATCACAGAAAGTTTTATAGCAAAAGTAACAAAAGCAATTTCTATACCTCTAAACAAATACAATATTAATATAAACAAAAACAATATTAATATAAACAAAAAATATATATTTTTTATTATTTAATTAAAATTGTAGTACTTTACTTACTGTAAATTTTTTTATTATTATTTTAGGGTTGCCCGTAATTAAATACATTAACCCGTATTTGTGTCTGTAAATTGCGTATGTTCTATGGTCGATTTGCCTGTTTTGCTGGACGAAAAAACCCCAGTTACTGTGGAGAAAAACCTTGCTAACTACGCCTGAGACCGACTAACTCAGCCACGGAGTGAAAAAAGCCCATTAAAGTTCCTCGCGTCATCGACGGGATTCGAACCCAGGCCTTTTCCACCCGGTGTGGGGAGGACGGTGGCGATACTACTGTGCTACCCGCGCAGACTACTTACTGTAAAGTACATTTTATTTGAATCAAGGTTCAATGTAAGTAATAAAATTTAGGCTAATATTTTAATTTATTATAAAAAAACATCGCCAGCCAGCGCGGGGTCGGACTACCCGCGGGGGCCGTGTGCGGTGCACACCCTGCCGGCTCTGCCCCCCCACAGAATGAACCTTGTACCAGGAAAGAAATATCAACTATAAGCCGCTAGTTGATCAAATAACATATTTTTTTTCCAATAAACATATTTTTACATAAAGCTAGGCTTAATGAAGAATTTCGTAAAAAGCGACAGGAACACAGATGGGCTAAGGTTTAAAACTAGTTTCAAAATACTAACAGCATTAGTATTTTGAAACAAAATAATAATACTTAAATTGTGTATAATAATACTTAAATACAGTTGGTAGGATAACTATTTTCCCCACAACGGGTTGAAAAGACCTGAGTTCGAGTCCCGTTAATGAAGAGAGAAATTTTTGTGGGCCTTTATCGCAACGTGCCTGAGTAGTCGGGATCAGGCGAGGGTAGTATGGTTTTTCCTCTCGGAAATTCTGGTTTTTTGTCCAGCAAACAGAAAATCGACCTCAGAACATACGCAATTTACAGACAATATACACCAAGCAATATAGCTTTAGTCGCTGATACTCCTACGACAACTTAAATAGTAACAAAATTTTAAAATAGTACATATTAGCCATATAGTAAAATACAGCCTATAACGCCACTATTAAAAAATTTGTTTTGGTGCACAGCCAAAAAAAAAGGTAGATAAGAAAATGTAAATTATGTCCTTCCATCTTGACGTAGTTGACCTTTTGTATTTTTCAAACTGACGTACGAAGGCAAATTGTTCAGTAATCAAAAACTCGCTGACTAAAAGAAAACTTTCTACAAATCTACTCTAAACCTCTTCTCCTGTAATTTGAATTTATGGCCCCTAATTCTAGAATTCTTTATAAAAGTAAAACTTCTGCATTCGATGATTTTACTAACTTGACTAAGATTTATAAGGCTCTCAGAGCCTTATAAATCTTAATCAAGTTCCCCCTCTGAGGTGCCTGGTTGCCAAGCTCCTTGTACGCTCCTCGTAAGGTCGCCCTTTTGCTGATCTCACCATGCGAGTTGTCCTTCTTTGGACCTTTCAAGAAACTCAAAGTCTTTTTTCAGATGAGGTCTCCATACTTGGACAATTTCCACATGTGGTCTTAGTAAGACCGCCTTACAATTTCCTCGTACAGTGGGATTATGATTTCCCTATCACTACAGGATAATGTTCGATAAATCATCGATAGGACACCATAGGTTTTCCTGGCCACCTGTTTATACTGCTCAAAAACCTTCATAACACTTAGCATAACTCCCAGATCCCATTCTTGCTCTACTGCGTTTAATTAGATCCCACCAAGTTATTTTGGGGTAGTTATTTCCCGAATACATTTTGTTGCATTAAATCATAGGTGCCACTTTTCTGACCATTCTTGAAGCCTGTTCAAGTCATCCTGAAGAAGAACTCCCTTGGCGCTGATCATTAACGACCTTAACATCAAAGTTGATCATTGTCTTCTTCTCAATATTTACGTAGTCTGCAAATTTTAACATGATGTCCTTTATCCCTTCGTCGATGCCGATTATGAAAACTAGAAACAACAGTGGTCCAAGAACCGATCTTTGGAGAGTCCCACTACTGACCTTACACCAATCTGAAGAATATCCATTAATCACAACTCTCTGCTTCCTGCCATTCTGCAGTGCATCTTAGAATCTTTCCAGTAATACCAACATGTTCCAGCTTATGCAGTAACCTCTCATGAGGAACTGAGTCAAATGCTTTGCTAAAATTCAAATAAACTATGTCGAAATTGTTCCCTATATATATCTCATGACCAACTGTGTCAAAATAGCTTTTCAGGTTAGATAAGCATGATTTTTCCTTAACAAAATCATCTTGTGTGTCCTTCAGAATGCCACGTTTATCTAAACATTCCCTTCTCGGACTGCACTCTTAATCATTGCCTCTAAGATATTCCCTACCGCTGAAGTTAGACTAACCGGTCTATAGTTATCGACTTCGCTTCTAGAACCGCTTTTATGAATTGGTGATACGCTGATACGTCTCTAATCCAAAGGAGTCTCTCCCGAGTCCAAAGATGCCCTCATCAACTTCAATGGTTCAATACGCTGGCGGCCTCCCTCAATCAATATTACTGGGCATATGCCATCAACTCCAGGAGTCTTACTTGCCTTTAGGCTGGAAAGTCTTTCTAATCAATTTCTAAACTACTAATTTCATACGATCCAGCCTCACTCGTACAGCCTCTCCTCACTATAAACGGTATTTTGTCAGCAAAGACCAATGCGAAGTGCCTATCCATTCCTCAGCAATATCAGCTAAGTATTCTAAGACTTTGCCAAATCCATTGCACAAGGGTCTAATGTGATTCGTTTTCTTCTTCGTATTCACATACATAAAAAGCTCCTTGTCACCATTCTTTGTTCTCTTAGCTAGTTCTTTCTCATACTCAGCCTTGGCCTCCCTAACCTTATTTGTGGTATTATTACAGATCAACTTGTGGCTGTTGTAGGCTTCAGTACTTTTCATTGCTCTGTAATAATCCAATGCTCTCTTTTTTTGCTCTTTGACTGGCCAGTTCTGTATTCATGCATCCCGGCATTCTCCTCGTGCTATATTTTCTTAATGGTATATATGCATCCATGATTTCTTTAATTATTGCTTTTTTTTTCGATTTCATTTAAAACATTTTTTCTCAAAAACTTAAAAGCTGAAATCGAATTGTTTTATCTGAAAATAGATTTTCAGATAAAACAATTCGATTTCAGCTTTTATTTTTAAACAGGATTAAAAATAATTAAACAGGATTAATTATTTTTAATCCTGTTTCTCAGGATTAAAAATAATTTAGCCTTTCTTTGGAATATGATATCCGTCATTCGTTCTAATTGAAAGGTGAACTTAAGTATGTACTGCGCAGCTTGCATTTATAGAGGCAATAGTGTGTCCAGATTTATGGAAATTTTATTAATTGTACATTCTTATTTACTTTACTTTTTATTCTTTCTTTCTTTATTTATTTTAGGGTAGTCATGACAGTTAAGTAGGTTGAGAAGGTCAATGGTCCATAAATTGTTTCCTTCCGTGTGCGCATTGCATCCGGTGGGAATAGCTTCATGTCCTAGCTTCGGAAGAGGTTCTATCACAAATAGATAAGATCAGGAAACAGAATTTTTATAGAGAAAGTTCCAAAATTCAACGTAATTAGTTATACTGTCTCTTAAAAGAGGACTTTGCGAGATAATTTAAAATTTCGAGCCTTAATAGGGTTCTAATAAAACACTCTTTTTTTTTCTATTAAGGTGTAGCTGCACGCAAAAGTCTAGTTAAGGACACATTATGAAGATAAAAAGTACAACAGATCTTCCATCTTCAACAGACTTCATTGGAGAAGGACATTACTATACTTGATGCGCGATCGTTAGTAAAGCTTGGCCATCGTTAATGTAGCCGAGGGAACAATACCCTTGCATAGTCAATTGCTAGCTTAATTAATGCTTCTGTGGTAAGCATTCATTATCCTTGACGAAGAGAAAGCGAAACGAATGTAAGGACAGAATGTCTGCAGTAAAGTAAGATAAAATTAAAGAGGACTGAAATTAACTGGAAGGAAAAGGTAAAAGGTTATGATATAATACTGAAGACCAAACTGAGACGTGTACAGGATTCCATACTTTTCCTTTCTTTTTTTTTTATCAATCTTTCTCAAATTAATTCTCCATAATATTATCTTATTTATTTACTTTGGTAATTATTCTCAACCGTACGTGCACAGCGTACTGTATGTACTGAAAGGATCCATAATCAAATGTGTAGTCCAGTAACTAAGAAAATACAAATTTGCTTAGTTACTGACCACTGAATTAAGAAAAATTTTATATGAGAAATAGAAACTTTAAGAAAGAAAGAAAAAATGAAAAAATATTAAGAAGAAATTCATAATTAAGTTTTCCCTTTTTGGTGAATAAAAAAGTGAAACGTACTTTACTTTTATCATGAAAAAACAATATATACATTGCTCTACCATTAATCTTTGGACACCCCTCGTAGCTCATAAAGTATGCTTCATGTGAGAGGGTACTGTTCAAAAAACAGGGCTTTTCTTTTTGCAGTATTCTTCCATAGCAGTACTAGAACAGTTGTGGTCCGCTTCCTCATGGCATGGACGGGTACTCGGAAGCAGCCTTCCTGGTAGTGAAATAGCCAGAAACAACACAACATACACATATAGACATAGCACTACACACATTTCCGGCCTTTTACAGTGTACCACAGCTGAGTTGGGAACCGTCCTACATAAAATACACACGTCCACGGTCGGGAACAATCGTACCATCTACAACCTCACACAATTAATCACTAACGTCTTTCAGGAAATGGAACTGTTTTCTCCACCATGTGTAAGTATGCTAGGGTAGAAGTGGTTGCCCAGATGACTGAGCAAAACTGTCTACCATGATATTAATATATCTGAATAGCTCTTGAATACGAATACCAAAGGGACGGTTGGAAGTCTAACGGATACTACAAAAGTTTCTCCCATCGTATTGGAGAAATGTCCATATGACGGTGATCTGGCATGTATTCATAGTAGCAAGCTTACAAGAAAAAATTTAGGAACAACTTTAATAATTATATCAATTAGTCTATAAAACAGCTTTCAAGTCTATAATAGGTTGAGATTTACAGGTCAAAGACCTGAGAGATATTTTAGACGATATTACACGAATTATAAGAATACTTTGATTTTAAATTACATATATACATTAGCAGTTATTGACAAAGATCGTACTGAATTTTTAGAAGTTCTGACTGCGCAAAGAACCAATTTTTAAGTGTTTGTTCTTCGAGACTTCCCCCTTATGCCGGTAAATTCAGAAATGACATTGGGATGGTCTGAAGGTTTTAGCTAACTTGCCTTCGGTTTGAGCCCTCTAAAATTAACTATCTAAAATTAATATTGTGCATTAGCACGAAAAATCTTCTGCAGTTATAATTGCACATTATTTTCAAAAAAAAAAAAAAAAAGGAAAAGAGGATTATACGGCTGGCTGTTTCACAAACATTTCATTTGTTTCTTTCTCTCCTTCTTCCAGAGCCACTCCGAGCGATCTCTTAGTCTGTCTAATAGTGAAATCGGCTTTGAATAAAAGACCAGCTGGAATTAATCTAATCGACTGGCTTCTGAAGTCTTATTAATAACTTAAAAGGCAAAGTGTTCGCAGATTACTTTCGTAGTTTAAAACCTTAAATAAAAATAATTATTTCGATCTTCACCGTCAATGCTGGAACGATGGGCAGACAAGAAGGGTGGAGTATAAGATAAGTTTGTTACATTTATAAAATATCTCAGCCTCCAAAAGCATGCATCTCACTTCGTTCCTTTTATATTTTTATTACGATTCGAAGTTGTAAAGGTAGACAAAAAGGTCTACCAAAGCTGTCTGAATTCATTCAAAATTAAAATTAGATAAACATAAATCTCCTATAGCAACAGCGATAACAATAACAAAAGAAACCCACCCTCTCTCTCTCTCTCTCTGAGTGAAGGTCTGTGTGTGGCTTAGAGAAGGCTCTTCTGGCCACTTTTATACCTGTACAAACGACAGTGAACACGAAATACGTGGACACGCGACATAGAGGTCTGAATAATTCATTGTGACCGGGAAGTCGAATGGCTACGGAGCCTACCGTAAACAGCTCTTTCCGCCTACACTCTTCACAGGGCTCAGTCATTATTGCTGACTCGTTGGCGCCACGTGTTGTTCCTCCGAACACGTGGGACACACGTCACCCAACTGCTCTGTACTCCTTCAATAGTTTTCGACTCCTCTGAACTGCTACCAGTACGATAGTCGCTGTAAAGCTTAGAAAGCCAGAAGGTATCGATCGATGTATAATGGTATTTATAGATTGTTTAGTGAGTTGCTACTGGAAGAAGACTAGGTTGGTATCTTAATCTTTGAAAATAATGATTCCCATGACCAAATTATACAAACTTGTATTCGGTCCTATCAACACTATTGATGAAGAGTAAATCTGATAGTATTTGTAAGTTGAAAATTACTTATCTGCTCAAACAGAATTCAGGTCCAAGAAAAAACTCTACTTGTTCCATCCTGGGAACAGGAGGGAACACGCTTTATTACAAACAACAGTCAAACATGGACTCCGAAAAGGGATTTATGATTTTTTCCGTGGTCATTCCAACTGGCACTCGATCTTAAACTTCTCACCACCGATCGATCTCTTCATCTAGGATATCTGAAAAGAGGTTGAGGTTGACAGTTATAGTCAACTTTTCAGAACGAAAATTTTCAGAGTGGAGCCTGAAGCTTATAGTGGTGTGTTGGCTGACGAAAGCTTGGCCGGTATTATAAGGCTATAGATACAAAAAAAAAAAAGAAGTTGTAAACCAAGCGGAAAGAAAGTCTAAGGCTACGGTGCAAAATCTTGACTGCACCTGAGGAGAGCAGACAAGCTCCATCCCAAAAGACGTTACCGGTAATTAACCCGACATTGTCCCAGTGAAAGGCCACTCGAGACGCGTATGCGTGTAGCTGTGCTCCACAACGGGGAGCTTAACAAAAGTGAAAGTATTTCTTTTCTTCCATTCATTAAGAGCAGATAACGACAAAAAAAAAAGGGGGGGGGAGGTAGGAAAGAAAGCACTGAAACGGTGAATAGCTTGCTCCACTATAGGATAGCCCCAATCTCCGGCATAGAAGCTATACGAGAAAATTCCACGAACTCTTCTAATTATCTTGAAACTGATTCTTGTGGCTCCATAAGACAATCCAATTATTTTTGTTGCTGTTTTAAAATAACAGACACAACTAGTGTTTTGTGTCCTTAAAGTTTTGCATATTGCACAATGAAAAACAAGAATGGAGAAAAAAAAAAAACACTCAATCCTCTTCCGAGCACGACTAACTCTGTCATGATGTAAAAAAAAAAAAAAAATCATGAAAACTCCATCGACCGGACCCTTTTCTGCATTGAGTGGAAAAACAGCGACAAACATCTCCTACTAAGAACTTACTCGCCAACAACTTTTAAGACAGGCTTCTTTAATATTCGAAATACCAACTTAAGTAAATATAAATAAATAAATAAAAATAGTTTCCAGTTACTTTGACTGTAATTAGACAAACTGTATAAATAATAAGGAAGAAAGGTCTAATGACTTTAAGAGGTCAAATGAACAAAATGTGTAAAAAAAGAAGAAAACACGAAAAAAAAAAATCTCACTCCTCATACCATTTCTGTAGCCAAAATTACATTGGGTATGCAGCACCAGATGCATCATGAAACCGACGTAAATACAATCTTGGGTTTCTCTGCAACCGTGGATGAGATAAGAGGAAATTGCTACAGAGTGGAGGGAAATTAGATATAGCATGCAGTAGAACCATCTGTCATCACAGTAAATAAAATATATACATATAAGGTGTAAGGTATATTGATGTCATGCAGCACCAGGGGTTTCCCCCATCTCCGCGTTGCTTTCATTGTGAGTGTAGCAGTTTGCTGGAAATGCCAGAGATTTAAAAGTGTGTGGGTATTGTACATGTGTAATGTCATGTACCGTTGTTCGTCTGGTCATTTAGCCGCTGAACTCCTGCTGGAGCCCAACGTTGCCCCACCTTCGCCCCGTGGAGGCAGACCAGGAACCCAGTAGACAGTTACTCTGGCAGGTCCTGCCGCTTAGTTTCCTGAGATTTCGGCGGCTAGGACCTAAATAATAAAAAAATATATAAGTAAAGTGAAGTGTAAAGTGCAAAGTGTGTTTAGGGTCAAACGGCACCAGGGGTTTCCCCCCCATCTCCGCGTAGTTTACATTGTGGTGTGATACAGTTCACTGTAAAGACCAGAGATTTAAAAGTATATGGATCTTGAGGTGTGTGATGTCGTGTACCGTTGTTCTTCTGGCCATTTAGCTGCCAGACCCCTGCTGAGGCCCGACGTTGCCCACACTTCGCCCCGTGGAGGCAGACCCGCCAACGTGATATGCGATATGTCATCAAAAGGAATCAGAACGCATTAATTTACAGGTATTACTGGTGGCAAAAAAACAAACTATTACATTTGGGTGACCAGGAAAGTTATTTTATATACCAGTGTGTATTTGTGTTTTAAATTGCATGTGTTCTCTAGTCGATTTGCCTGTTTTTCTAGACGAAAAACCCCAGCTTCTGGGGAAAAACCTTACAATCTATGCCTGAGACCAACTAACTCAGCCACTGAGTGAAAAATCCCATAAAAGTTCCACGCGTCATTGACGGGATTCGAACCCGGGCATTTTTCACCTTGTGTGGGGAGAGCGGTGACGATACCACTGTACTACACGCGTAGACTGGTGGCAGCACCAAAACAGTGGTGAAACTGCTATACCGCACGAAAAGGCCTGATATTCGGGCCCCTTTACGGTAAAGGGTTCATGAACAATGGGTGCCGGTTCGCAAATTCGTCAGGATGGGATATAATTTGTAGTTTCGCTATTGCAGGAACCAAAAGGCTTTGACTAACAAGATATAAAACGTTTGATAAATAAGCGGAAGTTCTTAAACAGTTAAGGATATTAATCAGAGAAATCACATATTCTGATTGGCAAGCCATTATTTTGCTTTATTTGACTCGCCTCATCTCGCTTCATTGGACTCGTCCTCACGTACAGATACTGCTATCATTCATGGTATACCCGCGCTTCTGGCAAACTTAACCTCAAAGAACGATATTCCAAAACAAAATTGTATAACAGCAATTAATTTCTTCATAATGAATCATCACTAATTTTAATCGACAAACTATCTACACAACAAAGAAACACTGACCTATCTTACGTATTTTCTGTTCACATATGGGATTTACATTACTTAACAAAAACTCCTTTTTTAAACAGATCATCGTGATTTTTAATCTGTCCTTTTATTCCAAACAACCTGTCTGAATTAATCTACATGTGAAAGCCATTGTTCTAGCTCGTCTCTTTAACATCTATACAAACGACTAGCCCATTCTGAGATGGATTTGCAATTTTGTGTATGCCGACGATTTATCTCTTGTCACACAGGCTAAAGGTTTTCTGACTACTGAAAACACTGTGATTCAACTCTTAATCAAAACTGGCGAGTACTATCACAAAAATGCCTTACCAGCAAATCAAAACAAAATGAAACTCAGTTTGTTTCACCATAAAACATGGATGCTAACAGATCGCCCATCATCTCTCGGGATGGTATCCAGCTTAATTTTGGTAAACAACCAATTTACCTAGGTGTCACGCTGAATCGCACCCTTATCTTTAAAAGATACATAGAACAAACAAACAAAAAAAAAACTATAAGTCAGAGCACAAAACAACATTCTTCAAAGGCTTACATCAGCTAAATGGGAAGCTGGTCAACATTTCTCAACTGAAGAGTATGTCATCCTGTCTGGGCCAGATCCTGTCATGCAAAAAAAAAATAGCACTTGTATTAAATCAAACTTGCAGCCTTGTCAAGGATGCCTAAATTCAACGTCGGGTTAATGATCTTTACGTGCTGGCAGGTATTGCCCCTCCCTCTACTAAAAGAAATGTTAATAGTGAAACACAGAACAGTACAGCTACTTGCTCCCAATGTCCATTGTATGGCCAGAAACCTGCTCCACACCACAGGAGTTTTTCTGCAAGGGGCACCACTGCTTTCCTCTCCTCTTTATATTACTGGATTGACTCTGGGAAGAGACCATTGCCAAACAACAACCTAACAGACTTTATCTGCCTCCCACTACTGGAGGCACTTCCACCAAGAGCCATGCACACGTGAAAAGTATGAATAGACTTCGGAGGTTTATCGGAAGTTCGAAATTTGATCAGACCCTTGGGGTTACTCATGTGATCCTGTAGAATGTGGCTGCAGTGCCATCCAAACCATGGAGCATTTGTTGGACTGTCCTTTGAGTGGTCAACTATGCTCCACAGAGGACCTTGCTGCATGACGATGAGTGACTTCTGAGGAGCATAATTGACCACTACGCTCCTCAAAGTCCCCCACATTTATTTCGGTGCAATTTTGCAGTTTGTGAAGGTGTGTTGTTAGTAGTATAAACATAAAACAGTATTTATTTTTCAATCTTAAATCCCATTTATCTGAAAAGAGGTTGAGGTTAACGTCACTTAAAAATAAACTTGTAATACAGTTACCTGAATTAAAGAGCTGCTAATTACTTTCTTAATTTACAGGTTTCTCTGTAAACTTACCTCCCGTTCATTGTTGCTGAAGCTGATACCTAAGTTGGGCATAGCACGTAAAATAGCCACCATGGATTGGATTGTGTTGCTATAGACAACGGGTTTGTACTGTTTGAAATCTTCCTGTGTGAAGCCGCTGTCGTGAATAATCCTGAAAAATTTCAACCCATCAATTAGACAAAAATGCTTTTTGTGATGACCAAACTTATATTAAATATGAAATATAAGTACTGGAAATATTCTCGATAATAAAGAATAATATCGACAAATAAAACAAGCAAAAAGAATTCATCGAATTATATTTTTCAGGATAACGAAGTTCTGTAAACTCTTCTCTGTGTTGATTAAATCACCAACAGAGAGGCAATTATTGTCAAAAATAAATAATAGCAACAATTTCTATATCCTGCCCATGAAACGAAAGCTCTTTTGAATGGCAACCTGTCACCATCATAAAATTGCAAATTGTACACTGGAACTCGCAGAGGATGGTCACAAAATAACTTAACGCAAATGTAAATGTTTTGACGTAAGCGCATTAATCTACAAAGAAAAAACAATAATCAAGCGATATTTCGGGGCTTCAAAGGAAAAGGCATGCAAATAGGGAATACGTCTTCGTCAAAGATAAACATCCTATTCTATGTGTGTGTGCGCCCAAACTGACTAAAAGCTATGAAGCGTTCTATATATCATGGTTTTAATAGGTGAATACTTCGGTAGGTTTGCCTGTTTGCTGGGCGAAAAAAAACCCAAATTTTCAGGAAATAAAACCAATCAAGCACACGCTTGTTCGAGGGGTTTCTTGATTGGTTATCTGGGCCACACTGTGAAAAGAGCTGATAAAAGCTCTCTCAGCCAAGAGGAAATAGGGAATGGATGGTAAAGCAGTGAAATTGATACTTGGTAAAATGATGCATTGTTCGCTGTTGCTATTAAAAATATAAATATGGGTGCTCTCAAATCATACAGAACAGAGGATGAAAAACAAGTAAGATCCTTGATCATTTCGAAGTTTAAAATAGGGGAATTTTCCATAGTTTCACTTTCACTCTTAGAGGAATGCATTGCAAGAGAGGTATCCAGGCATTTAGAAGTGTTCAAGCCATCTGAACTCAAAACAATGACAAAGTACTAACTGAACCCCTATAAGTTCAAAATAGTTCAAGGTTTGTCCTCCGACCTAGAAGTCTGTCAGAATTTCTGAAACCTCCATATCGTCCAACATGAATATGACAAATAATTGTTAAATTGTGTTTTATAGTCCGATGAAGTCCATTTTTATCTTCATTCATTTTCATTTTAATGGGGCTGTTAATACGCATAACTGAACCAGGTGAAATTTAAACAGGTTGGAATGCCCCATATCAAAAAATTACTGCATTAATAAGAGAAAAGTTTCGTGGAAAAAACAAAGTGACCACACCGTAGTCTAAAGATAATATCTAAATTAAAGTGCAGGTGCCTCTCAGTTAAAAAAAATTAACAAATGACTTCATAAATTCAAAGCTTTTGACAGCGTACTGTTGAAAATGAAATATATAAAGTGTTATAATCAGTCTTATAGATAAGCACAGATACGCATGAATGAAATTCATTCTTTCATTCATTAATTAATAGATGTTGCTTATCTTCGAATGTGTTTCCACAAAAGCACAATATAAATATATTTAGGTGTTTAGATGCCTGTTTAGCACCAAAGGGGCCTCCGTAGCCGAGTGGTCAGGAGCGCGATTGCCGGCACCCACCAGTCTTGCACTACCACTGGTGGGTGAGGGATTTTAGTGCTGAATTGCCCAGACTGATTTAGTAGACCCAGGCTCGGATCTCCGTGCCAGGGACGAGCACCAAGTGGCACTTACCCATGTGGTGCCTGCTATTTGGTGGCAAAGTAGCCTGATGTTACATTATACCACATTACACTAACACTACCTACACATACACTTTCAGGCTAACAGTTTAAGATTATTTTTCGCCCACAGAATACGCAGGTGGATATGGATGTAAGTCTAGGGGCCACCCTGCGACAAGAATGCATATAAGTACTGGTTTAGCGAGAGGATGCTCATGCAGGAAAATTCCCGATTTATTTAAATAAAGTGCTTTATATATAGGATGTTCATTAACACGTAGACCGTACTTTCAGGACTGATTCCGGATCCGAAACAATGCGTGCGTAGTGTGTGTGCAAGTGTGTTAAGCCATAAAGCAATTAAAACTGTGATGTGTCAGTATACTCAGTCTGTAAATGCATGTAAACCCTGTAAACCCTCGCCTGAGACTGACTAACTCATCCACTTTGGTTGGTTGGTTGGTTGTTGATGTAGGGCTTTTTGGTTGTTGGGCTAAGGTCATGTTGCTCCGTGTGTACTGTCTGTAAATTGCGTGTGTCCTGTGATCGATTTTCTGTTTGCTGGACGGAAAAACCAAAGTTTCCAGGAGAAAAACCATGCTACCCTCGCCTGAGACCGACTAACTCTGCCACGCTATGAAAAAGGCCCATAAAAATTCCTCGCGTCATCGCATCCACCTTGTGAAAAGTTCATAAAAATTCCTCTCGTCATTGATGGCATTTTTTCTCAGACTTTTTCCATCCACAGTGATTATAACCACCATCCTCGAGGGCCTGGAAATAATGAAAAAATTCATGTCAACGCGTGTCCGCAAGCGCTATATTTGCCTAAGGCCCGTAAAATCATGGGATTAAGTCCCCTCGAATCATAAAATAAATATTTTTATTTACAATTCAAAAAAACACAAAACACAAAAAACACGTTTCTCGGCAGAGGGAACTATTCTACCATAGTTCCCTCTGCCGCTGAGAGAACCTTAGAACTATGTATAAGTAAAGGGGACGCCATAAAGGGGACGTATAAGGGGACGCCAACTGTTCTTTCTCGACGATTACGGCCGCACAAAACGCCTTCTTCGGGAAAATTTCATCTGTATCAAATGACAAGTATTCAATTCTATGGTACTGAACAAACAACCACCTCATCTTAGAGCAGAATAGTTATAATATCAGTAATTTAAAATGCAGTTTAAAATGAGAATTATTGAACAGGATGACTTTTTGAACGCGCCATTGGCGCCATGACTTCGAAAACGGCACCAAACCTATCCATTTATCCATTTATCATTATTATTAATAATCCAAAAACATTAAATGTCATTTCGTAATAAACATTTTCACAGGGGTCCCAAAAATACTTTTGCCTAGGGTCACATATCCTCGAGGCCCTGCGTGTTCGATTCTCAACCGTTACGGAACTCTGGTGGGCTATTTGAATTTTAAGATATGACTATGGATTTTTCAGTGGTAAAAATAATAAACAAATAAATAAGAATAAGTATAAGCAAACATTTACCAAGAAAAATGTTTGTTCATACTAGGTAGATGTTTGCTTATCTTTATTTATTTTTTATTATTTTTTTAGCATTGAAAACTTCATAACACCATAACAGCTAGGAACAGCTGCTAGGGTGCTAGGGTGGTCTAAATCAGCTGTTATGATCATATTTTCTGATCCTGAAACTACACCTCTCATGTTATGAAATACCCTGTATACTTCATAAGAACACAATGAAAAACAGTTTGAAAAACGGACAAATATGCACGAAATTAGAGAATTTTTATGGGGGGAAAAAGGAGCTGGAGAAGATAAATATTGGCCATGTGCAGCGAACATTTTGAACATCTGTTTTCAAAGCATTGCGTGCACTAAGACTATCCAATCATAATGAGCCTTAAATCTTAACACACGATCTCAGGAAGTCAAGCAATTTATCAAAGTAATCTATTGCAGAGTCACTCTGTTAGCCCTCTTATCTTACAGCTCTATAAATTTCCTTCTCGGGTGGAATTCGTCTAAGAAGAAAATGTACAAATGGAAAATACTGACGTTAACAACTCGAGATTAAAAGACTCTACAACTAGCTAGTCGATGCACAGATAACAGAGTAAAACGTCAGTCCTTAAATGAATATACACTGGTGTTCAAAGAAAGTGCATCACCCCTTAAAATTGTAATTGCCGTCCGAATAACGTAAGTATATGGCAATATTTCTTACAGATTGCATCACATAGGATTGACACGCGTAAGTGATGACGTAATATTGCATCAGCTGTTACTTTCAGCTATATAAGCACGTTCTCAAGAGTTGCAGCCATTCCTTGCTTGTGTCAGGATGGCGAGTTACGTGCAGTTGCGCCACGAAGAAAGAGTGCTATTGTTGCTTTACGTGAAGAAGGATGTTCATCTCGTCATGTTGCTTATAGAGTGTCTTGTAATCAGTCGACAGTGAGTAGATTTCTTTCCAAACTCAAGAATACTGGTTCTGCTGATAGGAAAAAAAGGAACCGGATGCAAACGAGTCACTACGCCAAAGCAGGACCGCTTTTTGAAGCGCGTATGCCTTAAAAACCGTAAAGCTTCTTCGTCTGAGCTGAAAAGAGAATGGGAAGAACATACAGGAGTGGTAGCAAGTGCAGTAACAGTCAGAAGACGCCTCTTCAAAAATGGACTTGTAGTCCGTCGTCCTAAGAAGAAGTCCCTCCTCACACAAAAAATGAAAAAGGCCCGATTAATTTGGTGTAATGAGCATGACAAATGGACCCCCGAGCAGTGGAAGTCAGTTATTTTCTCGGATGAGAAGAAATTCAACCTGCGTGGCTCTGATGGGAGACAAACGATTCGCCGTAGACGTGAAGAATACCATCCAGACTGTATGGTGTCTACAGTGAAATTCCCTACCAGCTAAATGATATGGGGATGCATTTCGTATCGCGGAGTAGGTCACCTGCAGTTTAGAAAAGGTTCCGTAAATGCCTGGATACCTGGTTATATTGGAAGGCAAATTACTGCCAACCATTAGACACCATTTCAACCTGCCAAGTAACTGCATCTTTCAGGACGACTCTGCTCCCTGTCATCGGTCGAAACGTGTAAGTAGGCATTTCTGTAGTTACTTTAGCTTCATTTCTGCATTAGAGGTTCAACAGTAGTGTGTTTACATTTGTTACAGGTGAAAAAATGGTTGGAAGAACGGTCTATTACAACTGTTAGCTGGACAGGAAATAGTCCAAACCTAAATGCTATAGAGAACTGTTGCCATCGTGTGGAATCTGCAGTTGCCAGAAAGAAACCAAAGACCCTTCGTAGTGGAACTTCAGGAAGCCATAGTTCGTGTTTGGAACCACGAACCATCAGTTGATTATCTTTTTTCAGAAATTGATCTTGTCAATGCCTCGACGGTGTGCTGCTGTGATCTGGGCCAGAAGCGGTTCAACCAAATATTAGTTCGCACTTGGTGAACTTTTCATTTTGTTTTCCATTTAAAATAATAAACTGAAGCAAATTGAGGGCCTCTGATAACATTTAAGCCATAATTGTCGTGTTTACCAAAACTGTTGTATAAAGGTTTCCAAAGCTCATTTTTGAATATTTAGAGAGCACCTGTCAAATATTACTTAGTTTTGCCTTAACTATTAATAAATATCTTTTGTTTATATTTCTATTTGCGATGCTAGTCATTAATGTAACATACCATTGCGAAAAAGAGTTAGAAATGTGAAATTCCTAGGTGATGCACTTTCTTTTAACACGAGTGTATATACGAAGCAGACAGAAGCTACGTGAGTATATAAATCTGAAAAAAATGAAGTTTTAAGTAATACAGGTTTTAAAAAAAATCAGCATTCTGTACTAAACTGGCTAGTTGTTTTAACTATGCGTTTAAAATCACTATGGGGATGTTGCCAAATGCATTTGTCAGGACCACTCTACTCCACGTCATAGAGCCAAAGTACTATTTCAAAACAAAATAAGCAAAAGTTTTAAATTTATGAAACGTCGCACTTTTTCTTAAATAAATATAATTCAGTTCGCTGTCTCTACTGTCCACAAGTTCGAAAATGGTTCAAAGATAAGTCCATTCGTACAATAACATGACCTGAGAAAAGTCCAGACTCCAATTCAATTGAAAATTATTGAAATATGATTGTTTTGGTAACGCAAAATAAATAAAAAACACACAGAGAGCTTTAGGAGACATTAAACCGTGTTTGGCGTCATGAGATTTCCCAAGAAGACATTCAGAACCGTCGATGCCACGACGATGTGCAGCAGCCATCAAAGCAAGGGGTGGACCAACGAAATATTATTGTCCACTTTGTTGTGTTTTTTCGTTATACAGCTGCCTGTCATCCGACTACGACCACTCGTAGTCGGATGACAGGAACACGAACAAAGTAATGAAAAAAAAAATCACTGCTTTCATAGAATTTCTGTTATTATGTATATGAACCATAACAACATGCAGTTATTTTGAGAGAAAAAGTACTTATTTCATTATATATTTATCCATTAGGCATAAAATCAAATTTTCCTGCAATTAATAGTTTCATATGTGTATTGTTATTACTTACATTCTTTCAGCTATTTCTCAAAGATTGCCAGTATAAGGAAAAACAACCTAAAACATGAGGTGATGAATTTTTTAAGGCGATGCAATTTTTTTGAGAACCACTGTAAATATTTTCCAAAGTGCAGATAATGAGCACTTTGAGAAATATTTGGTTACTCGGGAAATGGGTTGGTTGATGGTCAGAACTAGGATGGCAATATCCCAGTAAATTTTATTATCCTGGAAAATGTGCAAGGTGAATTTTTTCTATTTTTTTTTTCTATTTACGTAAGGTACAGTATTTTTAATGGGATTACAGTGCCACAGTTTAGAAAACCTTACTTTTGAAATTCACGTGATATAAAGTAAATGATTACAGGGTGTCTATAAAGTTCTTGCACATTTTTAAAAATTAATAACTTTTGATCTACTGATGATAAAATAAAACTGAACAGTATTTTAATGGTTACCGTTAAATTAAATTTTTGACTTTGCTTCAAGAAAAGCGATTGAAATTCTCTGGCTAGCTGAATTTAAATTTATAACCATTGTTCAAGGGAAATTTGCAAAGGACTATAAAAAATCTCTTCCACATAAGAACTCCACATTATGAATTCAAGTTGTGGATGAAACATTTCACAGAATACAAAACATCGACAGTTCGGATGACTTCTCATCTGTCAAAACTTCAGATAATTGAACAACCCACTGTTAGATGAAAGAAGAAAAAGTAGATGGAGTAGGAGAAATATATTACAAAATATCCCAGTAATATTACGAAAGGTATACAGAATTTCGGTGACACATATTTATCCTGCTGACCACTGCAAAGTTATAAAAGTTATGAAAAAAATTTGTTCAGTCTGAGTTAGTTCTGCAAGTGAACGAACAGCTAGCAACAGGATACTGAAAAAGTGGTACAGAATCATACATGTCTCGTAGTATAATTCTTAGATATAAAATACAAATTTGTTCTAACGCAGAAAGGAGCACTCATTTTCTTAACGTTAAAATTCCAGAAGAATACTGGTTACTTGCATTGTGAACCCACAATGAAATAATTCCCAGCCTTTTTATAAATTAATAGAAGTTAAAAAGAAATAACTAATTATTCTGTTACTAATTAATTATTAACCAATTAACTAATAATACCTAAAAATAATTACTGTATTTTCACTTCGCTCACAATGTAATCTTTTACTCCCCATTCTTCCTGGATTTTAATAACAATGGAAATAAAAAGTATTAATGTTCCTGCTATGATTAATATAATAAGCAAATAGTAATATAAGCAATTAAACAAGGTAAATACACTGTTACATCACTTGAATAAGTTTCAGAATGTTTATTAAAGTGTTATCACATCAATCTACACTTAATAAGTTGGCTACGTTTCAAGGTTACGCCCAACCCCGTCATCAGGCCTCTAAACAGGGTTCAGTTGCTGTACAGGAACAGACTAAACTACGTTAACAGAATTCTGTTCCTATACCAGCAACCAATTCTGTTTAAAGGCCTGAAGAGGGGTTCAGCAGAACCTTGAAACGTAACAACTATAAGTTTAGATTGATGTGATAACACTTCAATAAACATCTTAAAACTTACTCACGTGACGTAACTATATCTATTTCTTTCGCTTAACCACGTATATATACAATTACTAACCACATATCGCCCCCCCCTTTTCCGACAAATAGTAATAATTCATGATTTCTGTAATTAGTAAACTGATAACAAAAACGAGCAAAAAGCAACAACAAATTTTATTCGGGAACCGAAAATATTTCCTTTCTGTGCATCCGCCATATTTCCCATTTATTCCTCCAATCAGTGCACGGCAACAAACATAATATCTAGTGCTTTATATGGATAGCCTATAATATAGGCTATCCATGTGAAGCATATAGGCCCTATATATGCATAAAATAATAATAATAATTTCCAGATTCCTATTTTTCCGATGTTAATGAAATTTGGAATGGCTCAACAAATCTTTCTATAAGTCCCAAATATAAAATTTTATGAAAAGCCGCCGTCAATTGGTAGTCGAGTTATTACACAAGGACGGACGAACAGACAGAATACATAGTCAAATATGGACAAAAATCACGACCCATCATGGCAGCAGACAGTTCAGTATGGTAGACATATTAAAGTTTACAAAGTATGCTGACCGAAAAGCTGGAGTAGATTCCAACATACCATCCTCTGTTGCTCCGTGCCACACAGCGAAGATCTGCTAATTCTCAATGATGCGGCTTCCAGAAAAGATACTTCAAAATTTGATGACGAATCTGGTCAGCAGGACGAGTGGAATTAGGCCTCAATATGCCCACTAAAGTAATTGTTGTAGAGTTTTAGGCGCATTAGCAACTTAGGCCATATTGCGTCATACATATTATGTCTGTAAATCAGTGTTCTATGGTGATTTGCTGGACGAAAAATACCAGATTCCAGAAGAAAAACCGTCCCTCCTTCACTTGACACCAAATAACTGAAACCCTTTACGAAAAATGTTCATAAAAATTCCTGACGTCATCGACGCGATTCGAGCTCAGGTTTTTCCCGCCCAGTGTGGGAATATGGTGATTCTACCAACTTTCTACCCACGAGGGCCTGTTAAAGTAAATCTTATTTTCTTAATTAGCAAGAATTGGATGACTTAGTAGAGAGTGAAATTTACTGTATTCCAGCTGTAAAATTTCCACTTAAACACGTTTTACACTGTTTAAAAATTCCTATGCTATTGCTTTGATTTCATTGGTGTTTATGAAGAAACTGGTATTAATGGCAGTCCAGAAGAGAGGTGTTTTTCACTTCAAGTAAAAGTCTGAGCTGTGTTACTTCCGCCCACCAATTTCTATTGCACATTCTGTTCTTATTAAAGAAGGCTACGATAATGCGAAGTATGTGTCAGAGAAGATCAAATGGGGCGCCTGCGTAGCCAGGTGGGCAGGAGCAGCAATGCGTAGCACACGCTTCTTGATAAGACCGGGGTTCGAGCCCGTGCCCACCAAATACGGAGGATGCGGAAAGGTCAGGGAATGACCACCGCATATCCCCGGAGCAATATGGCCTTAGTTGCTAATGCTCCTAAAAACCAAATAACAAACAAACAAACAGAAGATCAAATATAACAAATATAAATGGGGTGTGTGGGGATTTCAAGATGCTGGGGACTCCTTCTGTGTGCAAGGTGGTTTTACTGAGTTCTCTTGCTTTCTCTTACTCTGGGACAGCAGGGCAGTAGATCAGCATTGCGGTTGACGAGGATGGTCTGTCAGAATTGAGTTGAAGCACAAAATGTAGTAAACAGTCCCTTAGTTGCAAGAAAGAGACTTACTTCCACCGCTTCAGCTGGGACTGGACAGACAATTTGTTAAAGCAACAGATCCTTAAGATGACACCTTCGAGCATATACAGTCTACGTTTCCAAAATTGTTTGCACATTTATTGTTCTCCAAGTTAAGTAGATATTGACTTGTTGTTGTAAGGTTTTAGGAGCATCAGAATACACGGAGCAATATGGTTTATATAATAAGGCCATATTTCTCCGTGTATATTGTCTGTAAATTGCGCATGTTCTGAGATCGGTTTTCTATTTTATTGGACGAAAAACCCGAGTTTCGGGAGGAAAAAAAACATGCTACTCTAACCTGAGACTGACTAACTTAGCCACGTTATGAAAAAGATCCATAAGAAAAACCATAAGAATTCCTCCCGAACCGACGGGACTCGAATTCGGGTCTTTTCCGCCCGGTGAGGGAGGACGGCAATCCTACCAACTGTGCTACCCACGAGAGCAGATGTTGACTTTATGAGAACTGGAAGACAAAATGACAGATCCTGAGCGAAATGCCAGGCAGTTGTTTTACCTTTTAGTGAATGGCTCTTTTGATAGCATTTAAGAGTGAGCATGACAAAAAATTAGTAGACAAAGTGATTGACAATTACTGAAAATTAGGATACTCAATGTCAATCAAGTTCTATTATTTGCCTCTTTCTTGGATACTTGGATTTTTTCAAAGCAAATCTGGCAATGTCAGTAGAGGCATATTTACTTTTCATTTCTGGAAAAAAAATATTAATACTGTGCAGAAACTAAGGTCATATTCAGAAGGTGGAGCATGTCAAGAGCCAAAGAAATTAAGGCTATGAGGCATCAGTATATTGTGCCTGCAATTACGTGCATTCGCCGGTCATCTTGCGGTTTGCTAGATACCAAAGTAACAGGGCGTGGACACATAGGTTGGGAACCATTGATATAGGCTACCAGCAATTGCGCGGATCGACAAGCCAGCAATGTGGCGTCCGATAGCTCCCACTCTAAGAATCAGTCAACTGGATTCGAGGTAGCACAACAAGAACAACTTGTGCAGTTTATACACCTTCCTTATATACCGCACTTAGTCACTTGTTTATCAGGGAAGGCCCAATGGACTATGAAAACAGGGGTGCCCAAGTACTTTTTGGAGGGTTGTAGATATCGGACAAACTTTTAAAATACAGAAGGACAAACTAGTATACACTATGTTTCCTAAAAATGTACTAGCGTGAAAATCATGTTCCTTGCTTCTGTCACCAGTTTTTAATTTGAAGAAAAAATCAAAGAGCCTCACTATTAACAAGAAAAGTTAATTAAAAATGAATAATGAAAGAAAATAGCACGAACACTTAACCCATAGCGAAATTATTTATTCACGGAACAAGAAAGTAAATCAAAAGCAACTGGAGAGACCATTAAATGTGTTTGACTCACGTTAAGTGCTGATTTGCTTCGGATGAAAATTTGTCTAAAATCAGCTTTTGGTTTACAGGTTAGCGAATTTAACTCTTTAATTAAATAATTACTAGAATCGGAACATAACAAATATGACATTTTAATAATTTGTTAAGTATTTATACATTATTTTATGCATCTATATCAATATATTTTTGTCATCATTCTTTCCAACTGACATATGGACTGTATTAAAAGATGACCCTTCTGTTGAAGCCATTCACTGACTTTTTCAGTACTCAAAATATTTTCCACGAAGATATCCCTTCGTTTGTTCAAATAGAAAAAAACAGACGGAGCCAGGTATGGGCTAAATGCCCTCGTGGATAGCACAATTGGTATAATTACCTTCCTCCCCATACCAGGTGGAAAATGACTTAAGTTCGAATCCCGTCAATGACCTGAGGAATTTTCATGGACCTTTTTCACAATATAGCTGAGTTAGTCGGTCACAGGCAAGGGCAGAATGGTTTTCCCACCAGGAAACAATGGTTTTTCGTCCAGCAAACTGCAAATCGACCACAGAACACACGCAATTTGCAGACATAGTATATATACAAATATTATATATAGCGCAATATAGTCAAAGTTGCTGATGCGCCTAAAACCTTAAAGCAAACAACATGGCTAACAAAAATGCTACATGCAGGATAAAGCAACATCTCCATCTGAGGTCTGCAGTTTTTATCTAAGATTCGAACGGGCAATGTCTTCCTTTTTTGTTTTGTATTAAGCTTATCAAGTGTTTGGCAATACCTTTCCTTATTTATAGTCTGACCTTTCCCTAAAAGACTTCTACCTGAACTTTCCCTAAAAGGTGTTTTAAGGTAGCTCTGGCGACTTAACTGAAGAAGATTAAAAACAAGTGTCTAGTAGGCAAAACGTTTTGTTTAAATTTAATATCTGTTATTTTTAAATTTTATTTCAATAATTTAATGAAATTAATTTCTATAATATTTTGTAAATTTAATTCATAACTTTTTCTATTAGGTTAAATTCTTTCTGGTTACTTCGGTAACTTAATTTTAATTTCACTGGTCCATGAAGTTTTAATTTCTGTAATACTTAGTTAATTTAAGTTCTGTAATACATTGTAAATTTAAATTCTGTAATACATAGTAATATTTCTTGAGTTCAAATTTTACCTAAATGATCCACTTTCAATACCTCATCTAAGGACATGATTCAGAAAGAAATACCTAAGGACATTTCCCGTGTCCAGTCATGAGTTCGTCGCTTGTATAGCCTGTGGCAATTATTCTAAGGTTGGTCTATCAGACAAACCAAGCTCAAGTTTCTTTGCACCCGATGTAAGGAGTGTACTGATCTCAAAGTAAAATTTGGTGCATTATTAGAAGAATCTGAATCACTGAAGAAATGATTGCTTGCCCTAGAAATAAATGTAACTGGAAGCTCGTCAATGACTCAAGTATCTCGTGACCAGCCAAGTGATGCACACCTGATTAGGGTCCCTGAACAGAACAAAACAGTCAAGCACCTATTGTTCTGGTTGAAGATCCAGTTTTATTGGTCGACTTTGTCGGGGAAACGGGTAACAGTTTTTGTAATAATGACAAGTGGACCAGAACCAAGGTGTGTTTCTTGGGAGCAACAATTGATGTTACCAACAGAGTGTTAGATTTTAAGAAGGTTGTTGTTGTTGTTGTTGCTATTTGGTTTTTAGGAGCATTGGCAACTAAGGCCATATTGCTCCGGGATATGCGGTGGTCATTCCCTGACCTTCCCGCATCCTCCGTATTTGGTGGTGACGGGCTCGAACCCCGGTCTAATCAAGAATCGTGTGCTATGTACTGCTGCTCCTTCCCACCTGGCTACGGAGATGCCATTTTAAGAAGGGGGGGGAGGGGGTTGAAGAAAGCATATTATTCATGTGGAGACTAACCACATTAAACGAACATGACCTAACGATTTGTTGGATAAATGGTGAAAAAATATGACGAGTTAGGTTAGTTGTTGTTGTAGAGTTTTAGGAGCATCGGCGATTAAGGCCATATTGTTCTGTGTATATTGTCTATAAATTTCAGTGTTCTGAGGTTCATTTTCTGTTTGATGGACAAAAAACCCAGTTTCCGGGAGAGAAAAAAATCAATCATGCTACCCTCACCTGAAACCGACTAACTCAGCCACGTTGTGAAAAAGGCCCATAAAAATTCCTCACGTCTTTTCCACCCGATGTGGGAAGGACAGCGATCCTACCAACTGTGCTACCCACGAGGACAGTTAGATCAGATTGTACATGTGTCTACAATTCGGCCCAGACACGATAGGGGAGATTTTATGCTGAACGCCTTGTGGATTAACTCAAGACTTGGGGGACTCTGCAAGGCTGTGGGGGCTGAGAGAATTTTTATCAGTGTCGCCCGCATTTATAGGTAGAAAGAATCTATTTTGTAGACTGGACCAGCAAGGATGAATGTCTTATTGTATGTGACTTCAATCCGCCCCGAAATGATGGGAATAAGTGGGAGGGAAACTTATCTTGGGGAGGGGGCAATCTGTGTGGTCTGAGTTAGTTGGAAGTAAAGGTATAATGATTGTAAAAAGTATGACGACAGTCTACACATACAGATGGAATGAGAAAGCAAGTGTGAATGTCCTATTTTGGGTGACTTCTATCTGTTCCTAACTGATTGGAATAAGTGGGACGGGAAACTCAACTTGGGGACAAAAGTTTTAAATAAACTAGATGGTTATTATTTATACCAGCATGTTAGAGAAAATACTAGGGGTAAGAATATTCTTAACCTCATCATTACTCACGAATCAGATGACATCACAGGTCTTAAATTAGAGGCACCCTTCTTAAAACTATCAGCAGGTAGCGATCACGCAGTTTTATGTTGTAAGACGAAGAAAGATATTGCAGCAGTTATAGCTAAATGCAAGGGTTTTTATTTTAGAAAAGGGGACTATGACAGTTTAAGGCGCTACATGGGACTATTAATTCTATTAATTGGGTGGACTGCAGAGAGAGGGCGAATATATTAGAATTATGGAACACCTTTAAAGAAATAATTACAGAAGCGATGAACGCATATACACTGAGTGGACAGGAACCATGGGACACCTACCTAGTAACGGGTAGGCCCACCTTTCGCCCGAATAAGGACAGTCACACGGCGAGACATTGAGTCCATTAGTTCACGAAAGCGTTCCATAGGTATTTACATCCATGCTTGCTGCACCGCTGTCCATAATTCCATCGCTTTCCTGGGTGGAGGATCCAAAGCTCGAACGGACCTTTCCACAGCATTCATGTTCGGCGAACGGAGAGGCCATTCCATGGTGATAAAATTTGCGGAATGCTCTTCGAACCATGTTCTAGTCACCACGGCTCTGTGGGGAGGTGCAGTGTCCTGCTGGAAGAGTCCATTTCCCTGTGAGAGCACGATAACCATGAAGGGATACAAATGGTCCTCAAGGATGGACACGTAACCTGGACTGTTCAGAGATGCGTCTAGACGTAGCAGAGGTCCCAACGTGTGCCAGCTGAACACGCCCTAGACCATTAACGACCGTCCACCTGTCTGAACAGTACCTTGTTGACATGACGGGTGCACAGCTTCGTGCGGTTTCCGCCAGATACGCACCCTCCCGTCCGCTCGAAATAACTGTAAACGGGACTCATCGACCAGGAGACCCATCTCCAATCATCCAAGGTCCAGTTCCTATGTTCATTCGCCCAGTTGAGGTGTAGAGTCCTGTGTCGTGGTGTTAGCAATGTGACTCTGGTGGGTTGGCAGCTCCCATAACCTATTGCGGCTAATGATCGCCTGGTGGTCGAGACGTTTCTGGCAACTCCCTCTTTGAAGTCGGCGGTGATTTGTGCCACTGTCACTCTCCGGTTGGCTAAACAATGCGAGACAGACGTCGACGGCCATGTTCATCCATCACCTTTCTCCGCCCACAGCGCTGTCCACGATGAGATGTTATTCCGGAATGGCGTGTTCCCGATACATTCTTGATACTGTCGAACGAGGATAGTGCAATTTCTGTACCACCTCCGCGATTGAGTGACCCATGCGTCGGGCACCCACTATCATCTCGCTTTCAAAGTCGGTTAACTCACGACGTTTATCTGTACCGCCATCGAATTCCCGTCTACGTGATTGCAGTGTACCTATATACCTGCCAAGCGGTGGGTTCGTCCACTAGCGAGAAGGGTGACAGCGTGGCGTTGCCCAGGATGAATGAATACGTTGATGGATGAATACGGAGCTGGCCAGTCAAATAGAGCATAAAAAGATAGCATGGGAAAGTTACAGAGCGAGGAAACACACTGAAGGTTAAATGTTTTTAAATGAGACATTTCTTCGCGGGCGATATCCACTTGGAAATAAACAATTCCAACGCTTTATACACCATGATAAATAATATTTTAATAAATGAGCATCACGTTACAAACCATGCATGTGAACAAGAACCTGGTAAAAGGTTAATTTCTCATAGGGAGAACGAAAGATATGCGGCGCCAGTATATCGTGTCCATAAATTACGAGTGTTTGAAAGCGGGTTGGTCTGCTTTTCGAGATAAAATGCACGCAATCCTCGCCCGACAGCTGTAAAATACCATAAACGTTTCTTCCGTCGAAAGAAGATTCGCGACGTCTCTCATAGCCGCCGTAAATAACACGGTAAATAAAATATCGTTGACTTTTTCACTATTTATGTCCACAGTTTTTATCAGTTATGCAACATTAAGAAAACGTATGCTACAACTGGAGTGATTCACGTGAATAATCTCAATCACGAATACTCCATCATAATTACCACCTCCTGAATCCGTGCATTCAGGAGGTGATAATTTGTTTTTTATTTTCATATATCTAGTAGTCCTAATTCGCAATATTTTTTAATATTTTGATTAATTACTGCTAAAGAGCATTATTCGCTTCCAACCATGGAACGTGCAGCTTTACTAACAGAGAGGTAATCTTGGCTTTCAGCTCTGAGTTTTGCTTCCATTTGATTCCAAAGCTATATATTTTCACAATATATTGCACAGGTTATTTTCATCTAAATATCTGAACTAAAAGCAATTCACTTGCTTAAAACTTAAAATCTATTTAATGTTAATAGTCAACAAGACAGGTTTCGCAGGTGTTTTTCCTTCCGCATCTTCTTCAGTGTAATTGAGCTTTCAAACTATCACAAAAAAATACATCTGCGAAACGTATGATTTATAGACTATTAACAGTAAACATATTCTAAACGTTATATCTAAATCCTTAAATTGAGAGCACAGGAGAGGTGTTTTAAAGTATTTATATGCCTAAGATATCTAATTATGACAAATTTGAGCCGCATTACATGATCACAGACACTTTCTGTTCCATCAAAAGAACCACGCCAAGGACTAGGAGATAGGTTTGGTCTTACGTCTTATTTTAATGGCCAAATTTTTACATTTTTCGCAGTTAAATACAATTTTAATTAATTAAAACTAATTAAAAACAACACTAATTAAAAGCTTCTAATTAGTTTTGTTCGTTTGTACGTTCGGACAATTAAGAGCATAAAACATCGTGTACTGTGTCTGTAATAACGCGTATTCTACAGTCATTTGCATATTTTGTTGGATAAAAAAAAAAAACAAAAAACATGAAACCTTATCGTGAGACTAATAATGAGATCGCAGATCCACTACAAGGTAAAATTACAATAAATTATTACCATTTGTTCCACACTTTACGTAAATTAGCGGGTCTCGTCTACTCAAGTTGTCTGTCCAACAGAAATCAGAATGGTGAGAAACCCAACTAATCTCTTAAAATAGAAACTGAACATTTGTGTTAATCCTGAAACAGAAAATGGATACTTGTAGAAAACTAGAAATAAGTCAAAATCGTAAGGAGCATAATCTTGCTAACACGTCATGATATAGAAAACATAATCGTTGGTAATTTTTCAGTGATAAGAAGTGTGAAACGAAATATTATTTTAAAATTAAGCCAAAGAAATAAAGTGTAGTGCATTGGTGTGACTAAGAAGCTTAATTTCACATGGCTGCATTTTATTGTATAATATGAGAACCTATAAGAGTAATGCTTAACCTCTATCCCCAAACACGCTCGATAACTGGGATTATATACATAAATAAATAATAATAGCATGATAATTATAATTAAATACAATTCACTTTCATTTAAAAATGCACAAGTTTCACTAATATATCAGTGCAAAGTTTCACATATTGTACGAGGGTGGGTTTAAAAAAGATCTGTATTCACCCAGAAGTAATTGGGTTAGAAGGTTGAAAGCAGATAAAATGGTACATTTTGAAAATCCTCTGACTGACCTTCAAACCACGACTCGGCAGCAGAACTCACTTCTTCATTAGTGGCAAAATGTCTTCCACGAAGAAAGTAAATAAAGAAGAAGAAAGAGAAGGTAGGATTAAAAAAGAAGAAAACCGAGGGTGCAAGGTCAGGGGAATGAATAGGATGCGGCAATATTCCAAACCCACATTCGTGGGCACACCTCACTGCAGTATGCGCGAATGTGCAGGGGCATTACTTGGAGCAGGCGCGCACCTTTTGACAGCTTTTCACGTCTTTTTTTCTTTTATACCAGCGCGTAGCTTTATGAGGAGGTTGAAATAATACTTCGCAGTCACAGTATAGCCCTTTTGAAGGTAATCTGTTAGTAGTACACCATGCTGACCCAAAAAACTGACAGCGTCACCTTGCCAGCACTTGGTTGCACGTTTGCATTTTTGGGTGGAGGTGATTCTACATGCTTCCATTGTTTTGACTGTTGTTTAGTTTCTGGATCATAGTGATGGATCCGAGTTTTAACTACCATGGTGACTAGCCATGAAATAAAAGTACTCTTGCTTATCCTGGCATATCGACAACATTTCATGTGCGCACTGTGCTCTTTCCTTCTCCTAGTAAGGAGTCAAAAGTCTGGAACCCATCTAACAGACACTTTACTCATATGTAACTGCTGATGGACGACTTTCTCCACAGACCATACAGCAGAACTCTGCAGCTAGTTCTTTGGCACTAATGCGGAGATCTTCCAGTATTAATGCCTTAATTTTTGCAACAAGCTCTACTGTAACAGTAGTTGCTGGGCGTCGTGGGATTATTTCATCATTCATTAAGGTTCTTCCACTTTGAATTGTTTATACCAATGTGCAACAAACAGAGTAACCTGGGCAGTCTTCACCAAGGACAGCAACCATGTCTTCGTGGATTGTTTTGGGTGTTTTCACTTGCAGAAAGAGGAACCAAATTACTGATCTGTATTCCACTTTATTCAATGATCTGTATTCCACTTTATCAGCAAATGAGACTGCCACGAATGTGCTAGTGATGCATATATAGATGAGGCGCAATGTGCGAAGGAGAGCACCATTGTGCACCAATTATCTGTCAATCTGCCTACACACACACATTGCGATAGCAAGGTTACACAAATGTATCCAGATTGCTACAAACCTTATAAGTAGTTGTATATGAATACTGATAAATTTAAAGAATGAACACCATTCTTTAAATTTTCTTTAAAGTGTTCTAGGAATGAGGAAAAGAAGAAAACAGGTTACATATAAGAAAATATGGTTATGGTAAATATAAGATAAACTGTTATGAGTGTGGACCGAAGACAAAAATACTGGATAAAAAGCCTGAGTGACAACGACTTAATTTCGGAATTGAGAAACTTCATACTTCTCCGTGTTTAGTGAGGATTACTGTGGGAAATACTTGGATAAAGCCTTGCTCATAAATAAATAAGTATTCTTTATTGTAGAGATAATATATAACACCTGCAATATATTCTCACGGCCAGCTTGACCAGGAGGTATGCAGTTAGCTTGGATGATCCAACTGGCAAAGTTTGATGGACCAGAGTGCTCTGCCACTTTTAAGATTTACTGCTACTGTGGTGTGCATAGTATTAGGGTCAGGCGCCCCCTGTGGTTCCCCACATCTGCGCCATATGTACACTGTGAAGAAATACAGAACTACAATAAATGACAGAAAAGGTTCTGTGTTGAATACGTAGTATTGTGTTGGGTTCTGTTGGGTGTCCTGGCATTTGGCCGCAGGGCACCTGGTGGAACCCCACGTTGCCCGCACACACCACATCCCTAGGAGGTAGCCAAGCTGCCCATTATTCTCTGGCTAGTCTCTGCAGGGTCGCCTAAGCTTCCTGACAGAGACCAATGTAAAAAAAAAAAAGAGTTAGAGCGGGTGGGCTTTAGAGTCAAGAAAAGGGGGGAACAGGTAGAAATATGGGGGATGAAGAAGAAGAAGAAGGCATCCCCCAGGTACAATGGAATACATCCATCAGGCGAAAGTAAGGGATGGAAGTGGGACAAAAGTTGCCGTGCAAGAGAGCACAAGCGTGATCGCCATTTGGATTTGGCACAATCTTCTTGCTCTTCTCATTCAGGTCCGGTCCGGTCGTGATGTCAATTTCAGTGGTGATGTCATCCAGTGATCTGTGTCTAAGTCAGTAGGGATATAAATAGGAATGCAGCTGTGGTTGTCCTATATTGGATCTTCTCAGATTTGGTGGTGGTGTAGTCTCATTTGCTGGTAGGCCTCTGCATTGATTCCAAATATAGGTGGTTGTCTTCTCTTGGTTTTGATGATGATCCGGATAGTGACTATATCCATGGTAAGGTCTTCCGTCGTGCAAATAAGTCTTGTGCGTAGCGCGTAAAGGCGTTACGCACAAGTTCTTGGTTTTTAGGAAAATAATGTATCCTAGTCAGGAGGAGGCATCTCAAATCTTCATATATTTCGCACTCGTACATCCGGTGGTCCCAACTTTCAAGGGAACCACAGAGGCCTTGTTGGTTTTCGGTGATCCCGAGTGCAGTGAGCTTTCCTCTGATAGATCCATGGCCAGTTAACAAAAAAGTGACGTATAGGCCAGGGGAGAACCATTTGGGAGATTTCGGGTATACTGTTGCTATTGTAGGAATGAATTTTCTGGTGACTTCTCCTTTTGTAGACTGTGTCCACCTAGACTGCCAGACCTGCTGCAAGTATGCAGTGAGGCCTTCTTCTCGGCCTTGATGTTATCTGAGGAGTCGGTGGTAAAATCCAGACAGAACATGGCTTTACCTTTGGAAAGCATATAACGCAAACCACATTTGATTATTTCTAGATCTAGAGATAGCATGCCAGCCAACACTTGCAAGGCATGTGTGCTGACCGTGCAGCAGGCCCGGGTAATGGTGAGCAGGATGACGCGCTGAATCGAGTCAAGCTTCCTCTTGTTAACTGTTGTGGTGGCCTCTGAAAACTAGATTCCGGATGCATAAGTATTATGTGGGTGAACATAGCCTTATAGAAGAGAGTAAGCGAGCGTAGCTTCAATCACTAGTCCCGACGTGCGATTTTTGCCAATAGTGCAGTATATTTTCGAATCTTGGTATGTAGATATTTCAGGTGTGGTGTGAAAGAGAGGTTCCTATCCAAGATCACTCCAAGATATCTCATCTCAGTTGTTAACCGGATAGTTCTCCCTTGGATTTTAATTTGTGGTGGCCTCGCTACGTTCAGAGAGCCTTTAAGCAGAATGGAGTTTGTCTTTACTGGTGAGATTTCCAGGTGGTTGTGCCAGACCCAGTCCTGTAAAGTTCCGAGTGCTCTATTTGCTGCGGCTTCCAGTTGGGATCTAGTATCAACGGCAAGTGTAAGGACTAAGTCGTCTGCATATGCTTGAGATTGAATATTCTGCAGGTCTATGTTCAGGAACTCATTAAGTACGATGTTCCATAGTAGAGGACCCAGGATAGAGCTCTGGGGACATCCTCTGTAGATCTGGCGCGTAACTTTGCTATACGGTGTCCTGACGTTTATGCTCCGCTGTGAAAGATAATTTTTTATGCATTGGTGCAGGTTGCTAGGAAGATTTGCTGTACGGAGTCTGCCGAGGACGCTTGGCCACCAGAGTGCGTCAAACGCCCCGGAAAAAGTCCACTGAGATTGCTAAGAAATATTTTCTGTCCGTGCTCTTTGCACCTTCAATCATGTTCTCCAGGGCATCAGCAATGGAACGACCCTTTCTGAATCCATATTGATTTGGGGATAGTAAGTTGGCATTGTTGTAATATGTTTCTATTCTTTGTCTTAGAAGATGCTCAAACAACTTGCTTATTACTGACAGGAGAGCGATGGGTCTATAGGAATCTAGTTGGTCATGGGGTTTGCTGGAATATTTCGAAATTAGCCTGATGTTAGCCATTTTTCAGTCTGTTGGGAACCATCCACACTGGAGGTAATGGTTAAATAGATTAAGGAGAAGCTCTGGATTGTACTTCACCACCTTTTTCACAATTTCCGGCTCTAGCAAGTCTAATCCCGGTGATTTTCTGTCTCTCAGTTTTATATGCTGCGATACTGAGTTCTTCGGTTGTGAATGGAGGCTCCTGCTGTTGCGTGGTGTAATTTTTGTTGTCTTCACACAGTTGTATTTGTTGCGGAGTGGATGGAGCAGCTGGCTGTTTGAATATTACATCAAGTATGTTATTTATCGATGCGTGCCAACTCGTGGTTATAGTTCCAAGAGGGGTCTTTGTGGATGGAATCACTTCACTTCTGGGGAGCTTGTTGGTAGTTACCTTGAAGACTTCACACAGTTGTATTTGTTGCGGAGTGGATGGAGCAGCTGGCTGTTTGAATATTACATCAAGTATGTTATTTATCGATGCGTGCCAACTCGTGGTTATAGTTCCAAGAGGGGTCTTTGTGGATGGAATCACTTCACTTCTGGGGAGCTTGTTGGTAGTTACCTTGAAGACTATCCCCCAGGGATCCGAGTTGCCAAAAGTAAAAACAAGGTCTTCCCACGATTTTCGTTTGCGCTTCCTAATTAATGCGGTGTAACTATTCCGGACTTCCCTGTACTGCTGCTTGAGAGCTTCTACCTCAGCCTCTGGCCATGATCTGCGAGCGCGCTGGAAAGTTTTTCGTCTGTGATTTACTTCGCGTCTTAGGGCTTCTAGCTCAGGACCCCACCAAAGGGACTGCACCCGGTTTGGGGTTCTTCCTTTTGATGAAGATGTTGCAGGCCAATGTAATCATGTCTGTGACAGCACGTTGGTGTTGGTCTGGATTTAATGCTTGGAAATCACTTACTTGAAGCCTGTGAGAGAATTCGGCCAGCAACTGCTTGAAGAGGTTCCAGTCTGCCTTGGCGAGGGCATATCTATGCATTATCTGTCTGATTATTGGTGAGCAAGCAATGGACTGTTTTAGCTGGAACGTAATAGCCCGATGGTCGGATGTTGTCCATGAGTCATGTACCGTGCAGTTCGAGAGATATCGTGCCAATGATCTGGTTGCAAGGGTCACATCGATTGTGGCCTCCCAAAGTGTACTGGAAAAGGTTGCATGGTTGTTTGTTTGATTTATTACGGTGAGAGTGGAATTTGCAAGGAATTCCTCCAGTCGCTGGTCATTCCCACGTCGGTCTTCAGTCTCACTGTGCCACAGCTGAGAGCGGCAATTAACATTAGCGCCGATGACGATTTTTGCGTTGGGAAGTTCTGCTAGGACTGTCTGCATATATCTGATTGCAGATAGGATGTCTTCTCCTGGCCTACAATACAGCGAGACGACATATAATTCTCCTAGAGGTGTAATAAAGTGCACACATGCAGCCCAGGCCGAGCAAAAGTGTACGATTTTCGTGACTGTAATATTAGGATTACGGACCGCTACAGCTGCACATGGGGTATCTCCATCCACTTGGGCGATCTTGTAAGTTAGGGGGTACCCCCTGACTTCCTTATTATGCGTGTAGGGCTCTTGTATTAGGATAACGTCGATGTTCGCTTCGTCAGCTTTCTTCCTTATCTGGTCTACTACCCCTCGAGCACGCTGCGCGTTAATTTGTAAAAATTTAATCCCCTTGTTTTTATAGCATTTATGCGGCGTACCCATAATCGGTTCGGGCCTGGTATATGCTCTTGTATTTTAGGTGCTACCGTGCTATTGCAAGTCAGAAGAACACAAGCACAGGCACTGTCTTGGCCAGGAGTCGAAGAGCGAATGGCAAAATCTTAGGAGTTTTTAACCGCAGAAGGATACATTTTTCTTCACATCTAAGTAGTTTTAAGGGTAACACTGCCTGATCTTCCTAAAGGGCTCTCATCAGTCCACTTCAGCTCTCTTTTAACTGTAAATGTATCAGATGTGAATATCTGCAACATAGCCTGCCATAAATACTGAGCACTACTAAGGGCATTGTAACAGCAGCACAAAATAAACGTCAAGTATCCAGGTATGTTTATTTTATTAATTTTCCTACAGTTAATTGAAAATGTTAATTTATTTTCTTCATTTTAGATACTTGCATCCCAGAACAGCAATATGCCACACTGCCTGGGCACTTTGTTAGCTATGAATTAAAAGCGTATTGGACCACCGTTACTAAATATACGCTGAGTTGCTTTGCATTAGTAACACCCCCTTGTTTAGAAACGGACTTGTCTGGCGAAGGCCCAAAGTCAGGAACTGCTGATATAAGGTTGTAATTCGCACATGTGGCGATAAGTTTCTGAATTCTACGAAGAAGAATGGATCGGAGTCGAGATCTTTCCGACTTTAAACGTAGAAAGATTATGCGGACTAAACTTGCAGGGGCCAGAACGAAGCACTTAACCATGTTGGCTGTTGTCGAGCATCTACCGTGAGTGGCGCAACAGCAGTCGAACAACCAGCCAAAGATTAGACGTCGGACTGCTACGTGTGGTCGATGCCACTGGTGAGCTTCGTATGTCTCGTCTCGCAATACAGCAGCGACGCAGCAGTGGCCAAGCTAACCACCCACTAGAAAACAGGAACAGCAAGACCAACATAGACATGGACTATGCACGTGACATTACCTCGTATAGGTTATGGCAGTCGATGGCTGACATGGGTACCCATGCTGTTTGCACGACACAAGAAACTGCTCATTGCATAGCCCATGTCAGCACCAACACTGGATAACCGATATGTCGAAATCTGTTCTGGTCGAATGAATCGTGTTTCCAACTCTATCATGCTGATGGGCGCATGCGAATTTAAAGAAATCAACATGAGGCCATGGCACATGGATTCTGATTGATTGATGTTGGGTTTTAGGCGCATCGGCCATGTTGCTCCGTGTAGATATATTGTCTGTAAATTGCATGTGTTCTGAGGTCAATTTTCTGTTTGCTGGACGAAAAACCGGAGTTTCCGGCAGAAAAAACCATGTTACCCTCGCCTGAGACCGACTAACTCAGCCACGTTGTGAAAAAGGCCTATAAAAATTCCTCACATCATCGACGGGACTCGAACTTAGCTATTTTCAACCCGGCGTGAGGAGGACTGCAATCCTACCAACTGCGCTACCCACGGGGGCAGATTACCGCAAGAGTATCCGTGTACCCAAGGGTAGATATGAATCATGCTTTTTATTATTTACTCCAGTGATGTTCATAGGACAGTTAAGTATTCGATGGTTGCTAATGTGTGTGGACTCGCTCGATTGCACAGCATATGATAATCAGAAATAAAACCGTGTGAAGGTATTTTGTCTCAGTCTCTTTCACTCATTACCACGTCGAACACTAGAGTATAACAAAATGTTGATCAGTCTTCAAATATCCGATTATGCAGCTCGCAAAACTTCACACTTACAGGAAGTAAGCTACGACCACTTTACAACAAGCAGACATGTCAAAACTTGCAACTGTACAAAGTATTTTTGGACATGAACTCTCCTGCCATCTACCTACAGCTGGCCGAAACTTGAACAGTGGCGCTGCTTTTTGCGAATTAAATGATTAAACTGCATGATTCGTAAGAAACGATTATTGTAGGATTTAAGATTTGGGCATGATGCACATAGCTATCGGAACGTTCATGGAGGAAAGTCTTGAACAAAACTCGATCTAAGTGCAATTTTTGACAGAGAAAAAAACCAAAAGCCATTAAGTTTCAGTTCATTTCGTTATCAACACTTAATCAAAAAAAAATTAGTTTCTAGTCTACCCATACATGACTGAAAAAAAAAAAAAACCTCAAGAAAACCTTTTTAGCTTTCAGTTTTTTCTACTACTTTTTTCTACTACTTTTTTCTTACTATTTTTTTCCCATTAAGCCAGTGATTTTCGAAACCGCGAAATAACTTTTAAACAGAAGTTTAGTCAGAATGAAGTTAAAAAAGAGATTTTTATCCTTAATCAAGTGCATGGTTTAAAACGTGTAATTTGTGCCCCTTAATTAAGGTAGCATTCACTGATTATATGGTAAAAAATGGTTTCAAGAAGAACTTAATGAAGTGGCAGAATTTGTATTTAACTGCTTTTATTCTAAACCGTTCTCCATTACGGTTTTTTAAATTACATTTATGACACCGATTTCGGTAAAAGCATTATCTTTGCACAACAGAAAAACATAGTAATTTAATTAAAGTGTGTAGCCAATTACTTAAATTTATGTAAATACTTCTAACAATAAATTAATAGTTGATGCCTTAAAACACAAATTTAAGTTTAATGAAAATTAAAATTTCTGATGACTTTAAATCTGAAATTCAACTTTTCTCTTTCAGAAAAAGAATCGACACAGTGTTTATATTTCAGGTGCGTTAGCAAATAGAAATCATTCATGATTTATAACACAAAAAAATGTGCAAAAAACAATCATTTCTATGAACAAACCGAGAAAATTTCGTTTCTGCGCATCCGCCACATTGCACATTCATTACTCTAACTAGCGAATGACAACAAATATAATATCCAGTGCTTCAGCTACAATAGCCTATGTGATATAAAAAAAATAAAATAAAATAATTGCCGGATTTCTATTTGTACCATTTTAATGAAATTCGGAAAGGATCAACAAATTGTTTTTAAGAACGAAATATAAAATTTCATAAAAATCTATTCACTGGGAGTCGAGTTATTGCATGTGGACGGATGGATAGACAAAGAAATAATAACTGCCTGATTTCTATTGTTCAGATTTTCATGAAATTTGGGAATAGTTGACAAATCATTCTAAACGGCCCAAATATAAAATTTCATGAAAATCGATTCACTATATCCAGGTCGATTCCCCAATCCAATCTTGAAACTATCTCGTGAAGTCAAATACTTTCAGTAAATAACCTTATTATTCTTTGTAAACATGTCTCAAGGAAACTTGATTATCGTGACCAAATATCATCATGGAACCCAGAAGCAACAGAAAATTTCAATATGGGCTTGCGCTACTTCACCCAGTTCTCATCTAATTTAAGGAGCAATCAGAGAAATTCTGCACAGACAAGGGATATAAAGTGGAGAAGATTCAAGAATTATACCTAGACGCTCAAATTTAAGCCTCTAATTGACCTTATTATGTAAGACTATCATTGCATTCTTAAAATGTTACATTACTTCGTACATTATGTTGTAATCTGTTACGTTTTTGTAAAATTTATTTTCTCAATTTAACATACACTGAATGATCACTGAATTATGACCACCGCTATGAAAACTGAATGCGACCCGTTGACCACCTGAGGTACGAGAGTGCGCAGTTAGTCGACCTACGCTACGCAGCATAGATGAGGTGTCAGTGGTTCAGTAGGTATTAAAATTCCGAGCGTGATGGGTAAAAGGAAGGATTTATCGGACTTTGATAAACGACAAATTGTGGGTGCACGACGAGCTGGTGCCTCCATTTCCCAAACGGCTGAACTGGCGAGGTGTTCGAGAGCCGCCGTAGTTAAAATGTACCAGGACTGGCGTCAAATTGGTCAAACAACGACCCGACGGCAAAACTGCAAAGGTCATCGAAAGGTTGATGTTAGAGGTGAGCTCCGGGTCCGACGAATCGTACAGGCAAACAGGCGCAGCACTGTTGAAGAGTTGACTACCCAATACGACATGTGCCAACCTGGAACAATATCTGGCATGACCATGCGTCGCACGCTCGCATGTTGTATGTGCTATACCAGCAGACGACCCCTACGGCATCCTCTCCTAACCAAAGTTCATCGGCGTAAAAGACTCGCCTGATGCAAAGAGCATGCAAGTTGGACGTTAGAAGACTGGAAGAAGATCTGCTGGTTGAGTCACGTTATTTACTCCACACAGTGGATGGTCGTGTGCGGATTTGGCGTCAACAAAATGAGACTCTTAATCCATCATGCATGGTATCAAAAGTTCAGGGCAATGGAGGCGGTTGTATGGTGTGGGGCATGTTTCACTGGCAGGAACTTGGACCCCTGGTGCATGTGGAACAACGTATCAGTGATCTCCGCTATCGTCAACTGCTTGCTGACTGTGTACACCCCGCTTTGTTACACTTTTTTCTGAATAGCGATGGTGTCTTCCAAGATGACAATGCGCCGAGCCATCGGGCACTTTTTGTGTAAGAATAGTTTGAGGAGCACAGTCCTGACCTCCAGCATATCGATTGGCCTCCGAACTCCCTCCGATATCAATCCCATAGAGCACTTGTGGGACACTATGGAAAGGCATATCAGGCGTCTGGATACACCAATCACCTCCATACCTGCATTTCTGGGCGCATTACACACAGCTTGGTTGGCCATACCTCCCGAACGCTTCCGACATCTTGTTAAATCAATGTCACGTCGGATAGCTGCTGTACTGAGGGCAAAATGAGGACCTACGAAGTATTAGGTAGGTGGTCATAATTCAGTGATCACTCAGCGTATACCAGATGATGTTCTGAGTGTAACTAGTAAAACACACCGATTATGATTTTCAATCTGTTCAAATTGCTCTTTCAGGAGGAACGTCAGTGATATCAATTTCAACGTAGTAAAACTCACGTTTGAATACTTCCTCCGGTTATTGCCACACTGATTCTCCTTGTCCCTCACCATCATCAAACATTTTTCGTCTACGCTTTCGTTGAGGTTCTTTGAATACAGCACTGAGAAATTCTGCACGAATTATGCAACTACTGCAAATAATCATTTAAACATAATTTTATCCTATCTGGCTTCTCCTTCCTCTTTTTTTTAACCCTTGTGGGTAGCACAGCTGGTATAATCATCATCCTCTCCACACCGAGAGGAAAGGGCCTAAGTTCGCATCTCTTCAATGACGCAGGGAATTTTTATGGGTCTTTTTCACAATGTGGCTGAATTAGTCGATCTTAGACGAGGGTAGCATGTTTTTATCTCCTGAAAAACATGCTACCCTCAGGAAGAAAGGGATCTAGGAGTTACAATACGAGCATATATGAAGTTTTCTGAGCAGTGTAAACAAGCAACCAGGAAAGCCCATGGTGTCCTATCAATGATTTATCGAACATTATCCTGTAGAGGTATGGAGGTCATAGTCCCACTGTATAAGGAAATTGTAAGACCACATTTAGAAAACTGTGTTCAAGTATGGAGACCTCAGCTGAAAAAAAAAATCCATTGAGCTTCTTGAAAGGGTTCAAGGACGATCAACTCGCATAGTGAGACGGGGGAAACGGCGACCATATGAGGAGACTCCGTATATGTGGGCTACAGAGCTTGGCAATCAGACACCTCAGAGGTGACCTGCTTGAGGTTTATAAGGCTCTGAGAGGAGTTAGTAAAATGAACAAAGGCACTCGGGGTGGAGGGCATAAATTAAAATTACAGGGGAAGAGGTTTAAGTTTGTAGGAAGTTTCTTTTAGCCAGTGAGTAGTTGATTGCTGGAACAAGTTGCCTTCGCAGGTAGTTGAGGCTGACAGTTTGAATAAATCCAAAGGTCAACTGAATAATTAACTATATGAGAAGGGAAGCAAATAATTTGTATTTTCTTACCTACTCGGTTTTTTTTTTTTTTTTTCCACTGGGCCTAAACCTACTTTTCCATTATTTATTTTCAGTATATTCCAGTATATATTTGCTTAAGGCTGTACGTTTTTGGAAAGCCTATCCCGTTAAGCGGTGACTACTGTAATTATTAATTACAGTGTTTATAATAATGAATACTGCACTCTGCATACTTCATACACTTTCAAGCAATCATTGCTGTTTCGAGTACAAGTTTTCTGTTTCGAGGTTGTCAAGAAAATCGTAATTATAATTTTCCTACGACCTTGAATACGCGGAGCTAGCGACACTTAGGCGTCATCTGAAGCGCTTGTATTCCAGAGAGTAGTTATGGTATTTCTTCGAGCAATTCTGTAATTTAAGAGCACAAAGCAAGCGATGTTGATCTGAACCTTATATTACGCGAGAGAACAAGTAAGTATTAAGAGACATTGAAAGATTACCAAGTAACAACACTCATTACGTATCATTCAAATGTTCAAGTGCCCAAATCGGAGTAAAGTCAAGTTGAAGTTTTGAAGGACGTCTTATATTTTCTTTAATACAAAAATATACTCTTCTTGAAAGTTTTCCTTTTCTCGCCGTGCAGACAGAGAACTAAGTCGATCGAATAATTATGTAAAATCATTAAAATCGTTAAAAAAAATTTCCTCTGTTTCTTGATTATTATTGGACCTAACCCAAAAAAGTAAAAATCAAGTTACTGAGCTCGGAGCAGTATTTCAAAAAGACTGCGTGCTGCAAAGGCTTCTGGGGTCAATTAAACGTAGCAGCCCATTCAACATTCGCCCTCGTGGGTAGCACAGTTCGTATAATCGCCGTCAGCCCCACACCAGGTGGAAAAGACCTGAGTTCGAATCCATGACGCGAGTAATTTTGATGGGTCTTTTTCACAACGTGGCTGAGTTAATTGGTCTCCAGCGAGAATAGCAAAGTTTTCTCTCCCAGTATCTTGGGTTTTTCTTCCAAGGACAGAAAACTGACCACACACAATTCACAGACATGTTACATATAGCACAGTATGGCCTTAGTTGCTGATTCAATAAGGCTGCAATTTCATCTGACTGCTGAACTTGTAGCCTTACTTTTTATCAACAAAGCCCACGAGTTAAAATAACTATAACACGAAACTCTGTTCATCTACTATGGTTCTTTAATCATATCTCATTGATAACTCCAATAAAAGTTATATTATCTATAAGTAACTATTGTAGATGACGTCGTTTTGTTATTCCTGACATTGCAGGTAGCATAGTGTATATAACCGCTGGCCTCGTCACATTCGAAATCACACCTTGAGGAAAAGGGCTGATTTCGAAAATCGTCAATGACGCCAGGAACTTTTACGGGCTTTTTAAAAAAACGTGTGGCTGAGTTAGTCGGTCTCAGGAGAGTTTTTATTCTTTTTTTTCCATGAACTCGGGTTTCTCGTCCAGCAAACAGGCAAATCGAGCTCAGAATATAGGTCAGATGTAATGCGAATAATGTATAAATAGTTGATTCTGAAAAGTTCAACGCAGCTCTCCTCCCTCAGTTAGTTCAAAAAAATTTCTGCTGATACAGAATACTGTAAAGGCATCCTGGAGCAATTAAATGTAACAGCCCATTTCTGAACTTTCATCTTTAAATGAAATGGCCTAAAGATTATAGGAAACATTCGTTGCTTTAATGTTATGATCTGTATGCGAGCTCTAGCAAGGAAGAATATCTTTAATTTGTAAATTAATTGCTTAAGCAGTAAGCAATTAATTGTTTAAGCTAACTGGTAGGAGTTGCTATAGTGTAACTTGTATCAGTTATGTACACCTGACCACGATTGTTCGAGCAATATTTTCATGATTGTTTGAGAAATATTCTGATCAAGAAAATATTACTATATTTTCTACATAGTTCTATGCATCAAACAAACACGTAATAAGGATTTATTAATGATAGGGTCAAAGATGGGATTAATTAATTAATCCTATCATATTAATTAATTGATTAATAATTAATTAATAGGGTCATTTTAAGCGTTTAAAATGAACGCTTAAAAGATTACAACACAACGGATTATGTAAATTATTAGTATTAGCATTAGCCATATGATGTAAGGAAGCCCCAGATTTTTTTTGCACAGTAATAAAATGAAAACAAAAATAATAATTAAAAAAAATAAACTACCTATGTGATTCCCTTCTCATGTAGGTATCTATCCATCTGATCTTAAAATTTCCACAAGCTGTAAGCCTCAGCCACCCATGAAGGAAACGTTCCAGTAATTAACAAATTGCTGGCTAAGAAAACTTCCCACAGTCCAGTCTAATCCTCTTCTCCCGTAATTTGAATCTATGACCCCTAATTCTGTTATAGTCTGTCATATTAGGGACACCTGAGAGCCTATTCATCTGCCCATGTATATTATGTCCATTAATTGAGTGTATTCTCTTTGTCACCTCCTTTGTGACTTGATTACAGACAAATTTACATCGACCATAAGCTTCTGTATCACCCGATAATTTAAATGCATCTCATGCACTTTTCTTCTCTGATACGTGTGTCAATAGTTCATCTGACAGCCATATAAGTCTAAGCCATGAATAGTATCGCTTCGTTAATATGAAAGCCTAGTAGCTTCTTTCATTACTTCAATGTATGCTTCCCATTTAGAATTTGCTGTTGGTAACATCATCAGTTAGTATCACCGCATAGAATTTAAAAACTGTCTGAGACCAGTGCAGTCACCCTTACGGAAGCAAATACCTTTCCCTTTACAGTAGTTATGTTTTGAATTAAATTCCACGTTAGTACACTGTGATCGTGCCGCCCAGTGAGTCTTTTACCTGCAGATTTTTAATTCATGTAAAATAACTGCTCATAACCAGATCAAGGGTACTGCTTCCTCTCGAATTCTGATGAACATCTGGAAAGTTAAAATCCCCCATTATAAGACATTCTGATTTACTGTCCCACTATTTCTCTATAGTTGTTTGGTATACTCATCACAGTGATTAGGCCTACAACACACTCCTGCTCTCAATTTTTCTCCCCAGTATAGTGCTTATATCACAGAAAAACTGACTCAAAATTTCACCGGTCACCCATGTTGACTGGATGCACTGCCTTAGATCTAATATTCTTCTTAACTAAGAGCACAACCTCTCCACCTCTACTGTCTTGTCTGTCCTTCCTGTATACATTGCATTCCACATATTCAAATTCACGATAGCTTATGTCTGGGTGACACCACATCTCAGCTGTTCCTACAATGTCTGCATTCTATGACTTAATCAGTACTTCAAATTCATCAAATTTATTTAAAATACTCCTAGCTTCAGTGTACATGCAAGTATACATGCACGTGTTCTTATTCTTAGTTACCCTAACACAGCCAAAATATTTATATGTTCCATGACGACCCACAGCAGAGCCTGAAATCCCAGACACCTTGCTTTCCAGGCTGTTGCATATATCAATAGTAGCAATGCAAGAATCACTTTCACCTCAGCCTGAGGCTCTAGTTAAACTATTAGTCTGTGTATCCCCCCAGGTTAGCAGTTTTCCGACCCACTTATCACTGCCTCGATAGCATCAGCAACTATTCTTGCACTACTATTTAAGTATATCCCATCCCTATAGAAACAGTCTCTCCTGTTAACAAGCAGAGACCACGCTGAAAAAAAATTCTACCCCATGAGCTTTGCACATTCTCTCTAGGGCCGAATTGATTGACAAGGCTCTCAACATGTATTCCCTCCTATTGTGTGTGTGGGCAGAATTGCAGACACTCAACTTCAATCCTAACTCGCGACTTTTACCCTGTACTTGTTAAATAAGTCCTCAGATCTCCTACTCTTAATATCATTAGTGCCAATCTACAACAAAATCACTTTTTGTGCCCTTAAAATATGATATATGCTCTGCATGATCTACAAGTGTAAACCGTTCACTTGGTAGCTTTTCATCCCACAATTCAGTGGATAGAGGGAGCCAAACGTAATGAGGATACTCTTTTATCTTAAGGTTCTCAGAGGAAGTGTATTAAATTTTTTTTTTTATTTAATAAACCCCCGAAAAATTATGCCAATATGATGCAAATAAAACTATAACTTTATTTCTTCCTGCAACAAACATAAAAATATAGCTGTCTTATATAATATAATATAACAATTTTTTACGTTAAAATAGTGTAGTGTGCATAATTACTGGATCTGCTACTGTATAACTTTTAAGTTTAATTCTTGGCACGCAGGTTTTTAAATTAAGATACATATCTCTCATTTCGATTGAGACTCAATTTGTTAAATCTTATTTCGTGAATGAATATAGAGTATATTTCGTTAATAATAATAGTATATATAGTATTAATTTATTTTGGGGGTAGGTTGTTCAGGTTAAGATAGTGGTCACCAAAATATATTAACTGAAAACTAAATTCTATTGTCAGTTTGCTTGTTTATACGAGATTAAATGCCACGCAGCCATCTTGTAAGATCGAATAACCTGATTATGGTGTGAAAAAACCATAAAAGTTACTGTTCTTCTATACAATGTGAAAGAACAGCGTTTATAACCACTGTTCAAGCCATTAGGGCGTTAATTAACCATACTGTTAATTTAAAGACACAGTTTACAATGTCTTTCGATTTTGTAACGTCTCGTTAGCATTTTTTGAATTTTAAACGTATATTCATTATTATGAATGCAACCGAATATTTCTGTTACAAAAATGACCGTGTCAGCTGAAAACTCAGCCAGTGCTAATAATTCAACATCATTAGCGATCATTCATCATTCGAGACCGGCAAACTAGGCCACAGCGTGAAAAAGGACTCATAAAAGCTCCTCCCATCTTAAAAGTACATCTCTAAAGGCTACAGCGTGAAAAAGGACTCATAAAAGCTCCTCCCATCTTAAAAGTACATCTCTAAAGGGGAAGTAACCTCAACGTCGGTCGGTGACTGAGAATCAAATTCAGGCCATATTCCATGCTGTGCGACAGAGCAGTGATCGTTAACACTAAGCTACCAGTAGTCAGTTATCTTTAGATATAACCAATTTTAAAGCTACCTTTTAAGTGAGGCCCTGTATCATATGGTCACACATTCTTTAGCTGTATTAAAAATGGACAAAATTAGAATTCCTGAATTTTTAAACAGCTATATACATTTCATCAAAAACATAGGTCCATGAAATGTAGAACTGAAACCATTAGCCAATCTCACAAAACATTTTGTTTCAAAATGAGTGCATAGCTACTCACTTACTCATTAATATAATAATATAAATAATAGTATTATATTATATTAATTAATATGATTAATAGTTGAGAAGAGGATTAATTACTGCGAAATTCCGGGATCCTGTAAGATATAACTTAAAATTAATTACAAAATTAAGATTTTATATATAAATTAAAGAAAATTACTGTGTGAGTTTAGTTTCATTTTAAAGCTCACATTAAATAATTTGCTTTTCAGGTAAGGAAATATCGTATGGAAAATATTTTAAAATATAATACAATACGTAATGCATTTCACTGTAAATGTTGATGAAAAAACCAAGCAGCAAAATATAACTTATTAGTATTAAAATACCCAAACAAGGCAAAAAAACACTTTCCAGGATCTGCCAAAAAAAAAAAAAATAATAATAAATAATAATAAAAATTCCCACCATCAATAAGTGATCACCCAACTCTGTCTTAAATTTGCTAACCTTCCTAGTTGGGCCACATTAGGAGTATTTTATTCCTATGTTCTACAACACTCCGTTTGAGGATAAACTTTATAAGATCAAACTTTCTGTTACTCTCTAAGATTTTATATTTGTGACACTCCCCTGGTTCTTGAGGACCCTTATACGCCTCAGTCGGGTCTCAAGCAGTCTGCATCTTCTATGTCATTTTTCATATGGACATCAGGACACCATTCCTTGAACTCGCCAGAAGTTATATACTGTATTTTTAGGTACGACCTCCAGATGTGAATTCCAAATTTAGTCTCGCTATCATCTTATACATTCTTCTTCCTATTTGCAAAGGTCCTAAAAATCATCGGCAGGTTATTATATGCTTCCCTTGCCACCTGTTTACACCGCTTTGTTCTATTTCTATTTACATTTAGGAGCACTAAACAATAATTGTCATTTATCGTGGCAGATATAGTTGTCACTATATCTGCCACGATTAAAGTCATTTTGAAGCAACATAGCCTAGTTCTGGTCGGAAAACGAGTTCAAAAACGTTATACTTAGACCACTGAGGTTTATTGTTCTCTTAGCATATTTCTACAGGGTCAGAACAGATGCTAGGGACGGATTTCCTCAAGGGCTATTCTCCCATAATTAGTTTCAGTCAAACTTTGACAGCTTCCTCTACTCCCTCACAAAATCATTAAGATCAGAGGAAAAGCACTGATCTCTAGGAGACTTCATTTTCTGCACTAGCCCAGCCTAAAGAATGCCCAATATTTTATCTAGCCTAGTGCATTGTGCAACCCATTTTGCAATATGTGCATTGTAGAATCCACGACATCGGCTCCACAATGCATTTGTGATTGTATGGCGTGTGTATTCCATTGTCCGTTGTCTGTTTCAAGGAGGGAAAACCTTGAAACTGGAGGCAAAACAACTGATTCAACCACGGCGTGAAAACAGTCCATGAAAAGTTTTGCAGTTCTGATGGGAAATATTCTGTACTATAGTAAGTTGTTGTTGTTATTGAAGTAGGGTTTCAGGAGCATCGGCGACTAAGGCCATATTGCTCCGTATGTACGGTTTGTAAATCGCGTGTGTTTTGTGGTCAATGTTCTGTGTACTGGACGAAAACCCCGAGTTTACGGGAGGAAAACCATGCAATCCTTGCTTGAGACCGACTAACTCAGCCACGTTGTGAAAACGGCCCATGAAAATTCTTCGACGGGACTCGAACTCAAGTCTTTTCCACACGGTGTGGAAAGGACGGCGATCCTACCAACTGTGCTACACACGAGGGCCTATAATAAGTAACTCAACTGCATCATTCATTGTGCTACTACAAAAGTCCTCATAAGATCTACTCTAGCCGTTGCAATGTATTCTGACAAATTGATCACAAAATCCGATGTATCTCCGGGAAACAATAAAATTGCTCCTTGCATGTGTCGTATTAAAAGAATAAACTTTCGTATAATCATTGTAAGATCTTAACATTTATCAAGAGGCATTCTGAAATTCTCTTGAATAAAATCAATATTTCAAAAATACTTTTATCAAATTAGACATATGGGTAATTATTATCAATTAACAAAAGAAATAAAAAGTTAAGCCTTTGGACATGATGCTTGAATTTTACTTCAGTTTATTTACAGTGATCAACAGTTTTTTGGTGACACACTCGTTAAAGGGAAATAATCTTTTTAAAGTAATTCATTATGTTAATTCTTAACCTTAGCACAAATTTTACAGCAATTCACAGTTTAGGGGGAAAATATAATTTATTCTCATAGCAACGTCAGAAAAAGAAGCAATGTTTGCTCATAATTACGAATTATCTGTTATATAAGAACCTGTTATGAATATGGTTTGTGCATGCTAGCTGACAGTCATCATCGGCACACATTTGTGATCGGATCTGTTTTATTTTGTATAAAGTGATTTTTTTGACAATCAAAATAGAGACACGACAACACCACCGTGGCTGTATGAGTTAAATTTTACTTTACAACAAAATATTAAGTCAGTCTATAAAAAAAAAACGCGACAGAAGTGATGACCAAAGTCACCAACCAAGGTTAAAAATGCTTTTTTTATCCTATTTTGAATGCTACTTGAGAGGCTAGGATAGAAAAAAAAATTAAATATAAACATCAAAACGTTGCTTCTGAAATGAAGTCAGCCCATATGGAAAAATCTTCCTACTCTTGGGGCACCATTTGAAAAGAACCGCCAATTCCCGATGAATAATAAGAGTATCCAAAGAGAACATCCAAGTTATATTCTACAGACCAGCATTACCTTATTAAAGGTTAGCCAGCGTGGCAAGATTCATTACTTTGAAAATTAATGTTCAAATACGCGATATTAGTGGATAATGTTTGAAAATGTACAGTAAAATTAAATTCTATTTCGAAAAATGAGTAATTACTGTAATTACTGGCAGGAAACTACGACTAATTACGCAGTAATTAATTTTTTCAGACTGCCACCTTCAGTATTTGATCTGTTTTGGCCCCTAGAGTGGACGACCCTGCTTTAGGGGGATTCAATCGGCGTAAGCAAGGTCTGTGTGTGTAGAGTTAGGTTCTCATGTAAGTATATAATATACAAACCATATGTTGGAATCCCAATTAAAAGCACAAAACACGGTACTTGTTCTTAAAAGTTTACAAGACAGAAACTTCTTTATGTATGGGGTAAAAACCAGAAATGTGTGAGACAGAAAATCCTTAAGTACGAGACCATTCCGGGATATAAACAGAACCTTTATTTTAAAAGTATTTATAATCAGATTAGACTAAAATTCAAGCATCCATGCTAAATTATTATTCCGTGGAAGCTACTGAATCCTACTGAATCATCATTGGATTTAGCGCCATCGAATCTTTCTTCTCCTACTGAATCATCATTGGATTTAGCATCATGGGACCTTTCTGCTCTTACTGAAGCCCACGGCTGAGTTTTCGACCTTAAGCTTTGAGTTAAGTTCAACTTAGAGACAAATACCGTTATCTAAGGCTCAGTTAAATTATTAATATCTTTTTAAAATTGTATAGTCGCCTGAAGAGGCGAATCCAGCTGTTTCAAAGCTTAATATCAAGCGGCGAATGGTTTCTATACTGAGCATATCCGAAGTGTGTATTTTATCTCAAAACAAAATTCATACGCTTTACTGCGTTCGATTTCAATCATAGAGCTCTTTCTGATCCTAATAAAGACCGAGGTAGAATATTCGACCTTAAAGCTTGTGCTTATGTTCAACTTAGAAAAAAAATACCATTATCCACGGTACTGCCTAAGCCGCTATCTTTTTAAATTTGCCTGAAAAAGCTAATCCACTGTATATTTAAAAATGGAAGACGCCTCTAGATCAGCTGTTTCAATGCTAATTGGTTTCTCATCAGCTGTTAGGTGGCAGATGTTTTTAAACTGTCCAGTCGGTGTCTTAGATTTTTAAAAGTATCGCGGATTAGCCATTTTAGGTGATGCTATGCAATTTAAAAAGATATTAGCAACTTAGAGAAAATTGTGTTTATCTCTAAGGAAAATACATTTCATTGTATAATTGGTTATGCAATTGTTATCATAATAAGTCTACACACATTTATAATTTAATTAATATATAATTATTTATTATTTTATTTTTGTCTTTTATGCAGCTAATGTGCAAAAAAGAATCAAACTTTTTGGATTACTATATCGTTGTTTCAACTGTTTCAAATCTGTTCGTTTCTTTAAAATATTACTAATTTTGGTAGACCGTGAAAATGTTAAGCAAATGATTTATATAAAAATGTAGATAAAAGTCATTTATTCCATAATCAGTTGTAAAAAGATAAGGATACTAGTGTCTCGATATCATTTCCCACTAATCCTTCGTCATGAACGTTAAATAATGAGGGCTGCTTTTGATAAAGGCACGAAATGATTTTGAAATATATCTGCTGTTGCTAAGTTACGCTCAGTTAATGTTGCTCAACCACAGTGATGTATCAGTTCTCTAACTTCGCGTGTGGCATTAAATGATTTCGAGTAAAAATTAAACAGAGAGCTTGCTTAGAACTGAATTTACATCATAAGAGAAGTCGTGTGGAGATAATTTTTTCTCATAATATGCGTTATCAAAAGTTCAAGTTTAAAGTTTCATTTTATTGTTAATTAGTTCTAACAGAGGGTGTCTTAATGCTATAGGGACATTTCTGCGCTGAGAATGAAGGAAAAAAACCGAATAAATGAGCGAATGAATAGCCAAATTATATGCTTATAAATTTCCAAGGTTTCCAATTTTTATAGGGATACGCGCATGTGGGAGAGGAAAGTGGATAACGTTCTCACATTCCACCTATTTGTTGACCGAAATAACTTATAAAATGATGCAACCCCTGAAATTTTATCCTCTGATGTTCTTATTGCCTTCGAAGATAATCAAATGACAATAAAGCAAAGACTACTGTCGTTACCAAATAAGTACTGATTATAATAGCAATCATTTCAGAATCAGAAATAAAGTCGAGTTCTTCCAAAATTGGAAGAACTTGACTTTATTTTCGGTTTGAATTTAAAAAAAAAAAATTTAATGAATTTTCCTTTCTTCATATCATTTCAGTGAAATTTTACTGCATAAAAAACGAATCTAAATGAAAATTCGATCAAATGCAGAGACGTTTTTCCCTTGAAACAATGCTGTTTGCAATTTGTGAAGACAAAAAAAGCCTACATGGACATTATCTGAACATTAAATATTATTAAATCGGAAGACTTAATTCATAAAAATAAAAGCTATATTAGTGTTAGCATTATCATCAGTAGTGGCAAATGAGGCAAGAAAGCAAGCTTATAACAGCATCAATAAAAAAAAAAAAAAATTCTACTTCCCACATCATTTGTCCGATCCCACTTATAATTCGGCTAGTTCCTCTAATTTTTTTTTTTCAAATTAGACACTTCTACAGCACCAGATGGAATTTTGTTCCAACAATCAACTACCCACTGGCTGAAAGCAAATTTTTCCACATCTCTCCTGCACCCATCAGTCTATTAAAAGCATTAAAGATCTCAATCAGATCCCTTCGCCGACGCCAAGTTTCCAGACTCAACAAGTTGCAAAACTGAAGTGTTTCCTGATAAGAGAACCCTTCTATTCCTCTCATTAATCTCATAGGCGCCTCGGTAGCCAGGTGGGAAGGAGCAACAGTGCGTAGCACACGCTTCTTGATTAGACCGGGGTTCGAGCCCGTCCCCACCAAATACGGAGGATGAGGAAAGTTCAGGGAATGACCACCGCATATTCCCGGTGGTAGCAATATGGCCTTAGTTGCTAATGCTCCTAAAAACCAAATAACAAAACATAACACTAATCTCATTGCTCTACATCCGTACCAACAGACCCACATCCTTCCTAAAATGAAGCTTCCAGATCTCTAAGCAGTACTCAAGATGTGTCCTGGTACAACGGGATAATCATTTCCTTATCCCGTTAACCTTCGTATATCACTGGCAAAACCCCAAGAGCTGTCCTAGCAGCCCGTCTGCACTACTCAGAGAACTTCAAACTTGGCTGCACAATTATCCGTAGGGTTTTTTAATTATCCACCGCCCTAAGTGTGGTACGTTAATCTGGGATTACTGCTCCCCATATCAAGTACCTTGCATTTCTCAATGTTAAACTTCAATTACCGTTTCTCAGCCCATCTACCTAATTTGTTGCAGTAGCATACCGTCATTAACCACTGCCAACCTTCGTATCATCTGCGCACTTAGACATTAAGCCTGATATCATCAATAGCATTAATAAATACTGAAAACAACATGGGGCCCGCAATGAACTCTGGGATACTCCGCTAATAACATTAGTCCAAGAAGAGTAGTGCTCACTGATAACCACTCGCTGTCTTCTTGCGCTTAACTATCCCATTATTCATAACAGTAACTTCCCCCAACGCTTCAACTGCTCCAATCTGGATAGCAGTCTTTTTTGAGGAATAGTATCAAGTTTTTCTGAAATTTACTATAAGATGTCAAAATTATTCCTTGATAACTGCGTCATAGTAATCAGTCAGATTGGGCAGATCCTTGATCACTGCGTCATAGTAGCCAGTCAGATTGGGCCGACAAGATTATCCCTTAATAAATCCATGCTGTGATTGCCGTATTATTATTGCATTCCTGTCTGGATAGTTCAGCATTACGTTAATTAGTGACTCCATTATTTTCCCTGGAAAAAAGTCAAGTTAACAAATCTCTAATTGCTCACTTCTATAACTGCTCACTTATAATTTATCATTTCACCAATTTGATACCTCCCCCCTTCATGAACTGGGAGATACATCCGCACATCTCTAGTCCATGCGAATCTACTCCGAATCCAAAGATTCTCTCATAATATATGGAGATATCGCATCCGCCCCATATGTTGAAAATAGAAAAACTACTGTTTTAGAATCAAATGAGCAGAACTGGAAAGGTTTCTGCTACACCGAACGCCATCCAAATCTTCAGAAAGAAAACTGGAAGAATCGGATTCCAGGGAACTTGATAACCATTTTATGCTTTTATGCTAACTGAGGTGACATATAACCGAAATTCCCTATATGCCTAAAATTTCAGAAACCGAACCGCAGTACCTTGAAAGATCTCTACATGCCTTAATTAGTTTTAATTTGGCGTTATTTAGATTCAATTAGATGCCTAAAACTATTCAGTGGAATTTTAAGCCATTCCTCTAGCATTAATTTCACAGAGTTTCAGTGGGGCTATGCTGTAAATACTGAAGGTGGGAAAATAAATAAATTCGTCCTTAAGCCCTGAAACCACTCACAAATAGACCTAGGGCAGAGGATAGTTACAGTATCAGCTTAGGAATAACCATCACTTTTGGACTAAAACTGTAGCATTTCAGGTACGTAAACTGATAAATTTCTTAAATATGAAGTCTTTATCCTTCTTTCAAGCATATTAGCGAAACCAATACAAGCTATTAAAACATTTCTCACACACCTCTTCTGCCTAACACAGCTTGTACAATAAGGGACCTCGCGGGTAGAACAGTGGTTATAATCGATGTCCTCCCACTCAGGAAGGAAAAGGCTTGAGTTAGAATGTCGTCAATGACGCAGGGAATTTTTGTCGGTTCTTTTTTTTTTTGCCTCGTGGTTAAGTCAGTCGGTCTCAGACGAGGACTGCGTGGTTGTTTCCAGAAACTCGAATTTTTCGTCCAGAAAACAGCAAACCGACCGAAGAATACAGAAAGTTACAGATATAGTATATTAATGCCTCATAGACTTAATTACTCTGAAGTTTAACACGCACTCCTAAGAAAAAGTACAACGAGGGATGATATATAATGGATCCAATCACCTCATATGGTTGCCTTCACATTCTAGCGCTACCATGTGTACAAATCTGGATTAATCAATTCAAAATACTTGTTTCTATTCTCCGTGCTCTACTCCAATCACGCTGACTCAACACCACGGAGTTTTATTTCCAAGTTTTCGCTGAAATTAGTTGTTTATGGATAGGGCAATGGCAGTCTTCGGAGTTCCATGAGTACTGTCAAGCAGGGATGGGCTGATTTCGGCCAAGGCTGAAAGTATCCTGCAATTTCTCGACAGTGTATTGATTATGATTCGACATAACCGTCCAATATGCAGCCCTGCGGTTCCTCTCCTATGTTATTTGCTTCTTGTATTATTCTTCCCAGAAAGGGATGAGCGGTTTCGAAAACAAATTCTGAATTATGGATATTTTAACCTTAGTCTCGCGATTTCCTTAGTATTGTTCGTTTTTGCAGTCCAGGCCAAGTTTACAGTTTTTAAGCCAATAATATTTAAGGTTGAAATTTTACCATATCTTGTGATTCCCAGATTTCCCTGCACTGTGTCAGTGCAAATGGAGGTTTCTTTTATTTCTGGTATTTTAGGCAAGAAATGCATAACAGCAATGAAATGAAAGAAAAGGAATGAGATAGAATTAAATCCTCTCCCAGTGACTGAATTAGATCTCCTGAAACACCTGAATAGATATTTGTGACCATATTCGGTACCAGAAGATCAAATGGGCAAAGAGAAGCTAAAAATGCCAATTCAGAGAAAAGCGTTAATATTGCACAAAAAAATTACCAACATCTGCAATACCTACGCTGCTGTCAAAAGAAGTTTCTGCAGTTATTTGTATCAAACAAAATATTTCTTCCTGATTCTGAGTCATCTATGCGAAAGTTAAATAACTTAGTTTTAAGAACAACCTATTGAAATGATCAGAGGAATGCTCGAAGGTAAGCCGGCCTCCTTACTTTTCTATACTGCTCTGTTTCCTATTTCTCAATAATTAAATGAAACATCTGCTGGATATAAAATTCACAGGTGGCATTATGAAATATTTCATCTGTTACATATGACCTGAAATCGGCTGCTCGAAATGATGTCGAACTGTAATTATAACCTACATCAGCAGGATATATATTTATTAGCCAAATGGCATATGCCTTCAACAATGATGGTGTAATTTCTTAATGTTGAAAAATGGAGGAGCCTTGCTCTTGAAGATTACGCTGAAAACTTGAGAGCTACAGACACTACAAAAAGCAATATTCGCAGTAATAAACCAACGGATACAACTAGATGATGAAACTAAGAGATGAAATGTTTTCAGAGGATCAGTAGAATTTTCTGAGATAAGATTACAACTAACTGGCATATTAAGTTGTAAATGGAAATGGCTGTAGTAGGGTTTTAGGTTCATAAACAACTTAGCCCATACTACGCCCTATATAATAGGCCTGCAAAGTGTGGGTGTTCTATGGTCGATTTGCTGCTTGTTGGAAGAAAAACCCGAGTCTCCTAGAGAAGAACTATGCTACCCTCACCTGAGACCCACTAACTATAAAAATTCCTCCTGTAATCGACGGGATTCGAACTCAGCGTCTTTTCCACTAGTGTGGGGAGAGCAGAGATTATACTAACTGTGATACCCACGAGGGTAAGTTAGAAATGTATCTAATAAATTTATTGTTTGATGGTAAGTCGTTGGCCCTCATAATAATACCAAATAATAATAAAAGCTAATAGCAATGGGGTATATAAAAATATTAATAACGAAAAATACATCTATTAATCAGTAATAAGAAGTTGCTAACACACAATCTCATACTGAAGCTTTTCTTTTAAATTTTCATTTTTCTAATAAAATATTCCATAATAAGGAATATAAAATCAGTGCACATCTTAATAAATATTTTGCAGAAAGAAAATTATATTTATAGTAGATATCAAAAATATCCAATGCCTAAAGGGTTAACTGTTTCGAATTTGCGAGATTGTCAGGAATAGTTTTCTTAACGAAAAAAAAAAAAAAACAACAGTAAAAGAAGTGATAATTACTCAACGCGAAGAAAATCATTATATCCTCTTTATTGAAAGGTTAGCGCCTCCATAAACTGGCTAAATTCCTGTCAAGGAGAGATAAGCAGATGTACGAACAATATTCAGCAACCTCTGCGTGTGTATGTGTGCGCGCGCGTGCGTGTGTATGTATGTGCATACCGATCATGCTTTATCGTTGCAGATAAACCTCTCCTGCTCTCTACCTCGTTACCATGGTAAGCCCTGAGTATCTTCACATTACGGAAATGTCAAAGGTTGAGAGACGCGTGACGTCGCTAGCTCTATCAGGACGGTAGCTGGCCGTAAAAATAGCCGTATATTTCCAGGTACATCGCTGGGAGACTTACTTTGGAATCTGATGAACCTTTCTTCGTCTTCTTCCATTAGATTCGCGTATACCTAATGCAACAAAAATTTTAAGAGATGTAGAACGAATTCAGTAAAATAATGTGATGAAATTTCTTGGGAAAATAAGAAAGGTCTCGACCTTTCGGCAGCGAAATCATTAAAGGCGCATGGAACGTAACTGCTTTTAACAAAAGCAAAGAATACATAGAAATATTCGGATTTGAAATTGAAGGTTCAAAAAGCAATTATATAGTAAATATATATCGCTGTAGTTAAAAAGGATGCAAAACCATAACATCTGACTAACGCATGCGCATCTATTGCAAAAGCTGTAGACGCGCTCCGATGCATTACGTACAAATAAAATGGAGACACCAGGAGTCTTACTTTTTTTTGAAGTTAAGGCCTTTGTGTAATCTTGTGAGGGAACAAGTGTAAATTTAAACTACAATAATGCTAGTACTGAATATAAAACATATTATCACAGCAGTGACAACTCAAGTACAGACTACTGTAAAATTAACTATATATATAAATACGAAAGCTTCCTCTTATTTTATTTTTAACTGTTAAATTGTCTTTACTTCCTCTCACCCTCTATGCAGAAAACAAAAAAATTATTTAAACCAAAATACATGCGAAATTATGAGAATTAACAAAATAAAATGTCTGACGCATTTTCTTTCGATAATTCTCTCTTTTTTTAATCGGAATGAAATGATATCAGAGAGCATAATGCAAAAATATTATGCCATGTTAATTAGGATATAGATAAATGTGGCAATTATGTACTAATTTCTTGAGTTAGATATTAAATTAAATTTACTTGAAATGTGTAGCGACCGTAGGAATGTCTACAGTGATTTTTTATTGAGCAGCCCTGTAAAGACAGCTCCTCTGTGTAACTTCAAAGCATTCGTGGGAAGCAAGATTAACAATAATACTGGACAGAAAGGCACTGAAACCAATTACGTTTTTGAAGGGAACAAGAAAACTAAACGTAAAACTGGAGTAAGTGTAATGTGGATGTTTTTTGGAAGAAATTGCCTTTAAAAATTCCTTAAATTATAAGGGTATTTGGACCCAAATTTTGCAGTGTACAAATTTTGTGTAATTCGAAGTAAATGTTTATGCGGAAATATGCAGGAAGATGAAAGAAGAGAAATAGTTAGACTCCACGAAACCCCCAACTTACCACGTGATGAGATCTACAAAATTAACTTTGATCATGTCACTTCAAATTTAGATAATAGGGACGAACCAGGAGTTTTTTGGTCAGTCTTAATACATCGGTTACTGATGCAGTACATCCTTATCACATCTGGATACCAGAATGAGAAAGCCTTCAAGTTATAGTACCACAAAGAACAATATTACAATAATCCATGATAAAACGTCGATTTTAGCAAACTATACCGATGACTAGTTGGTACAGAGGATCAAAATTCTTTCTCATCACCATATTAACTCCTGTAAGGTTCATCTGTATGTAAGGTATCATCACTGTAAGGATACTGTGACAGATAAACAGCAAAGATACAGGACTTAAACCTATATTATTTTACTAGAATTTTTCCGGCACCGATGAAAATACAAGTTAGGAAATATTCGCAGTGCATTACAGTTCAGGAGGGTTTGATTTTTTAATAGAAACTTAATTTTCTGTGAAATGAAGAACAATAGAATTCTCTCAATATTCTCTCAACTTTTTGTAATATTTTACTTAATTACTCCTGGGTTTTAATAAAAATTGAAATGCAACACGTGATTCACGAGCCTTCCGTGATTTAATAAAATAAACAAATAGCAAAAGTATCTCAGGTCTTAGTATGCATCAACGCTTTAATCACACACTTATTTTTCCTGCACTGTAATAACTATTGAAACAGTAAAGCACGTACTAAAAATCGTATATAAAACGTGTAAAAATAAGAGGCATTTCATTTCTGTTGTGATTAATCTAATAAGAAACTAGTAATAATACACAATTTATGTATTTAGTAAACTGATAACAAGAAAAACGAGATAAAAACATTAACGACTTTTATCCGCCATAGTACCCATTCATTCGGCCAATCAGCGCAAGGCAACAACCAGTGCTTTAGCTAGTGCTTTTCATAAACATGCGTTTATGAAAAGCTTATGTAATGTGTATGAAAAATAAATAAATAATAATTTACAGCTTTCTATTGGCCCTATTTTCATGAAATTTGGGATCTCTCGACAAATCTTTCTTAAAGAGCTGAATATAATATTTAATGAAAATCTGTACATGCGGACACACCATGAACAGACAGGCGTATGGAGATGATGTGAACAACAGGTGTTTCATATATGTACATGCGAACGCGCCTAATAAACATTGCCTAAAATCAATGAGCGTAAAATCCAAGTTTTATTGTAATTAGCTCTCTTAGCACGAGAAATGGGATAATACCAACTTTGGAAATGAGCCAATAACACAGACTGTAGCAACATTAATAACAATAAAAACTGGCAGGATGTCCAACCTACATAACAGAGTAAGCACACACAGCCAAGAAGATTCATCCATCACCAAGAAAAAACTGCCAGTTACTAAATAAAATTGTCCGGAATTACTTGTACAAATTAAAACACAATCACTAGATAAAGAAAACGCCAACTTATTCTATGCTGGAAGTATAATAAAAAGCAAAGTCTAACCAACGAATGACAATTCTCCAGAATAATAATCTTTTGGAGAATATTCCCATTCTCCAAGAAGATTTTCTTATTGCATTACTAAAGGAGGAAGATAACTACACAGACAGTATATTAATAATGCAGCTTAAAATACATCTTCGCAATTAAAAAACTGGAGAAATTAATATTAAAATATGCAGGAAGGAAATTATTGAAAAGAAATTAAAAATGCTCAAGCTAAAAGATATAAATATTATGAAAACAGTGCATTCACCAAAAATTAAATAAAAGTCAATGTGAATATTACTGAATGAATACTGAAAAGCAACGAATATGATAATAAATTGGAGGGAAAAAAAGCTGCTCTACGGATATTTTAGATAATGACCAAATCCATGCATCAGCATTTTAAACAAGAAAATGGTAATAATTCGCGATAAGTAAAAGGGTCTTATTCACGTGCATCCCAAATGGTTCTCAAACTTCCAAGAACTGATTTTTTGGCCATTTTTGAGTTCAATTCAAAAGTCAACCAATTATTAGAATGAGGCATAAATTCTGGAACTTTCAGCTTCTTTCCTCTGGACAAATATTCCTATATTCCTGCAAATAAACTCTAATTCTACAGCGGTGACAATAAGAAAGCCCAAAAATCTATTAGATCGATCTGAAGCTTGCCTTTCTGTTAAGGATAACTACCTCGCAGTTCATGCCTAAACAACATGGTAAATGGAATTTGCAATTTTATTCTAAATGCTATTTATTATACTGCGCTCGCAGGACAGTCTTCCCTGATGCCCTGCAAGTTATGGCTAGTGTCCTTCCTCTCGATCTCCAGGTAATCTCTAGAGTAATTTGTCACAGAATAAAACACTAAATACCAACGTATATCTTGGAAGAACAATAAAGGTCAATCTGGATCGAAAAAAGGAGAGATTAAAAGACCATGTATTTTAACCAAGGTCAAAGTTCATCAGAACATTCGCTTACTGCCAAAATTTGTTCTGCTTTGTGGAAAGTTATATTACAACAGACTTTCCTGTGTCAAAATTAAAATAAGTCCAACTCTTCTTCCAAAACAATCCAATCCCAACTAATCTTAGGTCTTTTAATGCGCTAATATAATTGTTTTTAACCTTTATATGTATCACAGATGTGCATATAAATCTATCAAAATACACACACTGGCGAAAAAAATAAGAACCTTTGTATTAAAACAGTCACGAACAGAATAAAGGCAAATAAATGCAAATAAAACTGTGACATGGGGTGATGATGTGTTCAGTATAAGACTGCACACTGTTCTACCGCATCCAGAATGGGGAAAACGCTTGTGCTATTAGACTTTGAAACGGGTCTTATCGAGGGTGAAAGCTTAGCAGGAGCCACGATTCAAGAAACGAAAGACTTAACTGGTTTCTCAAAACAATACTTCAAGAGCGAAACCGTCGCACTCTGAGGAGAACTGTACGGAAAAATAGGACATCATGTGCTCAGCAAATAACATCTGAATTCAACCAAGTCAGAACTACCCTATCTCAAAACGTACCATGCGCAGGGATTTGAAGATATTGGGTATTGGCAGTTGTCGCCTGCCTATTCAGAAGCCATTTGTTACAGAGAAAAACAGAAAAATCTACTTCCAGTGGTACCGAGAATGTAGTGATTGGACAGTGGAACAATGAAAGAAAGTCATATCGTCAGGCAAATCACGATGCACTTTGTTTTGCACTGATAGTACGTACAGATTTTAGCGAAAACATAACGAAGCGATGGACTCTGTTTGCTTTGTTAAGACAACCCAGGCATCTGGAGGTGGTATCATAGTATGGGGAATGTTGTTGTAATAAGGTTTTATGAGCATCGGCAACTAAGGCCATATTGCTCCGTGTATACTGTCTGTAAATTTCATGTGTTCTGTGGTCGATTTTCTGTTAACTAGTTGAAAAACCCGAGTTTTCGGGAGAAAAAAAAACCATGCTACCCTCGCTTGAGATCGAATAACTCAGCGACGTGTAAAAAAAGCTCATACAAATTCATCTGTTGTCTCTACAGTTCTCCCAACTCCACTAATCACTTGGAGCTCTTTCACTTCCTCTCTTTGCAACTTGACTTTCTCCAGTCCAACTTTCCTAACAGTGAAGTAATTTTCCTTGACGATTTTAATGTTCACAACTCCAGCTGGCTTCCATTTTCTAGACACACTGACCCAGTTGGTCGAGATGCTGAGGCTTTTGCAATTACTAATGACCTTGCACAGATTGTTTATTTACCTACAAGAATCCCGGACAATCCTAACCATACAGCCAACACGCTTGATCTTTTTCTCACAAACAACCCTTCTAAGTACACAGTTGAAGTGAGTGGTCTTTTCAGCACCTCAGATCACAACTTGGTGATTGTCGCTTCTCCAATGGAGGCTTTCTCTTATGGCTATTCCCAACTTCGTATTGTTTGGCATTACGAGAATGCAAAATGGATTGACCTGCGAAATTTCTTTTCTTCTTTTCCTTGGTCGGATTACTGTTTCAAAACTTCTGATATCAACGTTTGCTCAGATCGTGTCAATGAAATTATTCTTGTAGGAATGGAATCCTTTATTCCACAATCCACTTTAAAATCTCGACCTTTATCTAAACCGTGGTTTTCCAATAAATGTTCTAAGGCTGTTCAAGAGAAGAAAGTTGCATATTGTAATTGGCTTGTTTTCAAATCTTCAGTTTCATTTATTTTCTGCCTACACCAAAGCTCGCAACAATTGTAAAGCAGATATTAATCAGTTCAAACTAGAGTTTGAACAGGCTCAGAGTAGAAAACTTGCTTCTTGCCCTAATGGTAGCCGAGCATTCTGGTCTCTTGCCAAAGCTATTGGCCGCAACTTTTGCCCATCTCTGCTCCCACCTCTGTCAAAACCAGTTGGTTCTGTTGTCGCTTCAGCCAAGGATAAAGTTGACCTGCTAGAATCCCATTTTTTCCAACTCATGTATTAATGATTTTGGTAAAACACCTCCCAACACGCTCCATTCAATGCGTCTTGTGGTCTTCCACCAAAATACCGTCAGAAGGATTTTGGCGAATCTTGATACTAAGAAAGCTCCAGGTCCTGGTGGTATTTCTCCACTTGTTCTCAAAACCTGTGCTGCTGAAGTTACTCCTGTCTCTTCTTTGCTGCCTTTTTACACTTTCTTATTCCAAAGGTGTTTTTCGTTCTTCTTGGAAATTTTCTCATAATCAGCCAGTTCCTAAAAAGGGTGACAAATTCTTTCCAACCAATTATCGTCCCATTGCAATTACTTCTACTCTTTGTAAAGTAATGGAGAAATCAATTAATCGCCAACTCTTAAACTACCTAGAAACCTTCTGTCTGATCAACCATCGCCAGTATGGATTCCATCAGTGTCGATCCACTGGTGATATTCTGGCTTATGTTACCCATTTATGGACTAATTCAATGGAAAGATTCGGTGAAACACAAGCAGTTGCTCTTGACATCTCAAAGGCTTTCGATCGTGTTTGGCATAAAGGTCTTCTAAACAAGCTTCCATCTTTACGGTTTGACAACTATTTTTTGCAATTGGTTATCCAGTTTTCTTTCTGATCGCTCACTGAGGGTGATGGTAGATGGCTCTCTGTCTTCTAACTGCTCCAATAATGCCGGTGTCCCCCAAGGTTCAATTCTTTCCCCCACTCTTTTCCTCTTGTAAATTAATGACCTTCTTCCATTGACTGGAAATCCTATCCATAGTTTTGCTGATGATAGCACATTGCATTCTACTTTCCATTTTGAGAAACCTTGCCCTGCTCAATCAGCTTCAACTTCTCGAAAATCTGCTACCAATTCCTTAAATGCTGATCTTCAGATAATTCTCCAGTGGGGCAAAGACAACTTAGTTGATTTCAACCCTTCTAAAACTCAGTCTTGTGTTATATCTCGCAAAAAGGATTCTTCTGCTCCTATGCTCATCTTTAGTGACACTCCGATTTCTAGGCAAAATGATATATCTCTTTTGGGGATTACCCTGACTTCTAATCTCTCTTGGCACAAGCACATTACAAATATTGCTTCCTCTGCATCTAAAAAACTTGGTTTTCTCTTTCGCTCTCGGTGTTACTTTTCTTCCAAATAGCTGTTCACTCTGTACAAATCGCAAATCCGCCGTACCATGGAACATTGTTCCCACATCTGGGGCAATGCCCCCAAAACCTCTCTCAGGCTTCTAGATTCCATTCAGAAGAGGGCAGGTAGGTTAATTATTGACTCCTCTCTAACAGAGTCTCTGCACTCGCTGTCTCATAGACGTATTGTTTCTGCTGCATGCCTTTTCTATAGATACTTCCATGTGCACTGTTCTTCTGAATTGGCTTCTATAATTCCCGCTCTCTCTTTCAAAACCGTCCGAACACGTGCTGCCACCTGCCAACATCCATTTACTGTCCAACTTCAAAACTCACAGAACCAACTTTTCATCTTCCTCGTTTATTCATTCAACCGCCGTTTTATGGAACAACCTTCCTTCATACGTATTTTCTGAAAATTATAGTCTACAGAAGTTCAAGTGTAATGTCAACAAATATCTTCTTTCGTCTTCTCAACCTCCAGCGCAAGCACGGTACTAAGTACTATAGGTTCTAATACCTCTCGCGTTTGGGGTTTTCATAAAAAACAAAAATCTGGGTCACTGGGGCGCAGATAACTTAGTTGACTATAATCCTTCTAAAACTCAGTCCTGTCTTATATTTCTCAAAAAAAAGATTCTTCTACTCGTATGCTAATCTTCGATGACACTCAGATTTCCAGACAAGATCATATATCTCTATTAGGGATTACGCTTACATCCACACTATCCCCCGTCAAAGGCACACCACAAATATTGCCTCCCTTGCATCTAAAAAACCGGGTTTTCTCTTTCGCTCTGGGTTACTTATTTTCTAAACAACTGCTCACTCTGCAGAAATCTCAAATCCGCATTACCATGGAATATCGTTCCCATATCTGGAGCGGTGCTCTATAACCTCTGTAAGGCTTCTAGATTCAATTCAAACAAGAACAGTTTAGTTAATTAATTAATGACTCATCTCTAACAAAGTGTCTCCACTCTCTTTCTCATAGACGTTCTGCTGTTTCTGTTGCATCGCTTTTCTATAGAACTTCCATGGGCACTGTTCTTCTGATTTGGCTTTGTAAATACCGCTCTCTCTTTCAAACCAGTCCAAACATGTGCCGCAACCAGTCAGCCCCCCCATTTCACTATCCACTTAAAACTCACAGAACCAACTTTTCTTCTTCCTCAGTTATTCCTTGAACTTCCGTTTTGTGGAACAATCTTCCTTCTGCGTATTTCCTGAAAATTACAATCTAAAGAGATTCAAGTCTAATGTCAAAGTATCTTCTTTCATCATCTCAATCTTCAACCCATGCACGGTTCTAAGTACTATAGATTTTAATACCTTTCGTGATTGGAGTTTTCATAAAAAAATTACACATGTTTAGGTAATTTAAACTGCTAACTTGAATTTCGAAAAAATAACTGCGTATCGATATTACTTATCAGAATTTTTCTCACTAAAGAAACGTTTGATGTAAGATATGAATTGTACAATGACTCTTCTGTCACATTACAAGGTTCACGCCTTAACGCAGTTTGCGCAGGATCTTTTTACTAGAAGAAGAACATACCCACAACCTTAGCAGGAATTTTCCCACAAACTAACCACTCATCATCCAGAATAAAGATCCTTAGATGTGTCAACCAAACAAAAACCTAACAGCTACAATCTGAAAATCTAATCATTAACTTAACCTGGATCTGACCACTGGCTTAAACTGGAGTCATTATCTGGATTTGACCACTCACACGGACGGGACAACATGTCCCAGGAATGGCGTACGAAGACCTGACAAAGACATTATGCAGTTTGCTGCCGAAACATCATTAGGCGATCTGAACCGGGTACCCTCACTCGATTCACTTTCTTTCCCTTCCCTTGGCAGGGGATGGTTACTCTGTACCCTCCCCCCTGCCATCCCCTATCTTCACCTGGTGAGGCATGGGCCTGCCCCGCCGACTTTTGGGGTTATCTTCACTATTGACTCCATATTTCTGTCTTTCACCCCCCAGTCTTCAGTCTCCCTTCCCTCTCTAGCTATCTTGCGACTAGCGTTTGACCCTTGCCAAAACTACACAAGCCCCACACAAAAATTTAAAAAATAAAAAAAAAATAATAATAATAAAAAATGAACTATAACCCGTATAACTTATATCTCTTTCGGTCTGACCCAATTTCTAGCGTTTCTCCCCCCCCCCTCCACTTTTTTTTTTTTTTTTTTTTTTTTTTTTTTTTTAAGGTCCTAGCCACTGAAATCTCAGGAAATTAGGTGGCAGGACCTGCCAGAGTAAATAGTAAATTTCTAAAATACTGGTGTACCTGGTCTGCCTCCACGAGGTATAGTGTGGGCAACGGTGGGTCTCATTTGAGACCCAACGGCTAAAAGACCAGATGAACAACGGTACAAAACATTACACACTACAATATCCATACACTTTTAAACCTCTGGCCTCTACAGTGTTCTGTATAACACCACAATGTATATTACGCGGAGATGGGGGAAACCCCTGGTGCCGTTAGACCCTAAAAACACTATACACTATACAAGGTTCACGCTGATCAAAAAATTTATAATGGATTTCAATTCTTAACTATAAGAAACGGGCTCTTAAAAATATTCTCAGAAAATAAGAATATACTCTCAAAATCAGTGACTGAATAAGACTAACAGTAAATCTATATAAAGGTTATATAATTTAAATATCCAAATAAAATCAACTAATGAAATAAGAGCTTGGCAGAACAACACTTTCCACTACAACCTCCAAAAAGCCTTCCTTGAATGAAACTGTGTACTTCTGAAGTCTACTTTAGATACTATATTTGCGGTTCGTTATTGTGAATTCTTTAAGATTCCACCCCTCAGCTGTTACACACCCACACACCAGTAAACTGCAGCTTAAAAACTCAGAACAGCTAACTCACCCGTGTATAAAAAGGCTTACCCGGTTTTGAACAACAAACTTCCATATCTTGCCACGTCAACAAGAGGCAAGTTAACAACTTGGTTCTCTTTTAGGAATTTACCATGAAAGCCTCAATATTCGCCAACACGAATCATATTTTTACAACAGTAGGATGAAATGTTTTTATTCCAACCCACAAAGAAACTGTAAAATTTTTAGCAGTTCTATTTCAGTACAGCGAATTTCATACTAAGGAATGTTCAAAGAATAAGTACCATGGTCTACCGGACTAGCCGGGTGGGTAAAGTGCTGCCTGGCAACCCAAAGGTCGCGGGTTCGAACCCGCCTAGGGCTTGGATCAGAGTACAAAATGCAAAAACCTTGGGAGGTGCGATATGGCCACAGAAGCCGATGCACCCACCAACTAACAAAAAAAAAAAAAAAAAACCATGAATACTCAAAACTGACGATATCGCCATTTTCATTCGAAAATTGAAATCCCACTCAAAATTCTTTACTATGCTCTTCGAGTAACTGCAATTGTTCTGTATACACTGAGTGATCACTAAATTATGACCACCTACCTAATACTTCGTAGGTCCTCCTTTTGCCCTCAGTGCAGAAGCTATCCGACGTGACATTTGATTCAACAAGATGTCGGAAGCGTTCGGGAAGTATAGCCAACCAAGTTGTGTGTAATGCGGTCAGCAATGCAGGTATGGAGGTGATTGGTGTATCCAGACGCCTGATATGCTTTTCCATAGTGTCCCATAAGTGCTGCTGTTGTTGTTATTTGGTTTTAAGAAGCATTAGCAACTAAGGCCATATTGCTCCGGGGATATGACGTGGTCATTTTGACCTTTCGGCATCCTCCGTATTTGGTGGTCGCGGGCTCGAACCCCAGTCTAATCAAGAAGCGTGTGCTACGCACTGCTGCTCCTGCCCACCTGGCTACGGAAGTGTCCCCACAAGTGCTCTATGGGATTGATATCGGTGGAGTTCGGAAGCCAATCGATATGCTGGAAGTCAGAACTGTGTTCCTCAAACCATTCCTGTAGAACAAGTGCCCGATGACTCGGTGCATTATCATCTTGGAAGACGCCATCACCATTCGGGAAAAAGTGTAACACAGTGGGGTGTGGGATCCGGAAAAGTTGCCCCCCGCATTTCTCCCCTCGCATCTCGCCCTCCGCATTTCGCCCCCAGCACATTTCGCCCCCCCCCCGCATTTCGTCTCCCACATTTCGCCCCCAGTAGATAATGAATAGGCTATAGAAATGTAAATAATACACCTAATTTTTTATTAATTCTAATTTATTTTGTTTTAATAGAATGAATCAATCAAAGGTAAAGGTAATCAAATCAAAGGTAATCAATCATAGAATAAATGCACATTATTATTGTTTAAAACTCGAAGTTGTATGCAATGCCTCTAAGGTAATCAATCACATTACGATTTTTGAAAATCTTGGACTAGATTCTAGCAGAAATTGCAGCATACTTCTTGTTCCATCAGAAAACCACTCCTGGGTACGCGCCAATAACTGAAGATTGTTACTAGTGGAAAAAATAAGCATGCGACCCGGGAGCAGTTCGTCCTGAGAATCATACATTAAAAACTGTTTAATAGATTTGATAATTGAGAGCTATTAAGTGTTCGATAATTCCTATACAGTATTCTATTATATTATAAATCAACAGGGATTAACTTTATTTTAGATATAGGAAGCTTCTTTTCCAACTCTCCTAGTCCAACTCGCTAATAATCCTTGAGGATGGCAATATCAATTTTGCATAACAGGTGGGACATCTTCCCCACTGTCAGAACCGTAGTGTTCAGACCGTGCGGTCTCAACAATGAGCGCTCAAGACTTCTGTCTTCAAACACAATACCTCTGGCAGCAAGGAAACCATTACGTGGATTGGCATAAAATTAGATTTTTGAAGGTCTAAACTGTTTAATAAATATGGACCGATTATTTCTTTTGGTCCTGTAGCTAGACTTTAGAGTTAAATTTAGGGGTCTACTCATTATCTACTGGGGGAAAAATGTTCCGGGGGCGAAATGTGCGAAGCGAAATGCGGGGGGAGAAATGTGCCGGGGACGAAATGCGGGAGGCGGAATGCGGGGAGCGAAATGCGGGGGGCCACTTTTCCTTAATCCGGTCATAATTCAGTGATCACTCAGTGCATATAGATTGCCTTACCATTAATATCCGGACACCCCTCCATGGATGGGGAAACAGGTCCTGTGCATGCAACACCACACAGACCCTGCATAAATATGCACACTGGGCTTCGAACAGACAATTGCAAAAGTGGGCACGTGAGATGACACGTTCAACAGACTTCCAACGTGGAATGATAGTAGGATGCCACATAAGCAAGCGTTCTGTATGAGACATTGCAGCCGCTCTGGGGATCCATAGTTCAACGGTTAGTGACGGCATATGCAAATGGCAGAAGAATGGGCTTGAATCTGCCAAAATACGGCCTGCTATACCCAGAAAACTAACAGAACGGGACAAGAGGATTCTACGAAGAACCGTGAGCCAAATCGTAATTTGCCATTGTCTCAAGTCAGAAAAACCCTCTGTGAGAGTATTGGGACTATTATCAGCATTAGTACAATACGAAGGATACTCCATGATATGGGCTACAATGGTCGTGCAGCTGTTCACAAGCCATTAATCACCTCAACACATGCTAGACGCCGATTAACAAGTGTAAGGAGCACGAATCCTGGACTGTAGAGCAGCGGAAAACAGTCCTATGAACAGAAGGGTCGAGGTTCGTACTCTACTAGTCTGATGGCTGTTCCTGGGTGTGGTGAATGCCAGGGGAACAGTTCCTTCCTGAATGTATCCTCCCAACAATAAAGTTTGGTGGAGGCAGTGTCATGATATGGGGCTGCTTTTCATGGTTTGGCTTGGGTCCATTAGTGGTTATCGACAAAACAATGAATGCTGTGCAATACCAAGACAATCTGGACAATTATGCACTTCCAACATTATGGCAATATTTCGGGGAAGGCCCATACCTGTATCAGCAAGACAACGCGTCATGCCATACTGCTCGGGTCGTACCAGAGTGATTTGAAGATATGAGCGTGGAAAAGTTAGATTGGCCAGCCCAGAGTCTTGATCTGAATCGAGCCCTATCGAGCATCTTTGGGATGTATTGGATTGTGTGGGGATGTATCTGGGCGAACTGGTAGCTGCGTTAAAGGTTGAGTGGAGGAACATATCACCTGACGTTTATAAAATGCTGGTTGAAAGTATGCCGCGAAGGCTGTCACAAAAGCAAAAGGTTTCAGCAAAAATATCTTTTTTTGTCTAAAGGCAGGTGTCCGGATATTAATGGTATGGAAGTGTATATATCAATGGTTTAAATTTTCAAGGAACACAATATTACCTGAAATAAAAAATTAAAATGATAATCAAAGCTTCTTTTTTTTTTTAATGAAAACTCCAAACACGAGAGGTATTAGAACCTATAGTACTTAGTACTATGCATGGGTTGAAGGTTGAGAAGATGAAAGAAGATACTTGTTGTCATTAGACTTGAACTTCCGCAAGTTGTAATTTTCAGGAAATGCGTATGAATGAAGACTGTTTCAGAAAACGGAAGTTGAATGAATAAATGAGGAAGAAGAAAAGTTGGTTCTGTGAGTTTGAAGTTGGACAGTAAAAGGATGTTGACTGGTTCCGGCAAGTGTTCGGACTACTTTGAAAGAGAAAACGGAAATTATAGAAGCTAATTCAGAAGAACAGTGCCCATGGAAGTATCTATAGAAAAGGCATGCAGCAGAAACAAAACGTCTATGAAACAGAGAGTGGAGAGACTCTGTTAGAGATGAGTCATTTAACTACTCTCTTTTGGATGGAATGAGAGAGGTTTTGGGAGTATCGCCCAAGATGTAGGAACAATGTTTCATGGTACGGCGGATTTGCGATTTATACAGAGTAAACAGCTGTTTGGAAGAAATGAAACGCTGAGAGAAAAAGAGAAAACCTAGTTTTGCTCTTTGGAAGCAATTCTGGTTCCGAGGAAGCAATAATTGTAATGTGCTGATGCCAAGAGAGATTAGAAGTCAGGGTTATCTCCAATAGAGATATATGATATTGTCCGGTAATCAGAGGGTCATCGAAGATAAGCATAGGAGTAGAAGAATTCTTTTTGTGAGATATAAGACAGGACTGAGTTTTAGAAGAATTGAAATCAACTAAGTTATCTTTGCCCCACTGGAGAATTACCTGGAGATCAGCGTTTAAAGAACTGGTAGCGAACATTCGAGAAGTTGAAGCTGTTTGGGCAAGGCAAGATTTCTGAAACTGGAAAGCGGAATGCAATGTACTATCAGTAAAACTATGTATCGGATTTCCTGTCAATGGAAGAAGGTAAAGAATATCTGTACTGCATCGTTTCTTAATTCACTGCACAAGAAATCTTTTCAATATTTCATGTAAATTTTAACAAAATTATCTGTGGTAACCCTTATGTGTAATATATTTAAGGATGGCAAATTCTGGTTCTAAGAACACGAAAATGGGATAAAAATCAAAGTCCTGATTCCATGTATAACGACTCACTAATCAACGAAACTGATAAAAAGTTCAGTTGATATGGGCTAAGTGCGAAGTTTGGTAGTTATATCCGCTATCACTAATGGCTTAGTAACAACCTATTTCGTAATTGTGTTCAGAAAGGTTCAGAATTGTGTGAAGGCTTTGGTTTTTTATTTAATTTTTATAACAAATTGAAATAAGAACTGTTCGTTACAAATTTTAAATACAAAGGCACAAATTTAAATATATAAGTGAATATCAATCATGGAAAAATATTAGAGAGAAAAATGCTCCAGTGAAGAAGCAATGAAGAATATGTTACAAGTCTTTTTAAAGTAAGCAAGGAAAAGCATGCAAAGGAAAATATTTTTTCATAGTTCCAGAACTGTACGTCGGTAGGTTGGCATCCTGCCAGGCTGATCTGTAAAAACATATTTTGCACTCATTTTAAACAGCAGTAACCTGAATTTGGTGTTTTTCCTGTTTTATAAGGCAAAAATAATGGTTAAATATACGCTACTAATGTAGAGTGAAAGAATAAATTCTTGCATTATACTCGGAAGTAAAGAAAGTAGCCGAAATGTTTAAAGAACATAGTATTAGTAGTGGCAAATGATGCAAGAAAGCAAATTTATACAGCATCAGCCAAAAAAAATCCCATTTCACCTATCCATCCCCTAGAGTAGTTTGTCTAGTTCTTATTCAAACTATCAACTTCCACAACAACGGATGGAAGCTTGTTCCAACTATCAACAACCCGCTGGCTGAAGCCAAACTTCCGCACATCTATTCTGCAACCATCCTCCCTCAATTTGAATGTATATCCCTTCATGTTCATAGTGTGAGCAAGAAGAAGAATCCCATCAGCATTGTGTTTGCTCAAGCCATTCAGAATAGTGTTCGATGAGTCTCGAAAAAATTCTTTAAAATTTACTTGGCAAATATACACAATATTCTTAAGAACAGAGTAAGTAGTTTTAAGTTGTTATAAAACAAGAATTATGAAGCGACCTATAAAACAAACATCTAATTTCTCTAAAACATTTTTTTTTATTTATATTTTTATTAAGCGATATTTATCGATATGCTGACTTCCTATGGCTTTGAGGAGTCAGCATATCGATTTGCCTACTTGCTAGATGAAAAACTCGAATTTCCGCAAATAAAAACCATGAAAACCTCGCCTCAGACCAACTAACTCAGCCACGCTGTCAAAAAAAAAAAAAAAAAAAAAAAAAAAAACCGATAAATATTCGTCGTGTCATTGATGAGATTCAAAAAGGAATCTTTTTCACCGGGTGGGAGAAGATGGTGATTATACCAATGTGATACCGCAAGGATCCTGAAACAGATAAGCCATTTATGATCTATGGTAGTATCTGCTGTGCAGCGTGTACTGTACAATACGCCATTTCTCAGATGAAAATATTTAAATTAATACTTTACATCAGAAACTGAGTAAAAAGGGCAGGGAATATATTTTCGCAGTTCAGCCTGTCATAGCAACTTAGATACAGTTCTGATAAAACTTAAATTATGTCTTCTCTGCTTCTAAAAGAACTACCGTGTTGTCCAACTTTCCATATTCAAACATATTCTCTTTTTTGTGCTTTTTAAAGTAAGTTTGCAAATGAATAAGTTCTGCTAGTCCCAGGAAAGGTTTTAGAACCGCTTCCAATTCCATAGTCTTCTTCTAACTTCCCTTAAAAATCCATGTTATGTTTCGGATGTTCTTAATTACTACAGAAGGAAAAATGGAATGATCCAATTTTCAACGTACAATGTTCTGCTGCCATCTGGTATGGCTTTTTATGTCGGTTTTCGAATCATAGCCATGATCAGTGTTTGGATATTATTCTAAAAAGGAAAGGTAGACCGACAACACATTTTCATCGTATGCTCTATGTCGACATATTAATGCAATTTCCCTGCTCACCTTCTCCATTTAAGAAATACTGCTACACAAATCTCACATCACCGCTAGCTTTCACACGAGCATCACGTGGTGAAGATTTCTTCAACTTCTCTTGAGTACAGTAGTTTTTAACTGGTGAGTACGTTAGTGGATAATCAAACGTGTCTCAAATGTAACGCAATGAGTACATTATCATCTTCCGTCCTAATATTGAATACCGAGATATAGGAGTACCAAAACATGTCAACACCATAAAGAACCAGCAGACACTCACGTGCAAAGTGATTTTGATGGCTAGCAGCGAATACTCCCTTAAGATGCGTTCTCAGCCAGTGCTTTATTAGTTTAATAACCGATGCCAAGTGCTTTATTAGTTCGCCACCTGACGACCGTGCGAGGTGTCCTATGCTATTTTACTACAAAAAAGTGGTGTTTGTATGATTCTACGATTAACACCTTCTTCCACAAAACAAGCTGTATATATAAAGAGCATACCTTTTTACTATCACCGAAACCATTAAATTTTAGACCGGTACAATCATTGTAAACCCACAATGTTCGGTTTCCAATGATTCTACTAACAGTTTGGCAATATCTTGATACCATAACATGTGCTTCTTTCTGTTCAACAGCAAAAATTACAACAGTTTCTCTGTTAATTAATCCTATTCACCAAATTCGTGCTACTTTATCCTATATGAGAATTTGCGTACGTTAATGAAATGATACTAGATGATTAATATCTTCTATATATGCATTAAATTTACATCAAGAAAATCACTGAGAATCATATTCTCAGCGATGTCTTCCTACTTGAAGATCAGTCACACTGAGTCAGGCAAACGGACATGTAGTACAGTTAAAAACTAAGGTTACTAAGATAAAATAAAGATATCAGTATATTATGTTTATGAACTTCCTATATTCAAGAATAATTTCAGACAGAAAAAATCCCTACAATCTCGCTGAGAGCGGAAAATTATAGTCACACTGAATGGATAAAGAACGTGTACAACTTGTAGATTCATATAAAATTAGGTAGTCTTCATCATCATGAGACAATTGTACTGTACAAATTTTCCAGCATATTTTCTCTCCAGTCTCGACCAAATGCTCTCAGGTCATCCGCTTTTCCGCTGTCCTTCTACATGCATTATTATGCTTCTTTTAACTCCGCTCTTTGTTAGCAGACAAAATTATAGATTGGTGTGATATGTGGTCGAATCTGTTTGAAAACATCGTATGAACTGATGAGTCAGTTTTCCACTGATCATCCTACGCTTCTGCAACCGGAACTACCACGAAGTTCCCTCACGTATGCTCATTCCGTATTTATTCTTTCTTTGTTCAGGAATACATATATCTTAAATGCTGATGCTGACGTGGATAGTCAGCATTCGCGATCGATAAATACCTGCCTTTAAGTCTCATTGCAACTATCTATCACAGAACACACCACTAACCTGTTTTCACTTCAACCGCCCCATTCAATTCTGTTTCTTACATCCAAAATACTTTCATCCTACCGTTGACACCTGGTCACTTTGCTCTATTATCTATTTTTATTAATTGAAAGATTTTATTTGAGCATAATGAAAATTTTTGGGAATGCTCATCCCAGAAAACTTTTCTATAATATCAGTTTCAAGTTTACTCTGCCCCTTATCCGGTAAATGAAGGCTATATCACCTACAAAGAACAAACACCATCCAAGTCAAAATGAAGAGGCGTGATCTCAAAGAAAAATCCGCATGTAAACCTAGGTTTATTGAAAATGTTGAAGTAACTCCACATGAACTCATCACACAAGTTTCTGATCCCTCGTGCACATCTTGAAAAGTTCTGATATACTCGTACTATTTTTCTTTCAAGTATTCAGTACCTCAGATCTATTCTTTTTCTATAAATTTCTTAATCTATTTCCTTAAAATGAAAATAACTTTTGATGTTGTTCGTTTAAAGACAAAGCTAAAATGACTTTATTCCGTTTCCATTTCTCTCTCCTTCTCTCACTGGACTAAATGTTTCAAGATCACGGTTGACTTTGATTTGATTTGATTTGATTTTTTATGGCGCATCGGCAGCTAAGACCATAATGCGCCAAGTCACTCACGGTTGACTGTATCTAGATAGAATGCAAAAGTTGAGTTGTCGAATAAATTAATTTTTAAATATTTTATGATTTATGAGACTACTGGCTTACAGTGGATGGATTACAGTAATTTTCCATAGCATTCTGAAGATGAGCATGGTCAGTTGAATTCGTAGGAGAAGAAAAGAGTTTAATATCATCCTTAAAGTATGGAAATATGAACTAATTGAAGAGCAAGCAATAGGTCAAAACATAAATTTTAATTTTAGTATTAGCATTAAAATCATGGAACAATGCAAAGAAGCAAAGTCTGTGTAGCATCTGCCGTTAAAGGAAAAATATCCTATTGTGAGACGTAACTGTTGATCCAGTTCAGAACTGGGCGTCGATATTTCTAAAAGAAAACCAGAGCTCACCCCACTCCATGAGTAAATTAAATTTCTGTTATGTTTAAAATGTTTGAACTGGTGTAAAGTAAAGTGATATACACTCGTATGCATTAACATCTGGATATACTTGCTATGTTCTTTGATTGGTTACCCTGTCGGATAGAATTGTGATTATAATCACCGTCCTCCAACACGGAGTGAAAAGGCTTCTTTTGTGAGTAAATTAGTCAGTCTCAGTGGAGAGTAGCATGGTTTTTCACCTGAAAAGTCTTGTTTTTTTTGTTAGTTTTTGTCTAACAAAAAACAAATCAACCGAAGAACACACGCAGTTATAGACACAATATACTCAGCCCCATAGCCTTAGTTGTGTTGGCACTTAATACACACTGAACCAAACTAATCTTCAGATGATTAACGCTGAATGGACGTTACCATTGGACGTACTCAGTGGCCTAAGCAGTAGTGGATTCAACTACTGTTTAAATCTAACTGATAGCTTGAACGCCAAGCCATTTCATGATATGAGATGTTATAATAATAATGCCTAATATACAATCTTCTATTTATTTTAATATTTAGCAATGATGTATTTGCATAAAACTATATCAGAGTAACTGTTACATTTAAGAAAGTAGTTAATGAATTAAAAAAAAACTTAAATTTCGTTTTTAAAATAGTTTTAAAAAAATCTCTGCATAATGAATGTAATGAGGTCTCTGTGCTTTAATTTTAATATGAATAACAGAGCCAAATCACGTATGAATAACAGAGCCTTGACGTCTTAATAAACATATTAAGACGTCTTAATAAACATATCTTAAACTGACGACAACAGGGATTCTCAACCATCAACCATTTTCCGCCAGGATAGAAACCTAGCAATCCATTTTAATGAGTTAGCTTTCCGTCATAACATATAGTTAAAATGGAGATGGGCTGGCAAGTAAGCAGTGAACTCGTGCTCACGTGCACCATTTAAGCATTTAAAATAGCACTTTATATCCAAACGGTCGATCACAATCGACTGGTAGATCGTGATCGACTAGTCGTTGAGCGCACAGAAGATACCCATTTAATTTAGGAGGATGCAAAAGAGAACAATTCAAAAAACGATGGGCTATAGCGAAAATAAATAAATTTTCGTCATGTGATGCTGTACGAGCTTACTCCCTTGGATCATTTTGCCAATACTAATACTAAAAATATATTTTGAATATCACTACTAAGAATACATTTTGAATAGTACTATAAAGAACACGTTTTGAATCCTAACACTAAAAATACATTAATAATCACATGATATGTATCGTTTTGCTATACTGGGTGGACCTGTAGAAAATCTTTCCGTTTCTTTCTAGTACACTTATGGTCAAATTTTTAGAAAATAATAATAATAATAATAATAATAAAACAATGACAGCAGCGGCTGTAATCAATCAAAAATACTAAAATCTCCATTGATTTTGATAAGCTGGCTTGTAAAACAAGTGAAGCAGAAGCTTTTTTTAATTTTATTTTGCATATATCCATTCATATTCGCCACTGCAAGCGAAAGCAGAGCATATTTCAAAATTTCATACACTAAAAAATAGGTGTATACAATCATGGTGGAGATGAAGATGAAGATGAAGTAAACATCGGAAAACTGTATTTAAACAATGTTTTTGTTTACCTTTAGCGGAAAATTTATTTAAAAACAATTAATCAGCCATGCTCCCTGAAAGTTATTTTATCAACCGATAACTGAAACCGTTATAAAAAGTATAATTATGAAGCTCTACTACACTTCACCTTAAACTAACAGCGCGTTAGTCTTTCTCCATCTGTTACCACGGCATTGAACTCCAAGCCATTTATAAACATTAGTTACCCGAATAAACTTTAAAATAAAAGAGCTTAAACATCCTCCACGACGTAAGTCTATTCAAAGAGCCAGACCTTTGGACTTCATTCCATAATGTTCTGTTGGTTTAAGCTTCGAAGGATGGGAGCAAAATCTTCGAGCTGCCCTTCAAAAAATCCGTACGCATTTCAAGTCCGTTAATACTATAAACTGTTCAACTGGACAACGCTATCACAGCGGAGGAAAAATTGGAGCATTATTAGGTGGTGCACCCATTAATTAGAAATTTCAGATTTGGAAGGAAAGAAACAGACCAGTTCTAGATTATAAAATTATCACCGTCACCGATCTAAGTTTTGTCTATGGTGCTCAAGGTTCATTCTGACACACACGATCATACTGCTTTCGAAGTCAGTTGAACTCGGAGTCTGTCCATAGTTGCTTCTCTCTATAGTACAAATGTAACCGAGTCTGCTTATTATCGATTTCTGTACGAGTAGAAAGTATCACTCTTTCAGAATGCTCGAACACTGCATCAATCAAGTAACAAGGACGTCAGTACGAGGAGTGGTCAATTTAAATTAGTTTATTTACGTAATAAGCAAGATTACATAATTATTTGTATAACATTTTCGTACGTTAGGGACTATATTATAAAACTATACATTTAACACAAAATTTAAAATCATATTATTTGGCCACGTAACCCGAGTATTTATCTAAGAAATTTAGATTTCACTAACCATGTTACCGCCCCTACCATCAGGAAGGTGGGCCTCGATTATCTAACAACACACCACAACACATATAAAAAGCATCAAATACAGAACTCCTAGAAGCTGGATTACAGCAGCACGCTACAACCTCTGGTCATATCAACAACTCTATCATCAATACCATAAACTCCCATTCTGCTTACTATTGGTAAAATCTTGTAAAGAGCAAAAATCATAATTTACTATACAATTAAAAGTATGAAGTAAAACGGATAGGTATATACACTATACATATTTACAAAACTATTTACAGTTCTGTATACAATATTTACACTTAGACTTTACTAGTCAAGGTCGACTACCTTCTTATAAAACCTTCCTAATAAATTCTTTAAAGAATAAATAACTCTAAATGCACTCAAATACCACACATGGTTGAATTTCACCAAGTTCCACATACAGTTTCCTTCTTAAATATTTACATAGCACACTGTGCCTTGTAATACGTTCAGATTTTTAACCCATTCATACGAGCAGAGTCCGGACATTACAGCTCTCAATTCCGACATTCTAGCTTGGAATCCATGTCCCGTTACTACCATGGTTACATATATAATCCCAAGTCTGGCCAACCAACACATTTCCTGATTTTCGTAACATCAGGCAGACAGCCATAAATCACCCTCCCCTGTTTGGAACTGTTCCATCTATACTGCCACACCGGATCTATCTCCAACTGAAACCTTTTCTTTTCTTGCTTAGATCATGCATAGTATACATCTTATTTTGATTTGGACCAATTATAACTCCCATTATTTCTAGTGAGATATTTCCTGATGTAGCATACTCTAGAAATCTCTTTATAACCACCAGATCAGCAGGTTCTTTCCCTGCTAATACCTGTAGGACATCATTTGAAACAGTCTGACTGGCTCGTGTCACAGGGCAAGTCCTTGTGCTAAAATAAGATATTTATGTATAATACTGTTTTCAGCTCTAACCTCATACTCAAGCAGCATAGGTGATCATTGGCACAAAGATACATTTGCATAATAGGTCGAAAGACCTCCCTTTCACACCTCATTCCACTCTTACTGTCCTTATTTTTGAATATAAAACCAATTTCTCTTTTATTGAAGAGAGATCTTTCTACGTGGTAGAAAGATGTCTCTCTTCAATCACATTACCTAAATATATTACAACAGAAACGTATTTCAAGGAGCCGGCAGGAGTCTAGACAACAGGAGCTCGGCTTACATTCAATTTTTCTTTCAACAAAATTATTCGTGATTTAGTAATTGACAACTCAAGTTTATTTTCTTCGGTCCATTTATAAACAGATTTCATAATCTCTTTTGCCTTTCCCTCTGTTGGCTTTGAGTTTCCTTTGACTAAAATTGCCAAATCATTGGCATAATCGCCACAGTCGTCCAACGCCCTCGTGGATAGCACAGTTGGTAGACTCGTCGTCCTCCTTAGATCGGGTGGAAAAGACCTTGGGTTCGAGTCCCATCGATGTCATGAGGAATTTTTATAGGCCGTTTTCACAACGTGGCTAAGTTAGTCGGTCTCGGGCGAGGGTAGATTGGTTTTTTCTCCCCGAAACTCGGGTTTTTCGTCCAGCAAAATAGAAAATCGACCAGAGAACGCACGCAATTTACAGACAATATAACGGAGCAATATGACCTCAGTCACTAACTCCTAAAACCCAACAACAACAACCTTGTCCAACAACACGTCCATTACTGTCTCCAAAGATAAGTACCAGCAATAGATCGCTGCGGAGATTCTCTGGTAATGTGCATCAAAATTTCATCAAAGTGAGTTCTAACAACTGCAGTTTCCTCACTTAAATAGCTTCGCATTACCTGATACAATTTTACTGACAAATCCATATTTCTAAGTCTCCTTAGAAGATTCTCCATCAGATCTGATCAAACGCTACCTTAAAGTCAAAAATATGTCCAAGACATATTTCTCTAATGAATATTTTGTGTCATCCACCATTTCTTTAACAGAATCTTCAGAATCTTCCGAAGAGGCGACCTGCTCCTACAGAAGCCATACTGCCTGATAGATAACATTCCTTTACCTGTATATGTGTCCATTATTCTCTTCATAATCAATCTACAGCTAACCTACTACAGAGAATAATGAAATTGGCCTATATGGCCATGGCTCCGCAACATCACGATAGACTCTTTATCAAAATTTTAACCCAAGCAATATTTCATCTCTTAGGAAATACCCGTCTTCTATGAAGGTATTACAAAACCCCGGAAGAATATCTGGCCAATTTTGCTGAATATTTAACCACCTCTGCCTCAATTAGATCTAATTCTGGGGCTTTACCATTCTTAAAAAGCTTCACAGCTTCTTCGACTCTGCCAGATTGAATTCAACAACTTTATCACTTCCCTTATAATTCTAGTCCATTCTTCTTACATCACTTGATATTCAGAATCACTCTGCTCATTATCCTGTGGAAAAAGTGAACTTAAAATTATTTTCACAGTGTCATTCCAACCTGAAGCGCTATCTTCCCTATCAGATGATCTTACAGTATAAAAAACTTATCTAATTCCAACCTATATCTTACAATTTTTTTAGAAAGACCCCGAACATCCTTATTTCCGATTTCATTTGCAAAATTCTTCCAAGATTCTTGTTTACATTTCGTAATCATCTTATTATACTCTATTTTTAAGTAATATACCTCAATTTAATTTCACCACTCTCTTCTTGCAAACCTGACTCTGGTATTCTGGAGCTTTTCGTCCCCCATGATGGAAGACACACCTTTTATTAGTGAGTTCATTATTCCACCAGGGCACGGTGTGCTTGTATCGTCTTTTCTTCTTCATTGAACCATGTAAAACACTTACCGGCATTTGCTCAAGAAGTTAAGCCTTCTCCTATGCTCAGTTGCTATTCCATTCTAATTCTGATTCTGCTATCAATTTCTCCTTCACAAGATTTCCATGTCCGTCCCACTACACTGTTCGGATGCATATCCACATCATATGAAACATTTCCTTCTTGCCTGTCCTCGATCTGATAGGTGATACAGCGGTGGTCAGTCGTAGTCTATCCTCTTACATACCAATTCCGTACCTTAGTACCATTGATTAAATTGCTAAAGTAACATCGAGTAACAAATATAAGATTCAGCAAGAATCGTAGAATATGTAGCTATGCGACCCATTTCATTTGAAACATGTAATCTGTTACTTTATATCATTTCTTCAAACAACTTTCCACGCACATCTGTCTGAGGACTACCCAATGTAACAGATTTAGCGGTTGAATCCACCATTATAATCACCCTCTCTGCACCGAAGACAGCATATACCCTATCTGTATAGTGCAAATAGAGATATAACTTTTCACAAAATTGACAAAAAATACTTATTAGAAAAATTATTCCCAATTTACTTATTACTTCAACATACACCATATGGGTTGTGCACATTTCTACAATTTGAGTGACTACTGGATCTTGATTTCGAATAACAATAGCTGCATGTGCATTAAGTCCAGCCTGAATCACCCAATATTTTAGAGGAAAACCTTTAACATAATCTTTTTTCGTCGTACGGATTCTGCACCAGGAGAATTTCAATATCTTTTCTTCCATTTTCTGTGTCAGCTGTAAGGCTACATCACATGCTTTTCTAGCATTGACCTGTAATATTTTAATACTACTGTATTAAAACGCATAATAGCATTATTCATAACTTATGCGCTTCTTAGTCAGCTCCAAATTCTTAATACATTCAGGATATAACTTGTTTACCAAATGATCAACATTTTTACCTTTAACCTTGCAATTAACAAAAAGGTCTTTTATTTTTCATAGTTACCTATATGGGTGATTGAGGCTGACAGTTTGGGGAAATTCAAAGGTCAGAAGGACAGTTACCTAAGGGAGGAGGGAAATGCATAGGTTATCTATTTCTTTTTATTTTATTATTTATTTTATTTTATTTTGTTATTATTATTATTATTTTACTCTTTCTTTTTGGCTGGTGCAGCACAACCCTTAGGCTTTCTAGCACCATATGGGTGTTACTAATACTAATACTAGTACAATCCTTATATACATGATCCGTCCGGGCACAGTGCCGCACGTCAGTTCGCCCTTGCAGTACTTTGACACATGGCTGTAAGCAAGACACTTAAATCATTTAGATTTAATTTATCCACTATTATTATATCACGTACTCGGTAAGATGTTCAATTCAAATATATCCACTCTCTGTGTATGAACAACTTTCCAATTCCTGAAGACACTTCACCAATCAAGTTCTTCACTGTTTTGTCCACTAGTTTATTTATTGATCTAAAGGCAATTTGCTCCTTGATATCCTCGTAAGAATATCCATTGTCCTTCAGATTCCTCTCATATAACTGCTCTATAAATGTCTCTTTATCAATCTCGGGCTCAAATCCATAAACAATAAGTTTTCTTCCAAGTTTTCTTGGAATTTCTGTTTTCAGGCCTATTTCCAAAATTGTATTACGATTCTTTATCATGCCCAGATCCTTCAGCGAGTCAGTTTCGATCACTACACTTCTTAATTCTTCTCTGATTTTCATTGTTTCCAACGCAGATTTTACTTTCTTTATAAGATTTTGTTGCACCTCTTCACTGGTAGTGATTTGAACCGAATCAGACTTCACTAACATAGATTATATCTGTTTTTCTCCTTCTTGTCAATAAACTTGCCTTTTGCAATTTGTCAATAAACTTGCCTTTTGCAATTATAGCTCCATAAGTCCCTTGCAGCTCCATCTCTGTTGTTTCCTGATAATCTTTCACTTTAGCCTTTAAAACTTGATTTTCTATATAAATGCATATAGCTGTCGCTTCCGAAACATCCCACATCTCAAGGATGGAGCTCATCTCTGCTCTCGTATTTTTATTCATATCACAAAACAAAAATGCGTTGATACTTTTTTGTAAATGCTTCAGATGAAAGGCTTTCAATCATTCAGAATTTGCAATATTTAAATTTCTTCCTGTCTGCATATAACCGAAAGGCCAGCAAAGAACAATGGATAAAGAATCACCAAAACAGGAAGCTTGAAAGAGCATAGTCAGATCCAAAGAATCCGTGTTCCAGTTGCAGCATGCAGTGGCAGGACCAGAGTATAAAGGAAACACGATGTCATGAGCCAATCATACTTGTTGGAGACACTGCAGGCTTGTGAAGGAGGAGAGTGTTATGTGATTTTATTATAAAATTTAGTAAATAAAATTATTTATTAAACTTAATTTTACTATTTAATACCAATTTAAGACAAATATATTTAGGTACAAAGTCTACATCAAACTTTTTCTACAAGCCACCTGAAACTCCAATCACAATACACTTTATATCTTGTCTGTTCAAAAATTAGAGACATATGCTATAGAAAACCATAAAATACACGCTTCGTCTCAATACAGTACTTTCTGAACTGCCCTTCTTTCAAAATTCCGATAAGTTGTAAATCATACTCAGCTCAACTGTACATCGCTCTCCTGTGTAAAATCTACCCAACCATTTATTTCACCTACAGATAATTCAAATATTTTCCTAGTTCAATGCACTTTTACTAAAAGATACTTCCCGACTGAGTAAAATTTATCATTTATGATTACGTCATGCTTCACAGCTGAAACACTTCTTAGAATACAGAGAACGCCAGTAGCAATTATGGCGGTAACACAAACATTAAATAAATTTTTATTTATCTTTATTTCTATTCATAAATAACATCTTCCAGAATTCAAAATAAAAGAAGAAAAATCTCAATTTTATTTTATTAAATACGAGCGGAACAAAATACCCTTTAAAAGAAAAACTAGAAAAAGAAAACCAGTGACAATATACAGTAGTGGATATTCGCATTTGCCCGTTGGAGGCATCACGGTTCAGTAGTGATGGTTTGAATAATATTACAAAGAACGATACTGAAATCACACTAACGTTTAAACCTAGAAAGTTACGAATATATTGTTTCTTTTAATATATACAGTAGCTCCCACAAAAATTGCGCTGGCCGTTTAAAGTTCACCATTTCATTAGGGTCTTCCTGTACACGTAAATTACGTCACCTGAAGGCATCATTATCGTATTTCATATCCTGCAATATTAACAGGGTACTGCATCATGCTGAACACTTCTCGTTCGCAGATGGTGCAATACACTGAGTGGCCATTTTATTCGGTGTACCTAATAGAGTGGCCCCTTATTACCCTTTTCGTGAAATGAAGCTTTCCTTCGGGAAGAGTATCGCGTATTAGCCACGCGATATAAAGCAAGCTGAGAATTACGTACGGATGCTGTATGTGTGCAATTGAGTGCAAGAATTGGCAAGATTTAAGTGACTTTGAACGTGTTTCCAACATACCCATACCGGCGCCAGACGCGCCGGTATGGGTATGTTGGAAACTGCAACCCTGCTGGGGTTTTTCCCAACGATTGTGTCTCGGGTGTAACGAAATTGATCTAATAACCAAAAACCCTCCTGAAACCGCTCTGCCTCTCCTCGCTTCTGCTATTTCCTCATCACCGGCCACAACCAGAACTGAACGAATACCCAACTGGACATCCTCCTCGTAATAAAGACGGCACTGATCTGAAAGCACCATCATACTCACTCTTCCAGCTAACAGGGAATACCACCCTAATCATTAGGTCGACCACCCTAATCATTCCATCCGAAAAGTCTCCTGCAACAGTGAATCAACTCTTCTATAGTCAAATTCAACCGATACCCCAACTTTCCAGATGACCTTGCAGCAGGCAGAATTTCTACTCACGCTTTTGCACTTTTTCTTTCTTTCCCCATCCCACGCCCTTCTCTAGGGACATCCCTTTGCACTAAGCATTTTCCTCTCCTCTGTTTTCGCCTTGGAGGTGCCTTCCGCTATGCTACTTCCATATGTCTTCCCTGCCTTCATCTTTCCTGTAAAATGCTCCTTTCTGCTGGCTCCTTTCACTCTCGCTATTGCAAGCGTGCATACAACCCGACAGGCGTTTTCTACAGTCCCTGGTCCGGCTCCCGGTGCCGTGGACGGATGCTAGTGATCGGGACACCCGGTAACTAAGAGACGAGTCAAACAACACAAACAGCACACTACTCACGTACCCCACGCTATTCACACTGACTGGCTTTGCAAGTTGTGCATCATCACAGCGTATTTAAAGCGGATTTGTGAAAAACCACAGGAATCGCCTAACAAATATACTATGTACACTATGATCTAACAACTAAAAATTGTCTAGTCTGTAGAATCGAGTCCATGTAGCAATCCCAAGTGTCATCAATGAAAGCTGGTGGAAGTGGCGAAGTAATAAACGGTATGTGGAGTGTTTTCGTGGTGCACATTGGGTCCCTTGATACTAGTGAGGCAACGTTTGGATGCTACAGGTTACCTTGTAGGCTATCTTGTTTCCGACCAGGTGTATCGCTTCATAGCTGCAGTGTAATTCTGTGACTTTCCAAATTCGAAGGGGGAGTTGAAAAGTTGGTGGCCTGTAGGAAAGGATAGTGGTAAAGTGTAAAAACTCCTGTACTTAATGTAAAATACTTCAAATAGTAACTCTGAAAGTTTCATGCAGTTTCAATGAAGTCTTTTTGATTGTTTGTTTTTAATTATAGTTCCTGAAGTCAACAAAGTTGTGTGAATGAGGAAAGATGGGCAAATGCAATCACCGTACGGTCAACCAATATTTGAGAAAAAAAGGACTAACGCCAAATGCAATTCATGATGATATGGTTAAGACATTGAGGGAGAATGCTCCTTGTTCCATGGTTAAAAAGTGGGCAGCAGAATTCAAACGAGGGAGAGAGCCTGGAAGATGATCCACGCCGTGGAAGACCTGCAACGTCCATCACTTCAGAAGTTGTTGACAGTGTGCATAATCTGATGATAAGTGATTGACGAATGACAGTTCGGTATATGCACTGCCAGGGTCTTGGGAACCTCATCTGAACGTATGTACCACATAATAACAGAAATTCTCGTTACGAAAATGTATCAGCTCGATGTGTCCAAAAGTTGTTGACAGCATATCTAAAACGCACAAGAGTTGTCAAGTGAACATTTGCATCGTTTTCAAGATGATACAGCAAATTTCCTTGCCAGGTTTGCGACTATGGACGAGACCTGGGTTCATTACGTTCAGCCAAAGACAAAGGAGAAGTTGAAACAGTGGAAAGACTGCTCTTCTCCCCTCCAAAGCCAAGTCGATTATTTCTGCTGGCAAGGTAATAGCAACGATTTTTTGGGATGCTGCTGGAATGTTGCTTGTGAATTACCTAGTTCCTAGTAGATTATCTACAGATAGTCATAGAAACATATTATGCAGACCTTGTGAGGTGTTTTCATGAAAATATCAAACACAAACCCGAAGAAAACTCAGCAAATGAGTCTTTTTCCACCAGGATAACGCGCTTGCTCATATGTGTTATTGAAGCATCGGTGGCAAAATGTTGGAAAATAACATGTCACCAGACTCCTCTAATAAACCCTTCATAGTTAGGCCATGAATTTTTCAAACGCCCCTCGTAATGTTTTTTTTTTTATTTCTTTTTATCAATACTCGTATTTAAATGGTTTGAGAAAACTCTGCAATGATGCCATTTATTTGGCATCTACTGTATAAAACAGCGATCTACTGTAAATTTTTTCCTCCTAGAGGATGGATGAACTATGACGTCATCGGGTTAAGCATTCACCATTACTCAAAAAAAGTGACAAAATTCAATTTTAACTCGAACTCACTTAATAATTAAGTTAAATAAATAATGTTTATAATCCGGGAAGAGCTAATATTGAATAAGTAAAACTTTTTTGTCCAAATGAATGCAAACACTAACATACGAAACCGCATCCTTAGCATGTTATTCAAAGATGTCTTAAACATTTCAAGAGCCCTGTTTTGTGTTTATATAACTGTGTAATCAAAACACTTAAATATAACGCATAGTTAAAAACTGTTTATAGTCAAGGTGCGACATTTAAGGAAATAGTTTCAAATTCACAACGACAGAGGAGACTTCATAAATGAAGAATGTCTATGAATTTCAGAAGTCAGTACACGTGTTGGAAAATGGAGTCTTACTTTACAGTCGTCGTGAGGAAGACCTCAATCTTTACCCTTTGAAGCCTATTTATTACTCCGAAGTCTTTTGGCTGAGAGCCAGCTTTCATCCGGAGTCGTGAATTCGCAAGTGATGCAGTGTTTGCGAATGGCGCGTGCAGTGGGCTCAGCTGAAGAACGGGATCAGAGTTCTAAGTTAGAGCTAAGGATAAAAGCTGAACGAACGACTTGGAGAAAGTAATCAAATACAAAACTTCAGTCTATGTTCTTTCTTATATTAGCAGTCCCGTTAAATGACATCTTTAATTCATCACTTCCATCATGTAAGTGCACTTACTGTGCAAACATTTTGCGTGACTGTGGGTAGTCTTTAAATAAAGAAGAAAATTTAAGCAATTTATTTATACCATGTTTTCGAATTAATTCAATCAATGGTGGAACGATGAAAAATCCTTCAAAAACTATCTTCGTTATTTTTGGAGATGGTTTAAGGATTTATGGCATTTTTTTGGGGGTATTTTAATAAATAATAAATTCGATTCTAAGTTTGGAATAGTACATAAGGAGAGGCGGTACTTAAAAACACTGCTATTGGATGAGCTGAAAAAAAAAAAAATGGCAACTCGAATAAAGACAGCTGACTATGAAAATATCTTTATTATTTAAATAATCACGAATTTCATTATTAATTCATTAAACAAAGGCGGATCACAAATCATGAAAGAAAACCGATAGTTTAGTATTCAGTGATAGCCTAAATTGAATGTGAAAGTTGTTCTAATTTTATATCCTACATTACACTGCTGCCTTTAATATACACTGAGAGGCCATTTTATTGAATACACCTAGGCTTTTCATAAAATTGAGCGCTCCTGCAGTAACACCATCACGTGTTCATACAATAAAATATAAAACAGGTGGGCAGATAAGTAGGGATGCTGCATGTGTGCAGTTCAGTGTAAAATACGAACGATTTAAGTGACTCTGAGTGGCATGGATACACTGCAGCTTCAGGGCTGCAGTGTATCCACAAGACCAGAATTGCACAGAACTGGTTCCAGGAACCTGAGAACGAATACAACCTGCTACTTTGACCTCCCCATTCACCAAGATCTTAATCCAATGGAGCACTTCGGAGCAGAGAGCCGCAACGATCCAATTTGTAACAACTGTAGGACGCAAATGAGTCAACGTGGACCATCATCCCTATGGCACGCTTTCGTCACCTTGTGCAGTTTATACCAAGACGAATCTAGGCTGTTCTGAGGTCTAAAGGCACACCTAAGTTTTTAAAACGTATTTTAAAAGCATGTGCAAAAAATTTGGGATGTATTTTAGGATTAAAATGAAAAAGTCAGATACACATGTTTGATTCTGAAAAAGGTTACAGAGCTATGGCTTTTTGAATTTTTGAAAATGACTACGAACTTTTAGATGGTATATTTTAGTAAAATGCAAATAAGAATGTGTAGACATAAACCTAGTAAAACGTTTGCGTTTCCAAACCCGTTCATGTATGAACAAGTACACACTTCTGATTCTGAACAATCCATACCTGTTAAGAATTGGACACGTTTATCTGATTTTTTTCTTATTTTGTGACCTAGAATACCCTAGAATTTGTGCACATACTTTTTAAACACCGTATATACCATAAGGTCGAAGCTAAGGCCATAAAGCGTCGGTATGCTATAACTATAAATTGCTTATTCCACTGGAGGTTTGCTACTTTCAAAGTGAAAAACCTGAGTTTCCGGGAGAAATATTCATGACTACATTATGACAAACCCTGAAAAAGAGAGAAGTTGTTTTAGTTTTCGAGAACCTATCCTCTACTTCCTGTGGTACGAAGAAGCTTTAGTTATATTTCAGTTGAATTAAATGCATATTTTTATACACATTTATTTCACCGTGATTGACATAACAAATAAGTTGAAAAAACTTCAAGGAAGTAATCAAATATAAGACTTCAGTTTATATAATAAGGTTATTTAAACGTGAAATTTTCAGATCGCTGGAAAACTTAGGTTTCCAGAAAGTGCCAATATTTTGAGGTCCACATAATATTCGCAGTGCGTAGTAGGTCCAGAACAATAGTCATATCTCATTTATTCTTCACGTGTTCTGATTATTGATTGCTGTACGTCTCTAGAGACGAACGTCTTTCCTTCTTAAGGTATAATAGTTTAAAGGGACGTGGGTTGTGTTATTTTGAATTATCGCATAGGCAACTCGAGCCACGGGTTTTAGTGATGCTAACGCTTGCTCTCTAAAGGACTCTTTGCAGTATAAAATAATATATATATATATATATATATATATATATATATATAGAAACAAACCTGGCATTTTGATCTGAAAGTGATAACTCGAATCCACTTAACAGTTATTGACTACATTGAAACTCCAATCATTTTAAATGGATGGAAATAGCAGCAGTTACTAATAAAAATAATACCATCCCACTGGTTCACCGTATTTAACTGCATCGATCGACGAACTGGATGAAAGTTTAATAGAGAAAAATACGAACTTGCAGTTATAACAGAAAAAAGAAGCCAAAGAAGAGGCGAAGGGATGAAAATAATTTTAAAAGACATTTACAAGCAGTAAGCATCAGAAATGCGACACTAAGCCTTCATTAGAAATAAAGAGAAATGATTTAAAATTTAACATTATAAATATTCATCATAAAAAGGGAAAAAAATTGAAAAGTACCGAGGAAATCTCTCGCGAAGCCTTGGTTTTGTTTCGTCAGAAACAAAACAAAACAATGAAAAATTTTAAGTTTCAGAAATATTAAACAAATTAAAGGAGTGTTTTTTTTTTTTTTTTTTTTTTTGAAATCGATAATTTGAATGGAAATGTTTTTGCAATATTCCAATTGCTTCAAATATAAGAAAGTTTGGAGAACTGTGTTATTGGAATAAGATTATACAATCATAATAATCTAAAAACTGCGAATACATTCTGAAAGCATCTTTACAATCCGAAACTAAAAAAACGAGAAGGAAAGTATATCAACGAGACTATAACCACAGATATAAAGATAACTGAGATGGCAATGCATGTTATTTATTCATCTTTAAATAAAGAATTGTTATTAATTAATTATGTATTATTATTTAGACAATTAAGTCTAGGAGTTGGCTTTCAAAATTTCAAATGAATAAAAACAGAAACAGTTCAAAATTAATTACTAGGCAATTAATTTCGAACTGTTTCAGGCAGGTTCCACGTGCAACATTGGGAGAAATTCCAACTATCATGAAAAAATAACCCTGGAAATTCCTCTGGAATGGTTAACCACAGCATAAGGAGCTTTATAGAGAATTTCTCCGGCCTATGATGGGAATCGACTCTCGTAGACCTTTTACAAAATGGGCTGAAAGACTGACTGACATTGTACTGCGAGGGAAGTGAGATAGAAAAGGGGTCATATCAGATTATTATATTTACCCAATAGTTAATTAGATAAATATCAGAAATACACTGTCAAAACTGCTTAATGCTACCAATATTACTTAATATTTACTATTAATATTATAATAACTAAATTATGTGAGAGCCTTTTTCATTATCCGCCAAAAAAGGAGAAATTTTTCTATCATTCATCCCTTCCCAGTCACCAAACAGTGGTACTCCAGTTCCGTTTTAACTTTATTGCCTCGCCAACTATGGCAGGTAAATCATTCCAATGACCAACAAAGTGTGCCCGAAAGAAAACTTCATTAGACCCATCCTTCTGTTAACCCCAAAAATTTGTATTTGCGTCCCCCTGATTCTTCTCTCTTCTACTAGCGTAAATATACCTCCCTCGTTCAGTTTACTGATTCCTCTCAGGTCTAATGCCTCTTCCACCAAAAACGTCTAGTTGTTAAGTTTTACAATTCGCAACAATTAAACACTTTTCCATATGGACATTGATTAGCAATCCTTACTAATCTGATTGTTCTGTCCTTTGAACCCTTCCTAGAAGTTTTATGTTATTTTCAAGTATGGGTCCTCAGATCTGAACATAAATTCTAAATGCGGTCTCACCATTGTCTTGTAAATAAACAGTGACATCGTTTTCCCTACTTGGAAAGGCGCCTCCGTAGCCAGGTGGGCAGGAGCAGTAGTGCGTAGCACACTCTTCTTGATTAGACCGGGGTTCGAGCCCGTGACCACCAAATACGGAAAGGTCAGGGAATGACCACCGCATATCTCCGGAGCAATATGACCTTAGTTGCTAATGCTCCTAAAAACCAAAATAACAACCTACTTTGGGAAGGTCTTGTATATCACAAACAGAACATTATGTTCTTTCCTGTTTACACTACATGAAAAATTTCAAATCTGACTGAATCGTAACCCCCAAGTTTTTCGTCCTAAATTACTTTACCTCCCCCCCCCCCCAACTCTACTCTTGGATTTCCGTTCCCTAGGTACAAAACCTCACATTTTGAAGGATTAAACTTCAGTTTCCATTTTTGATACCATTTATACAACTGATCTAGGTCATTTGGAGGAAAATAGCCTGGTTCTGGTCGTTATCCATCCTTCCTACCTTTAAATCATCAGCACGCTTTGATAAATTTCCCTGCACCCCCTCATTAGTATCATTAAGAAAATAAGACACACCAACAGATCCCTTAGGGACTCCACTTTCTATACTGATCCACCCTGAGGTATGCCCATTATGTTCCTTGATCCAATGAAGGATCTCCAGTTTATATAACAACCTTTCATGAGAAACCGTATCAAAAGTTTTACTGAAGTCAAGATAAATAATGTCGAATTTATTTTCTTGCATCGAACTGTTTTATGACTTCGTCATAATAATTAACTAGATTAGTCAGCCAAGCTTCCCCTTCACGAACTTAAGCTGTGATCCATTAAGGATACTATTCCTGTCTAGATGGCTCTGTAGTTAAGGATACAATAACTGTACGCATAAATTATAAGTTCGCAGTTTTGGGGGGGAAGAATGCAATAATTGATTTTCATAACATAAGAAAATATGGATCGCTTAGGGAATATGGGTGAAATAGAAGAAGAATCTTGACGAGAAAAAAGAAACTTTCATATTATGGCCGCCACCCAAGAACCCATTCAACTGATCATGATTATTATGTCCATAAATTACGTGTATTCTCTGGTCTATTTGCCTGCTTTGCTGGACAAAAACTCGAGTTGCCCGGGGAAAAGTGGATAAAACCTTACTCTCCACGCCTGAGCCACAGAGTACAAAAAGCCCATAAAAGTTCCACGCGTCACTAGCTGGATTCGAACCGGGACTTTTTTATCCAGTGTGAGGAAGGACGCTGATTATAATCACTGTGCTACCACACGTAAGAAGTGGAAGTGGTGACTTAATCTTAAGAAGAGTAGAGACATAATTATGCTTCGTCTATTATGAGAACCTGTTATATAATAGGGTCATGCATGTTAGTCTTCAGTTGTACTCCGTGAGCAATTGAGACTGGTTGTGGTTTATGGTTTATTATCTTTCTTTTTTTTTCAAAATATGGTTTTTCCAACAATCAGTATGGAAAAATAATACCACTGCGGCTACAAGAATTCACTGAAGAATATTTGTTTCCTTAGGGATAATTCAGAGCAAAATCAATAAGTCCATATATAAAGAAACGATGAAACATGCTCCATTACCGCTACTTTGGTTGCCCAACTGGGAGATCAAGCCAGAAGTTGGCACCTTGACAGAAAATAAAGAATTTTCGCTAGCTGTTCCCATGATATGGCACTAACTAACTAGCCATTATGAAACCTGCTATTTTTCGAGGAACAGCAGAAATAAAACAAATATCCAAACAATGCTTCGGCAATGAAGCAAATCCCGCATGAATATTTTCTTACTCCAACCACCAAGTAATTGGAAAGAATGTTTCATTTTCGATACAGAAGAAGACGAAATGAAAGATCAAAATCACATTCCACAGGGTAGAATGTCAGCTAATTGAACAAAGTGAGTCTAATAATCTGGTATGTACTTTAATCTGTGAAATCATTATTGGTGTTAACACAACGAGAATAGACCTTTCTTGTTGAAGGCAACAGAACATTTTCCGTATTTTGAAAGAGAAATTAAAAACTATCAACATTTTGTGGGCAGCATTTCGTCTCCGTACACTAACATATTAATGGAATGATGAAGAACTGGGACTTGAACATAAGTCTAAAGAATGATGATTATATTCATTGGTTTATATAAAATAAGCTAAAAGTTTTATTACGTAAAGGAAACACAAAGCCTTCAATACCTACAGCCCATTCTGGTGGAACGAAGAAAGAGGGTATGACCCAAATATTTAGTGCAATCAAATATAACGAACATCAGTGGTAATTATTGTGGTGGTTTTAAGGTCATAGCTTTTAGTTAGCGTATAGAGTGGATTTACCAAATATTGCTTTTTCCTCGATTTGTACGATAAAACTGTCATATTTAAGGCACTGAACTGATAACGTGATGGTTTTAGCTATTTAAAGGAAAAAAATTCCATAATTAAGTGATGCACTTCCCAAAGAACCTTTGGTGGACCGAAAATTATTACACCAATACACGCAGGAAACTTCTTAGTTTAGAACAAAAACTTATTTCCATTCAGTTGGCTGTATGGCAGAATTTTTAAGTTCCTTAAGACATACCTTCACAATATAACCAATATCTCAAGAATTTCTGACGAGATTTCGGAAGACAAAAACAAAATTTTAATTCATTCTAAAAGACCTTCCTCAATTCACCATAAAATTATTATAGCCGAAGACAAGTACACACCCAATTTAAAGAGAATACCCTCACGCCTCGTGGCCTTGGTTCCCATTGCGCAAAAAATTAGCTAACAAACGTTATTAACAGATATAAGTTAAACGAGGGGGCTGCTTCTTCGGTTGAATTATGTCAGCTTAAATTTAAAACAAAATTTTGGCAACATTTTAAATAAACAAAAAGAATTGTAAAGAAAGAAATTTTAAGGACAATCACGATATAAAATATAAATGAAATATAAAAGATGAATAAAATAGGCAAACATATACTAAAGACGTATAAACTAAATTGTTCTAAACAGAAGAATTCAGCTAATATTTTTGAAATTTTCTAAAAAGACTGCTTTCTTAGTTTAAAATAACTGAGTTTAATGGTATTCGACTATTAATATTTGAGTTTAGTATTAATATTATCCACTGAATGTCTACTATATCATATCATATAAGAATTTAAGCGCACCTTTATAAGTTCTAAAATTGTTTTATAATCTATAAAACAGCAAGGTGAAATATGGATTTCTTAATTCTAAATAAAATAGAATTTTCTTCAGAAATAATGTACGAATTTACTGTTCGTGGGTGAAAACTGAATATTTCATACACTGTGAGATTTTAATTATTCAAGCAACTAATATTAATTAAGATAAATTTAATTTTTGCAACCATTACCTGAAACTCATCTCTTGCCTTGTGTAAAAGTTTACAGGAAAATAACCATTCCATTATTCAACAGAAAATACGAAATACAGCAAAATAAACATTCTCATTTTACCTAACACTAAAAAAAAACACTAATTAACAAGCGTCTTCTGTAAACATTAGAAATTCAGCGCCCTCTGATTTCACAGATGGAATAATAAAATAATAATAAATTACAGAAGATAACATTAAAAATTCAGCGCCCTCTGATTTCAGAGATAGGATAATAAAATAATAATAAATTATAGCAGAATATAAAAATACAGAAATTAAAAAACCTCATTTTACGTAATCGTAAAAAAAAAACTAATTAATATAAAGTGTCATTTAAAGTATCTGCTGAAAACAGCGCTCTCTGTTTTCACAAATGAAATAATAAAATAATAATAAATTGCAATAGAATATATAAATTATAGCAAATTTTAGAAAAGTTGGAAAAATTGCTGTATCATTTAATCCATAAATTATATTCTTCGAAGAATTCGTATAATAGATAAATAATTTAGAATATTCTAAGAGATATTAGCTAGCACAGATTTTTTTCGTATCATTCATTATAATTCTATCGACATAATTACTCATATACGGAGGGATTTCTGCATATATCGAAAGCAACTGGGAAACCAAACAGGCTAAAATAACCTGAACCCTTATTTTTCATTTCTGCTGTCAGTAAATAAATAAATAATAAATAAAATAACAAAATAGCATCCATTATGGAATTGTAAGAAATGAACACTACAGCAGTATGGATCGTACTATAATTAAAGAATGGAACGTAGTTGGTTGTTTATAATAAGCAAAAAATCCCGTATTAAATAAATTAAAAATATATAACTTATGCATAACAAAATTTAAACTACAGCTGCAGAGTTAACGGTTAAGGTTCCGCCCAAGTTACATAAGTACTCAAGGACACAGAGTCCAATTTACTACTTCAAGTAGGAATTATCAGTGAATTGCCGTTGGCGACAGAAAACATCCAATCTATTGCTGTTGTCAGATTACGACTAACGTATGCACTCTTGTTAGACATACTGTACAGACAAGTTGCTGGACCGTTCTCTCAACCTCGGGTGTTGAGTGTTTGCGTCGGGGAAGCCTTACATGACCTGTGACAGTCGATTTGCTACGCTGATCTGCACCTCCTACAGATAAGGAACGTTTATCTACTAATAAACGTGTCAAATATCTCCTATGAAGGGTACCTTAATTCTCTCCCTCTATTAAAGTACTTCCGTTTTGCTGTAGTGGTAATAATAGAAATTTTCTCTCTCTCTTGAATTAATGAAGTTCTTTTTTGCTACAGTAATTTTAGAAGAAAGACTACCCACAATATGCATTTTTATTCAAAAAATTAGAGCACTGCTTTGATAGATCACTAGTATAATTAAAAATGTTAAATGAACAACAGTCAGTATTTTCAAAAATCAAGGTTTAAAAATCTCGATTTTTAGTTAATATACTTCTATTGATAGCAAATCAATAATTGTTCTTAATAAATATATAAAGAAAATTGCAATACAAATTGGCCAATAGACATTGAAATCCTAATGGGAGACCAGCAAATAATATATATATTATTAAAATCGTCTAAGAAGGTCGAAGACCTACATGGTATTTAGAAGTGAAGTAAAAGCTATAAAATGTTATTGGAAAAACAAATCCGCTTTAAGAAAAATCATTGGTTGGAATATCACGAAAACAAGTTACGCAAGATGATTAAAACCGTAGAAATTGTATAAAAATAGAAAAACATTACTTAATAGTAGATAATTAGAAGGTAATTAAAACAAACTGATTAAGAAATAAAAGAATGTCTGACATCACTCGTTTCTTATGGAAATTTTAAAGTATGAATATATCTGAAGTGAAGTTATTTGGACGGCGACAAAATCAGCTTAAACTCCATAATATTCAAAGTAACCAATTAGCTACACGATTCACTCATATGAGAACTTAAGGATAAAGATAATCACTTATTTTTCTTTACGCACTTTAATGGTTATTCAGATTGAAATGTAGCGCTCACAGTGTTGATTTGGGCAGATAGAAGAAATAATAACAATGACCGTTCAAAATATTTAGAAAAGTGTATGGTGATACAAAAAATATTCATAAAAAGGCAAAGTATTGAACATTTTCTTGAAAACATTTCTCCTCATGAAAATAAATACACTGTTTCAAAAAACAATAAACAACAGAATAAAATAATAAAAATCTCACAGCAGATGAACAGAACGTTTTCATAACAGAAAGTAAATTGTTCATTAAACAATTTATTTTTTTATTAAAAAAGATAAAATGAAACCTATAAATTAGCCTACAGAGAAATAATATTTTTCGAGTGTACTTTTATTTCTCATCTTCCAGATAAATAATACAGATAACTCTGTTTTATTACTGGTAGCTATAAGTACTAGTGTAACGCTGTCAAAATGTGGAATAGTGTAATTAATTAAATAAACATTTGAGACCAAAGGATTTAATACGTTCCCTTTAATGGAACCTAAACCTATTTTACTCTAAGTTATCTTACTATTGTAATAAAGTAGTCTCAACATATAAACGTTTGTCGTTTTTTTATAAAGCCCTCCACTGTACATGTGGATGGCTTTATAAAAATTTGTACATGTAATGTGAACATTTTAATGTATTTTATATTATATTTACATTTTAATGCTCATGAAATATTTGGTCCAAATAAATTTGGTATTTATTATTAATATTTTTGTTATATCATCATCATTATTTTACTAGTAAAACTACACGTCATTGGCTGTTTCGAATATATAATTACACCAAATAAAAAGGTAATATTTGTCAGCGTATTATTGTAATATATAATAAGTAAGAGTACAATAAAAATACATAACATAAAACCTTATACTATACATTTTTGTTTGAGTATTAATTTTATAGATGTTTGTTTAAAAATATAATTTAAATAAGCAGAAAGTTATCATAAGATCTAACTTCGAAATACAGAAAAATACTAATAATTACTTAAATATAAGATAATTAACACTGGAGCAGAATTTATGGATTAAATAAGCATACATTAACTCCTGTAATTCGCAGTGTATCAAAATATATTTCCTATAATAATAAAAATATATATATATATATATATATATATGTATATAATGAATACTGCACAATTCCTAAACCTGGCAGATTTAAAACTAACTTAAAAGACTCAAATTACAAGTTAAATAAAAAATCTAGCGCAGTCTGTATTCAAGTACTACAGAGTTAAGATCTATATATGAAAGTATTTGGTTTGCTTTCAGTCCTAGTAAAGCAGAAAGACATATTGGTCTTGTTGTGATCTTTGATTTTCTCAATATATGGATTTAATGGCATCTTAGATATCATTATACGATTAATACAATATTAAGTATATAACGAATAGAGCTCGGAAGGTTTCTATTTTAGAAATTTGTAATGAAAATTAACATTTTAAAATACAGATATGAAATAAATGATGAGCAATACAATAATAAATAAATGGACAATGAATAAACTTGTTTCATTAGGCAGGAAATGTCGCTTAAGGTTTATGAAAATGGACAAGAAAAGCCAGAATAAGCTTAAATGAAAACAATAAATACTTATTATGACAATGTCATGTAAAACTGGGATATCTCCACCACAATTTATAAAACTATTAAGGAACATAAGAAAACAGTGAAGAGAGATAAAACAGAAAGCACATGCTTAGGAAATGCAACTCATGATTTCAACAGTGAAATTTTAAGTGGAATCCAATATTTCTATACTCCAAAAATCTCTAAGTTCAATGTAAATTTAAGGATTTTTTATCCCACCTTGGTGGTGGCGATATTCAAATAATACACTTTGAAAGAGAAATATCTCATCTACTCTTAATTTTATTAAAGTACATATGCTATATTTGCGTTCGAAATTGGCACACTGAATCAAATACTATTTTAAAATGCACTTTAAAATTTCAATCATTGTTCAGTGGGCTATACTTCTGAGAGAAAAGTTGTATATGTTAAATATGCATTCCTAAGGCATATTCAAATATTCCAAAACAAGTATCACATGATATCTCCTATACACTAAGAGTAATAGTGTTCATTCATTAAACGATATGGGTACCGAATTTTTATCACTGTTGCTTCTTGCTGAACTGAAGAGCCGAATTAATAGCATCTTGAGAGATGCATGTTTTATACATTAAAACTATACGCTACAACTGTATGCTTTCCGTACACCCAGCTCCGCTTTGCCGGCAAGCCATACTTGCGCGTGGCCCGGCAAAATGGCGACCAATGCTGCGTCTATCGATTTCCTATTTCGCAAAAGGGGAAACGGGAGAGTTGGTTGTGTGCAAGTAATCGTATTCAAATAAGAAATCCAGAGTTAGCTAAGAATGGAAAGAGAAAATTCAATTCTTTTAATAGATTTGAAAAATAGGTTGCATCGGACATCCAAATCAATGCGATGCTACTGTACGAAGTCAATGGCTTCATCCAGGAGAGTAAACTGAGACTGACACTTCATGCGAGATGTCTTTAGGCGCATGTGACACTCATTAAAGTAACAGGATGTTATGTAATACCTGAAGATGTGGGCAATCATCAAAGGTGGAGACGATAGAACGTGTAGCCCGGTGCAAAATTAATTTGTTCGCTATCTGTCTGTGCGCGTATCCGTGTGTATGTGCAATGATGGCCACACCCATTTGACATGGCGGCCTCGATAGCTTGGTCAAGGCCTGCGTAAAACAGATAAACACTACTTAATTCTAAAATAAATGCGAGAAAGAAGAATGCTTACTTCATTTGTTTCACTATGGTGCTTTTTCCAGATTCTCCGGCACCTGCAAAGGAACACAGAAACAGATGAGAAAAGGGTAAACATTGTAAATGCCGGTAACACCGGTAGAGACGCCATGATTTTTGTAAAGGGGAGGGGAAAGAGAGGGGGGATGTAGGGACATGCCAAAAGCTTTCAGCACGTTCCTTAATGTCAACTGCCAGTAAAGAAACACATTTAAAATGTACGAAGAATATCCTGGACACACTGGTCGCTTGCAGCGATTTGAATCGGTGGAGGGATAGATGGAGACTTAGAGCAGCGTACCGTAGCAGTGGTAACACTAAATATGGCGAAGGAAAGTGAAGCGAGTGTACTTACCCAGTAGCAGAAGTTTGATATCCTTTGCAGCTTGTATTCCATCTTCTTTGAGATTCTTCTCAATCTGCTTGCTTCTGGCCAAAGCGGCCCTTTCTTCGGCACTCATGGCACAGCCCATTGCTGCGACAGAACAGGCTGCTTTCCCGTGCTCACTGCCGTCACACTCCGCACAACTGGACACAAGAGGGGGGAATCCTTAAACAACAGACGACAGTGGCTGCACCTTCGTAAAATCAGGATCCACACGTCCACACTTTGTCTGCAGGCCTATACAATCCTCACTAGAATGGGAAAGAATCCTTGTGTGTTGTGGGTACAGAATGTTTTTTTTCTTGTTTTTGATTCCCCCCACAAGGAACGCTGTCACAGAGCCACTGCTTGCCAAGCCGACCACACTGCACAAGGCTATGATAAAGAGAAGTAGTCGCGATTGGCTTCGACCAATCACCACTCAGAACAGCGTCCCCAGTTTACGGTTGCCATAGTTCCGCATCATGAAGACTCACGGGTTGATGACGTCAAGATGCCGCCATTTTGTGTTAGTTTAAAAATGCCACAGCGAGGGTTGTCAAAGTCACGTCGTCCTGTGTTTTAGAAACCTGTCGACAGGGGAAGGCTCCGGCACTTCCTACTTAGAAATGCGGCAGTAATTACGCACTTACAAGGGGGAGATCTGGTGGCACGGGTTATATTACGCGTTCTAAGTGCCCTCCGACGAATGCTGGGCGACGGTTAAAGCGTGTCTGCCGCACACACTGTCCGTCGATAGCTATGGACTGACTTGCCACACGGGGCTACGGCGGCTTTGTTAGTCTATCCAACGCTACACTACCGCCACGCCTAACATCTGCTCCTTACTGCGTGAAATAAACGCACGAGCCACTGCCACGCACTCTTGAGTAACGGTGTTATTTACAGTACGGGGAAGATTAAGGTGGGCCGTCCCTTATGACGAAATGATCACAAATGATTAAAAAGGGAAAAACATATTACATAAGAACACAGATAGCGGATACATGGTTGACGTATGTAAACACAGGGGCGGGACACAAAAATAGAAACCCTTAACCGGAAACATTTAATAGGCTTCAAAATTCATCTGGGATAGAATGACTTAGGATATTTCAGAGGGTGTTGTGATGGTTAACAACGACTCTGAACTGAATTTTATAAACACTAGTGAATGTTTTATGCTCTTCAAAGACGTTGAAAAGAAGGGTTCCAAATAAGTTGTTAAAACTTCAAAGAATTCACTTCTTAACCATAAATGTTTGTAAAAGTGATGTAAAATGTTTACTTGATTTGGTAACACCATCTTCATCTCGATAAGGAAGTTTTGCGTTGAAAGAAATCGGTCACCAATATCTCCAAATTCTATTTTTTATTTCTTTGCTTGGTATTCAGCCAATTCTTGGTTAAATGACTGCACCCGTTTCTGCAACTCTAAATAATTCATGCAAATTGTCCTGATGGGACGGGAGGAAGATATATGCAGAAGCTAATAAGAACCATTGCACTGATGCGTAATAGGCTTGAAGATAAAAATGAATTTTATAAACCTCTTGTGTCCATTATTAATACAGATGAGGCTAAGTTCCTGATAATTATTAATTAAATATGAATTAAAGTAATATATTATTCCCATTAATCTGGAAACTTGGTGGCCATTAATGTTCTACTCTAAGACGTTTCAAAAAGGTTTACGCTCACGGTGGAGAGCAGTCTTCCATTGAAAATAATTCAACTCCATTTGATTGGAGTTAAATTGTTCTAATTCAACTCCAATAAAATTGTCCTAAAATACAATCATTGGTTCATCAGTTCATTTCGAATAAAGCCATAAACAAGATAAATAAGGTCCAGAATATGCTGCTCTATGAAAAGTGGCACTATCTTATTTCTCTGCATCATGGTAAGTATTTCTAGAGGTTTCCCTCTGATAGTTGGAAGCTTTTGTTTCAGTTGTGTGAGGTCCGAATGTTTATCTTAGTCATTTTATCTTATGAGATGAATAAAACATTGACTTTAAGAGATAAAAAATACATTTAAAATTACCATAATTTCAGAATGGTACATCATTCTACTTTGAAACTATGGGCGCCTCATTTTTACAACTTTCTGTAAATGCACTCTGTGATATTGAAGTTGCAGTACGATGAAGGAACATGAATACAGTGAGGATATTTAGAGTAATAACAGCCAAGGAGTTAAGGAACACACGATGAAAGTTGCAGACTTAATGTGCATGTGAACACATACAATGACGCAAAACGATGCTTGTAATGGATAGATAAATATGATGTAAATTCACCGCAGTTGCGGATACATTGCGGATTCTCAGGGGTTTCCTCTAAGTGTCTTCGTTATGCGTACTTGGCCAGCTAGGTCCTCGGATTTCTCCCGCATTGAGTCGTACAGGTGTTGAATAGCCTCTTAAATTTGGTACCTCAGAACATCCGTGGTCTCTGCTGGCTGAGTGTGGCTTTGTATATGGCGTCCAATCATGATCTATACGTGCTCGATGGGGGCGAAATCCGAGGACCTGGCTGGCCAAGACAGTACGTCCGCATAATGAAGACACTGAGAGGATACCCCGCGATATGTTTTCTAGCACTGTTCTACTGAAAAATGGTGTCAAGCATCCCAATAAGAAAGGGGAGAGCGACGGGTTCCAGATTCTCGGCACATAGAGGCGAGCAGTCGGATTGCTGTTGATGAACACCAGCCACAACTGACTATCAAAACTGATCGCTCTCCACGCCACAGCAGCAGCAGGGGATACAGTATGGCGTTCAACGATGGCTCTAGAATAATTGCGTTCACCATTTCATTGCCACGTGTATGCGGGAATCATCGGGCCCTAAGCAGAAACGGGATTCATTGCTAAAGACCACTTGACGTCATTTTGTGTCCAGGCGGCAGTGTATTGCACCATTCCAGAAACTACTGACGGTCAGTGTTATTGTCATTTGAGTTAACCAGTAAGCTAGATCATCCCCCTGTGCTCTCTCACATATGCATCTAGAGCTCATCTGCATCCGTTTCTCAACCATAAACAAACAGTTGGTTACATGAAAAAAAAATAAACAAACCATCACTTTTAGCTCAACTTAACAAACAACAAAAGAAAAAGAGATTTAACTGGTGAGCGACCTTTAGCCTAGTGGCGGGGATGGAGATATCACGCCTCACAACACGAGTTACCATTCCAACCACGAGGAAGTAGATCACTGATATCTGTTGCTTACAAATCTGGTCAAGCCTACCCTAGTGAACTATCACAACGCAACCTCAGAGATGTCAACTGATGTAGCAGCGATATGCTTCGGAGTTCTATGAAGCCACTGATCAAGCCAATCGGCTTCTAACTCACTCCAAGGTGGACCCACTGGTTCACCTCAACCGTGGAGCGCCATTTCATGCGTTAATCTACCCATAACCAGAATATACTGTACATTGAATTGCCACTTTATTTGGCACACCTAACTAATAAAAAGTAAAGTGTCATATTAGGGTCACCCCAAAACTAATTAATTTGCTCGTGTTCTCTAGTCGATTTGGCTGTTTTGCTGGAAGAAAAACCCGAGTTTCCGGGGGCGAAGGAACCTTGCTATCGACGCCTGAAACCAACTAGCTTAGTCACGGATTGAAAACGCTCGTAAAAATCCCTTGCATCATTGACGAGATTCGAACCTGGGCCTTTTCCACCCGGTGTGGGAAGGACGGTGATTATAACTACTGTGCTACCCAGACGGACACACTTGCTCAATAGCAAGTAGGACCATAGCTGCTGTCACTTCAGCTGTCAGAACAGATTAGATTTGTTGTGCCAAGAAATTCACAAAGTGTCGAAAGCATGCCGCATAGATGCTGGTCCATGTTGACTCAATTGTTTCTCACAGTTAATGCAAATTGAATGGTTGCGGACCTCAACTCCGAAGAACTTGTTTCAACTTATCCTATAATTGCTTAATTGAAATCTGGTGATTGAGAAGGGCCGCCACAGTAAGTTGAATTTATTCTTGTGTTCTTAGAATGTATTCTGTATTAATTTGGCTTTGTGACATGGCGTCTCATCCTGTTGGAAGAACCCATTCGTAGATGAATACGGTTTCCGGATAATGAAAAGATGCTGCATCCCCCTGTTCATTCTATTACTGCATGGACTTGGATATGGATTGAGTTACATTTCCTGAGCAGTGCTATTCTTGATTACAGCTTCACTGTTGTTATATGATGGGTACATCAACTGCATATGTTGTTGTGGGAACGAAGTTCTTGACTTATCCTAATTGTGATTTTATGCAGTGAATGCAAAGCCTCTACTAACTATTGTAAGAATTAATGGGATGAATCTTCAGGATCAGTCTGGCTATAAATACCATAGTTATTTCATCTAAGCTTTCCTCTGTCTTTACATAAAATTCCCAATTAAAAAAACCATAAGCAATTTTTACAAACAATTTGAGTACAAAAATTGCAAACATTACAAAAAAGTGTTAAAGAATGGTCGTTCTCAAAGCTATGCATTCTCTACTAGTATGATGGCTGGACAATGGATTCCTCTCCATGTCTCAGAGAGAGAGTCTATTGCCACAGCTTTACGCTATGGGTCTCTGAAAACTTCATGAAGAATTCAAAATTTGAAACATTCATACAAAGACATTAAGAGGTGAGATCGAGAATATAATTTAGGTAATGAAGTATTCATGCTTCATATCTATGCAGCAAGTGTTCTTAAACCTTGACCCTTGCGCCCTGCCCCTCCACTTGATCTACTCAACCATAAAATCGTTAACTCTTTCATTGACTCGCTTGACTTGCTTTTATTCTTCCATTTTGGAATTTATCGAATAAATAGCGGGTCACGCGCTAATTAACAGGAAGAATAAAAGGGAGGTACCTTCCCTTTCAATCTTCCTCTTTGTCGTACTAAATATTTTTACGTGACTGATAATGAAGGACATTCATACCTAAATAGATAGTTATGCCAAACAACTTTATCGTCATGATCGGAGTTACCAGAGGTTGGTTGTTGCACCATTTTTTATGCATATCACTTAGGCCATATCGCGGCGTATATGATGCCTGTAAATTACGTGCGTTCTGTGGTCGATTTGCTATTTTCTGGACGAAAAACCCAAGTTTCCAGGATAAAAAATCATGCTACCCTCGACTGAGACTGACTAACTCGGCCACATTGTGAAAAAGACCCATAAAAATTCATTGTTGGGATTCGAACTCAGGTGTTTTCCACCCGGTGTGAGGAGGAGGATAGTTATTATTCACCAGAGGCGAAATGCTGAAAACTTTTAAACGAATTTTTAAAGATTTCCTTTGCCACGGCCATTTACTTGTATGTTCAATCGCATCATATATTCTTCCCTCTACATTACCGATGATTCTGGCCAATTCTAGTAGTTATAGATAACTTTTCTATTTGCTAATACAGTTACCTACTGCAGTATTTCCTTCCTAGACATTCAGTGGGTATTCCAGGGCTGTTTTATCTGTTTGGGAAATTTGAAACCCTTATTTCGGGAAGGGAAAACCATGGAACCTCCTGCTCCTCTGGAATTCTACTAACTGGTCCAATTAATGAAAAATCCACAGAAGATTATTTTGGCATCCCTTGCAAGAAGTAGTTCGTGATTTCGTCTTTAAGGTACAGAACTTGGTCTTATATCTTTTGCACAGCGTGACAGAAGAGCATAATCAATAAACTTACCCAATAAGACTTTTTCAGCAGCTATAATGATTCTTTGGGTATTCATTACACCTTCGACAAGTCTAGGGTTCTAGTTTCGGTTTATATTTTCCGTTGTGTACTACTTTAAAGAAAGTTTTTTTTTAATTTAAATTTTTATTTTAAAATCACAATAGAACAGTGACAGACGGCAGTTGATAATAAGGACTGGTTCCTGCTAAGTTTTGAATAAAATACTCTTTCAATAAAATAATTTCCCCGAATATCTCATAAAGGCTGAAATCCAAGCGATCCTCTGCGCAATTGCAAAGCAAATTCCTGCATTAATCAAAAGATTGCAGATGTTGAAAGCGTGAACCAGCACAAAACAAACCCGGAACTATGCAATATAAACATCGCATGTAAGGCTGTAGCTAAAGCCATCTTGATATTGGGGGCTTGTACTTTCAACTTCTCCCACCTCCACTCACTTCCAGACTTGATTTCATTATTTACTCACAGTAAGACAAGCAGGTGCATCTGTGATTCACGTTATGAGTCATCTACAGCACTCAGTTCAAGCAGTCCCTTTCGAGTGTACAAATTGTAAGTATTATTGATGATATTTTGAAGCTGATATCATCGTCTTATACAAATGTTTCATCAAGGTTCAGGATAGGGTAACCACCTTTTCTAAGTTGTTAATTAGAAGATATGGCAGCAATGCACTCAAACTACTGGTTACACTTTCAGTGACGAATTCTAAAGAACTTTACCATTCCTCTACATTTATAAACAGATGTAAATTAATACAGTATTGTCTATCTTCTTCTCAGTAAAGTACGATTAATTGTATAATTTCTTAATTTACTTAAAATTAAATTTAAATGGACAATAGTTGCAAACTTTGACAAGCTCCTTTTCTATATTTAAAAATGATTCTTTTGCTCAAAAAATTTTTCAACGGATACTATACTCTATAACTAATAACATTTGCCCTATTAAAATCTCCCGTTCTCATTGATTGAGCGAAGAGAGACAGTAAACAGTTACCTAGCAACATGAAGTAACATTTCGTATAATCACTATTGATGGCTCTTGCAGGGAGAACACATATATACTGTCTGCTGTACCGAAAAACTATTTTTTTTCTTTTAAATTCTGTTTATGCCGCCCAGGTTAGAAGGTTAACAGAGTTTGGCAATATTCATATATTTCCCTAATTATGGCTCGAAATGAGTCTTTGTAGTTTCAACTTCCCTCACTATTAATTGGTAGTTAACTACCAATTATTATATTTATATTGCGATTATTACCTTTGTTAACTATATTAATTTCCATGACGCCATCTCCCTTCGCTTATTTTCCTGGTTGTTGCTGTTGTTGTTGTTGTAGGGTTTTAGGAGCATCAGCGACTAAGGTCATATTGCTCCGTGTATACTCTCTGTAAATTGTGAGTGTTCTGTGGTCGATTTTCTGTTTTTCTGAAGAAAACTCCGAGTTTCCAGGAGAAAAACCATGCTTCCCTCGCCTGAGACCGACTAGCTCAGCCACGTTGTGACAAAGATCCGTAAAAATTGCTGATGTCATTGACAGGAATCGAACTCAGGCGATTCTACCAACTGGGCTATCCGCGAGGGCTTATTTTCTTGGATCATTGAGATTTAATTTTGCATGTGATTATGGAACGTGCATGGGTTCTGTGATCGATTTGGCTTATTTGCTGAACTCAAAACTCGAGTTTCTGGGAGAAGAAAGTTATGCATCCCTCATATGAGACCAACCATAAAAATTCCTTGCATCCTTAATGGGATTCGAACCAAGGTACATTCCTCCCACTTCGGGGAGGAATATGCCTTGGTTCGGAAATGAAAACTCAGATTAGGCAGTAAAACAACCAGTAAATTCAAATGTAATTAATATGACGATCCCTGTCCAAGACTACAAAACCATTATTCTAAAGCCTACTACTCCCAATGGAAAAATATATGGCAAGGACATAGCAACAATAAACTTATGGAATTTTAGACCCGGCCGTCCTTCTGAACTTCCACCACCAGGAAAGTTTGAAAAGAAGTAGTTCTTGCAAGAGCACGCATTGGACGCTCCTGCAAGAACTACAAGGACTATTGGATGTTCTCACAGTGAAGCATATTTTACTTGACTGCTCCTATTGTCATCAAGGAAGGCTAGAAGTATTCCTATCTCACAGAAGATTACAAGTGCCTATAACAATGAAGCACATCTTGGAAATAAAGCAAACCTCTTAAATCAAAGCAGAAATTCTCTCGCATACATTGATCTGGAAACTGGACACGACCGTGTAAGTATACTCATTTTTATTTGTATTAAGGAAAAAATCAATTTTTAATCGGGTCACTCACTCGGCTTTCCTCTCTGCATTCCCTTAACAGTGCGAGATTATTATGCTTAGTGAATAACCTCAGGTCACCTATTATTTTTCTACTTATCATAGTTTCTACAGACTACCTGCTATGAGATCAACGGCGATTTCACAGCTTTTGTAATTTTCCTTGTTCAAAGGAGATCTCTTGTTCTGTCTATTCGGTAGCATGACTTTCACAGACAAGTCATATTGTAAGTATCGCAAGGAGCGGGGAATTTTCATCAGGATGTTCATATTGCTGTTTTCATTCAGTTGGCAAATATATACTCGTTATCTGTTAAAGGGCATAAAATCATCAAAGATACTCATCACTCAAAATCGAAGTTAGCATTAGCATTAGTAGAGGCATACGATGCAATAGAGCAAGCTTATGCAGCATCAGCCAAAAAAAAAAAAAAAAAAAAACCGCTCCCATCTGACCCCTCCGTTCGTTCCGAATACCTGTCAGCTCAGCCTGAAATTTATTTAGGCTATCAACTTCCACAACAAAAGATGGAAGTCTGTTCCACCAACCAACCACCCGCTGGCTAAAGGCAAACTTCCGCACATCTATCCTACAACTGTCTTTCCTCAATTTGAATTTATGCCCTCTCAGGTGATTATTCTGAGCAACAGGAAGAATTCCATCAGCATTGAACATGCCCAAACCATTCAAGGCTTTATACACCTCAATTAGATCACCTCGCAGGTGCCTAATCTCCAGACACTGTAATCCGCAAAACTTAAGCCTTTCTTCGTAAGAGCAACCCTTTGTTCCATTCACTAATCTTCTTGCCCTTCTCTGTACTCGTTCCAACAGCCCTACACCCTTCTTAAAATGAGGCCTCTAGACTTGTTTACAGTATTCAAGGTGTGACCTGACCTTGCCTTATACAAGGGAATAATCACCTCCTTATCCCTCCTAGAAAAATTCCTGTATATCATTGATAAGACACCATGAGCTACTCTTGCAGACCATCTGCACTGCTCATAAAACTACATATCTGCCTGCACAATTACCCCCATGTACTTTTCATTCTCTACCACTGTCAGTGTAGTACCACAGAGTTGATACTTTATTCTGGAGGGTTACTGCTTCCCATATGTAGTACTTTACATTTGTCAAATTTAAACTTCATTTTCCACCTCTCAATCCATCTGCTCATCTTTTCTAGATCCTGTTGCAGCAGTGTACTGTCATTAGTGTCCTTAACAACCCAGCTAACCTTCGTATCGTCTGCAAACTTCGACATTAAGTCTGATATACCATCATCAATATCATTTATAAATACAGAAAACAACAATGGACCCAACACTGAACCCTGAGGGACTCCACTAATAACATTAGTCCACAAAGAGCAGTGTCCATTGATTACCACTCTGTCTTCTCCCACTCAACCATCCCTTTATCCATAGCAGCAATTTGCCTCCAATACCACACTGCTGCAATTTTTGCAGCAGTCTTCCACATGCAACAGTATCAAAAGCCTTTCTAAGATCCAAATATATAATATCAAAGTTATTCCCTGCATCCAGTTCTTTTGTGACCACATCATAGTATAAAATTAAATTGGTCAGGCAAGACTTTTCCTTAACAAAACCATGCCGTGTCCGGGCTATAACTGAAGTCTTGTCTAGATGTTCCTGCAGTGCTTCTTTAACCAGTGCCTCCATTAATTTTCCTGGAACAGAAGTTAAACTAACAGGTCTATAATTATTTGTGTCACCCTTTGATCCTCCTTTGTGAATTGGGGTGACATTTGCACGTCTCCAGTCCATGGGTACCCCCCCCCCCCCCCCGAGTCCAAAAAAGCTCTCATGATTATGGCTAAGGGTTTGCTTACTTCCTTTGCTGCCTCCTTTAATATAACTGGATAGATCCCATCCACCTCGGGTGCCATTTTTATGTTTATCTTCAACAATTTCTCCTCCACTGTCCTTTACGTTATTACAAAATCATCCAGCTCACTGCCAGAGTTTAATTCACCTCTGGCGTTCCCTCCCTGAATAACTCCTCATGGGTGAATATAGATGCAAAATACTCATTTAGTTTGTTAGCCATCTGGACAGGATCATCAACAGCTGAACCATCAATGTCGAGCGGACCAATCTGATTCATCCCTTTCCTTCTAGAGTTTACATAGGTAAAGAACTCTTCGCTGTTTTTCTTTGCATTCTTTGCCAAAAATTTCTCGTAATTTGCCTTTGCCTGCCTAATCTCCGTTAAACAAGGAGATATAATCACCCCACCAAAAGTAAGTCATAGCTCACTTGAAGTTATGAAAAAAAAAAAAAAAACATCAAATAAAATTAACGTTATGTTGTAAAGTGTAAAGCATATTTAGTGTCAAGCGGCACCAGGGGTTTCCCCCATCTCCGCGTAGCTTTCATTGTGGGTGTACCAGTTCGCTGGAAATGCTAGAGATTTAAAAGTGTGTGGATATTGTACATATGTAGTGTCCTGTACCGTTGTTCTTCTAGTCTTTTAGCCGCTGGACCCCTGTTGAGGCTCAATTTTTTTTTTGCCCACCCTCGCCTCATGGAGGCAGACCAGGAGCCAGTAGACTTAAATTTACTCTGGCAGGTCCTGCCGCTTAATTTCGTGAGATTTCGGCGACTAGGACCTAAAAAAAAAAAAAAGATTTGGCATTGACGTAGGGGTATGTCGCTTGAATTTGGAAGACCGAAATATGGGAGAAAGGTAATTTTGACATGTTTGAATTTTTGGTGCGTGGGTTTCCGCTAGCGTAAAGATAGAGGGGGGAGAAAGATAGAAATATGGGGCCGATAGGGAATGTAGCCCCAGATATCAGTTGGAAATGCCCATGTCCCACCAGCGAGGAAACGTGGGGGTGGTGGGGGAGGGGAGGGAACGGAAGATCGCCCCCCCAAGGAAGTAGGATTTAAAGATGAACACCGCTAGGGTGCCGTCTTCAGATCGCCAATGGCTATCGGCAGCTAAGCTAAGCTTGGTCTCGTCATTATTTTCAGTTTTCACTCATGGGGCAAGTCCAGACCATTCATTTCCTTTCAGCACTCTGAATCAGGAGTCCAGTAGTGGAGTCAAACATGGGAAGCGGTCTGGTCCGGGTCTAACAGTCACACCCAAGTGCCTCCCAGTTTGGGTTGTTGATAGGTGTTGTTGTACGTAGGATTCATCCCATTTTCTTGGATTTGCAGGCAGGAAGGCTTGACTTGTCCTACATTTGTGGACCGTTTGTCAGTTCGTGATTGCAATCAGGGTTCTTCTTCTAGCGAAAAGTTCCTGAGTGAAGGTGATAAAGGCCAGGTACTCCTCTCCTGTGTCCAGAAGGTGGCATTCCTGATCTTTCGGGATGTAAGTCACTCTCGTCATCAGTAGTCCTCGCAGGTCATCATACTGTGTACACTGATGCATAAGGTGTGTCCAAGTTTCTCTTTTCCCGTAGCAACACAGCCGGTTTTCAAAGATTCCAAGGGTGGTAAGTTTGTCGTTGAAAGGACCATGCCCCCTGAGCAAGTATATGAATCTGAGTCCCGGGTTGAACTAGGATGATGATTTTGGATACATCCTTTCGATTGTGGGGACGAATTTTCTTGTGACATCCTCTTTTGTTGAGGTAGTCCATCTGTTTCGCCATTCCCGTCTTAGGTGGATCATGAGGCGTGTTTTTTTTCGTCTTCCTGTCGTACGTCTGTTCTGCAGCAAATCCTAGGAAGGCGATGGTGATAATCCTCTTGACGTAGTAGTGGAGCCCAGGTCTGATGATCTCAGGTCCAAGGAGAGAGTCCCCGCCAGCACTTGAAGCGTCTCAGTGCTGACTGTGCTACATGCTCTCGTCATTGTTAAGAGGATTGTTCGGTGGATTGAGTCAATTCTCTTGTTTGTGGCAATCTTATTCCTGTGATACCAGACAGCGGCCACATACCTGACCACAGGGATGAACATGGTTTTGTAATATAGCGAGAGTGTTCGCTTTTTTAATCCCCAATCCTTGCGCGTGATTCGCGCGATCATTGCAGAACATCTCCTGATTTTGTTCCGAAGTTGTTGTAGATGGGGCGGAAGGTAAGTTTGATGTCGAATACAACGCCGAAGTATCTCATTTCAGTGTCGAATTTGATCGTAGTTCCGTGTACTTTTATTTGCGGTGGCCTCTATGATCCAGGGGGCCTTTCAGCAGGATCGATGTGGTCTTGTCTGAAGATATTCGGAGGTAGTTGTCTCTAGCCCACCTTTGCAGGATGGTCAGGGCGTTATTAGCGCGTGTCTCGAGTTGGGCTCTTGAGTCATCAACAACCAGCAAGACAAGAACGGTATGTTGTGGACATAGTGTGTATCTGTCAGTGGTGTCAGTGGTCCCCCACAAAACCGCGTAAATCTGTCACTGTGAAGAAACAACATATACCAAGGACAGATGAACGTGTGAGCAGTACATGTACCGTGGATATAGTGTTGTTCGTATTATTCATCTGGCCTCTCAGTTACTGGAAGACCCCGCCACCTGGAAGAGGCATTCCATCATCCATCCACGGCATGAGGAGTCAGACCAGGTCAGTAGAGGAACGCCTGTTGGAGTCCAGTCCTCCCAGCAGAGCAAGGAAGGAGAGAACTCAAAAAATGAAATGGGGCAAAGGGAAGAGGAAAAGTTGGGACCTCGAGGGAGGGAGGTCCCAATATAGAAATAAAAACAAAATAAAAAAAAAAAAATAATAATAATAAAATAAATAAAACATAATAATAAAATAAAACTAAAATTAATTATAGATAAAAATAGAAATAAATAAATCATAAAAAATAAAATATTAAAATTTTTTTTAAATAATAAAAAATAAAAAAATTCTCCTTTTTTCTATTCTCTCTTTTTTATATATTTTTTAACTCCTATCCCTACGGGTTAGCAGAACACCAGAGGAGAACCTTGGTGGAAGAATCTTGGATAGCAGTGCGTGCATCAGCAGGAATGTTAAAAATTCCTACCCAACGTCGGGTTTGCATGAGGATGGTCCCAAGTTCGAAGAGAGAGAAAGGACAGCCAGGAGGGTACACACAAGAGAAACCTAGTCAGGTTCTAATGGGACAGCAGAAGCAGCAGTAGTGTTGAATATTTTATTAGTTTCAATCAACGAGTGTAGGGGCTGGAGAGCAGGCAAGTTGCTCTGGAAGAGGAGTTGTTGTCTCAGATCCAAATAAACCACACAGTTGAGCAAAAGGTGATCCCAGTTCTCTGTTTCAACACAGATGCCAGTGTCTTCGACCACCGCATAAATTGACGAAGACGAGCTTTGAAGGATCCGTCCCCAGTGAGCATAAAGGTAGTCTCTAAGTTGGGGGTGAACCAATGCAGGGTACTTTTAGTGAGGAAGGCAATATCCGGAATGAATTTTCTGGTGGTCTCGCCCTTGAGCCCTGCGGACCAGCGGGACTGCCAGAGGCTGGAAACTTCAGACGAGAGTCATTTCTTCACGGTTGCAAGGTTGGTGTTGGTAGTAGCAGTATGCTGTAAAGTGTGTTTAGGGTCTGACGGCACCAGGGGTATCCCCCATATCCGCGTGGTATACATTGTCGTGTGTTACAGTACACTGTAAAGGCCAAAGATTTAAAAGTGTATGGATATTGTTAAGTGTAGTGTAATGTGCCGTTGTTCATCTGGCCATTTAGCCGTTGGATCCCTATTGGGGCCCACCGTTGCGCACATTTAGCTCCGTGGAAACAGTTTTTTTAAGTAAGTACTCTTGCAGGTGCTGCCACCTAGTTTCATGAGATTTCAGTAGCTAGGACCTTAAAAAAAAAAAAAAACGCGGTAGGATTGAGCGCTGGAAGGGTTAGAGACCAAGAGGAATACTTGTACTATGAATCTGAAAGTTTTAAATTCATACTGTGTGGGGCTTATGCTGTGAAAATGAAGAGTGTAGGGGGTAGACTGAGGGCTGGGGGCTGGAAACAGGAAGTAAGGGGTCGATAGAGGAGGTGACCCCTGTGGTCAGTGGGGCAGACTCATGTGCCACCAGGAGGAAAAGGGGGTGGGGGAAGACAGTGAAACTATCTCCTCTCCACCCCCGGGGGAGAAGCGGAAAGAAAGTCCCGTGCAAGAGAGCATAGATATAGGATCGCCTATGGCATTGGTAGCAGAGCTGCGTTGAGGTCAAGTCCGATAGAATCAGGTCCGTGGTAGTTCTATTTACAGGTTGGTCATTGGCAATGGTTCTCGACGGCTAGGGTTGTGGGTCACTCCTGTGACAAGTCCCGTCCTTGCAGTTCAAGCTGTTGAGGTTGCGGCTAGCTGTTTGTCATCAAGTTTTCGGTTGCTCAGTACTGAGGATCACTTACTGTCCAGGGTAGGTTGCCGTATGGTGGTGGATAGAAGAGTAACCTTTTCCCAGCACACAGTGTTATGGGCTACCCGTGAGACAAAGTCCCGTCCAGGGTAGTTTTTAATCATTGAATCTCATCAAGGGTAGTTGTGGTCAGAACAGGTTTGTAAGTGGTGGTAGGTTGTTTTAGTGGAAGTTTTGACGCTTCTAAAGTTGCAGGCAGGTCCGTCTCCTGATGAAGGGGTCCTGAGCATATTGTGCTAATACTTTATAGTCGTTCTCCTCCATAAGGATTAGATGTTCCTGGTTTCTTGGTGAGTATTGGATCTGGGTCACCAGGCGGCAGCGAAGGTCGTCATACAAGCTGCAGTTGTACATTAGGTGTTCCTATGATTCGGGTTCACCACAGAAGAAAAGGGAGGGTTCACTGAGCCCAAACCCCTAGTTTTCCCTGATAGCACCATGCTCTGTAAGTAAATACGTGACTAGGAGCCCCGGTGAAAGCCAGCTTGGATTCTTGGGATACGTCATCTGTATGTTGGGTAGGAATTTTTTTGTGATTTCCCCCTTCGTTGAGGCTTCCCAGCGTGTCTGTCACGTGTTTTGGAGAAGCTCGATAAGGCGTCTTTTCTCTAGTTTTGCAGGATTTGCCGTGAAATCTAGAGAGTCGGTTTCCCGGCCTCATTGGAGAGGCAGAAGAGCAGCCCTTGAAGTCTAGGGGGAGGGCCCCGGCCATAACCTGGAGAGCATGGGTACTCACACCATTTCAGGCTCTCGAAGTTGTTAGAAGCATGTAACGTTGGATTGTTTCAAGCGTTGCTCTATTTACAGCGGTGATGGCCTTCCTGAACCAGACCCAAGCTGCATAGGCGATGATGGGTAAGAAGGCAGCCTTATAGAAGAGTTCCAGCGTCCTTTTTCTGAGACCCCAGTCCTTGCGGGTAATCCTCACAAATAGTGCAGAGTAGCTCCTGACTTTCTTTCGGAGGTAGGCCAAGTGTGGTGTAAAAGACAGATTTTTGTCTCAAATAATGCCGAGGTGTTTTAGTTGAGTGGAAAGCTTTATTGTAGTTCCATGAATACGGATCTGGGGAGGTTTCCTGATGTCCAGCGTTCCCTTCAGTAGGATGGAGCAAGTTTTGTTAGGGGATATTTGTAGGTTATTTTGTTCTGCCCAGCTTTGTAGTATGACGATTGCATGGTTTGCTGAAGTCACCGATTGTGCTCTTGAATCTTCTGCAAGCATCAGGACCAGATCATCGGCGTAGGCTTGTGATACGACCTTACCAAGGTCCAGCTTGAGGAATCCGTCGAGGACCACATTCCAGAAGAGTGGACCCAGGACATACCCTTGTGGGCATCCTCTGTGAGTTCGGCGTGAGACTGTGCAGTAAGGAGCTTGAAGTATGTTGTATCGCCTTTAGTTTCAGTGCATGATGGAAGACTTTCTGCTAATTGGTGGTAAATTAGCACTCCTCTAAAGCATTCTTGGGCTCCGTTAACGAAGAAGGGCGTCTTAGAATTGAATCTAATTCTGCGTTCAAGTTCAAGTTTGATGTCGGTCCTTTGTGCTGGCCACTGCAATTTTCCGATGTTCAATGTTATTCTACCCAGACAACACATTTACAATCTTTGTTTTGTGCGATGAAGCTTTGCGGTGTTGGAGCCACTTCCATAAAACTTAGATAATGTACGCCGCATAGAACTCTACAAAACAAAGTAGGACTAATTATTATAGTTCCTATGTACAGCAACCAGATGGCCTGTTCCATTTTATGCGAAACATCCTCAAACTATGACATTTCCTCCTCTGAACTTTACAGATGGACTACAATGTGTAGAGTAACTTGTCGCTCCACAAGGCTGATTTCTACTGAACCACACTTCATGGTCAGTGTGCCTTGAAGCATGTCAATCAAAGGTGCGCATTTTTTTCTTGGTATTGATGCCTTGTAGGATGCATCTCTTTGGTGAAAATTCAAGGCATTAAGCTCTCTATAACAAAAATACAGGTTTGTCTGTGGCCATTCGGGTCTGGTGGTGAGGTGACGTGATCGGCCTTCTCAAAAGTACGTCTGGAGTTTTATTTCTTAAGTGTGTTCGCAGTTGTCGATTTGGGAATGTTTAATTCCTTAAAGACACTCACAGTCACTTTCCCCAGATGACATCCAACGATCATATATACGTTTTTTTTCCCTCTGAAACCCTGTTAACTCATTTTAGGTATTCATCGCTCAACACACAATTTTCCTGCAACCAGAGATGTACACTGAGTGATCAATGAATGCATGTTGAACACGTGAGGTACGAGAGTGCGGAGTTAGTCGACCTACGCATAAATAAGGTGTCAGTGGTTCAGTAGGTAGTAAAATTCCGAGCGTGATAGGTAAAAGGAAGGATTTATCGGACTTTGATAAAGAACAGATTGTGGGTGCTCGAGGAACTGATTCCTCGATTTCCCAAACGGCTGAACTCGTGGGATGTTCGAGAGCCGCCGTAGTTAAAGTGTACCAGGACTGGCGTTAAAATGGTCAAACAACGACCTGACGGCAAAACTGCAAAGGTCAGCGAAAGGTTGATGTTAGAGGTGAGCTCCGGGTCCGACGACTCGTACAGGTGAACAGGCGCAGCACTGTTGAAGAGTTGACCACCCAATACAACATGGGCCAACGCGGAACAATATCTGGCATGCCCATGCGTCGCATGATCGCACGTATGGGCTACACCAGCAGACGACCCCTACGGCATCCTCTCCTAACCAAAGTTCATCGGCGTGAAAGACTCGCCTGGTGCAAAGGGCATGCAAGTTGGACGTTAGAAGACTGGAAGAAGGTATGCTGGTCGGATGAGTCACGTTATTTACTCCACACCGTGGATGGTCGTGTACGGATTTGGCGCCAACAACATGAGGCTCTTCATCCATTATGCATGGTATAAAAAGTGCAGGCCGGTGGAGGCGGTTGTATGGTGTGGGGCATGTTTCACTGGCAGGAACTTGGACCCCTGGTGTATATGGAATGATGTATCAGCAGTCTCCACTATCGTCAACTGCTTCCTGACTGTGTACATCCCCGCTTTGTTACACTTTTTCCCGAATGGCGATGGTGTCTTCCAAGATGACAATGTGCCGAGCCATCGGGCACTTGTTGTGCAGGAATGGTTTGAGGAACACAGTTCTGACTTCTGACATATCAATTGGTCTCCGAACTTCCTCCGATATCAATCCCATAGAGCACTTGCGGGGCACTATGGAAAGGCATATCAGGCGTTTGGATACACCACCATCTGCATTGCTGACCGCATTACACACAGCTTGGTTGGCCCTACTTCCTGAACGCTTCCGACATCTTGTTGAATCAATGCCACGTCGGATAGGTGCTGTACTGAGGGCAAAAGGAGAGCCTGCGAAGTATTAGGTAGTGGTCATAATATTAGGTGGTCTGTTATAGAGCCGTCAGAGTGCTGAGCTCAGAAGGCCCAAAAGGAAATAAAAAAATTAATTACATTGCAGCAGGATCCTCATGAAGATCGATCACGTTGCACCTACTTTTCGAATGTAGTAGCGGGTGGATTCTATCACTGTCGAGGCCTCACCGTCTTCATAATATGTATCCGTACCAGTAAGAGTCCTGCTAGTGATGACAACTGATATTTTCAGTATAATTTCTCTTCATCAGAACACTGGTTTTCACAATGAAAATTATATTATTATTTTAATAAATAATTTTAATGTAACATTTGATCAATTATAACACTGGTTATAAAAACAAAATAAACAGAAATCAGTAATAAATACAAAAAAGGCGTTTACTTTTATTTTTTTCGGCAGTAAAGTGTTGTACAGCACTATGGCTGAACAACACTTTACAGGCAGAAGCCATTGCCAAACACATTCCCTTCGAGAGCGTATGAAAAGGCATTGTTATTAGCCATATGGTGCAAGGAAGCCCGAGGCTTATGCTGCACCGGCCAAAAGAAGAAAAAAAAAAATTTCGGAGTTACCCTGAGAGAAAGAGGAATCACCAAGAAAGAGAAGAATGACGATATCCAGCTCAGGACCCTGGGTTTCTCAAGTTCATACTCACCAGATGTGAGTCCCTGTTGTTGTTGTAGGCGTTTTAGATGAATGAGTGACTTAGTGTTAGGAGCGTCTCCACGGTAGTGCAGTGGTATCGTCACAGCCCTCCCCCACAACAGGTGGAAAAGGCCTGTATTCGAATTCTGTCGAAGACGCGAGGGACTTTTCCACTCCGTGGCTAAGTTAATCGTTCTCAAGCGTAGACTGCTAGGTTTTTCCCGGGAACCTGGGGTTTTTCTTCCAGCAAAGCAGGCAAATCAATCAGAGAACATACGCAATTTACAGACACAGTACACATGGGTATTAGCATTAGTAGAGGCACATGATGCAAGAAAGCAAGCTTATGCAGCATCAGCCAAAAAAAAAAAAAAAAAAAAAAACTTCCACTTCACCCCTCCGTTCGTTCGAAATACCTGTCCAGCTCAGCCTTAAATTTATTTAGGCTATCAACTTCCACGACAAGGGATGGAAGTCTGTTCCACCAACCAACCACCCGCTGGCTAAAGACAAATTTCCGCACATCTATCCTACATCTGTCTTTCCTCAATTTGAATTTATGCCCTCTTTGGTGATTATTCTGAGCAAGAGGCAGAATTCCGTCGGCATTGAGCATGCTCAAACCATTCAAGGCTTTATACACCTCTATCAGATCACCTCGCCGGTGCATAGTCTCCAGACACTATAATTTGCAAAACTTAAGCCTTTCTTCGTAAGAGCAACCCTTTGTTCCATTCACTAATCTTGTTGCCCTTCTCTGTACTCGTTCCAGCAGCTCTACATCCTTCTTGAAATGAGGCCTCCACACCTGTATCCAGTACTCAAGGTGTGGCCTGACCATTGCCTTATACAAGGGAATAATCAGCTCCTTATCCCTGCTAGAAAAATTCCCGTATATCATTGATAAGACACCATGAGCTACTCTTGCAGCCTGTCTGCACTGCTCAGAGAACTTCATATCTGCCTGCACAATTAACCCCAGGTCCTTCTCATTCTCTACCATTGTCAGTGTAATACCACAGAGTTGATACGTTGCTCTGGGGTTGCTGTTTCCTATATGTAGTACTTTACGTTTGTCAATGTTAAACTTCATTTGCCATCTCTCAGCCCATCTGCTCAACTTTTCTAGATCCTGTTGCAGCAGTGTGCTGTTATTAGTGACCTTAACAACCCTGCCAACCTTTGTATCGTCTGCAAACTTGGACATTGAGCTTGATATACCATCATCAATATTATTTATAAATACAGAAAACCATAATGGACCCAACACTGAACCCTGAGGGACTCCACTAATAACATTAGTCCACAAAGAGCAGTGTCCATTGATTACCACTCTCTTGTCTTTTATCTACCAGATAGATCTGGTAATCTACACGTGATTCCCACATGGGTAGATGAAATAACTTTCCGGCGACCTAATAAATAGTTTTTTTTTTTTTTTTTTTAGTCGTAGCAATGATGCAAGAAAGCCAGCTTATACAGGATCATCAGAAAAAAAAAAATTTCATTTCACCTCGAATATTTTTTCCAGTTCTTCCTTGAATTTCTTAAAACTATCCAAGTCCATAACAACTAATGGAATTTTATTCCAGTAATCGACCACGTGTTGGCTGAAGACAAACTTCCACGCATCTATTCTGCGACCATCCTTCTTCAATTTGAATTTATGTCTCCTCATGTGCATAGTCTATGCAAGAGGAAGAATCTCATCAGCATTCAGTTTGCCCAAGCCATTCGAAGTTTTCAACACCTCATTCAGATCCCTCTCAAGGTACTCAGTCTCCACACGCTGCAATTAGCAGAACTGAAGCCTTTCTACGTAAGATCACTGCTTTGTTTCTTTCTCCCATCTCGTCGGCCTTCTCTGCACCCGCTCCAGTAACTCTACATCCTTCCTAAAATGAAGTCTCCAGACTTCGATACTCATGATGAGGCTACTCATGATTAATGTACAAGGGATTGTCACCTCCTTATCCCTGCTAGAAAAGTTTCTGTATATCGTTGGCAAAGCTCCATGAGCTGTCCTGGCAGCATGCCTGCACTGCTCAGAGAATTTCATATCTGACTGCACATTTACCTCAGGTCTTTTTCATTTTACCACTACCCTGAGTGCAGTACTGCATGGTTCATAAGTTACTCCGGGGTTACTGCTACTCATATGTGGTACTTTGCATTTGTGAATGTTATGCAACCCCACAGTAACTTATCAATCCTGATAAGTTACTTATCAGGATTGATAAATTATTCTGGGGTTACTGCTACCCAATATACTTTAGGTACAGTGCTTTGCATTTGTGAATGTTAAACACCAATTGCTATTTCTCAGCCCATCTGCCTAATTTTTATGGATCTTGTTTTTTTTTTTTGTTTTTTTTGTTTTTTTTTGGTTTTTATGAAAACCCCAAACAAGACAGGTATTAGAACCTATAGTACTTAATACCGCGCTTGGGTTGGAGGTTGAGTAGACGAAAGAAGGTATTTGTTGACATTACACTTGAACTTCTGTAGACTGTAATTTTCAGGAAATACGTATGAAGGAAGGTTGTTCCAGAAAACGGCAGTTCAATGAATAAACGAGGAAGATGAAAAGTTGGTTCTGTGAGTTTGAAATTGGACAGTAAATGGATGTTGGCTGGTGGCGGCACGTGTTCGGGCTGTTCTGAAAGAGAGAGAGAGCGAGAATTATAGAAGCCAATTCAGAAGAACAGTGCCCATGGAAGTATCTGTAGAAAAGGCATGCAGCAGAAATAGTACGTCTATTAGACAGCCAGTGGAGAGACTCTGTTAGAGAGGAGTCATTAATTAACCTAACTGCCCTCTTCTGTTGCAACATGGAATATTGTTCCCACCGCCCCAGATGTGGGAACAATATTCCATGTTGCAGCAATATACCTTCATTACTGTCATTAACCACCCTGTCTATCTTCGTATCATCTGCAAACTTGGACATTAAATAAGCCTGATGTAACTTCATCAATATCATTAATAAATAATATTGATTTATTAATGATAAATCAATAAAACAAGAATGGACCCAATACCGAACACTGTGGAACTCCGTTAATAACATTAGTCTACGAAGAACGGTGTCCATTGATAACCACTCTCTGCCTTCTCCCATACGCCTTCCCATTATCCAGAACAGTAACTTGCTCTTAACATCACACCACCCCAATTTGTACAGCAGATTTTTTCCCAGTCGTGAGCGTTTTGAGAATTGATCACGACATTTCTTGTAAAGCCAATCTCATCTTCAGTAAAGTGTGTGTGTGTGTGTGTGTGTGTGTGTGTGTGTGTGTGTGTGTGTGTGTGTGTGTGTGTGTGTGTGTGTGTGTGTGTGTGTGTGATCTGCCTGTTTTGCTGGACGAGAAACCCGACTTTTCCGGGAAAAAAAAACTATGCTGTCCTTGCCTGAGACCGACTAACTCAGCCACGTTGTGAAAAATGCACATAAAAATTCCTCACGTCATCGACGGGACTCGAGGACTACTCACGAGGGCAGTAATCGCTATTTTTATCAACTCGCTACATTAAGTTAAATAGTGGCAACAATAGTTAAAAGCAGTTCGTTATAGATTAGTTAAAAACTGTTTCGTAAAGCTTCTAATTGCCTGAAATATAGCATTATACACTCACAGCCTGAAAATTTAAAAACTTTTGCAATTGGAGGCTGACAGATAATTAACGAGGGATTCGACTGAAGGGATTCTACCAAGGCTGGGCTATGGAAACAGCGGGAAAAGATCATATGGTCTGACGAGTCTCGATTTACATTTTTTTTTTTTTTTTTTTTGCACCAATGGTAAGGTGAGAGTATGGAATAAATCGGATAACGCCTTGCATCCAGACCTACTCAAGCTGCTGGATATGGTATCATGGTGCAGGGTCTGTTCTGTTGCTTGAGATCAGGTCCGCTCATATCGTCAGACGATCGTGTTACCCCCAGTGAATTCTTCGTCTATCGGACCTTCACTCTGCAATTCTTCATTTTTACCTGAATTTCAATGGATCCTTTCAAGACGACAAAGCAACTATCCACCGTCCAAAAATTTGAGACCATTCCCAAGATTTACAACATCTACCCTTCCATTCCAACATTTTGTCTTCGTGGATGAGTTGTCGGGTCTCATAACTGGACAGCAAGACCCTCCCCCAGAAACACGGGTTTTTTGTTCATCAAAACAGGCAAATCGACTAGAGAACACACGCAACTTACGAACATATTACATATGGGCATATGACTTGGCTCTCGGGTGTCTCTAATATGACAGTTTTTCTCTTATAGCCAATGACTAATAATTGTTATATGCTCTAAAGGGGACAGAACCATCGAAAGCGTTAAACAGTAGTTTACTGTATACCATTAAGCAAATGACACCAGGCTGCATGATTTCAGCTGGCTAATTTAATAGTGCAAAAGAGATCATAGGGGTAGTTAAAGAGCGATAACAAGTTCTGAAGCATATAATAGTTATTAGTATTAATAATGGAAAATGATCCAAAGAAGGACGCTTATATAGCAATTGCCAATAAAAACCTATCCATCTGATCTGTCCGTCCTCTGATAAAATGAAGAAATATAAAAAAAATGTTTAATTCATCCTTAATTTTACAAACAACCCACTTTTACACAATACGAAAGTTCGGTCCAACAATCAGCCACTCTCTGTCTGAAAGCAAATTTTCGCGCATCTCTCATCTCTCGCGCATCTATCTGCCGAGAAACAATTTAGGGGTACCCTAAATTGTTTCTCAGCAGATATTATAAAACGGAGACCTTTCTTGTTAAAAGTAACCTTTTGTTCATCTCACTAACATCTTTGCCCTCGTCTTCTCCATTCCAACAGACTCTAAAATTCCCACATCGTTCCTAAAATGAGGTTTCCAGACCTGTATGCAGGACTCAAGATGCAGCTTAAACATTGCTTATACAAAATTGCCAGCAGAAACAAAACCTCTTTTTTTCTGCTGGAAAAATTCTTGTATATCATCGACAGAACCCTGAGTTGTCAAAATAACCTGCCCATGCTGTCCAGAAATCTTCACGTCAGACTGTACAAATCAAAACCCAATTATTATTTTAGGGCCACTCGTAATCTCTTATATATACCCATATATGTATTATGACTGTAAATTGCGTGTTCTCTGGTCGATTTGCCTATTTTGCTGGACGAAAAAACACGTTTCTGGGGGAAAAAAAACCTTGCTATCTACGCCTGAGACCGACTAACTCAGCCACGGAGTGAAAAAATCCCATTAAAGTTCCTGGCGTCAACGACGGGATTCGAACCCGGGCCTTTTCCACCCGGTGTGGGGAGGACGGTGACGATACCACTGTGTTACCCACGCAGACCGTCAGTCTGTACAATTAGCTCTTTCTTTCTACTAGCACAATAACACCTAATTGGGTGGTACTGCACTTAAATTTCTCAATCTCAATTGCCACTTTTTAGCCCATCTGTCTAATTTTTCAGCACCATATGCAGCACAATATCCATAAGATGCAGCACCATATCCTGATTTCTATCATAAACCATTCTGCTAATCTTCGTATCATCTGCAAACATTGATATGAAATTTGTTATATATCTTCATCAATATCGCTAATAAATATTGAAACCAATAAGGTGCCGTCATTGAACTCTCAGTGAATCTACTAACAATATTAGCACAAGAAGAGCAGCGTCCATTAATAACTACTTGCTGTCTTTTGCCACTCAACTATTTCTTTAACCATAGCAGTAACTTTTCCCTGTCCCTGTTCAAATTTATAGAGAAGTCTTTCGCGTGGAACAGTATTAAAACATTTACTGAAATCTAAGTATATCATAGAATCAAAATTATTTTTTTCACATCCAGTTTCTTTGTAGTTAACCTGATTAGCTACTAAAACCTATGTTCTGCTCTTCCCTTCACGAATCCGCGCTGTGATTTCCATATAACCAACTTCCTGTTAAGATGATACTGCATCACTTCTTGATCACCGACTCCACTATTTTCCCTTACAGTTCTACAATTTCACTTCTCCGTTTAATTCTCCTTCATGAGTAAGAAAGGTATTTGCACATAGCAAGTCCATAGGGACCTGAATCTAAGGAGATTTAGCCATAATTATGGCTAAAGGTTTACTTACCTTTTTTGCTGGTTCTTTCAATATAATTTAACAGATTCAATCTTCCCTAAGTGCCTTATTTACTTTTAGCATCAACAACTTATCTTCCACTTTCAACTCAGTTACATCAAAATCATTTAGTTCTCAATTGTAAGTTGACATACTTCTAGTATGCCCTTTCCTAGACGTTTCTTCATGCACATACGATTGATGCGAATTACGTATTCAGTTTTTCAGAAACCTGAGCAGGTTCATCAACATTTAAACCATTCATATCTAGTGGGCTAATGTGTGGTTCATTCCTTTCCTTCTAGTGTTAACACTGACAAAGAACTCTTTGTTTTGCATTCCTTGATTCCTTGTTTGTTTCAGGTAGTGAAAGGATCCATCTAATGGCTGTGAGTCTCCTTTTTCTTCCAAACTGTTTACTCCAGCTGGAAGATGAAAAGGATCATTTTCCATTTTGGGTTCTCTTCAGGGATTCCACTTTGCTGTGGGAAAGGTCTGCCTATGGGTGGGAGACATTTATTTCTTCATTATTGGCCCTTTATCCATAAACAAATCAACAAGTTGTGACCAAAGTGATTTTTCGCGTAGTAGTAGTAGTGGTGGCAAATGATGCAAGAAAGCAAGCTTATATAGCATCGGCCAAAAAAAAAAAAAAAAAAGAAACCACTACACACTTCTCCCATCCATATCCTCCAAAAGTTCTCCGTTGAATTTTTTCAAACCATCCACTTCCGCAACAACAGATAAAATCTTGTTCCAACAATCAATCACTCGGCTAAAGGCAAACTTCCACATCTATCCTGCAACCAACCTTCCTCAAACTTGAATTTGTGGCCCCTCATGTGCATGGTCTCAGCAAGAGGAATAATGTCATTAACATCTTCAATCCATTCAAGTCCTTAAACAGCTCAATCAGAAAGAGAGAGAGAGAGAGAGACTAACGAATGTGACTAAGACTTTAAACTACATGTCAAACACAATTTAATATGTTAATTAATCAAAAAGGCAGTAAAATTTCCAAATAACCTATCCGTTGGATGAGCACAAAATTCTTCCTCACAGTTGATTGCAATGACAGCTGGTAAATGTTTGTTAAACAGTTGATTAAAACTTTTAATCAACTGTTTAATTCCATAATAATAAGTTACCTTTAGTTACCATCTTTGGGAAAAAAAAGATGTGGTAAGAAAATACCACAAAACGTTTATGGATAGCAGTGACATATTATCGAAATCAATTTGGAAATAAACATACCAACTTAGAAGCTCTATGGTAGCACCTCTAGCACGACAGTGAAGGGGTGAAAATGAATCAAAAATGGAGTCCATTGTAAATAAGAACATCCTTGCAGACCATATGCATCCCTTCATGGTCATCGTGCATCCACAGGGCAATGGACTGTTCCAGCAGGACAATGCGCCTCCCCACAGAGCCATCATGGCTAGAACAGGGTTCGAAGAGCATTCCGCAGATTTTACCACCACGGAATGGCCTCCCCGTTCACCAGACATGAACCTTGTGGAGCATCTTTGGGATGCTATGGAAAGGTCTGTTCGAGCTTTGGATCCTCCACCCAGGAATGCAGAGGAATTATGGACAGCAGTGCGGCAAGCATGGAGGGAAATACCTGTAGAATGCTTTCATGAACTAGTGGACTGCCGTGCAACTGCCCTTATCCAGGCAAAATGTGGGCCTTACACATTACTAGGTAGGTATCCCATGATTTCTGTCCACTCAGAGACTTAGCATTTGATTTCATAAGTTGTCCTGTGTTCAAACATATTTCATTACCCAAAGGTTAATCCAGTATTTAGCCAATGATTCATCTTAAGTAAATCACAGATTAATCACAAAAAGGATGACACTGCTTATGTAATTCATAAAGGCAAAGTTTGTTGTCATCAGCATTCAACAGTTCCAACTAAGCTGGTTTAAAAAATGAGAGAGCAAGAGTCCTAACTGCAGATAACAATTATTTTTATCTAATCAACATTAACTATTTTTATTTGAATTATTACATTAATATTTTCTATTATTTAATTTTTCCCCAGAAACACAGAATGGTATATATTTATTTTCCATATATGTTGAAGCCACTTTGTTTCCAGATTTTAAAGATGAAATATGGTAATGCTCTAGTATAAATAAGTTCTTATACTAGATTTGTAGATTGTAGATAGTTGTGCTTTAGCCCAGCAGGTTGACAAACTGGAATAAGCTACCTTTAGATAAATGACACTAGTCACTTGAGGAAATTGGTATTAGTATTATTGGAAATTTGATACAAGGAGCAAGGTTTATACAGCACCAGCAAAAAATTAAAAAACATTATTTAAACATTATAACATTTAAACAGTATTTCTGTTTGAATATACTATTAGACAAACTAATTTTGTTTACGTCTCATAAATTCTGTTATCGATTCTCCATCTCTTCTTGAACTGTATTACTATCTTGCATTTTCTATAACTCTTAGCATTCTCATAATTATTTAGGGTTTGTGTGCGTGTACGTACCCTATGCATGAGTAGTCTGTATATATAAATAAATTGCTTCAAGAAAGATACTGTTACAGAATTTTCCCTCTTCAAAAATGCTGCAACAAAGATTTGTTCAAAACAATGGCCTTACTGTCTAGACTTGGCTGCCAGGGGCATTTCCAAAGCTCACCACAAAAAGCCCTGAATTCAGTTTTTGTTTTCCTAAGTTGATTGAACATTCTTTCATAATGATCACTGCTATGAGAAATTGTTAAAATGGCAAGCATTACTTGGGTAACTTGTTATATCTCATGCTTTATTGTGCACGTCAGTTTTCCAACCAAGGAACACTGTACATTAATTCTTCATCTTTCATGACAGGCTTCATTCTCCCACTGAAACCGTCATAACTGATGTTAAAAAACATTTTTTACCTCATCTATCTTTAAATTATCAAGAAGTAACGGAAATTTGTTCAAAAAAATTGAAAATTTGGAAATAATGCACAGCAAATTGATGAAACTGTGCTACCTTAGCATTTATAAAAAATAATGTTTCAATGGAAATTGGTGCACCATGTAGTCACATGCAGAGAGTACTTCATCACTGAGTAAAAGAGCAGACTCCTTGTTTTAAACTCTCCATAACCTAGGCAGTCGAAATGCCTATGGTCATCCAGAAGGATGATATGCTATAGATTGATATGGTAATCAATTTCCAAAATAAAGTGGAAGGTTTGAAAACTGTTCATAAAATAAATCTTCACATAATATTCTTCAACATGCTAGAAGTAGTGACTTCAGCACATGGATATGAGGTATGTTGACCTGAAGGATTTTTAAACTCTAGCATAACATTTAGAGCCAACCGGGCTAGCCAGGTGGGTAAAGTGCCTGCCTGGCAACCCAAAGGTCGCGGGTTCGAATCCCGCCTCGGGCTTGGATCAAAGTACTGCAAAAACCTTGGGAGGTGCATTATGGCCACAGAAGCCGAAGCGCCAACAACTACCAAAAAAAAAAAAAAAAAAAACATTTAAAAGAAACAAGCAAATTGCTTTATTCAACCATTAAAAGAGAAACATGAACAGATTTTCTGCAAGAGTGAAGGTAACACACCTAAAATTATCAGTTTGTTTGGCCTGTTTACAATAGCTTTTACTGCAAGTTTGCAATTCTGAAGTTTTTCTTCTGCTTTCATCAATGTGCCTTCTTTCAAAACTTTTGGATCACAAACAGTATTTGAACGTGAGTCAGTGCCAATCACTTAGTGATTGCTTATTTTTTTTAATTTGATATCTCTGAAAGTGCTCATTACTTTTCTCTCACCACTTCTAACCTCTTTTATAGACTTGTCAAAGGTTGTCACAGTTCAACTAGTCTAGGTGCACATTTAACCACAGATGGTAAAAGTGTATACACACACACACACATGCTTTAAAATCTTTACTTCAGTGTAATTGTTTCATTGTTTTTAATTCACAGTGTACTCGTTTAAATTTATCTTTCTTTTTTAGCATTTCTTTCTAGGTAGTAGTAAATTTCCACATGTATTCATTCACTTTTACAGAAAGGCCTTCATATTCCTTTTTTCAGTATACAAATTAATAAAAATCACCAAATGCCTATCTCCTCTTTTGATACCCTTGCTTCTCCAAGTTTTTAGGCCTACCATAACAGGCACATTATCAATACTGAGTGGCACAGTTTTTTGCAACGTCGTCCTGTGCACTGTTGCTTTCCAATGCTGGCACTGAGAGCAAGTTGCCTTCAGTTTTTTTTTTTCTTTTTTCTTTTTTTTTTTTTGCTATCAAGAAACATATTTCTGAACAACGCACCTGCCTATTCAATACAGCAAGATTAAAAGATGCAAACATTCAGCTTCTGGACATAACTGCCAACATCTATTTCTGCATTTCTTTCTATGCACTGCACACTATCATTATTTGTTTGAAATTCTCTGATTACATCACATTATCTACCTTTTGGAATTAAAAAAAAAAACAAACAAAAAACCCCATAAATACTTAAAGTACAAAAAGACAAATGTTACTTTTTTTCGAATTTTACAAAATGGAAAATCTTGAGCATATCTTATTAAAATGTTATTTTATATTTCTATGGCATCTTAATTAGCTTCGCACTACCCAAGTACTATGAAATTACTGCATATACAAAGAATGATACCATTATCATGTTTTTCTAATTTTGTAATGTAGACTACCAAGCACACCTGACAGCCAATTATTTAATGAAAATAAGCAGAAATTTTTTTTTTTTTGTGAAAAGATGGAGAAAAACAGTCATTGCAAAAAAGGCTAAGAAACTATTTGTCACAAAGTGGATTATGGCAATGAATAGTAGAAGAATCAAATCGAGTAAAAAAAGACTGATTCTCTGTCCTAAATCCAGGGAGTTGATGGCTATGCTATTAGTAACAAATGGATTTTAAATCTGATACAGGTAAAGTGCTTAAATTTCAAGTAATTTAATCTGAATGTTGGTTTCATTTTTTTACACTTAGTAATATATAGCCTGCAATATTTTTGTTTGCATTAATTAGACTCAACAATAAAGAAAAAGATTTGTTTATTAGAAAATGTTTTTCTTAAGTTTCAAATGCATTGCCTTCCTTCAGTAACACCTTGCAAGTAACAGATACATCTCTACCACATAATTCTCCGCATCAGTTCACCAATATTTTACAAATTTTGCACTGTGTTACAATACAAGAGATAATCACATAACTTAAGGTCAGTTCTTGCTTTTCTGAATCTTGGTTATCAACAATGTATTAGTAATTTCTCAATGATTAGATTGTCGGATTTATAATTTCATATCTGGGCACCAATGACACACAAGAATAAAAATATATAATCATTTGAGAGTAACTGTTTTTCATTATACCAAGAAAAAATTCTGTAACCAGTTCATAATAAACACGGATAAAAACAAGGACAATTGTCTATCATTCATCCAACTAAATGGTAACTGTCACGCACCACCTAACTCTTCAGTGAAATTTAAGCTCCAAGTGTTCAACTTCTACTTGGGAAGTAAGACCAACAACGAAAAGAAAAAAGTGGCATTCCATAAATAAACAGAATTGAAAATACATTAATGAAGGTCATAACTTTGGGGGGAAACCAACCCAATATTTTAACTGTTTTTTCTGCCCTTTCCTGTTTTGCAGATAAAATTATAAAAACCATAATCTAATCTAAAAACTACATAATAAAAATGTCACAGTGCAAATTTTATCATCTCACAACAATGAGAATGAATCGATAGGAACCACTGGCAAGCAATTAGAACTCTTCCTAAGAATTACTTATTGCAAAATAAGCACACACTATTCATATCACAGAAATCTCCACCAGTTATACCTAAACAACAAATACTAATAATTACCATAATGTAAATTTCAAAACAAATGTTAAAATAGATGCAAGGAGTTTAATTAGAAATCTGTTATGATGTTAATTATCTGAAGATTACACACACATATACTACTCAATCCTCCTTGTTCCACTTTTGAATACGAGTGACTGAGCTTCCAGCGCCCAGCTTTGTTAATAAAAAAAATTATCCTACAGAAAAACTGTACATCTTAAAAATAATCAATGTGGGAATGTTGCTTAAAAAAAAAATATCAAGTATATCCTTCTAAAATGTATTCCTGAAATTGGATATATGATCTTACAAAAATACTTTGCACCATTTTAAACAAGGTGGCAATCATTTGCTATCTATTCCCACACTGAATAATATGGATTTTTTTTACATAGCATTCATAACTTGTACATTTTCATTACAGTATTTAATACAGGCACTATTGGCATAATCTGTCATTCAAATCTGTCTTACATTACACAACTCATAAATAAAGCAAATTAAAATAACACTTGAAATTACATGCATGCATTGCATTCTTTTTATCGTATCTGAATTTTTTCCAAGAATTTAAATTCAAGATAAAGCAATTTCAATTATTTGATGAATAAACTTTTGAAATGAATATTCAATGATTACCTATAAACAAATATAATAATAGAATCACTAATCATGAAAATGCTGTGCATAAAAGAAGTGAAACCATTTACATTTAAGAATGTTAAAAAAAAAAAAATAGGTCAATTTATACAAGTTTGCTTAAATATTTCTAGATATATCAGCAAGTAATGATGGCAAATTTAATTAATCTACAAGGAGTTAGATCATTTACTGCATCTTACAATAAGCATCAAACAGTACTACAAATGCTGTAATGCATATAGGTGTCATTCTTAAGCAGTCAACGTTCAAGTGGAGTAAAAATAAAAGCATGTGAAATTAACTGCTCAATTCTGTTGGCACAAACTGAATGAACTCTAGGACATAGAAGAAATGCTTTGTTTTTGTTTATAGCTTGGTACACATTTTTTTTTTGCTTGTGTTGAGGTTGGTTTGTCAGGAACGGCAATATCATTTGTGGCACCTGAGGAAAACCTTGTAATGTCGCCTAATCTAATTCAGACTATCTTAACACGCATATATATACAGTAACGCAGCTAGCATTTCAATTTGCAGGGTTAACCTGGTGAAATTACTAATGACTTAAAAAAAAAAAGAGCCCTCACAAATTTACCCATTCTCCCACAGAAAAGCATCTGCACTCGGCAGAACCATTAAAGAAATCACTTAGCAAAATAGTATCTTAATAATCCCTATTAGACATATTTTCAAAATTTTGAGTTGTAAAATGGATAGAGAGAAAGTAGAAATTTGATATTGAATGTTAAATGTAAAACATATTTTATTAATGGCATGGTGCCCATTTTAGACGCCACCTGTGGCAAGTGCCTCATTTGTGCACTGGGCTTGAGATATGTGCATAGAATAATCTTTCAATAAAATTGAGTCTTGCTCTGATTTACAGCTCAGCCCAAAATTAAGTATTCACTTTTAACTCTGAATTCCAGACTTTTACCTCTCAATCATTATTTACAAATTTTGGAATGTTATTTCTCAGTTCAAAAATCACAACACAGTGAATGCACTCCCTCAAATATAGGTGGTAGCAAATGTGTTAAAGTGAAGCATATTACATAACATATAAAGTCAGCTGTTTAAACATGGTACCCATCTGACCATACAAAAATCCATTCTAAATGAAGAGCACTTCGTTAACATCCATTCTGTTTGAAAAATTGCTAACAACCTAATAACTACAGGAATGGGATACACTTAAATAGAAAGGGTGCAAGAATATTTGATGATGCAATCGAGGCAGTGTTAGGTGGGTCGGAAAACTGCTAGCTTGGGGGGGGACACAAGGACTAATAGATTAACAGCAGTCACTGGCAGAGGTGAAAGTGATTCTTGCACTGCTTCTATTGGAATGAGCAGCAGCCTGGAAAACAAGATGCAGGATATTTCAAAGACTGCTGGGAGTCATTGCGGTACAAGTAAACACACGGGTTGTGTTAGGGTAGCTAAGAATAGGAGCATGTATACTTGCGTGTACACCAATGCTAGGACATTGGTGATGGGTACACCAAATTTATTTACCATAGCAAATTGCTACTATGGTAAATAAATTTGATGAATCTGAGGTATTGCTCAAAACATCAAAGGCATATATTGTTGGGATATCAGAGACGTGGTGTCACACAGATATAAGGAATGCAGAACTGGAATTTGGGGAGTACAATGTGTACAGAAAGGATAGTTGTGCTAGGATTTTTCTGGTGCAAAGCCTACTTAGGCCATATTTCACCTATCATAGTAGTTAGTACTAATTTTATTGGCTTCTATGGAAGCAGTTAGAAACAGTTATATAAACCTTTTCGTTTCAGAAAGAAAAAAAATTCTGTAAGGTTTGAATTTTCACCTATGATATGGCTAAGTGACAATTCCTGTAAGTTTGAGAGAGAAGTGAATGAAATTAGAAGGGAGTTGTTATACAAGATGCATTCCAGGAGTATGTGTTTTATTGTGAGTGGCTTATGGCAATGTGAACACTGTGGAGGGTCATTACCTGATAACAGGAATAGATGGGTCAAATGGGTGTGGCCTATTTGGGCTCTGGCCAGGACAACCTCTTGTCTGTTTGTGCGAAAATTGGAGGCCCATAATTTCAAGGAGTTTGTTATGAACGTGCATTTGCCACTGTAGTTTCCATCGTTCCTTACATATATTTCGTATATGTACTTTGTAATCACTGAACGGGACCAGAAAATTCATTGGGGATGTGCTGGATGGATGCTTGGCAGCATCATCTGCAATTTTGTTTCCTGCAGAAAGGATAGACAGGATAGGAAGGGAGGAGGGGTTATGTTATTAGTTAAGAAACACAAAATCCAAGGAAGTGAAGCCAGTCAACATCGCTGGACAGTGCAGTGTCGAGTCAGTTTGGTGTGACATAAGCATTGGGAGATCAAAATTAAGAGTAGGAGTGTGCTATAGGCCTAATGACTCTGATGAGTATAATAAGGAACTGTACAGGGAAAGAGTGGACCAGCAAATCAGAGAGTCTTATAATGGGGGATTTTAATTTCCCAGATATTGACTGGAATTTGTGGGTTGGTCACTCACACACTAGTAAGGCTTTTGTGGATTTATTGGATGATTATTTTCTACATCAACATGTTTGGGAGGCAACGAGAGGGAGTAATACTCTTGATCTGATTATCAGTAGTGATTCTTCATGCATTAAGAATCTGTGGATAAAGGAACCACTAGGTGGCAGTGATCACAGTGTGCTGAAGTGGGATTTACTCAAAGAGATAACTACCATCAGGGGTAAAGGGAAGGGTTTTTACTTTCATAAAGGTGACTACGATGGTCTGAGACAGTATTTAAATTCTATACAGTGGGACCAACTGATGATGTTACTAACAGCAAATTCAAAATAGGAAGCATTCAAAGAACTTATCTTGGACACTACTAGGCTTTATATACCAACTAAGAAATATTGTTCAAGGTTTAGGCCTAAATGGATGTCAGATGAACTAATGAGACATATGGCAGAGAAGAAACATGCATGGGATACATATAAATTAACATGTGACACAGAAGCCTATGATAGATATAAGCTGGTCTGTAACCAAGTTACAAAGGAGGTTAGGCAGGCAAAGGCAGATTATGAAAAATCTCTGGCAAAGGAGGCAAAGAAAAACAGCAAAGAGTTCTTTACTTATGTAAACTCTAGAAGGAAGGGGATGAATCAGATTGGTCCACTTGATATCGATGGTTCAACTGTTGATGATCCTGCTCAGGTAGCTAACAAACTAAATGAATATTTTGCATCGACATTCACACATGAGGAGTTATTCAGCGAGGGGAATGCCAGAGGTGTATTCAACTCTGGAAGTAAGCTAGATAATCTTGTAATAACTGACAGTAAAGTGGAGGAGAAATTGTTGAAGATAAACACAAGAAAGGCACCTGGGGTGGATGGGATCTATCCAGTTATATTAAAGGAGGCAGCAAAGGAAGTAAGCAAACCCTTAGCCATAATTATGAGAGCTTCCTTGGACTCAGGGGAGGTACCCATAGACTGGAGATGTGCAAATGTAACCCCAATTCACAAAGGAGGATCAAAGACTGACGCAAGTAATTATAGACCTGTGAATTTAACTTCTGTTCCAGGAAAATTAATGAAGGCACTGATTAAAGAAGCACTACAGGATCGTCTAGACAAGACTTCAGTTATAGCTCGGACTCAGCATGGTTTTATTAATGGAAAGTCTTGCCTGACCAATTTGATTGGATACTATGATGCAGTCACAAAAGAACTGGATGCAGGGAATAACTTTGATATTATATATTTGGATCTTAGAAAGGCTTTTGATACTGTTGCATGTGGAAGACTGCTGCACAAATTGGAGCAGTGTGGCATTGGAGGCAAATTGCTGCTATGGATAAAGGGATGGTTGAGGGGGAGAAGACAGAGTGGTAACCAATGGACACTGCACATCATGGACTAATGTTATTAGTGGAATCCCTCAGGGTTCAGTGTTGGGTCCATTATTGTTTTCTGTATTTATAAATGATATTGATATATCAAGCTTAATGTCCAAGTTTGCAGATGATACAAAGGTTGGCAGGGTTGTTAAGGACACTACTGACACTATGCTGCTGCAGCAGGATCTGGAAAGGTTGAGCAGATGGGGTGAGAGGTGGCAAATGAAGTGTAACATTTACAAATGTAAAGTACTACATATGGGAAACAGCAACCCCAGAGCAACATATCAACTCTGTGGTACTACACTGACAGAGGTAGAGAATGAAAAGGACCTGGGGGTAATTGTGCAGGCAGATATGAAGTTCTCTGAGCAGTGCAGACGGGCTGCAAAAGTAACTCATGGTGTCTTGTCAATGATGTACAGGAATTTTTCTAGCAGGGATAAGTAGGTGATTATTCCCTTGTATAAGGCAATGGTCAGGCCACCCCTTGAGTACTGTATACAGGTCTGGAGGCCTCATTTCAAGAAGGATGTAGAGCTGCTGGAATGAGTACAGAGAAGGGCAACAAGATTAGTGAATGGAACAAAGGGTTGCTCTTATGAAGAAAGGCTTAAGTTTTGCAAATTACAGTGTCTGGAGACTAGGCACCTGCGAGGTGATCTGATTGAGGTGTATAAAGCTTTGAATGGTTTGAGCATGCTCAATGCCGATGGGATTCTTCCTCTTGCTCAGAATAAACACCTGAGAGGGCATAAATTCAGATTGAGGAAAGACAGGTGTAGGATAGTTGTTCCACCAACCAACTAAAGGCAAATTTGCCTTTAGCCTTTAGTTGGTTGGTGGAACAGACTTCCATCCCTTGCTGTGGAAGTTGATAGCCTAAATAAATTTTAAGGCTCAGCCGGACAGGTATTTCGAACAAATGGAGGGGTGAAATGGAAGTGTTTTTTTTTTTTTTTTTGGCTGAATCTTCATAAGCTTGCTTTCTTGTATCATATGCCTTTACTAATGCTAACTGCCAATTGTTATCTGAAAAATACTTTTTTAATATCAAGGAAAGGTTGTTTGACTCCTACAGAAAATTAATTGTAATTAAAACATCACTTAAATCTAAAATGACCTGGATTATGTGGGACAGTCTCAGATTTAAGCAGTTCAGATAAAACTTAAACAAAAGTTTGGAAAACTAAAGTTGTTTCCAAGTTATCTTTTTAAAAGGAAATTAGGTATGTGTCAATTCTTTGAATTCATATAAAAAGCTTGAATTGTTTTGAAACCAGTGCAGTAATTATATTATAACTTCTGTCTAAATATAGAATTAAAAAAAAAAAAAAAGTTTATATCAGATGTCTTAGCAATAATTTTTAGATGCCTTATTGGACACTGTGTATAATAAACATAGGGAAGCGGCAAAAATATTAATCCACTGTTAAGAAAATCGTCTAAGAGTAGTGGTTATTTTAATTATAATGGCAAAATCAATTTGTGATTATAGCACTAAATATGATGTTTCATTTTTATTCATGAAAATATTTGAAATTGCTTTTCCTCTAGTTTAGCTTGGACTGCAGTCAGTTTCTATATTTAAATAACCAGTCGTTACCGTTTTCTTTGGAAGGAATATAATGCCATCGCTTAAATTATTATTTGCGGCATAACATTTGGCTTTTATTTATCAAAAAATATACTTATCAAATTAAATGCCAATTTCAATAAAAATTATGGCACAAAATAAATTAAAACAAACAGTATGTTAAATGCAATTAAAGAATATTTATACAATTAATATTCTCAGAAACACCTTGAAGCAATACACTGTAAATATTTCACTGCTCACATACATAACTTAAATATTCCATATTTTGTATAACTTTCTACCCATACATGCAGTATAAATTTTGGAATGGACTAAATTACAAACTTCAAGAATTAAAATTAAATTAATAACTGGCAACTTTGGTCCAGGAAAATATAATGCACAGTTCATACAAAGAACATAACATAATAGACAATTTAAAATGTTTAATATATATTTGTCAAAAAGCAATAAAACTTAAAATGTGTGTGCACGTGCATGTATGTGTGTGTGTATATATGACAGGCACTTTGAAACTGTAATAATCCAACAGTTTTATCTAAAAATTAAATGATTATTATAAAATAAGCATTACTCTGCAATAGTTTTAAGATATACTTATACACACAATATGTCCTGTAAATAATAAATACAGCACAACTGACAACATAAAAATCATAGTAAACTTAAAGCACTTACATTAAATGAAAATTACAATATTCTAATAGTCAGTAGGGTTTGATTAAAAACTTCCAATAAAAAAAGAGAACATTTAGATGTGCTAATCAAAGACCAATCATAATTTTTCTTTTCTTGCAAAGAATGTTTGTCTTACCTAAAAATTACATGTACTTTCAAACCTAAAAATAACATAAGATAATACATTACAATGCCCTACAACATATTAATTGTGTATAAAAGCCACTTATAATCATCATCACATTATAACTAATAAAAAAATTCAGTCAGTCAATATAAAATCCTCACTGGTAAAGAATACATGTATTCTTTATTCTCTGCGTTATAAAAAAAAAAACACATTATGTACATATCAAAATACTCAAACTTCCTTTACTGCAATCAATAATCTCAATAAGTAACACATTTATACACAGTTGTTGCATATGGCAACCTTCCTATTAGTATTATTGAATTGCATAAATAAAATATGCAAGAATTAACTTGCATTTTTTGCATCTAATATAGCATGTTAAAAATAAAATCTCTGACATGAAAAGTGTTACAATTTATAAAAAATATACATGCAATGAATCGCAAGAAATTATTAATTATGAAGAAAGAGACTGCATATCATTTCTTCTATAAGGAGGATGAAGATCTAAGCTTTGGTTCATAATTTGAAGTCTTCCCACATGGCAATCGTGACAGAGAAGGTGGTTATCAAGAGGATAACACCTTTTATCAGGTTCATCGGTTAACTGCATTCCACAATCCTGAATAAATAATAAAATATTAATGCACAGTGGTGACAGTAACAATTATTTCACTAGTTAGGTTTATAAGCATGATGAATGAAACAAAACTTTTTTTCCCATGAACTTTTTTTATGTAGATATTAAATATAAAAACTGAGTTAAGAAATATTTTCTCCGAGAGAGAGAGAGAGAGAGAGAGAAAAAAAGTGTGAAGTCTCCCACCCTTTCTCATTTTACTGAAGTTTTAATACCTTCACTGCTGGCTTGATGTATAACTGTTACAAAACAAATTTAAAAATTAGACATTTTTCGGTTTTCTTCTCACTATGGCTACTAAATTAGTCAGTCACTAGGGATGATTGTTTTACAAAAATATACACTTTTAATTTCATCAAATCTGAAGAAATGGTTTTTAAAATCAGATGGTTTTCATCCAAATGGATTAAAAATGCTTTCATGCATAGGTGCCAACACAGAATTAACATATTAAGGCAATGATGGGTATGTTTAATGAATGATGTGATGGGCATGCACTGATAACCATAATCATCACTAGCAGAAGATGCAGCAACAGATGATAAGAAAAATCATTTTGAAAGTTAAATGAATGGGAAAAACTTAACTGAAAAAAAATAAAAATAAATAAATTTACTTTGTATAATGAAATAAATGCTGTTGACCAAATTAGAAATCTCATTTTTTTTAGGTGGTTTCCAAAGGGAAGTTCAGTGGTGCAGCCATACTAAACCTTGCACTTGAATGAATTCAGTAATTTCATTGATGGATTTTATTTGCTATGAACAATTGCAGATACACACTTTGATGCATTCAAAAAGTGTGCTTTTTGAATGCACTTATAATATGCATTCAAAATATTTTTATTTTGCATACCAGCATATGTTTATTAATCAGCTTATTATTTTTATTTTTTTTTTTTTTTTGCATTTAATATCTAAAGTAGCATTTCCCAAAGTGTGGTATGCTTACCCCCAGGAGTGTGCAAAAAGGTTTTAAAGGGTATGCAACAGAATTTTTTTTATTTTACTTTATCATAGTTTTTTTTTAGCTGCAGAAAACAATTCAATAAAATTTCATACAGTGGGATCCACTTACAGGAATCAGTGGTTAATTGAATCGAAACTTGGAAATCTGGAGCCATTGATACAATTTCTTTTCTTTCTTTTTTTTTTTTTCCCCTTTCATCTAATTTTATTGAACTATACTTTTAACGTGATTTAGCCTATGCGTATTAGTTCTTTGTGTGTATGTTGTTTACATGCCCCAAGCAACATTTTACTCAGTGTTGTTTGTTTATTGCTTGCTGTTTCCCCTTTCTGCAACTGAACTCTACTGTGTTGTATGTATGAACAATAACTGGGTTAATTTTAGAATGCCAGTGACAGTAGTGTTTTCAAAAAGTGTACTATGTTAAATAATCTTTTATTACTCAGTGAATGTTGTATGCTGTCATATGAAACATAAAAAGAAAAAAGTGCTTGATACGTAACAATTTAAACTTCATTTAAATTTATACATTTTAATATCAAAACAGCAAGTATTAAAAACGTGCTTTCTTAACTACCTAACATGCGTACTTTAATTTCAGACTAGCATGAATCTGCCATATAGCTATGCTGTCCTGTCTTTCTTTTTTTTTCTTTTTTCCCCCTTTCATCTAATTTTATTGAACTATACTTTTAACGTGATTTAGCCTATGCGTATTAGTTCTTTGTGTGTATGTTGTTTACATGCCCCAAGCAACATTTTACTCAGTGTTGTTTGTTTATTGCTTGCTGTTTCCCCTTTCTGCAACTGAACTCTACTGTGTTGTATGTATGAACAATAACTGGGTTAATTTTAGAATGCCAGTGACAGTAGTGTTTTCAAAAAGTGTACTATGTTAAATAATCTTTTATTACTCAGTGAATGTTGTATGCTGTCATATGAAACATAAAAAGAAAAAAGTGCTTGATACGTAACAATTTAAACTTCATTTAAATTTATACATTTTAATATCAAAACAGCAAGTATTAAAAACGTGCTTTCTTAACTACCTAACATGCGTACTTTAATTTCAGACTAGCATGAATCTGCCATATATCTATGCTGTCCTGTCTTTCTTTTTTTTTCTTTTGTAGTTGTTGGTGCATCGGCTTCTGTGGCCATAATGCACCTCCCAAGGTTTTTTTTTTTTGCAGTACTTTGATCCAAGCCCGAGGCGGGATTCGAACCCGTGACCTTTGGGTTGCCAGGCAGGCACTTTACCCGGCTAGCCCGGTCGGCGCTGTCCTGTCAGAATGTTTGTTGATTTTTATTATTACTTCATTTTTTAAGTTATTATTTCTATATATAGTATATGTGTAACTCTTACTATATGTTAATAAATTAATATCGTATATTGTACTTTTTTTTCAACACCAAGAGATACATAAGTATACATGGATACAAGAAACAAGGAAACTGAAATCGATGATATACTTCATAATTTTTAAACAGCAAAGTATAATCCACGTTAAAGATGTTAGAGTCCAAAGAGGAGCAAACTGCAGGCCTGATCACTTTCTGGTGAAGGCTGCATTGCTGTTTCCATGGATCTACCAAAAAGGAAAGGAAAAGAAATAATTACAAATCCAAAAATGAACAAATTGATGATAATAGGTTTAATGTTGAATCCCTAAAGGAGGAGAGTATTGTGAATCTCTACAGAAGAAGACTAAACCATGAATTAGATAACAGCTACAGAAAGAATACAAATGGCATTTATGAGCACTTAAAAACAACATTAAAGAAGATTGCAGGAGAAGTACTGGGCAGAATGGATAAAAACATGCAAAGTACCTGGATTCAGAATTAAAAGAATTGATAAAGGAAAAAAAAGGATGCATACCTCAGATGGCTTAGCTCTAAAAGTGATGAACATCTATAAGGAGAAAAATAAAGGATAAAATTGGCAAAGCAAAAGATGAGGCATGGGATAGAACCTGCACAGAAGTAAACAGCAAGATAGGATGTGAGAGATCTGCTGCAGCATGGAAGGTGCTGAAGAGCTTGCAACTTGTAATAAAATAGAAGAATGGTATAGATATTATGGAGAGCTACCGAGTGAAAATAGGGAAGAATTTAGAGATAATGAAGTTGAAACTTCCTGGACAGTAGAGGTAAGGATTAGCTTTGATGAAGTGGATATAGAAGTAAAAAAAGGGAAAAAATGGAAAGGAAACTGGACCTGGAGCTGCTAAAATATGTAAAGGAGAAATACCATCAGAGATGACACTGGGATATATCACTTCTGTGTTTAAGAAAGGGGATAGAAGAAATTGCTCAAACTACAGAGGAATCTGTGTTTTAAACCCAATTGCAAAGCTTTTTAGTGGGATACTGAAAACTAGAGAAAGAAATAAGAATTTCGGAGAAGCAGTGTGGACTTATAGCTGGACTGTCCTATGTTGATCATTTATTCATGGTCAAGCAGATTCTGGAAAAATGCCAAGCTTCTGGACAGGATATAGGATTAGTGTTTATTGACTTGGAAAAAGCTTATGACAGCATCCCAAGAAAGATGCTGTGGAGTGCCAGAGGAAAAATATCAATACGACAACCACTGATTGACATAATTAGAAAAATATACAAAAATAACACTTGCTGCATTAAAATTGGGTCAGAATTATCAAGGAAATTCAAAACATCAAAAGGTTTGCTACAGGGGTGCTGTTTATCCCCCATGTTATTCAAGTTGTACCTGGAAGTGACTCTGGAGGCTTGGGTCCCAAAGATGCAGACTAATGGGATTATGTGTGGCTCAAAACATCTACCTTTCAAACCTTTTGTTTGCAGATGAACAGGTACTGATTGCACAGGATGCTGATTATATGTGCAGAGAGCTATTGGAACAATATAGAGAATGGGGTCTGACAAATTTTAATATGACGGAATAGGTGAATTCAACAGGGGACATTGAGTGTAAATGGAGCAGAGATAAAGAATGTGAAGCAGTTTAAATATCTAGGAGCTATTGTGCAGATGGATGGTTCATCTTAAGATGAGATTACAAGGAGAATTAATAAGGGAAGAAAGGTCTTGGGAATGTTGAATCCAATATTATGGAGCAATAATATTCTCCCAAAAATCAAACGATTACTATATAATGCAATTTTTTTAGAGAATCTTACTATATGGATCTGAGATTTGGACTATAAAGGAAAGGCAAAGAAAGAAACTGGTAGCTGTCGAGATGGATTTTTGGAGAAGATCAGCCCAAAGGTCTAAACTAGAAGGAGTTAGGAATGAAGGCATAAGAAAAGCAATGGACACTCAAATAAACATCATCGACAAAATAGAACAAAAAAGATTAGAATGGTATGGACATGTTATGAGAATGGGGGAAGAGAGATTACCTAAAAAAAGCAATGGAGTGGACACCCTCAAAAAGGAAAAAGAGAGAAAGACAGAGAAGCACATGGGTAGAGAGAGTGAGGACAGCTATAGAAAATAGGTAATTGAAGAATAGAGATTGGGAGGACAGAAAAGAGGGGAGGAAAAAAATTAAATTATAAAAAAAAAAAAGTTAGGTCGAGGATAACTGTTGATACAATGGAAAAATCCAAGAAGAAGTATATTGTACCATTTTGCTCTAGTCCAGATAAAATGATATTATGAAAACTCCTCCCAAATTATCTTTAGGGATAATTTGGGAGTACGCTGGTAAGACTAAACTCTTGAAAAGGTGTATGCAATTATTTGAGAAATTTGAGCAATTATTTGTAAGTTTGAGAAAAACTGATCTGAAATATATAATGGTTAAAATACAAAACAATGACCTAAGTCACATCTAATAATTTTCAAGAATATATCAAGCTGTATTTTGCAGATTGGGGTGAAGCAGAAAAGTTAATTCTTAAAAATGTAAGTTTAATTATTACTGAAAACACACTTAAATGCAAGTTTGTTTGTTTTTTTAAATGAGGAGCCTAATAATAACCTGGTTAATGGACACATTTTTATAACATTAGTGTTTATGCAGTGGATCTATTTGAGTGATGAAACAGAGAGGCTTATAGCAAGGACATGTAATGATTACTTTCCCATTAATTTTTTGTCTGATCAATAAACAACCATATACATTTAAAAAATATCAAATATAATATTTGTAACAGCAGCGGTTATTTATTTATTTATTTTTTTATAAAAGCTTTCTTAACCTAAGTAGTCAAAGAAAAATTAAGTTTGGAAGCATATATGCTTCCAAACATTCATCTGTGGATTTGTTATTATGTGTCCACAGATGAATATTTTACATTGAATTTTTTATTATTACTTTATTTTTTTGTCAAACACAAAAATGGTCAAAAGATTTCACAATAATTTTGTTTTCAAAAAGTAAATGAATCTAAAAGTAAAGAGGAACTTTTGGACATTGTTTACAAGATAATCCAACAACTTATATAAAGTCTGATTGGCAATGAGAACTAATATTTGCACATTATTAGAGCTCAAATAAAATTATCAGTTATAAATTCAAATAGATTTATGACTGAAATAGTAACATTAATTTTTAGAAATCTAAATTTTTAATGAGGTGAAAGGTCTTCAAGAACACTACTAAGTACCTTCTCCTAGAAAATCATTACTTTTGAATAACAAAATCCACAAGCACGTTATTGAAAAAAAAAAAAAAAAAGTTGGACCCGAAATGCTTTTTTTGACCCACTGTTTCAATAACATGCGGCGCCTCCGCAGCCAGGTGGGAAGGAGCAGCAGTGCGCAGCACACGCTTCTTGATTAGACCGGGGTTCGAGCCCGTCACCACCAAATACGGAGGATGCGGAAAGGTCAAGGAATGACCACCGCATATCCCGGAGCAATATGGCCTTAGTTGCTAATGCTCCTAAAAACCAACCAAAACAAACAAACAAACAATAACATGCAAGATTATAACGCAGCTTTCTTTAAAGATACTGTTAGATAACTATCCACCTACCTAACGTGAACAATTTTAACAAAAAATTAGTATTTTTTATATTTAAAAAAATTCTGGCAAATGAGCAACTGGGCAGGAGAAAGCATTCTATGTATTAGAATTTCATGAATCCTGATCTGATGCCAATGGATTTCTTTTTGTGGGGTTATGTGAAGGACAATGTGTACATCCCTCCACTACCAATGACACTGCAGGAGCTGAAGGTATAGATCACAGAGGCCTTTGGTAAAATTGGTCATGAATTGAAGCACAGCATGTGGCTGGAAATTGAATATCGCTAAGATACTGTTCAAGTTACTCATGGTGCCAACATTGAACTTTACCAATGACTTTATGTACCTTCATAAAACTTATTGAATTGATCTCAGCTGGTATGTGTTTTATGAGTGCTTGAAGCAATTCTAAATAAAAAAAATATCAAAATCTGAAACATCATTTACGAACACACTGTATATTAGCACAATTACACAAGGATTGCAAAATGCAGAAGGCAAATATTTCACACTGTGGAAATATGAGGTATGGGTACATATTAACAGGTCCCTCAAATATATTCTTTAAATGGAGCCCTGTAAACCTTGATTATCCATAAGAATCATGTACCATTATAACTTAATAACATATGATAAACACTAATTACTTAGTGTATCTGTTCATACACTTCTTAGTGATAACATCACAGCAGTACATGAAGTTTCTCCTATGTTTATGGCACCTGTGCACAATCACCATGAACAGACCTATGCATCTTGGGTATATAGTTGCCACCTCTCCTGGTGTTTGGATTTAAGCATGCCATGTTTGGGTTATGGGTTCTGGTGTCATTTCTCTGGGTCATAGAATTGTGTGTGTGGGGGGGGAATTCATTCCATTTTTGAAGCGAAAAATATATTATTATTATATGCTTTTTCAGAGTGTAACTTACAAAACTATTTAATACTTGTGGTATGTACCACAATATTTTTTAAACTATGGCTTGGCTAAGGTCTAAACTAGAAATCTGTACAAGTAAATAATCACAACATTTTTTAAAGTATTTTTTTCTTTATAAATAAAATTTAGCATATTATCATATTTTCCAGACTAATACATTCCAGACCATTCGGATGCAATCACATCTCTGAAGGGGATTATGAGAAAAAATATTTTATCTCACACACACACACACACACACATTAGAGGGTCGATAATCCGAACTAATTTTGCTAGCAGGGACACAGAGGTGATTATCCTGTCATACAAGGCAATGGTCAGGTCACACCTTGAATACTGTATACAGGTCTACAGGCCTCATTTTAAGAAGGATGTAGAGCTGCTGGAACGAGTACAGAGAAGGGCAACAAGATAGGTGAGGGGAACTAAGGGGTGCTCTTACCAAGAAAGGCTTAAATTGAGCAAATTGCAGCACCTGTGAGGTGATCTGACTGAAGTGTATAAGGCCTTGAATGGGTTGAGCAAGCTGAATGCTGATGGGATTCTTCCTCTTGCTCAGATTAAGAACCTGAGGGGGCAGAGATTCAAATTGAGGAAAGACAGTTGTAGGATAGATGTGCGGAAATTTGCCTTTAGCTAGCGGGTAATATATTGTTTGTTTGTTATTTGGTTTTTAGGAGCATTAGCAACTAAGGCCATATTGCTCCGGGGATATGCGGTGGTCATTCCCTGACCTTTCCGCATCCTCCATATTTGGTGGTGACGGGATCAAACCCCGGTCTAAGGTAATTTATTGGTGGAACAGACTTCCATCTTTTGTTGTGGAAGTTGATAGCCTAAATAAATTTAAGGCTGAGCTGGACAAGCATTTGGAACAAATGGAGGGGTGAAATGGGAGGTTTTTTTTTTTTTTTTTATGGCTGATGCTGAATAAGCTTGCTTTCTTGCATCATATGCCTCTACTAATGCTAATTGGGACTGGGGGGGGGGGGTAGTTCGAACTTCCGAACTTATCAAAAATTCTGTTCTGGAGACTGAAAAAAAAATGTTTAGTAAGTTAAGAAATAAAAACTAATTTGTACTTATGCATTTTTATTCATGGGTAACAAAACAAATGGAACAAACAATAACACATATGTACAGGCCTTTAACGAAAAAAATTACTTATTTTTTGCTGTACCATTTTTGAACTTTGTTTCTTTGCTGCCACATCTCTCACTCTTTACAGCAAGAGTAGTTGAGTTAGATAGTATTCAGTTTATTGATCATTTGTCAATTCAGCATTCAGTTTGTTTGTTGATTTTCATGTATCGTTTAATTTTGTTAATTGGTAAGGTAATAATTTTAATTTGTGCTTTATATCTTCATTTTTATAACCTGTGGATAATATTCCTCCGATTTTCACTTATTAGAATTTGTTTAATAGAATCAAAATTCAATTCGCAAACATGATCACAATAACTGGCACATACTGTAATTATTTTATGGCACTAGCATAATCATTCAGATAATTGACGTTTCAAATTATTATATCTACTGTATATCTAAAATGCAAATTCACATGTGTTTACTGGACAAAATTTCAGTAAAAAATGAATTTACTCTTACTAGAATCCCAAAAACTAGCTATTGTCATACTAATAATTACTAGTGTTCCTATCTAAATTTCACTTTCTTTAATGAGTACATCTTCAGTGCCACCAAAAGCACTGCTGATTCCACATTTCTTGAAAGAGTTAAGGATTTAGAAGAAACTAGGTTTCCATTGGTTGTTTTTTTCCCTTGTAAATAAAAGAATTTTAGTGAGACATGCATATGCATACAAAAACTTCACAAACATGTTAGTCAATAACAACCTATAGCCCAATTTTAAAAAATTGGGCATGCATATATAACTGATAATAACCAATTATAAATGATAATAAATTAAAATCATTAAGAAATTAGGTGCAAACTCAGCATTCTGATGGGCATCTATGAGATGCTTGAAGAGTCGGGTGGATGCCCTCGAAGGAATTAAAATGGGGGGCCCATCAAGTTCTCAGCTGCCCAACTCAATGCCAGAGCACACTCTTATACACCAGGCAACACAGCAGCAACCTTCAGGGCAGAATGCACTGGTTTCACAGGAGCTGAGCTAGTTACTGTTGGTGACTCAATTGTCAGGGAAACAGGAAATATATTGTGCAAAAAGGATAGTTGGAATAAGACCAGGGTATGTCTGCTAGGGGCAAAAGTTGATAACGTAAAGAAGATATATTTTAAGGGCACAAAAGGTGATATCGTTGTACACATTGGCACTAATGACATTAAGTGTAGGAGATCTGCAGATTTACTAAGCAAGTACAGGTCAATGCTGAAAAAAAAGTTGCGAGTTAGGATTAAATTTGAAAGTGTCTGCAATCCTGCCCAGACATGATAGGAGGGAGAATATGATAAGAGCCTTGTCAATCAATTAAGCCCTGGAGAGACTGTGCAGAGCTCGTGGGGTAGAGTTTTTCTCAGCGTGGTCTGTGCTTGTTAACAGGAGAAATTGCTTCTACAGGGATGGGATACACTTAAATAGAAAGGGTGCAAGAATATTTGCTGATGCTATCAAGGCAATGTTAGGTGGGTTGGAAAACTACTAGCTTGGGGGAAGGGGGATTCACAGACTAACAGGTTAAAGGTAGCCACAGGCAGAGGTGGAAATGATTCTTGCACTGCTCCTATTGGAATGAACAGTAACCCAGAAAGCCAGTTGCTGGGAGCTTCAGGAACTGCTGGGAGTCATGAAACAAGTAAATACATGGGTTGTGTTAGTGTAATTAAGAGTACGAACAGGTGCATATATACTTGCATGTACACAAATGCTAAGAGTATAGTAAACAAATTTGATGAATTTGAAGTGCTGATTAAGACATCCAAGGCAGATATTGTTGGAATATCAGAGATCTGGTGCCACTCAGATATAAGGGATGCAGAATTGAAGTTTGGGGAGTACAATGTACACAGAAAGGACAGACAGGATTGGAAGGGAGGAGGAGTTATGCTGTTAGTTAAGAAACACATAAAATCTAAGGAAGTGTATCCAGTTGGCACAGATGGACAGTGCAATGTTGAGTCAGCTTGGTGTGACATAAGCACTGGGAAAGCGAAAAATAAGGGTAGGAGTTTGTTATAGGCCTAATGACTCTGATCAGTACAATGAACAATTATACAGAGAAAGAGAGCGGGCCAGTAAATCAGTGTCTTATAATGGGGGATTTTAACTTCCCAGATATAGACTGGAACTTGTGGGTTGGTCACTTGCACACTAGCAAGGCTCTTGTGGATTTATTGGATGATTGTTTTCTACAGAAACATGTTGGAGAGGCAACAAGAGGGAGTAACACTCTTGATCTGATTATCAGTAGTGATTATTCATGCATTAAGAATTTACAGATAAAGGAACCACTAGGTAGCCGTGATCATAGTGTACTGATGGGGGATTTACTTAAAGATGTAACTACCATCAGGGGTAAAGGGAAGAGTTTTTGCTTTCCTAATCCCATTTCACTGATCTATTCATTCCAATTCTAAAAGTGACTACAGTGGTCTCAGAGATTTTTTAGGTTCTATACAGTGGGACCAACTGATGATGTTACCAACAGCAAATTTTAAATGAGAAGCATTCAAGGAAGTAATCTTGGAAGCAACTAGGCTTTTTGTTCCAACTAAAAAAATACTGCTCTAGGTTCAGGCCCAAATGGATGTCAGATGAACTAATGAGACTCATGGCAAAGAAGTAAAATGCATGGGATGCACATAAATTGTCAGCCAACACACAAGCCTATGGTAGATACAAGCTAGTCTGTAATCAAGTCACAAAGGAGGTTAAGCAAGAGAAGTCAGATTATAAAAAATCTTTGGCAAAGGATGCAAAGACTTCTTTACTTATATAAACTCTAAAAGGAAGGGGATGAATCAGATTGGTCCACTTCATATCAATGGTTTGACTGTAGATGATCAGTCTCAGATAGCTGCCAAACTAAATGAGTATTTTGCATCTACATTCACACATGAGGAGTTACTCAAGGAGGAGAGGGCCAGATGTTTATCAAACTCTAACAGGGAGTTAAATGATTTTGTAATAACTGAGAGCAAAGAGGAGAAATTGTTGAAGTTAATATAAAAGAAAGGCACCTGGGATGGATGGGATCTATCCAGTTATATTAAAGGAGGCAGCAAAGGAAGTAAGTAAACCCTTAGCCATAATTATGAGTGCATCCTTGGATTTGGGGGAAGTCCCCCACAGACTGGAGATGTGCAAATGTATCTCCAATTCACAAAGCAGGATCAAAGGGTGAAACAAGTAATTACAGACCTGTTAGTTTGACTTCTGTTCCACGGAAAATAATGAAGTCACTGGTTAAAGAAGCATTGAAGGATCATTTAGACAAGACTGCAGCAATAATTCAGACACAACATGGGTTTGTCAAGGGAAGTCTTGTCTGACCAATTTGATTGGATACTTGTTGTGGTCACAAAGGAAATGGATGCAAAAAATAATTTTGATACCATATACTTGGATTTCAGGAAAGCTCTTGATACTGTTGCACATGGAAGACTCCTGTACAAATTGAAGCAGTATGGCATTAAGGGCAAGTTGCTACAATGGATAAAATGATGGTTGAGTGGGAGAAGACACAATGGTGATCAATGGGTACTGCTCTAAGTGGACTAATGTTACTAGCAGTGTCCCTCAGGGTTCAGTGTTGGGCCCATTTGTTGTTTTTTATATTTATCAATGATACTGATGAAGATATATCAAGCTTAATGTCAAAGTTTAAAGATGATACAAAGGTTGGCAGGGTTGTTAATAACAGTATGCTGCTGCAAGAGGATCCGGAAAAGTTGGGTAGATGGGCTGATAAGTGGCAAATGAACATTGACAAATACATTGACAAATGTAAAGTATTATATATGGGAAGCAGTAACCCAAGAGAAATGTACCAACTGTTTGGTGCTACACTCAGGGAGAATGAAAGAGACCTTGGGGTAATTGTGCAGTCAGATATGAAGTTTTCTGAGCAGTGCAGACCGGCTGCCAGAGTAGGCCATGGGGTCTTGTCAATGATATACAGGAATTTTGCAAGCAGGGATAAGGAGGCGATTATCCCCTTGTATAAGGCAATGGTCAGGCCACACCTTGAGTACTGCATACAGGTCTGGAAGCCACATTTTAGGAAGGATGTAGTAGAACAAGTACAGAGAAGGGCAACAAGACTGGTGAAGGGAACAAGGGATGCTTTTATGAAGAAAGGCTTAAGTTCTGCAAATTGCAGCTTTTGGAGACTAGACACCTGCGAAATGATCTGACTGAGGTGTATAAGGCCTTGAATGGATTGAGCAGGTTTAATGCTGAGGGGATTCTTTCTCTTGCTCAGATTACAAACCTGAGGGAGCATAGATTCAAACTGAGGAAAGATAGTTGTAGAATAGATGTGCAGAAGTTTGCCTTTAGCCAGCAGGTAGTTGATTGCTGGAACAAACTTCCATCTGTTGTTGTGAAAGTTGACAGCTTAAATAAATTCAAGGCAGAACTAGACAAAGAATTGGAATGAATGGATCAGTGAAATGGGAAGGTTTTTTTTTTTTTTTTTTATGCTGAATAAGTTTGTTTTCTTGCATCATGTGCCTCTACTAATGCTAATGCTTTACATTTACTTTAGTTTTTAAACTTTATATCCTTCTGACTCTGTTGGGTGAACAATGATCAATGTGTACTATACATTATATAAATTCAAAATTTCTATTATGTTTTATGTAATCCTAAATTCTATTATTTGTTATATAACCTCAAAATTGATTTTGCTATAGTGCATATTCATTAATTTTAAGTACTGATACAGAAACAGAGAACCCCTTGTCCTTGTTTTTCCTTTCAATTTGGGTGGTGAACCCAGAAGAAGTCACCCAAATTGTAGATATATAGTGATAAGTTTTTGTATATTATCCTTCTTGTATGTTATCCTTTGTGACTACATAATATACTTTACCTACACATTCTCCATAAATGGAGAATGCATAGCTAGATCTATGGAGAACAATCTCCATAGAACTAGCTACATGTAGCTATACCTCTATGGAGAACATATCTATGTTCTCCATTGATGTAGCGAAGTATGTCTTTTACGATACTGTTCCTTATAAACTAATACATATATTTAACAAAATAATACTGTTTGTGTCTGCGTGCGCGTGTGTATGTATATATATATATATATATATATATAGAATAGAATTAAACCATAACACATGCTACCGTTTCAAGAAGCCACAGCATGGCCTTGGAAGCAAAGTATTTTGATGGCCACACAATTCAGTACATAGATTGAATGGTAATTTAGCATAAATCAAATAAAACTATTTTAATTTTTGCGCAACTGAATTTAATACATTGTGGTTTCAATACTTTGTTAATGCTGAATGAAACACAGACACATTATCAACTCATCTGGACAAGCCACATGCGACTGAAAAATCAAGAGTGTTACAGCTTCCAGACTGCATGTATGTAGAAAATAAGACTGATCATGCTAGTGCTGACTACTATGGTATAATAGGTTACAGGCACCCTGTGTTTTGCTAACAGGTCCAGTTAATTTTAATAAAAGATCCAAGGTTAAATTAGATATAAAACATAGATAAGTGTATGCACAACTATATATGCATAACTCAAAAAATACAATAAAAAACAATGAACACCAACCAAAACAACCTTTTTGAGGAATGAATGAAATTAAAAAAATATTGAGAAAAAAAAAATTAAAAATAAGTGTATTATCCCTACTGAAAATATCAATACAGTTGGCTTAGTGCCACCACTGGTGGCACTAAGCCAACATATATAGTGGTGTTTTTTTTTTTTTTTTTTTTGTAGTTGTTGGTGCATTGGCTTCTGTGGCCATAATGCACCTCCCAAAGTTTTTGCATTTTACTGTGATCCAAGCCCGAGGCAGGATTCGTACCCGCGACCTTTGGGTTGCCTGGCAGGCACTTTACCCACCTGGCTAGCCCAGTCGGCCATATAGTGTTGTAATTGCAATTAAATAACTATACAATACTTGGAATAAACATTTAAAATTCATCAGTGTGGCATTAAGAGCAAGTTACTGGTATAGATAGAGGGGTAGTTAAGTGAGAGAAGACAGCAAATAATTATCAATGGACATTGCTCTTCGTGGAATAATGTTATTAGTATATTCCATCAGAGTCCAGTGCTGGGCCCATTGTTGTTTTCTGTATTTATTAAATGATATTGATTAAGGTATATCAGACTTAATGTCTAGGTATGCACATGATACCAAGGTTTACAGGGTGGTTAATGACAGTAATAACAGTATGCTCCTGAAACAAGATACAGAAAAATTAGGCAGATGGGCTGAGAAATGGCAAATGAAGAACAAAAACAAAAGATAAATGGAAAAACATTGACAAATGCAAAGTAGGGTAGTAGAAAATGGTGTTAAAAAAAAAAAAAAAGTGGGAATAATTGTGCAGTCAGATATGAAGTTCTCTGAGCAGTGCAGACATATTGCCAGGCCAACTCAGAGTTTTGTCAATGATATACAGGAATTTTGCTAGCAGGGATAAGGAGGTGATTATCCTATTGTATAAGGTAATGGTCAGGCACATCTCGAGTACTGCATATGGTTCTGGAGGCCTCATTTTAGGAAGGATGTAGAGCTGCTGGAGTGGGTACAGAGAAGGACAACAAGATTAGCGAGGGGAACAAAGGGATGTTCTTACCAAGAAAGGCTTCAGGTTTGCAAATTGCAGCATCTGGATTGTAGGCGCCTGCAAGGTGATCGGATTGAACTGTTTAAAGCTTTGAATGGATTGAGCAAGCTCAAAACTGATTTGATTCTTCCTCTTGCTCAGGCTACACATAAGAAGGCATAAATTCAAATTGAGGAAGGATGGTTGCATAGATGTGCAGTAGTTTGCCTTTAGCCAGCAGGTGGTTGATTGCAGGCACAAACTTCCATCTGTTGATGTAAAAGTGTATACCTTGAAATTCAAGAAAGAACTAGATAAAGTATTGGAGGAGGTGGATAGGTGAAATGGGGAGATTTGGTTTTTGGCTGATGTTGTTTAAGCTTGCTTTCTTGCATCATTTGCCACTACTAATATTATAACTGTATTTTACAGCTCAATTTTGTAACCAAAAGATAGCAAAATCTTCAAACTGCTTTTCATATAGAATTTGATAAAATCTTGAGGAATTTGGTTGTTTGCTAGTTTTTGATGAAGTTTTTTTACTGCATGGATTAGGAGGTTATGCAAATTATGCAGATCTAATACATGGTGACAAAATAATATTCCTATAGACTTTTTGGGTAATATTGGAATCCCAGTGACAAAGGTGTACAATTTTTAATTTAAATATATTTTATTTATCATAAAAATTGACTGCAAATTTATCATCTTTTGGTATAATTTCTAAGTCCAGGAAAATAAAGGTGTAAATATTGTCACCGGTCTTCTTTAATATGGGTACTGTGGGGTAAATTTCTTTAAATATTTTATTTAAATTGCTGTTGAAGACAGCCAGGTCATCAATGAAACAAAATGCAGTTACCTGAACATAACAGAATTCTACATTTTATCGTCAATTCCTGGAAGTTGTTTAAGTTTGTTTGCTCAACTTGTTTAAGCTTTACACATGGAATCAAGATAAGAAGATTTTGGAAGTTAAGTCTCTACTATATAGCTCTCATTGTTAGAATTTATGCATCCAAGAATGGCTTTATTGCTCTTTATAATCCATGAATTGTTTAGTTTCTTTAAAGCAATGCTAAGAATAAAAGCAATTTTTTTTGCTGGAATTGTAGCAGCTGCTATTTTTGCTACTGGTAATGAATATAATGTCCTTAATGTAATTAAGGACTCCAAAGGGGAAATTTTAACAGAGGAGAACACAATCAAAGGAAGGTGGAAAGAATGCTGAGCACCTGCTGGCACTAATGATCTGCCACCCCCCCTTCAAGAGTGTGATCATGAACTAGTACCACCAAAGGAAGAAGTCGAAAAAGCCATCAGAGAATAACGTGTGGCAAGTCAACTGGAATTCATGAAATCCCCGTGGAATTGATTAAAGCTACAGGTGTGAAGGGTGCCAAGTTTTTTCATAAAATGATTATAAAAATTTGGGAAATGGGATGATGGCCATCAGATTGAAAGAAATCAATTTTCATCCCCTTACCAAAAAAAGGAGATCTGAAAATTTGATCAAATTACAGGACTATTAGCCTAATTTCTCACACTAGCAAGATTCTTCTTAAAATCATATTAAACAAAATCTCAAGAAAACTTGAAGAAATGCCAGAAAAGCAAGCAGGTTTCGGAATGGGTAGAGGAACCAGAGATCAGATCTTAAATCTAAGACTGATTATTGAAAAATGCAAAGAATTAAATGTTTCAGTCGTTTTGTGTTTTATAGATTATGCAAAAGCATTTGATTTTGTTCAACATGAGAAACTATGGGAAACAATGACTATTATGGGTTTCCCAATCCACATAATTCAGCTTATTAAGCTACTGTACCAGGAACAGGAAGGAACTGTGAGAATGAACATGGGAAAATGGACTTTTTCACAATAGGTAGCGGTGTCGGGCAGGGCTGTATTTTGTCACCTCACCTTTTTAATCTTTATGCCAAGGATATCATGAGTGAAGCTTTAAAAAATTTAGAGACTAGCATCAAAATTGGAGGACTGAAGATAAACAACCTTTGTTATGCAGATGATACTGTGCTAATTTGTAATTCTAAGGATCATCTTAAAGAAACTCTGAGGACAGTATGTGAGGCAAGTAAGAAAAAAGGATTGTTTCTGAATGTGTGTAAAACTAAAATTATGGTGATTGGTGATAATCTCGGTTCCAGTAAAGTGAAGGTTAATGGGCAAGATATCGAAGAAGTTGATGAATTTGATTACTAAGGGTCAAGAATAAAAAATAGTGGCTGCTCAAATGATGTAAAGAGATCATTGGCATTAGTAGAGGCATTTGATGCAAGAAAGCAAGCTTATGCAGCATCAGCCAAAAAAAAAAAATAAATAAATAAATAAATAAATAAATAAAAAATAACCACTTCCACTTCACCCCTCTGTTCGTTCGAAATACCTGTCCAGCTGAGCCTTAAACTTATTTAGGCTATACTCTTCCACGACAAGGGATGGAAGTCTGTTCCACCCACCAACCACAAGCTGGCTAAAGGCAAATTTCCACACATCTATCCTACATCTGTCTTTCCTCAATTTGAATTTATGCCCTCCAGGTGATTATTCTGAGCAAGAGGAAGAATCCCATCAGCATTGAGCATGCTCAAACCATTCAAGGCTTTATACACCTCTATCAGATCACCTCGCTGGTGCCTAGTCTCCAGACACTGTAATTTGGAAAACTTAAGCCTTTCTTCGTAAGAGCACCCCTTTGTTCCATTCACTAATCTTGTTGCGCTTCTCTGTACTCGTTCCAGCAGCTCTACATCCTTCTTGAAATGAGGCCTCCAGACCTGTATACAGTACTCTAGGTGTGGCCTGACCATTGCCTTATACAAGGGAATAATCACCTCCTTATCCCTGCTAGAAAAATTCCTATATATCATTGACAATACACCATGAGCTACTCTTGCAGCCCGTCTGCACTGCTCAGAGAACTTCATATCTGCCTGCACAACCACCCCCAGGTCCCTTTCATTCTCTACCTCTGTCAGTGTAGTACCACAGAGTTGATACGTTGCTCTGGGGTTGCTGTTTCCCATATGTAGTACTTTACATTTGTCAATGTTGAACTTCATTTTCCACCTCTCAGCCCATCTGCTCAACCTTTCCAGATCCTGTTGCAGCAGCATAGTGTTAGTAGTGTCCTTGACAACACTGCCAACCTTCGTATTGTCTGCAAACTTAGACATTAAGCTTGATATACCATCATCAATATCATTTATAAATGCAGAAAACAATAATGGACCCAATACTGAACCCTGAGGGACTCCACTAATAACATTAGTCCACGATGAGCAGTGTCCATCGATTACCACTCTGTCTTCTCCCCCTCAACCACCCCTTTATCCATAGCAGCAATTTGCCTCCAATGCAACACTGCTCCAATTTGGGCAGCAGTCTTCCATGAGATGACAGAGGCAATTGCTAAAATGTTGGTTGCTGATCTGATAAAATTATGGAGAGATCATGATCTGCCCCTAAAGACGAAACTGAGAATCATTGATTCGTTAATTTTTCCAGTTGCCACTTATGGATGTGAAGGATGGAATCTGAAAAGAGTTCACAGGAAGAAAATTGAGGCATTTGAAATGTGGTGTTACAGAAGAATACTGCATATTGCTTACTTGGATCGAAGAACAAATGAGTGGGTATTGAATAAAATTGGCAGGCCTAAAATTCTTCATAGCATCAACAAAAGAAAACTCAAGTTTTTTGGTCATATAGTAAGAAGGGAAAACTTCCTGTTGAAGAATATAATGGAAGGAAAAACCGAGGGGAAGAGGTGCAGAGGAAGACCTGCAACTAGGTGGAAGAAAGGGATCATTGAACTTCTAGGCATGACATTTTGCGATGCTGCTGGTATAGCACATGATCGATGCAGTTGGAGGAATTTGTTGGTGGTCACAACATCTCCTCAGGGAGCTATGTGACTGGAAGAAGATGAATATAAATCCGGTTGGTTGTTTTAGGAATTTTGCAATTTTATTAATTTTTTTTTATTTCATTAATTTTATCGAATTCTTCAAACATTTTATTGTTCATTATTTATTTATTTATTTTTGAATATATAATTGTGCATGTATTTATATATCTGATCTCTGACATTTTATCAAAGTTAATTTACTGGATCTACGAGCAAACACCAGAGGACATTTATAATCCATTATGACATAGACAGCACTAACATGCTCAGTTTAATTTTCTGCATACACACGGACTGTCTGGAAGCAGTTGGTAACAATCTTGTATTCTGAATTGCATGTGGCTTGTCCAAAATACTTTGCAGCATGCTTTTTTTTTTTTGTTTAACATTAGCAAATGTATCAAAGACACTGATATTCAATTCAGTTCATAAAAATTAAAGCAGAAATAAGATGTTAAATAGTTTTATTTAATTAATATATACTAATTACATTCAATCCAATGAATTGTGTGGCCATCAAAATATTTTACTTCCATAAATCATGGCCATGTTGTGACTCAGGATGCTTAAAAAGACAGTATGTGCTATGGTTTACAATGATTTTATTTTAGTGTTTTTTTTTTTTTTTTTAAACACTTTTTAATTCTATTTCAGCTTTTTGTTTTATTTTACAACAGTTAACACAACCCATAATAGTACACATGAATACCCCGCTCGGAGTGTGGAGAAGTGATATGTTCCATGTATTTGAATATATTGATGATTTGATTATAATAAGGCAGTAATTGAACTCTGTAAATACCTGTCCTGAATTGTTGCCATTTCCCATCCCATGGTTTCTTACACTGGGTGAGGTGCACTGGTGTTTCAATCTCAAACCAACAAACCCTTCCCCAGAGAGAACCCTATTAATCAGTAATCAGCAATAAAAACTAAAGAAAAGGTTATGGTTACTACTTTAAATTCTTATATTTCTTAAGATTTAAAATAGAAATGCTTGTATATACAGAGTGACTTTTTTTCTTTTTTTTTTTTAATCCATCATATCATTTTATTCATCTGAATAAACAAAGTATTGTTTAGAAAAAGAAACTGACACTTGAACTATATTTAGCAATGATGGGAAATTCATGTCCCCACATGTTCAATGTGTCCTCCATATTTATCAATGATGTGTCACAGTTGGAGTGTGGGTTGTGCTCCGCTTCCTACAACAACAACAAAAACACTTAATTGCTTTCTTCAGCTCAGGAATGCTTTAGAATTCTTTTGAAACACAGCCTTATTAATAACCACAGAGATAAAAATCACGTGGGTTTAAATCAGGTGATAGTGAAAGCCACGGCTGTGGCTTCCCATGACCCTATTATCAACAATTTCATTCAGGAACCCTGGGACAACTCCTGTAGTATGGAGACTCAACACCATCCTATTGAAGTTGTCATCCATTTCAAAGCCATAACCATCATTGATGACACTGAGATAAATGCCATTTGTGATGTTCCCATGGATAAAAACTGGCCCAAAAATGTCAAATGCAGAGAACATGCACCACACAAATGACCCTTTGTGCAGTCATGGATTGTCCATAATAACATGGAGTTTCCAGAGACCAAAACCTTGCATTTTGCATACTCACATACCCATATAAATGAAAGTGCACTTCAACAGAAAATATTTTGAAGTTTTACATTATAAACACTGTTTATTAGTAATAGTATTCATCATATACTGCAAGGAATCCACAGGCTTTTGCTGCACTGGCAAAAAAAAAAAAAAAAAAAAACCCCACCAAGTAGATAAGAGAATAAAAATTATATGCTACCCTCCTCATACAGGTTGACCTTTGAATTTATTTAAACTGTCAGCCTCAACTACCTGTGAGGGCAACTTTTCAGCAATCAATGACTCGCTGGCTAAAAGAAAATTTCCTACAATCTAATCTAAACCTCAACCTCTGTAATTTGAATTTATGGAATTCTAATTCTGTAATTCTTTATAACAATGAAAATTCCACCTTCATTCATTTTGCTTATCCCTCTAAGAGCCTTATAAATCTCAATCAGATCATCTCTGAGCCATCTGGTTGGCAAGCTCTGTAGCCTACATATTGTAGTCTTTCCTCGCACAGTCGCCACACCATTTTAGTTACCCGTCTTTGGACCCTTTCAAGAAGTGCAATGTCTTTTTTTCAGATAAGCTCTCCATACTTGAACACAGTATTCCAAACGTGGTCTTATAATTGCCTTATACAGTGGAATTATGACCACCCTATCTCTACAGGATAACCTTCAAGAAATCAATCAATAGAAATCAACCATGGACTTTCCCGGCTGCCTGTTTACACTGCTCAGAAAATTTCATCTCTGCCTATACCGTAACTCTCAAATCCCTTTCCTCCTCCAATGTTTTTAATTTGATCCCACCAAGTATATAATTTATTTACCAGGCAAACAAATTAGTGCAAAGCATCGTTTTAGTTTGTAATAAATTACCAATGTAGGTGAACCTCACTTGTTAGTCTAGTAAATTTCCCTGTATTCTGAGGCTTTCAGCCCTACACCTTTTTTAAGTCTTTACTATCACACAATGCCTGGCATCTCTCATATTGCATGGTTATACTTCATAACTGGGTTGTCACTCATTGTATCAATGGGGTACCTACCCGCCCACTGATGAGAAGATAACAAGCTTTGAAATGGTGCCATCTAGGTGGTAGTATATGCCAAGAATAAGTAACATTAGTCTTCTCTACTGGCAAAACTTTGCTTATTCGAGGTAGTGCAATATCATGGCAACTTGTTGAAGGCATTCCCAATATGAGGTTTAACAAAAACAATGCCATTTCACCTGCTTCGGTGATTTACTACAAACTAAAATGATATTTTGCTCCTCCACTAACTTGTTCCTCTAGTAAATTTCCCTGTAGTCTGATGCTTTTCAGTCCCAAACCCCTTTTTTAATTATCTAATTCAGTGGTTCCCAATCATTTGTCATTCAAGTAACACTAAGTTAAAAGACGAATATTAATGGCACATTGAAATATTGGCTGCCATCCCTTCGAACTCAATGGAATTTTTCCTAATATCATGTCATACTTGAAAAGGGTCGTGCACACTGGTAAAGAACCACTTATCTAGTTTATTTTAAAAAATATTTCTCCATGGTGTTTCCCCTCACATTCATTCCAATCAATCTGGGACAGATTAAATTCACCCATAATAAGACATTCACACTTATTTGCCCATTCCATTTGCATGTAAACTCTCGTCATACTCTTCACAATCTTCTGGTCTGTAGATTATTCCCATTCTCATTATACATTTGCTTCCAACTAACTTGCACCACAGATTCTATTCTGGCAGACATAACTTCAGACTCAGCAAAAGCTCTTTTTGTGCTGAGGCTGCTGTTGATAAGAAGCATGACCCCTCTAGTTTTCCCTAAGTACATTAGACATACCGTAGTTTCTGTTAGCCCTATTATATCAGCAATTAGTTGTCCTAATTAGGAGTTCAAATTCAGCCATTTTATTGACAACAATCCTGGCATTACTGTAGGGTTGTTACCCCCTTGAAGTTATTTAGGTTTGTATCCCAAGTCTTATCTTCCCCCTCATTTTAAATACTGCTAGTCTCAGAACATCTTACAACGTAGACTTTTCTGGCAACAAACAAGAATTCTCAGAAGCGAGTGCAAGCATTACTTTGACCCATACCATCAGATAAACATGGATCTAAATTACCCTTCTCCCTTCTAACTAGCAGTTTCCCTGAACCCTCAAATGAGACTAGAAATCGAAGGGCTCAGAGATTTCCTTGCATCTTAACCTTACACTTGCTTCCTTCCAGCATGATCTTTGTCAGTCTTACAAGCTTTTTTGGTATGCCCAGGTTTCCCATCATTTCCAACAGCTGCAATCTATCCACACTGTCATATGCCATGCTGAAATCAGTAGAGATGGTGCAGAGCTACGTTATATTCGTAGCACTTTTCCAAGATCTGTCTGAAGGTGGAAATATGGTCAACAGTCGACCTCCCTGCACGGAACCCACTTTGATATTCACCAACTATTCCTTCTGCTAGACTTGATGAAGGATAAAGTCTAAGTTATATATAAAATGTTGTACTAAGTAAGGCAACCCCTCTGTAAGTTTCCACACAATAGTTTATCTCCCTTCTTGTGGATTATTTATTTATTTATTATTATTAGCCATATGGTACAAGGAAGCCTGAGACTTATGCTGCACCAGCGAAAAAAAAAAAAAATTCCCAAGTTACCCCAAGAGAGAGAGAGTGTGAGAGAGAGGAATCACCAAGAAAGAGAAAAATGATATCCAGCTAGTTCCCTGTTAGTTTGGTATACTTCTGGCATCCTGTTTCCTAAAGAATAACTCAAGTGTGAATCTAGATGCAAAATATCTATCCTGTTTGTCAGCAACCTGAGCAGGATCATCAACAGTTAAACCAATGACATTAGGCAGCCCAATGTGATTCAACCTCTTCCTTTTACTGTTAATAAAAGGAAATAAGTTTTTGCTGCTGCTTTTCTTTTTATTCTTTATTACGCTGTCTTCCAGTCATTTGGCAATTCTTCTCTTTCCCATATGTCTGATATATAAGCTGATGTAATTTTTGGATCAGTTTCTCACCACCTGCCTTTGAGTTCTGGTGGGATGTTATCTTCTCCGGGTGCTTTATTATTTTTAGCCTTTTGGACTGCATCCCATACCTCTTCTATTGTTGGGCCCAAGATACCTTCAACATTATCTGTTTCTTCTTTCTCTTCTACAATTTCTTCTGGGTGTGCCTGTTCTTTATTAAGTAAGGAATTAAAATGCTCCTTCCAAACTTCTGTGATCTACACTACTCACCCCACTATTTCTCCTTTCTTATTCTTACACAGGTTAAGATGGGGCTGGAAAGCTTTTTTTTATGTTTCCTACTTCTTTATAGAATTTCCTACCTGATCTGCCCTCTGTCGTATTCTTCTTGAATTTTTTCTATTCTTTTATTTTCCCATTCTCTTTTCTTTTGTTTACATACTGACTTTGCTTTGGCTTTTTTGACCCTGTAATCCTCAGTATTCTTTCTAGTTCCTCTGTGTAACATTTTCTGCCTGGCTTGATTTCGTTCTTCCAGGATCTTCTCACAGTCCTGACCGAACCAGTCATTTCTCGCTCTTTTTTGTTCCACTCCAAGTGCCTCTTCTGCTGATACACTCAGTACTTCCTTAATTTTCTTCTCATTTTTTATTGATGGGCTCACCATCCTGTTGCTGGTGTTTCTCCAGTTGTTCCCCAACTTTCATTCTAAATCTTTCTCTGGTATCTTCATCTTCTTTAAGCTTATCTTTTTGATATCTTTTCTTTGTTGTCTCTCCTTTCCCTATAGATACCTTTGAGAGCCTATTTCGCAGATGGTACCGTACCATAAAATGGTCTGAACCACAATCTGCCCCCTGTAACTCCTCATGTCCATTACATTCATAGCATGATGGGTATTAATGAGGATGTGATCTATTTGATTACATGTGACACCATCAGGTGATATCCAAGTTTCTTTGTGGATATTCTCATGTGGAAAATGAGTGCTACTAATGCTCAAGCCTTTCCCTCTTGCAAAGTCTATTAGCCTTTCCCCATTTTAATTACTTGTTTCATGTAAGCTGTTTCTTCCTATAGTTGGTATGTGCACTTCCTTTCTCCCTACTTTGGCATTTAAATCTCCAAGGACGAGTTTAATATCATGTCTTGGTGCTTCATCTAATGTTCTCTCCAGTGCTTCATAAAAGGCATCCTTTGCTTCATCCTCTGTCGGGGCATGTACACTGATCATGAATGTGTTAAAGACCCCACTTGAGCCTTAGTGTACATATTCTTAGTGTACATTGACAAGACACCATGAGTAGCTCATGGTGTCTTGTCAATGATATACAGGAATTTTTCTAGCAGGGATAAGGAGGTGATTATTGCCTTGTATAAGGCAATGGTTAGGCCACATCTTGAGTACTGTATACAGGTCTGGAAGCCTCATTTCAAGAAGGATGTAGAGCTGCTGGAATGGGTACAAAGAAGGGCAACAAGATTAGTGAATGGAACAAAGGGTTGCTCTTACGAAGAAAGGCTTAAGTTTTGCAAATTACAGAGTCTGGAGACTAGGCACCGGCGAGGTGATCTGATAGAGGTGTATAAGGCTTTGAATGGTTTGAGCATGCTCAATGCCAATGGGATTCTTCCTCTTGCTCAGAATAATCGCCTCAGAGGGCATAAATTCAAATTGAGGAAGGACAGATGTCGGATAGATGTGCGGAAATTTGCCTTTGGCCAGCGGGTGGTTGGTTGGTGGAACCGACTTCCATCATTTGTTGTTGAAGTTGATAGCATAAACAAATTTAAGGCTCAACTGGACAGGTATTTCGAACGAACGGAGGGGTGAAATGGGAGTGGTGCGTTTTTTTTTTTTTTTTTTTTTTTTGGCTGATGCTAAATAAGCTTGCTTTCTTGCATCATATGCCTCTACTAATGCTAATGCTATATCTCTTCAATTCTTTCTCCAATTTCCTGCTTGGTACAAACTTCGGACATTCTATGTAGCTACAAAAATCTCTTTAATGCTTTTGGCATGCTTGGGTCTTATTCCATTTCAGACAGTCTGGCTATTTCCTTGAGGTTTTGTAATGTTATGTTTGTTTTCTGGGGTGGGTTTGTTGGCCCCATGCCCAACCCGGAGGACCAGGGTATCTCTCTTAGTCTGAGTCATCACCTGTAACCTGTCCGGCATGGGAGGCCTTGCTGGTAGTAAGACTACTGCTGTTTTAGCTCATAGGATCATTTGGCCACACAAGTCCCACCACTACGACAAAGTGGAGATACCTTCAGAAGGTATCAAGTAATATGTGTTTATTTTCTTAAAAAATATACTGATAGAATCACATGAATTCCATTATAGAACATTACTTATTTTCGACATAATTAGTATATATAATTGTATACATATTTCAAATTATTTGTTCTGTGTATAGCAAATTGATGATAAATAAAGTTATTATTATATATCTGTATAAAAATAAGAATAAAGTTGAGTTGTTTCACACATAACCGAATTTTTTTTTAAGAAAACCGTGTTCACACACACACACACACACACACACACACACACACACACACACACACACAGTACTGATAGAATCACACAAGTTTCGTTATAGAACATTACTTACTTTCGATACAATAGTATATAAAACTGTATGCATATTTCAAATTTTTCATTCTACCTAGAGCAAATTTATTGTGTGTGTGTGTGTGTGTGTGTGTGTGTGTTATTTGGTTTTTAGGAGCGTTAGCAACTAAGGCCATATTGCTCCGGGGATATGCAGTGGTCATTCCCTGACCTTTCCGCATCCTCCATATTTGGTGGTCACGGGCTCTAACCCCGGTCTAATCAAGGAGCGTGTGCTACGCACTGCTACTCCTGCCCACCTCGCTACGCTGTGGGTGGGTGGGTGTGTGTATTGATTAACTTATTTATGCGTAGGGGTCTGCAAACATTTTGATTTTTAAAGGGGTCTGTAAATCTAAATAGTTTGGGAACCGCTGTAATAGATAATTGAGATGTTATACAGAATGCCTCTTTGTATACTACCCGAGAACTAAATGAAAGTTATGAAAAATACAGTAATGCAAATATAATAAATCATAATATTTTGAATTGATAAGAAAAAAAAAAAAACTGATAACAAAAAAAAAATTTTTAAATTTATAAAAATTTTTATATTCAATTATACAGTGTTAATACTCTAATTTATTATTACTGCATTCCTGTAAAATTTTACATTGAAAAAAAAATTTTAAAATAGTTATGTTAGATCAACATCTTTGTAAAAAACCTTTGTGTGTTTATTTATATTTATCACAGAACCCTCTCAAAACATTTTGCTTGCCGTTTGTTGGAATCAAAATAGTTTGTGCTGAGAGAGGAGTTGCAGTTCTCACTGGCCATCGTTTCTTATGGATGTTTGAAGTAAGGCAATGAGGGGAGCTAGAATATTATTTCATACTGAAAAATATAGCGATGCAAATATAATGAAGTGTAATATTTCAAATTGATAAGGTAAGCAAACATTGTATGTATTACACCATGCAATTTCATCAATTTATATCAACTGGAGAAATAAACATAATCAAGTGATACACGACAATCATTAAGAAACACCCATCTCACGGCAGAAAGCGACAGTATTTTTACAGTTGTGCCTCATGACATGTAGAGGTCGCAAAATCAATTTTTCATTTTTTTTTATTTATTTTTTTTTCATTTTTTCATATAAGTGGTTGAATGCATAGATTAGGCACCATAATAATAATAAACAAAGTTCGTAGCCCTACATATAAATTTTTTTTTAAAAATTATATCTGTTAATTTATTCACAGATATAATTTAACAATGGGCAGTGCATTTTTCATGGCAACATTAAACTGTACGTTAGAAAACAGCCCTTGTGCGTAGGGTTGCAGTATATCAAAGTTTCTTGCGACGGCCGACTAACTGGTTAAAATAAATTTATTAAAATAAAAATATACATAATATAAAACAGAAATAAAATAAAAGCTTTAAAATACAATAAGATAAAAGAGTTAAAATATATATAACAAAAATATATAGTAGCTTTCGAAGCAAAGTGCCTCTTCATCAGCTAGTCTGTGACTGGTGTACTTCAGTATATTATTAATGGCTACAATAGCACAAGTCAGCTGGGCATGATCATGTATCACGAGTCTGGTAAAGCAGAATTATGTACACGTAATGATCGCCAGCACTCATCCCACTGCAATACAGTGCATTCTATAATAGGGTGTAAATGTTCTCCCCTCATGCGATTCATAATACTATTATTGGTGGCTATGCGTAGTGCTTCAAGCCATGAGCACTGGCAGTAATCACGTGAATAGTCAACGATTTCAATATCCCCCGTTGGGGATCAAGATTGTGCTGCTCAACCCAATAATGTTCGGTGACTGAGGAGTGTTCAAAATTAGCGGTTCGCAGAGCCACCTCATGTTCAGAAACCCGAGCTTTCAATCTTCTACCAGACTCATCTACATAACACCCCCCACAATCTAGACACATAATATGGTATACGGAACCACTCTGTAGGAAAGGAGGAACAGGTGTTTTCACCTTAGAAATAATGGATTGTAATTTCCTCCCCAGAAGTTGCATGCATCGTATATAATGGAGACGCAAAATCCTAACAAGACATTCCAATACGCCCAGATAATAGGGGATGTAGGTGGTAGAGATAAATTGATTGTCGCAAGGCGGGTTAGATTTCGTAACAAATCCATGAGCCTGAAGCTCACATCTATCTAGAACATGAGGTGGATAGCCGCAATTTGAAAGCTCCGCCCTAATTTTTGAAATCTCCAATTGCCTGTCACCAGTCGAACTAGAGTGCATCCAAGCGTGGGAGAATAATGTACGCACAGTGCTACGTAAATGACCAGGAGCATCCGCAGAGCCATAATTGGTAAATTGGCCTGCGCACATTGGCTTCCTAAAAACGGAAGTTACTAAATGCGAATCCACGTGTTGGGCTAACAACATCCAAAAAAGGAAGAGTATTCAACCTCTAGTTCAATCGTAAACTGAATGACGGGCGACAGGGAATTGAGATACTGCAGCAGCCCAGATTCTGATCCCCGGGGTACAATTGCAAAAATATAGTCAACATAATGACACCAGAGAGTGATAGGAATTGGTAAGTTCAAGAAAATCTGACTCAAGTTCTTCCATGGCAATATTGGCCACGATAGGACTAACAGGGGCACCCATAGCTGTGCCCTGTATTTGGCGAAACAGAGGGTCATTGAACATGATCACACCCCCCTGTTAAACAGAGTCAACCTCTGTTTAATGTGTCCCTGTTAGTCCTATCGTGGCCAATATTGCCATGGAAGAACTTGAGAGTCAGAATTTCTTGAACTTACCAATTCCTATCACTCTCTGGTGTCATTATGTTGACTATATTTTTGCAATTGTACCCCGGGGATCAGAATCTGGGCTGCTGCAGTATCTCAATTCCTTGTCGCCCGTCATTCAGTTTACGATTGAACTAGAGGTTGAATACCCTTCCTTTTTTGGATGTGTTAGTCCAACGCGTGGATTCGCGTTTAGTAACTTCCGTTTTTAGGAAGCCAATGTGCACAGGCGAATTTACCAATTATGGCTCTGCACACACCCCTGGTCATTTACGTAGCACTGCCCGTACATTATTCTCCCGTGCTTGGATGCATTCTAGTTCGGCTGGTGACAGGCAAGTGGAGATTTCAAAAATTAGGGCGGAGCTTTCGAATTGCGGCTATCCACCTCATGTTCTAGATAGATGTGAGCTTCAGGCTCATGAATTTGTTACAAAATCTAACCAAAATCAATTTATCTCTACTGCCTACATCCCTTATTATCTGGGCGTATCAGAACGTCTTGTTAGGATTTTGTGTCTCCATCATATACGATGTGTGCAACTTACGGGGAGGAAATTACAATCCATTATTTCTAAAGTGAAAACACCTGTTCCTCCTTTCCTACGGAGTGGTTCCGTATACCGTATTACATGTTCTGATTGTGGGGGGTGTTATGTAGGTGAGTCTGGTAGAAGATTGAAAGATCGGGTTTCTGAACATGAGGTGGCTCTGCAAACCGCTAATTTTGAACGCTCCACAGTCGCCGAACATTATTGGGTTGAGCAGCACAATCTTGATCCCGAGCGGGATTACCGCCAGTGCTCAGGGTTTGAAGCACTACAGATAGCCACCAATAATAGTACAGCAGGCCCTCATTATAACACGGTTCACTTTACACTGATTCGCTATAATGCTGTCTCAGATCACTATAACGCTCTTTTACAGATTGCATTTTTGGCATATTTAACAAAATTGTTTCATTTGATGGAGTCGATAGCTTGAAAATGAATATCAAAATAGCATTAAAAACGTTTCCCACGCCAACTTGAGAAATTTTCCCACTCTCAGTGATATTTTCTGGCACGCTAATTTAATTTCAGTACAGCGACTTGTTACGTAGTTCTGAGATCAACATTTTAAAAAATGATCAAGTATATTGTTGTAATATTTGCTTGTTTTGTTTTTGTTTTGTTATTTTGGTTTTTAGGAGCAGTAGCAACTAAGGCCATATTGCTCGGGGATATGCGGTGGTCATTCTCTAACCTTTCCACATCCTCCGTATTTGGTGGTGATGGGCTCGAACCATGGTTTAATCAAGAAGCGTATGCTACACACTGCTGCTCCTTCCAACCTGGCTACGGAGGCGCCTGTAATATTTGCATTATATGCATTTATCTGAAGTCTAATCATCACTCAGTACAGTATTAGACATAGTGTGTAACGGTTGCGGTCAAAGACAAGCAGATGTGTGCCATAATTTAGGACTTGCAAGTTTAACTGTAAGAACAATTATAAAAAAAATTAATTAATTTTAGCAGCGGGAAAGATAGCTGTTCCATTGCAAGCAACTAGGGCTAGGCTGGCTATTAGGATCTTATTGAAGATAATATCCAATGTAGAATTCAGTTAAGTTAAATATTATAAAAAAATAATAATAATAAAAAAAAAAAAAAAAAGAGAGAGAGATTAGCCAATATGATGATCTGAAGAAAACTCACCTAAAAAAAAAAAAAGTGGAACTATTTAAAACTAGTAAGGGCTGGTTGAATAGATTTAAAATCCAGGGAGAAGTCGCAAGTGCAGATGAAGGAGCCGAAACTTTCAAAAAAAGAACTTGTTAAAATTATTGAAGAGAGGTATTATGTGTTATACTTCTCAACAAGTTTTTAACATAGATGAAGCAGGCCTTTTTTTTTGGAAACGAATGCCTAAAAGAAGTTTCATAATGAAAGAAGAAAAAAACATTTCAGGTGTCAAAGCAGCGAAGGATCGGTTGACTTTATTGTTGGATGGTAACGCTGCGGGGGGATTTAAAATTAATACCACTTTTAGTTTATTTGGAAGAGGGCCAAAGTTCAACCCAAAATAGACATTTTTCTTGATTAAATTCATGATTTTAATTGGAATTTTAAGTTTAATTTTGATACGTAAGTAGTTACCACATAATTATATACGTATGTAATGCAGAATATTTTATATGTACAAATATTTCAATATTAAATATTTTGACCAACATTTGTGCATCTTTTCACTACCGTTTATCATTGATTAGGAAATATCCTATGGCACTGACTGCAACTCACAAATACATATGTTACCTTATGGGAATGCGCCGCTCGCTTAGAATGGATTCACTTAGCGCTCTGTTTTTCCGGAACGAATTATCAGCGTTAAGCGGGGGTCACCTGTACTATGAATCGGACGAGGGGAGTACATTTACACCCTATTATAGAATGTACTGTATTGCGGTGCGATGACGATCATCACATGTACGTAATTCTGCTTTACCGACACCAGACTCGTGATACATGATTATGCCCAGCTGACTTTTTCTATTGTAACCCTTAATATATATTGAAGTACACCAGTCACAGACTAGCTGATGAAGAGGCACTTCGCTTTGAAAGCTACTATATATTTTAACGCTTGTATCTTATTGTACTTTAACACTTTTATTTTATTTCTGTGTTATCTTACGTATATATTATATTTTTATTTTAATAAATTTATTTATAAAATTTATATTAAATTTATTAAATATATATTTATTAAAAATATAATATCTTACGTATATATTATATTTTTATTTTAATAAATTTATTTTAACCAGTTAGTCAGTCGTCGCAAGCAACTTTGGTGATTAAACTGTACATTCACAAATGTAGCCACAGACTACCCAAGGCTGTATACTATATATTGTTCTATAAAATATTGAAGTCTTGCTAAAAATTGCCATTGTACTTACTACAGATAAACAGTACTGTAAACAATAACTGACTAATTCAAAACACACACTATAGTGACCACCCAGGGAAAAAAAGGAAAGTATGGAAACTAGTTAAAAAAAAAAAAAAAAAAAAAAAAAAAAAAAAAAAACAAGAGCAGGTCTTCTATTCAGTTTACAAAATACTGTTCAGAGGAAAAGATACAAATGCACTCTGTGCTGAATCTTATGCTGCAATCTGTTTATTGTATATTACGAATAGAATGTTTGCTGAAACTATAATAATTTAAATAAAACATATTGGAATTACTCTTAACTTTTGTACTGCTTTTCAAAATAAAGCAAAACACTTATTATTATCTTCTCTAATATTAATTATAACATAGTAAGCAAGGGTATAGATATTCATGCAATACAAACAATCTTGATTATTTAATTTTCCCATCAAAACAACTGTGGCTAGTGACCACCCAGGTTCTCTGGAAAATGATTGATTTTATTTGCAGGTTGTCATCAATCTGTATAGTAAAACTGCACTGCTTAGCCAGATTGAGTTATTTATTTTTAAATATAAATTAACATTGAATTTAATGGGATCTCTCACTCATTTGGTACAACCTTTGGATTTTCTTCAATTGATTTTATAGGGGATCGGTTTATGAGCTCTGATTTCAAATTCTGCAATGTACATTTTGCTGATATGAGCTGCCATATCAACTGGAGAAATAAATGTAATCCTGTTCCTATTATTTTATTTTATTTATTTTTTTTTTAACTAGTTTCCATACTTTTCTTTTTTTCCTGGGTGGTCACTATAGTGTGGGTTTTGAATTAGAGTTATTGTTTGCAGTACTGTTTATCTGTAGTAAGTACAATGGCAATTTTTAGCAAGTACTTCAATATTTTACTATATATTTATAGAACAACATATAGTATATAGCCCTGCGTAGTCTGTGGCTACATTTGTGAATGGTGTACAGTTTAATTTTGCCATGAAAAATGCACGGCCCATTGTTAAATTATATCTGTTAATATGTTAAATAACAGATAATTTTTTTAAAAATTTAAAAAAAAGGCTGCCATACATTATCAGAAAATGTACCTGAAACATCTGAAATTGCAAACTTAGATGATCATCTAAATCCCACCATATAGAATAGGTTCATTAATGATACCTTTTATAATCTTACCCCTTGGAGAAGAAAAGCTGAACAATTAAAGGGCACATCAAAAAAAAGACCAACAGAAAATTTGCATTAGAGTTAGAATACAAAAAATACTACTGTTCTTGGACATACAAGTTAGAAGAGAAAACAACACCATCACTGTAGCTGTTGTGTCGATAAACCATCAAACAAATCACAATCATTATGTCATAGTGAAAGTATTTCAGTAAGACAATATATGGAAACCAGAGGATGCTGTAAAATGGTTAAACTTTAATTGCGACTACCCCAGTGTCATTAAAATTAAACGTTATCAAATCTGTAACAATAAGATGTGAATGAAAGTTAATTAACCTAATTGTTTTCCTCTGGATTGAGTCTAGGGGTGAGAGGTTTTGGAGCACCACCCCAGATATTCTATGGTAGGGCAAGTTTGAGATTTTGAACAGAGTAAGTAACTGTTTAGAAGAAAAGTAATGCTGTAAGCAAAACAGAAAAACAATTTTTTTTTTTTTTTTTTTTAGGCCAAAGAAGCAATATTTGTATTTGTAGACCTGTAATCTCTCTAAAAGAGAATAGAGGTCAGGATAATCTGCAATAGACATATGGATCTTGTTTGAAAATCAGAGTATTATCAAAGAAGAGCATGGGAACAGAACTTTTGAAATAAGATTTCTACAGATGTTTTTATATCTGTATATATATATTAGTATTAGGCGAAGTATTGTTTATGAATTTTGTTGTTATAGATCGTTTATTGAGATCAGTACCGATTAATGCCATCTAAGAGTAAGATTATGCATTACATCGGTCTGTATTGATAAGTACTAGATATGATGGAAAAAATGTCAGTTTGGTAAAGCGGTAGCAGTTATGGGTGAGATATGGTGCAATATGTGGACGCCATGTGCGTCAAACACCCAGGTAACGTACATATGCCAACGCATATGTACGTTACGAATATATATATATTCATCATACTATTTCTTTTCTTTTCAGTTTCACAAGCTTCAAATCTTTTTGTACCAACATCACATAGGGAAAAGTTGCAGGATTTGGTTGACAACATTGAATACTCTCCAGCTGACATAAAATAAGAAAATGACAGCATGCAACACTGAACAAAAAGTTTTTATTGTTAAGAAATATAAAAAAAAATTAAAAAAAAATTCAATTGTTTCTGCTGAAAGAATATACTCACACTATTTTCAGTGTTGAGGTCAGTGCATTAATTTAGGGAAACAGGCATTGTTTTAGATGAAAGGAAAGGTCATACAGGCCCACTGTCATTAACAATGGCAGGGAAAGTTGATGAAGCTGTAAAATCTTGCTACTAAGCCCAAGACAGGGAGTGCTTAAACTTTCATAACAGATGTTTTACAGCACAGTAAGGAAGATTATTGAAGCGACTTGTCTACATATCCCTAAAAAATTCAGCTCAGCCAGCCTCTAACACCAGATGCAAAAGAATGGTGTCTTCAGTTTGCGACAGTGCATTTGTGCAGTGCACTCCCTAGAGCCAGAACCTGACATTATATGATGGCATTCATTTGAACAAAGGTGGTGATGTAGTGATGACTTCCAGAAACCCACATATTCTGAGGAAGCTTTTGAAGGGTTTGAGAAAGAAGCAGAAAGGGTTGGGTTGAAGGTAAATGATAACAAAACAAAGTTTATGATTACAAGTAGGAAGGAGAGACAAAGTACCCAACAGATCTGGAAAACAGCGAAGCATAGTTTCAATAGAACAGAATCCTTCAAATATCTGGGAGCTATGATTCAATGTGACAGTAGTAACCCCCCAGAAATTCAGGCTCATCTTAATGCTGGTAATAGATGCTACTTTTCCCTGCAGAAACACTTTCTATCAAAGCTGCTCTCTAGAAGAACGAAATTAGTATTATATAAAACTGGTATGACCTATAGTGACTTATGCTAGTGAAACATGGGTGCTTAATAAAAAGGATGAAAAATCTTTTAAGTGTGGGAAAGGAAGATATTAAGGAAAATCTTTGGCCTAGTAAAAGTCATGGAAGAGTGGAAAATAAGGACAAACCAAGAGCTGAAGGAACTGTATGGAGAACTGAATATAGTGGGAGTGATAAAGAGCTCAAGACTTAGATGGGCAGGCCACATGATACAAATGGAGGAAAACAGATGGCCAAGGAAAGCAATGGAAGGGCAACTGGGAGGAAGAAGAATGAGAGGAAGACTGAGAAGGTGGGTGGATGACACAGAGAACAACCTATAACAGCTTAGGGTGAGAGAATGGAGAACAATGGTCAGGGAAAGAGACAGCTGGAGAAAAATAATTGAGGAACCCAAGGTTCTATGGGGACCATAGCACTGTGGAGTAAGCAAGTTCTGAACGTTTCACGGACGCCCCCTGGAACTAGTTTACGGACCCTCAGGGGTCCACCAGCCTCAGTTTGGGAAATGCTGATCTATTAGATAGATATACAGTAAACCCCTGCTATTCGTGGGGGTTACGTTCCTGAGAAATGCCGCGAATACTGAGTTATAGCTCCCATAGTAATAAAGGGGTTCCGTTCCAAAGTATGAAATATATAAGAAAAACTCTTATTAAAATTTTGTCTATGTATGTATTATACGTACCTTCATAATATGACTATGTACATAGACAGCACATAGTGAAATGCAAGCATATGGCATCGAAATGAAAATAAGAAACAATTTAATATTAAATGTAATATTTATTAGAAATTTCAAACAAATCTTTCAATCCAGTGCCTTTGCTATAGCTAAAAAAAACTTATCTCGCCAGTGCTATCGCCAGTTTCACTCAAGTGTTGATAAAGGAGTTTTGCCTTTTCACGAATGATGAGTGAACTTAACGGAGTTTTATTTTGAGTTCGGTCTTCTATCCACAGATTTAAAGCCTTTCCATTTTTTCTAATTTAACATCACGAGTTACAGAGCAAATTTTTGAAGCAATTAGCATGTTTTCACAGACACTACGGCGGATTTTTTCTTCCAATTTTTTGATTGATCGTACTGTTGACTCATTGATTTTATAATGTTTTGCCACTGAGGAGACACTTTCACTATTAGAAATTTTGTGTAATAACTCAATTTTATTTGCTAATGTCATCACCTTCTTTGATATTTTCACATTTCACATTCCCTTGTTATTTGTAGCCATATTTTTGTACGGGTTAGAAAGAACTTGTCCTAATAAAGTCACTTTCTTCCGTTAACACACTTGAAAAAGTCTGTTTTACACTAAAAAACGGTAGATTTGTCACTTTTGTAAGCATATCAATTTATAAATTGATAAATTTATAAGCATATAAAATTAAAAACAAACGACGAAACCTTCCATGGGAAGCACATAACACATACTGAACAAGGATTAGCAAGAAACATCCACGCCTGCGATTTTGTCACCCCTCTCCCCCACCCATTGAGTGCTGTTTTAACCAGGAAAGATAATTTTAGCCATGCCCATGCTTTTTAATGGCGGAAAATGTTAACAGCGCTTTAAAATTCACATTTTTTTAGGTTTCATTTTATATTAAATCAGCGACCGCGAATAGCGGGGGGGTTTACTGTAGTTTCATCTAACTGAAGGATAAAAATCATATTTGGATTCCTCAGGCTACTTGAAACACCTGTATGGTACAATGTGCAATGGAAGGCATCTGCCATTTTGCAGAGCTCGAACAAATAAACAGTGTGCAACATGGCAGACTGGTCTTATTATTAGCTCTATAAAAACAGCTAAGTTGAAAGTTCCACTCAGTATAAACTCCACTTGCCAAATTATAAAAAGAAAGTTTTTGTTTGCTTAGCTTACATATAAAGGAACATGCAAGTATTGTAATTTTCCCATTAAACTTAATCGCTGAATTCAAGTGAGCTTAAAGAAACTTTAAAGAATAACAATATAAAAAAAAATATTCTTAAAAGTTTGGATTAATGTAAATGACCTTTTAAATGACTAATTTCACCACAGTTGTGTGTGAATTTATCATGCTCAGTTTGGATTTTACCAATTAAATATTCAATGCTATTTAAATTGTTTGTAATTACTATGCTAAGCATAGCTGCATAAGTTTGGACTTTCGAAAAGGCTGGAGATCACACAACTGTAAACAGAAAAAACAGAAGATTTTTTTAAAGCACATATTGCACTAGAAATAATTTCACCGACAAGATGCACATTTTATTTTTTAATGATGACTGTTACATCAATCATTATACTCATCACAGTCACCTGGATTATAAACACTCCTACCCCAATTTTTGTTTTTGCTGTGCTTATGACAAACCAAACTGACTCAAAATTGAACTGACCATATCAACTGGGTGCACTGCCTTAGATTCTGTGCTTCTTAACCAAAAAGCATAATCTTCCCTTCTGTCCTTTCTGTAACGAATGTATTCCCCATATTCAAATTCCACGTCCTAATGTCCATATAATGGCCACATCTGATGCCTAACCAATACTTAAAATTCCTCAAATTCATTTACTATACTCAGTGTTAGTCTACAAGCAAACACATACGTGCACCTGTTTTTCCTCCTAGTAACACTAACACATCCCATGTAATTGCTTGTCCCATGAGGGCCAATAGCAGGCATTGTAAATCCCCCACACCTTGTTTTCCTAGCTGCTGTTTGTCCCAACAGAAGAACCACACAAACTAGCAATTCTCTGACACACCTAGCACTGCCTTGATTAGCATCTGCAAATAGTCTTGCAGCCTTTCTATTTAATTGTATCCAATTCCTGTAAAAAATAGTCTCTCCTTTTAACAAGCACAGACCATTACCACTATGTGCACAATCTCCTCTTTTCATATTTTTTATTTTATTTTATTTTATTAATAACAAGGTACTCAACAGGTAATCATTAACAGTGTATCTGAGAGCAGAGTTGACAACAATAATAAGAAATCCAACAGTAAGTCATTGACATAGGTTCAAACATTAAGATCATATGTACAAAAGAAGTATGCATTAAGTTAGGTTACTGGTAAAACAAATAATAATAAATTAATTAAAGAAAAAATAAATGCTAGATTGGGGGGATACAAGGACTAATAGATTAACAGGTGCCACTGGCAGAGGAGAAAGTGATTCTTGCACTGCTTCTATTGGAATGAGCAGCAGCCTGGAAAATAAGATGCAGGATATTTCAGAGACTGCTGGGAATCATTGGGGTACAAGTAAACACATGGGTTGTGTTAGAGTGGCTAAGAGGAAGAGCAGGTGCATGTATACTTGCGTGTACACCAATGCTAGGAGTCTAGTAAATAAATTTGATGAATTTGAGGTATTGCTCAAAACATCAAAGGCAGATATTGTTGGGATTTCAGAGACGTGGTGTCACACAGATATAAGGAATGCAGAACTGGAATTTGGGGAGTACAATGTCTACAGAAAGGATAGACAGGATAGGAAGGGAGGAGGGGTTATGCTATTAGTTAAGAAACACATAAAATCCAAGGAAGTGAAGCCAGTCGACATCGCTGGACAGTGCAGTGTCGAGTCAGTTTGGTGTGACATAAGCATTGGGAGATCAAAAATTGAGAGTAGGAGTGTGCTATAGGCCTAATGACTCTGATGAGTATAATAAGAAACTATACAGAGAAATAGAGTGGGCCAGTAAATCAGAGAGTCTTATTATGGGGGATTTTAATTTCCCAGATATTGACTGGAATTTGGGGGCTGGTCACTCACACACTAGCGTGGATTTATTGGATGATTGTTTTCTACATCAGCATGTTCGGGTGGCAACTAGAGGGAGTAATACTCTTGATTTGATTATCAGTAGTGATTCTTCATGCATTAAGAATCTGCAGATAAATGAACCACTAGGTGGCAGTGATCAGTGTTCTGAAGTGGAATTTACTCAAAGAGGTAACTACCATTAGATTAGGGGTAAAGGGAAGGGGTATTGCTTTCGTAAAGGTGACTACGATGGACTGAGACAGTATTTAAATTCTATACAGTGGGATCAACTGATGATGTTACCAACAGCAAATTCAAAATGGGAAGCATTCAAAGAACTTATCTTGGAAGCTACTAGGCTTTACATACCAACTAAGAAATATTGTTCAAGGTTTAGGCTTAAATGGATGTCAGATGAACTAATGAGGCATATGGCAGAGAAGAAAAATGCATGGGATACATACAAATTAACACGTGACACAGAAGCCTATGATAGATACAAGTTGATCTGTAACCAAGTTACAAAGGAGGTTAGGCAGGGGAAGGCAGATTACGAGAAATCCTTGGCAAAGGATGCGAAGAAAAACAGCAAGAGTTCTTTACTTATGTAAACTCTAGAAGGAAGGGGATGAATCAGATTGGTCCACTTGATATCAATGGGTCAACTGTTGATGATCCTGCTCAGGTAGCTAACAAACTAAATGAATATTTTGCATCGACATTCACACATGAGGAGTTATTCAGGGAGGGGAATGCCAGAGGTGTATTCAACTCTGGCAGTAAGCTAGAGAATCTTGTAATAACTGAGAGTAAAGTGGAGGAGAAATTGTTGAAGATAAACACAAGAAAGGCACCTGGGGTGGATGGAATCCATCCAGTTATATTAAAGGAGGCAGCAATGGAAGTAAGCAAACCCTTAGCCATAATTATGAGAGCTTCCTTGGACTCAGGGGAGGTACCCATGGACTGGAGATGTGCAAATGTGACCCCAATTCACAAAGGAGGATCAAAGGCTGACACAAGTAATTATAGACCTGTGAGTTTAACTTCTGTTCCCGGAAAATTAATGGAGGCACTGGTTAAAGAAGCACTGCAGGATCATCTAGACAAGACTTCAGTTATAGCTCAGACACAGCATGGTTTTGTTAAGGGGAAGTCTTGCCTGACCAATTTGATTGGATACTATGATGCAGTCACAAAAGAACTGGATGGAGGGAATAACTTTGATATTATATACTTGGATCTTAGAAAGGCTTTTGATACTGTTGCACATGGAAGACTGCTGCACAAATTGGAGCAGTGTGGCATTGGAGGCAAATTGCTGCTATAGAAAAAGGGGTGGTTGAGGGGGAGAAGACAGAGAGTGGTAATCAATGGACACTGCTCATCGTGGACTAATGTTATTAGTGGAGTCCCTCAGGGTTCAGTATTGGGTCCTTTATTGTTTTCTGTATTTATAAATGATATTGATGATGGTATATCAAGCTTAATGTCCAAGTTTGCAGACGATACGAAGGTTGGCAGGGTTGTCAAGGACACTACTGACACTATGCTGCTGCAACAGGATCTGGAAAGGTTGAGCAGATGGGCTGAGAGGTGGCAAATGAAGTTTAACATTGACAAATGTAACACATGGGAAACAGCAACCCCAGAGCAACGTATCAACTCTGTGGTACTACACTGACAGTGGTAGAGAATGAAAGGGACCTGGGGGTGGTTGTGCAGGCAGATATGAAGTTCTCTGAGCAGTGCAGACGGGCTGCAAGAGTAGCTCATGGAGTATTGTCAATGATATATAGGAATTTTTCTAGCAGGGATAAGGAGGTGATTATTCCCTTGTATAAGGCAATGGTCAGGCCACACCTAGAGTACTGTATACAGGTCTGGAGGCCTCATTTCAAGAAGGATGTAGAGCTGCTGGAACGAGTACAGAGAAGGGCAACAAGATTAGTGAATGGAACAAAGGGGTGCTCTTACGAAGGAAGGCTTAAGTTTTCCAAATTACAGTGTCTGGAGACTAGGCACCAGCGAGGTGATCTGATAGAGGTGTATAAAGCCTTGAATGGTTTGAGCATGCTCAATGCTGATGGGATTCTTCCTCTTGCTCAGAATAATCACCTGAGAGGGCATAAATTCAAATTGAGGAAAGACAGATGTAGGATAGATGTGCGGAAATTTGCCTTTAGCTAGAGGGTGGTTGGTAGGTGGAACAGACTTCCATCCCTTGTCATGGAAGTTGATAGCCTAAATAAGTTTAAGGCTCGGCTGGACAGGTATTTCGAACGAACAGAGGGGTGAAGTGGAAGTGGTTATTTTTTATTTATTTATTTTACTTTAATTTTTTTGGCTGATGCTGCATAAGCTTGCTTTCTTGCATCAAATGCCTCTACTAATGCTAATGTTAATGCTAAATAATAAATATATAAACTACATTAATTAAATGAGGGCTAGTTTACTTTACAGTTCAAGAGAACAGGCATACTTGTGAATGGAGTTCATCAGTGATTGGTAATTGTCAAAAAAGTCAATCAGAGAGTCATGTGCTGATTCTGTTTAGTGGACTGAACTTCATAAAGTCCATGGTGGCAGAGTCGAGGAGAAACAGCGTAAGATTCTTGACTTGTCTACGAGGAGCATGGAAGTTGATTTTACTAAAGATATCAGTTGCTTCATAGGTTCCAGTGATTACTTTGGCTAGAAGGGTGATGTCAGCAATAACTCTTCTAGTTCTTAGAAGCCTCAGATGAAAGTAATCATATAGTAATTCATAGTATACTGAGTGATAAAATAGAGGGTTACAGAATGCAAGTTATCGGACAAAATTTTTTTGACTGCTTCAATTTTGTTAATTAAAATCTTGGTGTGAGGATCAGAGATGGGTGAGCTGAATTCAAGGATTGGCAGAACAACAGTTTTAGGTAAGATAACAGCATATCTGTAGTTTTTGAACTTGTAGGTGTTCCTTTTGATAAATCTCAGTGTTTTGAAAGCTTGGCTAGTGATTTTAAGGACATGGGCATCAAATTTAGCACTACTAGAGAAGACAACCCCCAAGTTATTGACTTAGTCACACCTTTGCGTACTCCAGTTTTCAGCTCCACCATAACAGGTCCATTTTCAACATTAAGTACCAGACAGAGTTTTGAAGGAGTCCTTCAAGCTTTCATATTGTTCACAAGAAAATACCAATGTTGCACCCTGTAGAGTGTGCAACTTAGATCACACTGCATTTGATTTTTTTTTTTTTTTGTTATTATTACAAAAGGTCAGCATAATAGGATATAGCTTAAAATCACTCTGATTACTGCCATCTGTAGCAATCGAACATGGGCCAGTTTTCAGAGTCATCACTGCTGCTTTTTCTCTCTATCCACGCAATTTCACTAAAAATGCCTGTTGCTTTTTCTTCTTTTACAACCATTTTTTTTGTCATTTCACTATCAGGAAACATTTCTGAACAACACACACCTACACGATCAGCAAAACTCAGAGAAAGAGAGAGAGATTATGTTCTATGAAAAAAGATACAAATAAACATTCGACATGTATCAAATCATTGACAAAATGGTGGGGGGGGAACAATTATGCATTTCATTTTATTCTATAATTTGTTTGCCAATTATCTGATTGCATCACATTTCCTGCCACTTTAAATTACAAAATCACATTTACATACAGTACACAAGGCATTTTTCTAATCTTTTTCAGATTTTACAATATGGAAAAGCTTGAATATATGTCTTCTGAAATTTTACATTTTATTTCCTTGGTATTGTACTGAAAGACACTTAATTAGTTTCACACCACAGAAATACAGCGAACGATGCCATTATCCTGTGTTTATATTTTGCAATGTAGAAAAGCACACTTGATTAATAAAATAATGATATTCATTTGATATCACTTGATATTCATTAATAAAAATAAGCAGGAATTTGCTACTTTTTTTTTTTAAAAAATTCCAATATTAACATAGTTTCACTAATTTTTTGCCAAAAACTGAAAAGACAGAAAAATGAGTTTTTGCAATTATATACAATAATGAGACATAGAAATGCGCAAAGATCAAAAAAAAAAGATTCTCCATTGTAAATCTGGAGAGCTGGCAGCTATCTATTGACTTCATGTTTGTGTGGTATGTTCTTTTTCTAATACCTTAATATAAGCTAAGCTGTATTTCAATTTGTTTACCAATTTCATCTGCAAGTTTATTTTTGTCTTTCAGTAAAATACAGGGCGATTTTAAATTATTGTCGGGGTTTCCATGGCCTATAATTTTCAAATCGGAAACAACAAAATAAAACTGCTTATGGAATATGAAAGTGTAACTCAAAGTTTTATGTGGCAATGCTGTACTTGCCGCATTGATGTCTGGGAGATACTGACAGCATTACTTCAAAATGGCGACCGTTCAAGAGAAGGCAATGTGCGTACTTTTGTTTTTCAAAACAAAGTCCATTATCACAATGCTACGTCGTTACAGAACTCAGTATGGAAAAGATCCACCTTCAGATAATGCTATCCGATTTTGGTTAAAGCAATTTCAAGGGACTGGTAGTGTTCTGCACCGAAAAGGAGCAGGAAGACGTTGATCGAATCCACGAAGCATTTTCTCGAAGCCCACAAAAATCAACTTCGACGAGCTTCTTTGCAGTTAGGTATACCAGAAACGACTGTTTGGAGGGTTGTTCATAATCACCTTCACCTCCATGCCTACAAACTGCAGATTGTGCAGGCTTTAAAGCCAAACGATAAACCCTGCCATTTCCAATTTGTCAAATGTTGAAGCTGATGAAAATTACCTTTGAAGATGGAGATTTAGTGATGAAGCAATGTTTTACGTATCAGGGAGGGTAAATCGTCATAACTGCAGAATATGGGGATCAGAATCCTCATAGCATTCGGGAATTCGAAAGAGATAGTCCAAAGGTCTGGTGTGCTTTGTCATGTTCGGAAGTTAGGGGGCCCCTTTTTCTTGGAAGAAAAAACAGTGACAGCGGCGACCTATCTGGACATGCTACAGTTGTAGCTGTTACCCCAGTTGGAAAATCATCAGCCAAATGTGGTGTTCCCGCAAGATGGTACACCGCCACATTAGGCTCTTATTGTCTGAAAATTTCTTGGCATGCATTTTCCTGGGTGCTGGGTTGGGCATGGTGGACAAATTCCGCAGCCTCCACGCTCACCCAATCTTACGCTGCTTGATTTCTTCCTGTGGGGATACGTGAAGGACATTGTGTAAAAGACCCCTGTGACCTCCCTCAATGAACTGAAGCTCAGAATTGTTGCAGCGATCGAAACAGTCACACTGCAAATTCTGGAGAACACTTGGAGGGAAATTGAATATTGAAGTTGTTTAGCATTCTGCAGTATTGATTCTATATGTAATAAAAACTTTTTGAGTTACGCTTTCATATTCCGTAAGCAGTTTTATTTTGTTGTTTCCGGTTTGAAAATTATAGGCCACAGAAACTCTGACAATAATTTAGAATCACCTTCCCTGTATATTTTTTTTCCCTACAGCTTAAATTCTTATCTATCCTTGAAGCTGATTTTTAAAGGAAATGTTACTTCTTAAATTACTTTTCTGACACAGGCAAGAGCAGTGAAAAAAGTAGTTTCTAAGAAGGAAAAAAAATAAATAAATAAAAGCCAGCCTTAAGACAATAAAATTAGGCACACCCAAACAGAGCCAAAGCAACTCTCACTGCATTATTGTAGGAAAAATAATTTTGAACTAACACTCAGATGTAGACAGATAGATAAAATGAGCAAATCCATGAAAAATGTAGGAATATTCCAAGTTTAAAATACAAGGGTTTTTTTTTTTTTTAAATAAAAATTTTTCAATGTATTCTTAGAATGGCATCATACAGAAACTTAATAGAACACTTGTCTAATACAAAGAAGTGTCAAGGTTTATTATTCTCAGGTATAATTTCAAGTTATAGCATTGTATTCATTTATTGTATGGTTTCATGGTTTTGTTTGTGGTTTTTCTATGTGAAATATTACACAAATGCCCTGATGTTACAACTCTATATTGCATATTAAATATTATGTAATTTAGCATTTTTTTTTGCATTAGTAGAGGTATATGATGCAAGAAAGCAAGCTTATGCAGAATCATCCAAAAAAAAAAAAAAGCATATGTTAAATTATATATCGAATACCTGTTATTTAATTCCATATAAGCAACTTCAATTACTATTTACTTCAATTCTATATCCCATTAAATTCATATTAGGGCTAGTTAAATGTAAAATTTACATTTAAGAATCATAAATTCATTTTCTACTTCACTTTAAAATGTTTTCAATAGGCAGACTTTTTCATAGTGCATATATTTCCTCATAATTTTATAACTATGATTTCAGAAATGCTTATTGCACAGTACAAATACCTGCAGAATTATTTAGTCTTATATTCAGCCAATCTTTTATAGATCATTATTATTTAATCTCCAGAATCATACCTTTCCAAGCACTGGAGAAACAACCATTCCAAGGAGTGGTTCCATCACTAATGCATGACCTTTCTCCAAAAAATAAAATAATAATAATAAATAAATAAAATTTAAAAAAAAAAAATGACTGTTAGATACTTACCTCACATACATAGCAATCAACGTGAAAGTCCCTATCCATGGAAACAACTCTCACTGTTTCGTCTGTGCCCTAAATTTAAAAAAACAAAAATGTTTTATTTTATAAATATAAATCTAATGAATATGAATTGCATGATATATTCAATTTCCACATTTTTATTTTCTTGACTGTTCCCTTGTATCAGGGAATCTAAAATGTTGAACACAAAAGTATTGCATGAAAAATTGTGAGTGTGCTGTACAGCTTCCAAGTTTGTTTCACTTCCCCTTTCTTCAAGAATTGGATCATGCTATAAATGTGAAAGTCTAGTCTAGAGACAGCATCTTTGTCAAGATTCAGAATTACTATGCATATATTATACCACACCTATATATGCAATATAATTACAAAAATTTTAATTCAATTATTTTTTTAAATTTAATCATATGTGAATTAAATTAGAGATTACAAGCTTCATTTCTGATTTTTCTTTTTCACCTTGTTTTCATGCCTCATCTTCTATCCTATAAAAAAAATCCATCCCATGGTCAAGTCAGAATGCTAGTTTTGAAGAGTGATATGAATATATCATGTGGCAAGAGAATATCTCTATACAATATTAATAAAATAGATTTAGTGTCACATATATTTGATTTATATATGACAATATATAAATCACCAGAATATCCAAAATTATCAGTCTTTAATTTAAATTTATTAAGGAATCCTTAGAAAGGATTTATTTCTAATCAGCATAAGGGCAGTAGGGTATATGTTTCACTCCTACCCCACAACAGCTCTTTACTACTTTTTTTTTATTTGTTAAATTAATATTTTGGCCCCAATCCATGTATTCTTCTAATGTAATTTGCAGTTTCAAATAAATAATTCCCTTTAAAGAAAGAAGTAAATCGGCCTCCAATAAGTTGGAAGTGTTTAACGCCATTTTCCAAATTCAAAATCAATAAATCTCTATTTGGCCAAAATGCCAAGCTACCTTTAAACTTTTCACAAGTATATACTTAGATCCATGTTTTGTTAAGATAACTTCAAATAATATATTTGTTTAAGCATGAACTGCCTTAATTTATTCAGAAGTACCTGTCATCTCTCAAACTAACAGTGGACACAGTTTTAATAGATGGCAATGCAACAACAGTTTTGAAAATTGGATGAGGGCATTGCACCCTGGCCACAGTTGTCAGATTTTCACTTACAAAGGCAGAAATAAATTGAAGAAATTTGCTGGAATGGAATTCAATTCCAAAAGTTGGTGATATCAAATTAAGTTATATATAAATAGATGCAGAAGATATTACTGTTTAAAAAAAAATGATAAATTTTGCACAAAGATCATGTATAATTATTAAATGTTTTTCAGTAAACCATTCATTACTATAATTGGAGTGGGTAGGATGACCATAAAATAGCTGTCAATTTGCAATTTTTTTTTTTTTTTTTTCCATGCAGAATTTGAATAAAGAAACCACAGTCTTAGCCCACAACAGAACAAATTAGTATATTAGTATGACAAATGAGTTAAAGGAAGCAAGCTTATGGAGCATCATCAGGGAAAAAAAATAAATAAAATACTAATATAGTAATTTGTATATTACTATTTTTTTTTATTAGTATTGTCTGTACTAATATATTCTTTGTTCTGTTGTGGGTACTAAAACATCACCTATTTATTTCTCACATCATCTATTTCCTCTAATAATTTGTTTACTAATTCTTTCTTAAATTTATTCAAGCTACCCACTTGCACGGTACAAAATGAATGTTACTTCCAACAATCAACTCTCTCTGAAAGCAAATTTCCACATAACTATCCTGCAAAACTTCATATTTATACCTCTACCAATGTCTACTTCTTCTGAATCCTCTCCATCAATCCGAACCATAACTGTCTGTCCCATGTAAAGTTCCCAAATTAGTTTTATATCTCTTTTATGTAGGCCAACCTTTTTAGTACTTCAATCAGCTTAATCCAATTCACTCTGTCAAAAGCCTTTTCAAGATCAGCAAAACAGATTTCCAGATCTTTTCCTATTTCCATGCTTCCTTCTGCTAGTGTTCTTAATATTCCGATTGCGTGTCTGGTCCCACATCCTTCTCTGAACCCGAACTGATCTTCTATGAATTTGCACTCCTTTGTTTTTGCTTTAATGTGTTCTGAGAGAATTTTTAATAATAATTTTGAGGAATGAGAAATTAAACTGATCTGTCCTATAGTCGGTACAATTTCTTGCATTCTTCTTTTCTAATGGGATAATTATGGATCTTAGAAAGTTTTTGGGCCAGCTTCCGCATTCATAGATTTTCCTGCAAATCCTGAACAGTACTTTCTTTGCCTCTTCTCCAAGTCCTTTTATAATTTCTGCTGAGATATCATCCAGTCCAGCAGCCTTCAGTCATTTTACCAAGACCACTGCCTTTTTGAATTCTTCTCTTAATAATTTCAGTCCTAAGGTCTCTCCTTCATTTTCTGTTGTCGTAGGACAGACTTTTGGTTTATTTGTTTTATCATAATGCTCTTATATATATTCCTCCCATCTTCTCCTTATGTGTTCTTTGTCATATAGAGTTTTTTCACTCGTCTTTTATCTTTCTGCTAGTCTTATTCTTCTTGTTCATTAAGCTCTTAACTTTTTCATACATTAGATCACTTCCTCTTCCTGCCATTCCTTCTAGTTCTCTGCACTGTTTTTTCCACCATTTTTCTCTTGCTTCATCTGTTGCCCTTTTAAAGTTCATTATTTAAACTCCTATATTTAATCTTTGCCTCTTCTGAACTTTGGTGCTTCCATTTTCTCCTCTTCTCTATTTTATCTATCATTTCTTCTGTGATCCATGGTTTCCTTATCCTTTTCTGATCTACTGTATCTAATATTCTTTTTGCTACTCCTACTACAATCTTTTTAAATCTTTCCCATCTCTTCTCCACTTCTATTTCCTCCTCCTCCTCCAAAATCTCAGTGCATAGCACACGCTTCTTGATTAGACCGGGGTTCGATCCTGTCACCACCAAATACGGAGGATGTGGAAAGGTCAGGGAATGACCACCGCATATCCCTGAGCAATATGGCCTTAGTTGCTAATGCTCCTAAAAAAAAAAAAAAAAAAAACCAAACCAATCCTCCACAATCTCCATCAATTGCCTCTCTGAAATCTCCAGCTAGTGCAGTTTTGCAGTCTTCAGTACATTCAAATTTCATTTCCTTCTTTTTCTTGAGTGTAATCTTTATTTTCAGTGCTATCAAATTGCGGCCAGAGTCGGCATTTGCACCCAGATAGCTTTGCAAATTCTTCACAGGATTCCTGTACCTTTTGTTGACTAAAAGGTAGTCTTTTTGGTACCTGTCAACATCACCTGGTCTTCTCCAAGAGTACCTTCTTCTTTTCTCTTATCTAAACCACGTTTTTGATACGAACATCCTTTGCAAAATTCTAACATCTTCTTACCCCTCTCATTCCTTGTCCCAAGTCCATAGTCCCCAACTTCATTAGCATTAGTAGAGGCATATGATGCAAGAAAGCAAGCTTATGCAGCATCAGCCAAAAAAAAAAAAAAAAACCCCTTCCACTTCACCCCTCCGTTCGTTCGAAATATCTGTGCAGCTGAGCCTTAAATTTATTTAGGCTATCAACTTCCACAACAAGGGATGGAAGTCTGTTCCACCAACCAACTACCTGCTGGCTAAAGGCAAATTTCCCCACATCTATCCTACATCTGTCTTTCCTCAATTTGAATTTATGCCCTCTCAGGTGATTATTCTGAGCAAGAGGCAGTATCCCATCAGCATTGAGCATGCTCAAACCATTCAAGGCTTTGTACACCTCTATCAGATCACCTCGCCGGTGCCTAGTCTCCAGACACCGTAATTTGGAAAACTTAAGCCTTTCTTCGTAAGTGCAACTCTTCTTTCCGTTCATTAACCTTGTTGCCCTTCTCTGTACTCGTTCCAGTAGCTCTACATCCTTTTTGAAATGAGGCCTCCAGACCTGTATACAGTACTCAAGGTGCGGCCTGACCATTGCCTAATACAAGAGAATAATCACCTCCTTATCCCTGCTAGAAAACTTCATGTATATCATTGATAAGACACCATGAGCTACTCTTGCAGCCCGTCTGCACTGCTCAGAGAACTTCATATCTGCCTGCACAATTACCACCAGGTCCTTTTCGTTCTCTACCACTGTCAGTGTAGTACCACAGAGTTGATACGTTGCTCTGGGGTTGCTGTTTCCCATATGTAGTACTTTACATTTGTCAATGTTAAACTTCATTTGCCACCTCTCAGCCCATCTGCTCAACCTTTCCAGATCCTGTTGTAGCAGCATAGTGTCAGTAGCTTCCTTAACAACCCTGCCAACCTTTGTATCATCTGCAAACTTGGACATTAAGCTTGACATACCATCATCAATATTATTTATAAATACAGAAAACAACAATGGACCCAAAGCTGAAAGCTGAGGGATTCCACTAATAACATTAGTCCACGATGAGCAGTGTCCATTAATTACCACTCTCTGTCTTCTGCCACTCGACCATCCCTTTATCCATAGCAACAATTTGCCACCAATGCCACACTGCTCCAATTTGTGCAGCAGTCTTCCATGTGCAACAGTATCAAAAGCCTTTCTAAGATCCAAATCTATAATATCAAAGTTATTCCCTGCATCCAATTCTTTTGTGACTACATCATAGTATCCAATCAAATTGGTCAGGCAAGACCTTCCCTTAACAAAACCATGCTGTGTCTGAGTTATAACTGAATTCTTGTCAAGATGATCCTGCAGTGCTTCTTTAACCAGTGCTTCCATTAATTTTCCAGGAACAGAAGTTAAACTCACAGGTCTATAATTACTTGTGTCAGCCTTTGATCCTCCTTTGTGAATTGGGGTTACATTTGCACATCTCCAGTCTGTGGGTACCTCCCCTGAGTCCAAGGAAGCTCTCATAATTATGGCTAATGGATTGCTTACTTCCTTTGCTGCCTCCTTTAATATAACTGGACAGATCCCATCCACCCCAGGTGCCTTTCTTGTATTTATCTTCAACAATTTCTCCTCCACTTTACTCTCAATTATTACAAGATCATCTAGCTCACTGCCAGTGTTTACTTCATCTTTGGCATTCCCCTCCCTGAATAACTCCTCGTGTGAATGTAGATACAAAATATTGATTTAGTTTGTTAACTACCTGAGCAGGATCATGAACAGTTGAACCATCGATATAAAGTGTACCAATCTGATTCATCCCCTTTCTTCTAGAGTTTACATAAATAAAGAACTCCTTGCTGTTTTTCTTTGCATCCCTTGCCAAAGATTTTTCGTAATCTGCCTTCGCCTGCCTAACCTCCTTTGTAACTTGGTTACAGATCTATCATAGGCTTCTGTGTCACATGTTAATTTATATGTATCCCAGGCATTTTTCTTCTCTGCCATATGTCTCATTAGTTCATCTAACATCCATTTAGGCCTGAACCTTGAACAATATTTCTTAGTTGGTATGTAAAGCCTAGTAGCTTTCAAGATAAGTTCTTTGAATGCTTCCCATTTTGAGTTTTCTGTTGGTAACATCATCAGTTGGTCCCACTGTATAGAATTTAAATACTGTCTCCGACCATCATAGTTGCCTTTACGAAAGCAATAACCCTTCCCTTTACCCCTGATGGTAGTTACCTCCTTGAGTAAATCCCACTTCAGCACACTGTGATCACTGCCACCTAGTGGTTCCTGTATCTGCAGATTCTTAATGCATGAAGAATCACTACTGATAATCAAATCAAGAGTATTGCTCCCTCTAGTGGCGCCTCCATAGCCAGGTGGGAAGGAGCAGCAGTGCGTAGCACACGCTTCTTGATTAGACCGGGGTTCGAGCCCGTCACCACCAAATACGGAGGATGCGGAAAGGTCAGGGAATGACCACCGCATATCCCGGAGCAATATGGCCTTAGTTGCTAATGTTCCTAAAAAACCAAATAACAACAACAAGCTCCGTCTAGTTGCCTCCCGAACATGCCGATTTAGAAAACAATCATCCAATAAATCCACAAAAGCCTTGCTAGTGTCTGAGTGACCAACTCACAAATTCCAGTCAATATCTGGGAAATTAAAATCCCCCATTATAAGTCTCCTCCTCTATTCATCTCCTACTGTTTCTTCACTGAAGACAGCATTCCAATCTCCTATCACAATGAACAGGCATCTGTCACTCCCCAGTTCTTCCATTATTTCCTCCATCTGTTCATATACCTCATCTACTTCATCCTCAGTATGGCTGCTTGTTGGTAAATGTACTTGCATAATCAATAAATCTATTGGCTCGGCCTTTAATCTTATAACTATAATCCTGTTGCTGACTTGCATCACTTTCTTGAGGATTTTCTGTGCATTTTTATCTAGAAGTATAGCTACTTATCACTGGCTGTCATTCCCTCCTTTGCATATTACCCTTATATCTTCAGTCATGAAGTCTCCCACATTTTTCCATCTAGTCTCTACTATACCTAATATATTCAATCTATTTTTCTTCATTTCTCTCTTCACACTTTTGAGTTTCTCTTTCCTCAACATTGTTCTTACATTCCATGTGCCAATCTTCACACATGCATACTTATTGCAAGGATTTAGCTGGTTTATGACCTGAGCAGCCTTGTTACTTCTTTTACTGATAATGACACTCACAGCATCTGCCTGTTGAGTACATTTCTGCTAATATTTTAATCTGATGTCATGAAGCTACTAGGGATAGATGTACAAGGTGGTTTCCCATTGCCTTCCTTGTCAGCAATGGCCCTCTATGGAGTTGGGTGCTTGTTTTGTTATGTTTGTTATTTGGTTTTTAGGAGCATTAGCAACTAAGGCCATATTGCTCCGGGATATGCCGTGGTCATTCCCTGACCTTTCCGCATCCTCCGTATTTGGTGGTGACGGGCTCGAACCCCGGTCTAATCAAGAAGCGTGTGCTACGCACTGCTGCTCCTTCCAACCTGGCTATGGAGGCGCGGAGTTGGGTGCACCAGCCGTTTCTCAGACTTTTAAATCCTCCGCCTGCCACTTTTCCATTTCACATTGTCACTTCTGTGATCTTCTGCTGGTCAGGAAGAATGTTGTTGCTGCCCCAACAAAGGCTGTTGTCAGCTTATTTTATGGCAGCCAACCCTTGCCATGTTATATCCATCGTCATAAGAACTGTGTAGCTTTTTATAGAGGTAGACCTGTGACAGTCTACTCCACCACTTCCTTGTGATGAATTCCATCCCATTGTCTGTGACTGTTTATTCAGTTGCATTTATTCACAGCAAGCCCTCAACTGAGGGCCATTCCACTATCTGCAGCCCGTGGATGCACTTGGCAGCATGGGACCAATGTCCCTAAAAAGTCTCCCAGAACCAAATTAACCTATATATTGGTAACAAAATTTCAGTTTTACTGAAACGTTCCAAGACCTTGATCCAGTATGCTCAATTTACTAAAACTTTGTAGGCTAAATTTCATGTCCTATATGAATGCCTTTCTTTAGTTCAATTGGAGTGCAGTCACTTCTTTCTAACGCCCTTTCCTCAACATCAGGTATTATGCTTCTGGGCCTACCTGCTCATACTCCATGTGCGAAGCACCCATGTTCTCTAAGGCGATGATGTACCCTGTTGAATGTGCGCCTGTTGGGCTGCCTTCGGCAGGGTAATGCTTCTTAGTACAATGTGCAGTCTCAAGTGCACTGCCATTGGCTTTACCATACACAAAGTGCATGTCCACATACTCTTTGTTGCTGTAACCTCTTTCCATGTTGAGTATCCATTGAAAAGTACTAATATGCCTGCTACGTCTCAGAGCATTGAGAGAGGGGAAATGGGGAGAATGAGCATAACCTAACCTAAATAAACAAGTCAGTGGTGGATCCCAACTCTGTACAGTTCACCTTGTCAGTGGTGGATCCCAACTAGAAATGTGCAATATCTCGAAAACAATTCACTTAAGGACCCATGTTTACTAGGCTTTTTTTGCATATCGTAGTCTGTACAGTTCACCTTTAAATTATTGACCATCACTTTTGAAACACACCGTATAAAATATTGTTTTACTTTGTTGACAGTTACATTACATCATTTGTGTGCTGCACTGAGATATTAAGTAATGATGCCATGAAACCTTCAAAACAGGAGATATCAAAAACAAGGATTGCATAAATAAATCAATGGACTTTTTCAAGAGAAAATAGCAAAATCTAACATCTCAAAAATAAATAAAATAAAACCTTCTTCGGTAATTTTGAATCAAAATGACAATGCCACAAAAGCTTTATTTTTGATATCTTAAGAATAGGAAATCATGGATGATCAAGTTGGCAATATAAACAAGCTTAATTTATACCAAAGTATGAAAAACCATACTGAAAGGTTAAGAAAAATCTGAGGAATATTTCCCAGAAAGTTTGGACCCATGTGAAATTTGAGTATTCGATCCATTTATCTACAAATGGAAATAAACTTAACAGATATTTATTTAAAGTATACCCAGTAAAATAAAATAAAATAAAATATTTCCAGAAGCTTTCGGAACTCGTGTCCCTTTCTCAACTGACAGAATTTTTAAATACATTACAAGCAAACTGTGGCACGTTACTCATTCGTCATTGTTGTAGCACGGACGTGTGCTGCCTTGCGCCAGTGATCATCCATCAATAAAACGGTTGTCTCCAGGATTGGATGTATACGCATGCCTTTCTGGCGATTTAATGCCTTAGGGTTGTTCATTATGTTTAGTGACTCTAGCCATAGGCGGTGGCGAAAGTGTCGCGCGTGGTCCACTATCTCAAAGTCGCGCTTGGGGTCAAGATCGTGGTTGGTAGCCCAAAAATGTTCTGCAAGCGCGGACTGGTCAGTTTCGGCAAGCCGGATTGCTCTGTCGTGTTCCGTGAGGCGATCCTGGAGACGTCTCGATGTCTCACCTACGTAGCAACTGTTACAGGCCCTACAGGTGATACGGTACACTACATTGCTGCGTAAGACAGGTGTGACAGGGGTCTTCACACTGGAGACAAGTGAACGTAGGTTCCTACCTGGTAATTGTACACATTTTATGTTGTAACTTCTCAGGATCTTCGAGATACGTCCTGACACTCCTGGATAGTACGGAATGTAGGCGGATGATATGCCGACTTGCTTCGGAGGTCTTGGGTTGGAAGTAAGCTCTTGTGCCTGTAACAAGCATCTGTTTAGTACATGGGATGGATAACCGCATCTGGTTAAGTCCGCCTTCACACGGGAGATCTCGTTACGTCTAATTGTGTCGGTGCTGGAATGGCTCCAGGCCCTGGAGAACAGGGTGCGGGCAGTGCTATTGAGATGGCTTGGAGCGTGGCCGGACCCGTAGTTGGTGAATTGACCGCACCACATGGGTTTGCGGTATACTGAGGTCTCTAGATGTGGGCCTACGCGATGCACTAGCACGTCCAGAAACGGGAGCGAACCGTCCACCTCTGATTCTACGGTAAACTTGATGAAATTGGATAGAGAGTTGAGGTATTCTAGTAGTACCGTTTCAGAACCACGTGGTATTATGGTAAAAATATCGTCGACATATCTACACCACGTTGTAATAGGTGTAGGTGGGTTCTGGTGTATCTGCTTCTCCAGATCTTCCATGGCGATGTTAGCTACTACGGAACTGACAGGGGCACCCATAGCAGTGCCATGTACTTGTTTGTAGAGTGAGTCTTCAAAGGTGAAGATGCTGCTAGAGAGGCATAGGTTGAGGGCGGTACAGATGTCATCAGTGGATAGTGACGTCCTGGATTGGAGGCTTAAGTCGCTCTCAAGGAGCCTTCTGGCGCAGTGCACGGCCTGTTGGACGGGAATCGAGGTGAATAAAGAAACCACGTCAAATGATGCCATGACAGAGTTATCAGGGATTGAAATGTCCTTAATGGTGTTAATGAATTCACTGCTGTTTTTAACGGTGTGAGATGTATTACCTATAAGAGGCGAGAGGAGGCTCGCGATGTGTTTGGACAGTTCATACGTTGGGGCACTGCAGCAAGACACTATAGGTCTGAGAGGAATACCCGGTTTATGGATCTTTGGTAATCCGTAGAATTGTGGTAGTTGACAGCCAGTACCACGCAGAAGATGGTGAGTCGCGGTCGGGATCTTCTTATCTTTAAGCCATGCGTGGACAAGTTTATTAACATTTGCTTCCAGACGTTTCAAGACTTTAACGGGAGGATCAGGTAGAGGTTCATATACGTTAGGATCGAGTAATAGGGCCAAGGCTTTCTCTCGGTAGGCTGATCGGTCCAGCACAACAGTCCGGCGCCCTTTATCCGCAGGAAGTACAACGATGGAGTTGTCTTTTCTTATAGATGACAGGGCGGCACGTTGGCGGTGGTTGAGGTTTGAGCACGTTTTTCGAGTGTTGCGGAGGACTGCGGCAGTCTTGAATCGGATCTCGTTGGCAGTTTCTTCGGGAAGGTTGGTAATACTGGCTTCTATGCCCATAGTGAGCTGTGTGATGGGAGGTTTCGATGGTATAACGGCGAATTTCATACCGTTTGATAAAACACTCAGCTGCTCGTTGGACAGTTGTTTGTTACTTAGATTCAAGACGAAAGAAGTCGTGTCGTCTGAACGAGTGTTCGTCTTTAAGGAGTTAGTTTCTATGCTCAAGTTTATGAACTTGCGCTGTTGGCGTAAACGGTAGGTATCCGAGGTCTGACTAGCCCGATGGCAGATGGTATGTATAAGGTTTGTAAATACAATAGGCGAGACCTTACCTTGTATATGTTGTAACAGTCTGGACTTGTTGTAGTCAGCGTTCCTGATTTCATGGTGGAGATGGGATATCCATAAATTTAACGTGCGCAGGCTGAAGTTAAAGCAGGCACGATCCATATGAGAGTTGTGGAACGGGGCTTTGTATCGGAACCCTTTAGGTATAATTCGATTGCTTTTGCATCTGTGGGCGAAGCGTAAATGTTGCCTGTAGCGAGCTATTGAGAGGAAGCATTTTTGCAACTGTGCACAATCGTTGTAGGTATTATGGCCATAAAGTGATCGAATAGTGACAAATGGGCCTGGAGTACTGGGGTCCATAGTTTAACAGATATTTATTTAAAGTATACCCAGTAAAATAAAATAAAATAAAATATTTCCAGAAGCTTTCGGAACTCGTGTCCCTTTCTCAACTGACAGAATTTTTAAATACATTACAAGCAAACTGTGGCACGTTACTCATTCGTCATTGTTGTAGCACGGACGTGTGCTGCCTTGCGCCAGTGATCATCCATCAATAAAACGGTTGTCTCCAGGATTGGATGTATACGCATGCCTTTCTGGCGATTTAATGCCTTAGGGTTGTTCATTATGTTTAGTGACTCTAGCCATAGGCGGTGGCGAAAGTGTCGCGCGTGGTCCACTATCTCAAAGTCGCGCTTGGGGTCAAGATCGTGGTTGGTAGCCCAAAAATGTTCTGCAAGCGCGGACTGGTCAGTTTCGGCAAGCCGGATTGCTCTGTCGTGTTCCGTGAGGCGATCCTGGAGACGTCTCGATGTCTCACCTACGTAGCAACTGTTACAGGCCCTACAGGTGATACGGTACACTACATTGCTGCGTAAGACAGGTGTGACAGGGGTCTTCACACTGGAGACAAGTGAACGTAGGTTCCTACCTGGTAATTGTACACATTTTATGTTGTAACTTCTCAGGATCTTCGAGATACGTCCTGACACTCCTGGATAGTACGGAATGTAGGCGGATGATATGCCGACTTGCTTCGGAGGTCTTGGGTTGGAAGTAAGCTCTTGTGCCTGTAACAAGCATCTGTTTAGTACATGGGATGGATAACCGCATCTGGTTAAGTCCGCCTTCACACGGGAGATCTCGTTACGTCTAATTGTGTCGGTGCTGGAATGGCTCCAGGCCCTGGAGAACAGGGTGCGGGCAGTGCTATTGAGATGGCTTCCCGAAGAAACTGCCAACGAGATCCGATTCAAGACTGCCGCAGTCCTCCGCAACACTCGAAAAACGTGCTCAAACCTCAACCACCGCCAACGTGCCGCCCTGTCATCTATAAGAAAAGACAACTCCATCGTTGTACTTCCTGCGGATAAAGGGCGCCGGACTGTTGTGCTGGACCGATCAGCCTACCGAGAGAAAGCCTTGGCCCTATTACTCGATCCTAACGTATATGAACCTCTACCTGATCCTCCCGTTAAAGTCTTGAAACGTCTGGAAGCAAATGTTAATAAACTTGTCCACGCATGGCTTAAAGATAAGAAGATCCCGACCGCGACTCACCATCTTCTGCGTGGTACTGGCTGTCAACTACCACAATTCTACGGATTACCAAAGATCCATAAACCGGGTATTCCTCTCAGACCTATAGTGTCTTGCTGCAGTGCCCCAACGTATGAACTGTCCAAACACATCGCGAGCCTCCTCTCGCCTCTTATAGGTAATACATCTCACACCGTTAAAAACAGCAGTGAATTCATTAACACCATTAAGGACATTTCAATCCCTGATAACTCTGTCATGGCATCATTTGACGTGGTTTCTTTATTCACCTCGATTCCCGTCCAACAGGCCGTGCACTGCGCCAGAAGGCTCCTTGAGAGCGACTTAAGCCTCCAATCCAGGACGTCACTATCCACTGATGACATCTGTACCGCCCTCAACCTATGCCTCTCTAGCAGCATCTTCACCTTTGAAGACTCACTCTACAAACAAGTACATGGCACTGCTATGGGTGCCCCTGTCAGTTCCGTAGTAGCTAACATCGCCATGGAAGATCTGGAGAAGCAGATACACCAGAACCCACCTACACCTATTACAACGTGGTGTAGATATGTCGACGATATTTTTACCATAATACCACGTGGTTCTGAAACGGTACTACTAGAATACCTCAACTCTCTATCCAATTTCATCAAGTTTACCGTAGAATCAGAGGTGGACGGTTCGCTCCCGTTTCTGGACGTGCTAGTGCATCGCGTAGGCCCACATCTAGAGACCTCAGTATACCGCAAACCCATGTGGTGCGGTCAATTCACCAACTACGGGTCCGGCCACGCTCCAAGCCATCTCAATAGCACTGCCCGCACCCTGTTCTCCAGGGCCTGGAGCCATTCCAGCACCGACACAATTAGACGTAACGAGATCTCCCGTGTGAAGGCGGACTTAACCAGATGCGGTTATCCATCCCATGTACTAAACAGATGCTTGTTACAGGCACAAGAGCTTACTTCCAACCCAAGACCTCCGAAGCAAGTCGGCATATCATCCGCCTACATTCCGTACTATCCAGGAGTGTCAGGACGTATCTCGAAGATCCTGAGAAGTTACAACATAAAATGTGTACAATTACCAGGTAGGAACCTACGTTCACTTGTCTCCAGTGTGAAGACCCCTGTCACACCTGTCTTACGCAGCAATGTAGTGTACCGTATCACCTGTAGGGCCTGTAACAGTTGCTACGTAGGTGAGACATCGAGACGTCTCCAGGATCGCCTCACGGAACACGACAGAGCAATCCGGCTTGCCGAAACTGACCAGTCCGCGCTTGCAGAACATTTTTGGGCTACCAACCACGATCTTGACCCCAAGCGCGACTTTGAGATAGTGGACCACGCGCGACACTTTCGCCACCGCCTATGGCTAGAGTCACTAAACATAATGAACAACCCTAAGGCATTAAATCGCCAGAAAGGCATGCGTATACATCCAATCCTGGAGACAACCGTTTTATTGATGGATGATCACTGGCGCAAGGCAGCACACGTCCGTGCTACAACAATGACGAATGAGTAACGTGCCACAGTTTGCTTGTAATGTATTTAAAAATTCTGTCAGTTGAGAAAGGGACACGAGTTCCGAAAGCTTCTGGAAATATTTTATTTTATTTTATTTTACTGGGTATACTTTAAATAAATATCTGTTAAACTATGGACCCCAGTACTCCAGGCCCATTTGGAAATAAACTTATTCGTCAAGACAAAGAATTGCTGATAGATGTATTAAGACAATGCTTCAAAAATTTTAAAACAAAATACACCTGAAATGAACAGTTTTTGGATTCACAACATGGATCAATATCCCACACTTAGTACATGAGCTATTCATTTGCTTTTACCTTTCAGTTCTACATTTGTGTGAATCAAGCTTTCATATTCATATGACAACATATTCATTTAACTCAAATATACATCACTCTCTTGTTGTATTTTTGGTTAGAAGCTCTCATGAAAAATACATTCTAAAATTAATATGCAATTTTTTCAGGGTGATCCACAGCTTCATGGTAAAATTTTGAATTGATATATAAGTAAAGAATGGTTAGGAACTGCTGCCATGGAGGACTCAAAACAGTCTAATTTTTGAATTAGAAGCTGCTGAGCTTCTAATTCATAATATGTTCATAATAATAATGTTTCATATTTCATTATTATGAACTTAATATATTCATAATAATTAATGTTTCAATAAAACTGAAACTTTGTTACCCCAAGGTGGGTTAAATATCTCCTCATTTAAAATACTTTGAAAGCTCCTATATATAATATTATTTAGAAATTATATAATAGTACTGTTTGTATAATTACTGAAACAGTTCATTATTTTTCTTAACAGATCAAAATATAGCTAACCTCTCTTATGAACAGTGTCTCCTTTGAGACACTGTTCATAAGAGAGGGAGAGGAACCGGAATTGTAAATAAATTAGTCCCTTTATTCCTTTCCTTATTATTTAAATTTTATCAGGTGTTATAGCAATTCTAGTTTATCTCAAGAACCTTTCTTTACTCCAAACCCAAAACCCTACCCCCCCCACCTACCTGAACTATTTTCTTTTTTAAAAGAAGCAAAATCACCTTACCTCATAATCAAAGTTCAATACTTCAAAAGAATGCATTTGATTGAACACTGTTTGACATTGCTTGTTTCACTTATTAATTTCATGTTGCTGTTAAATAACAAACTGATATAAGAGCATCTTTCTTTAAACTTTAGATTTGATTTCACTAGACCATACATGAAACTATCCGTGAAAATTAACAAAATCTTTTTGCTGATAACATTTTAAAACAAATAGATACGTGCTCTAAACAATGAAACTGCATAAAGACTGCTTGCTTAGCAAGCTTATTACAGCTTAGTTTGTTTATAAAATTAGTTATGAAAAAAAAATCACTTTTCATTAAGTTTCATTTTTGTATATTTTTCTCAGACAAAGAAACAAGAAATTACAAAAATTAGGAAATACCTCAACTGGAGTTATTGCCTGACCACATGCTGCACATTTTGGAGCATACATTCTGTAAAAAGAAAAGAAACCAAGTTAACAAGAGTGTCAAAAACGTTTAATGTTTCTCAGAATGTAAAGAACTGGAGCTAGCTTAGACAGTAGATACATATTGTATACTGTAAGAGAATGCAAGCACAAAGCAGACCAGAAGAAGAAGAAGAAAAATGCTTCAGCTTATAACAATTTAAGAATTAAAGAATAGCTGTGGTCAGGCAAGGTGAAAAAGTTTAAAAGCACACTAATATAAAAAGAATGAATCATTAATTAAATCAATTTGAAACACTGCAGTTTTATCTTCAACCTCAAAGAAAATCTTGCAGTTATAGGATAAACATTTTGTTTATCCTGTCTATCCAACTTCCATGGGACTTCAGGGTTGACAAATATTCAAATATGAACTTGGTACTACAACTACCAATTCAATAAAATTATCAAAGAAATATCAACACTAAATATCAAAGAAATTAATAACCAAAGCCTCAAAATACAATAACTTAAAATCTAAGTTAAAAATCGTAAAAATAATGAATAGTACTGAATACTGCTTTTTGGAATTTTAATTAATTTCAAATTCCCTTCAGAACATCATTCTGTTTTAAGCCACTCACAAAAACATGTATTTGAGTCTTCTAAATGAAATTTAGAAAATTGTACCAACATGAGCACTCCTACTGAGAACTTCTGGACTCGTGCAAAGGGCAACAAACTTATTAGGATTCAACAACAGGAAAAATCACTTTGCATATTGCAAAAAAAAAAATAAAATAAAAATAAAATTAAATTTATAAATGTTCATTAAACATCAATACAAATTAAATTAGTATTCATTCACTATGGTTTTGACCTTCAATGTGATCAACTGTGTCAGAACTGAAGAACTATATCAACAAAACAAGTTATGAAGTGTGTTACACTTCAGGCAATGTTTAGCAAATAGTAATAATTTGCGATTGATAACATTGTATATGCGTAGCCTATGCAACAGGAGAGAGAGAGAGAGAGAGAGAGAGAGAGAGAGAGAGAGAGAGAGAGAGAGAGAGAGAGAGAGAGAGAGAGAGAGAGAGAGAGACTGGATTTCTTTTGGTCCAATTTCAATAAGATTTGGAAAGGCTCAGCAAATAGTTCTAAAAGAGTCAAATATAAAATTTCATGAAAATTCATCCATTGACAGTTGATGTATTACATGCAGCCCAACAAAGAATAATAATTTGCAGATTTTTATTCATCTAATTTTAATTAAACTTCAGATGGCTTTACAAATTATTCTAAAAGGGCCACTATTTTTGGGATTTAATGACTCAATAGCTATTATGGCCATACTGTGCTTGTTCAAATACTATAGATGGAAAACATATATGAATTAAAGGTGATCATATAGTATATGTGAGTTTGTTTCAAGTAATTGAATAATTCAATAAAGTTGGCAATTATTTCTTACAATGTGGTGTGGTGCTAATGGATACAAAGGCTGCAGATCTGTCAGTTTGGTAATGTGGACAGTCTGTGAGGACATGTATCATGGTTAAAAAGCAGTGGCAGTGAATGCACTGTGGAGGATCTCTTCCCCCCCTCCCCCGGTGAAGAGAAATATGTGCATCAGATGGATTTATCCAATCCATTTTCTGGTAAAAACAACTTCACATCTGTTGTTTCAAAAACTACAGTTCCACAGTTGTGGTTTGTGTTTCTGTAACAGTTTATTGTTAGTCTGAGATTGCAATAGTTGTTTCCACTGATTGGGGCATGCGCGTTGGATGAGAGGTTTGTAGTCTGAATATTGAACCCGTGCTTGTGTATAATACTGGTTGACTGAGTGCTTGGCAGCATAATCTGCAGTTTCATTCCCAGAAATTCCAGTGGATATTGAAATCCAGCAGAGCTTCAATGATTGGCAAGTTGCATTATGCTGAATCAAGATCAGAATTTGTTTCATAAACGAATAACAGAAGAAAGACTTGCATTGCAGGTCTTCTTCCCCCTCCCCCATGCTATTCTTAAATTCTATGAGGGCAGTAATTGCCCTCAAAGAATTTAGGATTACAATCTGTGGTGTAAGAAAGGTGCTAATAAGATCAAAGGCAAATTTAATTGCATACAATTTGGCAATACACACTGCATTCAATTGGAAGTGATGTAGATATGGTAAATTTTAAAAAGACTGCTGCTCTTGTAGAAGTCAGTTTTAGATCCATCAGTATATATCTGGATACAGCTGTAATTTGCTGATAAATAAACCACAGGTAATTGTTTGATATTCACATTTGAAATACAGTGCTTTTCCTATTTACAAAAGGTGATCACCACAAGATGCTGAATATTAAGCCTATGGAGGATTTAGTTCGGAAGCTTCTTGGAATATGACATTTAAGTGCACATTCCAATGTTTCGTGTGTGTGGGGTATGGGTGTTTAATGGTGCACAAGCTGCCAATGTTGCATTAGCTTTTTCTTTTGCTAATGTTCTGCTATAGTTCACTTTTCACTGCAGACCAAAGAGATATGAATGCATAGGACGAGTTGGTAGGCACTTATTTTGGTTAAATAATTCAGGAGCATTTTCTCCTGAGATGATGTTCATTTGCTTTACGTATAAGCTCTGAACAAGACATGTCTGGAAAGCTCCAAAGGCTATCCATAAGACACAATAGTGAATTGGATTAAGCTACTAAATGGCATTCTTTTAGAGTTGTATATGGGGACACCATAGTCCAGTTGAGATCTAACAAGAGTTTTTTTTTTTTTTTTATGAGAACCCCAAACACGAGAGGTATTAGAACCTATAGTACTTAGTACTGTGCTTGGGTTGGAGGTTGAGAAAACGAAAGAAGATATTTGTTGACATTGGACTTGAACTTCTGTAGCTTGTAATTTTCAGGAAATATGTATGAAGGAAGGTTGTTCCAGAAAACGGCAGTTGAATGAATAAACAAGAAAGATGAAAAGTTGGTTCTGTGAGTTTGAAGTTGGACAGTAAATGGATGTTGGCGGCACGTATTCGGACTGTTTTGAAAAAGAGAGAGCAGGAATTATAGAAGCCAATTCAGAAAAACAGTGCCCATGGAATATCTGTAGAAAAGGCATGCAGCAGAAACAGAACATCTATGGGACAGAGAGTGAAGAGTGGCTGTTAGAGATGAGTCATTAATTAACCTAACTGCCCTCTTCTGAATGGAATCTAGAAGCCTAACAGAGGTTTTGGGGACACAGCCCAGATTTCGGAACAATAATCTATGGTAGGGTGGATTTGCGATTTGTACAGAGTGAACAGCTGTTTGGAAGAAAACACAGAGAGCAAAAGAGAAAACCAAGTTTTTTAGATGCAGAGGTAAATAAAAATAAATAAAAATAAATTATCTCTTTATACTCCGGGACGACCAAACGGTCAGAGGAGTTCACAAGATAGACAGAATACAAGAAACAGCACCGTATTCAGAAGTCACGGGCTTGAACCCCGGTCACTCAAGGCACGTGTACTTATGCACCCGCGCGCCTGACCACTAGGCTACGGCGGCCTATAAATAAATAAATAAATTTTCTGTTTATAGTACTCCGGGACGACCAAACGGTCAGAGGAGTTCACAAGATAGACAGAATACAAGAAACAGCACCGTATTCAGTAGTCACGGGCTTGAACCCCGGTCACTCAAGGCACGTGTACTTATGCACCCGCGCGCCTAACCACTAGGCTACGGCGGCCAGCTAGCAATATTTGTAATGTCTTGTGCCAAGAGAGAGAGAGATTAGAAGTCAGGGTAATCCCCAAAAGAGATATATCATCTTGACTAGAAATCGGAGTGTCACCAAAGATAAGCACAGGAGCTGAAGAATCCTTTTTGCGAGATATAAGGCAAGACTGAGATTTAGAAGGATTGAAATCAACTAAGTTGTCTTTGCCCCACTGGAGAATTATTTGGAGATCGGCGTTTAAGGAATTTATAGCAGATATTCGAGAAGTTAAAGCTGATTGAGCAGGGCAAGGTTTCTCAAACTGGAAAGTGAAATGCAATGTGCTATCATCGGCAAAACTATGGATAGGATTTCCGGTCAATGGAAGAAGGTCATTAATACAAGAGGAAAAGAACTGAACCTTGGGGGACACCAGCATTAGTGGAGAAGTTAGAAGACACAGAGAGTCATCTACCATCACCCTCAATTGAGCAGTCAGAGAGAAAACTGGATAACCAATTACAAAAAACCATAAGACAGAAGCTTGTTCAGAAAACCTTTAGGCCAAACACGATCGAAAGCTTCTGAGATGTCAAGAGCAACTGCTTGTGTTTCACCAAATTTTTCCATTGAATTTGTCCGTAAATGGGTAACAGAAGCCAGAATATCACCAGTGGATCGACATTGATGAAATCCATACTGGCAATTGTTGATCAGATGGAAGGATTCTAGGTAGTTTAAAAGTTGGAGGTTCATTGATTTCTCCATTATTTTAGAGAGAGTAGAAGTAATTGCAATGGGTCGATAATTGGATGGGAAGGATTTGTCACCCTTTTCAGGAACTAGCTGGATATGAGCAAACAGAACCAAGCAGAAGGAAAAACACCTCTGGAATAAGAAAGTGAAAAAAAGGCAGCAAAGAACAGGAGTAAGTTCAGGCGCACAGGTTTTGAGAACAAGTGGAGAAATACCATCAAGACCTGGAGCTTTCCGAGCATCAAGATTTGTCAATATCCTTCGGACATCCTTTTGATGGAAGACCACAGGAGGCATTGAATAGAGCATGGTGGGAGGTGTTTTACCAAGATCATTAATACATGAATTGGAAGAAAAATGGGATGCTAGCAGGTCAGCTTTATCCTTAGCTGAAGTGAAACAGAACCATCTGGTTTTGACAGAGGTGGGAGCAGAGATATACAAAAGTTGCGGCCAATAGCTTTGGCAAGAGACCAGAATGCTTGGCTACCATTAGGGCAAGAAGCAAGTTTTTTACTCTAAGCCTGTTCAAACTCTAGTTTGGACTGATTAATAACTGCTTTACAATTGTTGCGAGCCTTGGTGTAAGCAGAAAATGAAACTGAAGAATTGGAAACAAGCCAATTACGATATGCAATATTCATCTCTTGAAGAGCCCTAGCACATTTATTGAAAAACCAAGGTTTAGGTAAAGGACAAGATTTTAAAGTGGAGTGTGGAATAAAGGATTCCATTCCTACAAGAATAATTTCACTGACACAATCTGAACAAACATTGACATCAGGAAGTTTTGAAACAGTAATCCGACCAAGAAAATAAAAAAAGAAATCTCGCATGTCATCCCATTTTACATTCTTGTAATGCCAAACACTAAGTTGGGAATAACCATGAGATAAAGGCTCCATTGGAGAAGAGACAATCGCCAAGTTGTGATCTGAGGTGCCTAAAAGACCACTCACTTCAACTGTGTACTTAGAAGGGTTGTTTGTGAGAAAAAGATCAAGCGTGTTGGCTGTATGGTTAGGATTGTCCGGGAGTCTTGTAGTTAAATAAACAATATCTGCGAGGTCACTAGTAATTACAAAAGTCTCAGCATCTCAACCAGCTGGGTCTGTGTGACTAGAGAATGGAAGTCAGCTGGAATTGTGAACAATAAAATCACCAAGGAAAATTACCTCACTGTTAGGAAAGTTGGACTGGAGAAAGTCAAGTTGCAAAGAGAGGAAGTCAAAGAGCTCCAAGTGATTAGTGGAGTAGGGAGAACGGTAGAGACAACAGATGAATTTGACACAATGAGGTAGAGAGAGATTTTAAGCCAGAGAAGATCAAAGAGAGGAGATTCCAAATTGCCAAGTCTCTGACAGGGAATATCAGAACGGACATATGCACAAGTACCACCTTTGAGGCGAAAGGAATCATACAGCGAATAATTTTGGGCAACTGAGATTCTGTCAGAAGGTACAGGGAGTTTGGCAGATTGCAAGTGGAAATGGACATTGCGGAGATTAGAACTGAGATCAAGTATATTTGTGAAATGGACTAGGAAGTGTTTGGGAGGTTTAGATCTTTTCGCAGATAAGCTAACTCTATTAGTTTGACAATTCATAGTGTATTCAATAGTAAGAAAAAGTGTGTGTGTGTGGGGGGGGGGGAATGATGTATGAAGTAATGAAATTTTGGATATGGCGTACACATGGTAAGAATATACTCAGATCCTTGACATAAAATGGCCTCGACAATGGCCCACTCCATCTCGTTATTTAGTTTTTTTTTAGGAGCATTAGCAACTAAGGCCATATTGCTCCGGGATATGCGGTGGTCATTCCCTAACCTTTCCGCATCCTCCGTATTTGGTGGTGACGGGCTCGAACCCCGGTCTAATCAAGAAGCGTGTGCTACGCACTGCTGCTCCTTCCCACCTGGCTACGGAGGCGCCCTGTGCATCTCGTGATAACTTATAAACACCCCATGCATTTTCCTTCTCTGCCATTAGCCTCATCAGTTTAGCAGACATCCGTAGAGGTCTAAACATTAAAACAATATCTGTTTGTTTGTTTGTTATTTGGTTTTTAGGAGCATTAGCAACTAAGGCCATATTGCTCTGGGATATGCAGTGGTCATTCCCTGACCTTTCCGCATCCTCCGTATTTGGTGGTGATGGGCTCGAACCCTGGTCTAATCAAGAAGCGTGTGCTACGCACTGCTGCTCCTTCCCACCTGGCTACAGAGGCAGCAAAACAATATTTCTTAGTTAGTATAAAAAGCTTAGTAGCCTATACAAATACTTCCCCAAATGTTTCTTCATTTAGAATTTGCAATTGGAAACCTCAATTGGTCCCACTGAAAGTAATTTAAAAACTTTCTAAGACCACTGTAGTTGCCTTTACAGAAGAAAATTCCTTCCCTTGAGTAGCTATATTCCTAAATAGATCTCACATTGATATATTATGATCACTGCAACCTATTGGTTCTTTTATTTAGAGATTCTTAACGAATGAAGATCTTCTGCTGACAATGACATCAAGAACACTGCTTTCTCTTATTCTATTAAATAAATCCTCAGATCTGTTCTTATAATATTATTAATACTAATGTGTACAACAATGTCACCTTTTGTGCCCTTAAAATATGTGGGCTGTTTTGCAGCATCATTAACTTTTGCCTCTGGCAGACATACCCTAGTCCTATTCTACCTATCCTTTTTAGACAAGACGTCCTATTTCCCTGACAATAGCTACTTCCTATGGGACCAGAACTCTCTGCCACAGAGAGTTCTGGTTCCATGTTGTTGTTATTATTATTATTAGCCATATGGTGCAAGGAAGCCTGAGGCTTATGCTGCACCAGCCAAAAAAAAAAAAAAATTTCTGAATTACCCTGAGAGAGAGAGAGAGAGAGAGAGAGAGAGAGAGAGAGAGAGAGAGAGAGAGAGAGAGAGAGAGAGAGAGAGAGAGAGAGAGAAGTAGAGGGGATTCATCAAGAAAGAGAAGAATGATGATATGCTGTCTGACACAGAAGCATGGCTAGATGCTAGAGACCTTGCTTGTGCAAACTTGGCAGCCAAGTGCTTGATGGGCCCCTTGTTTCAATTCCTTCAAGGACACTGATTATTTTTCAAGCTATCATACAGGCCCATCAGAATGAATTTGCACCTTGCACTCTTTGCACTGAAAACAAACAAAGAATTTAAAAATATCAAATACAACTAAGAGATATCATTACACTATTCTCAGATCATGCAATTGCACATACTACGCTCTTGTTATGTTATTTACTATGTAGTAGTAGTGGCATGTGATGCAAGAAAGCAAGTGTATGAGCTTATGCAGCATCAGCCAAAAAAAAAAAAAAAAGGTGGTTAATTGCTGGAAGTTTGTTCCAGCAATTAACCACCCGCTGGCTAAAGGCAAATTTCCGCACAAATGCAAAGTACTGCATATGGGTAGAAGTAACCCCAGAGAAACGTACCAACTGTGTGGTACTACACTTAAGGTGGTAGAAAATGAAAAAGACCTGGGAGTAATTGTGCTGCCAGGGCTGGTCATGGGGTTTTGTCAATGATATATAGGAATTTTGCTAGCAGGGAGAAGGAGGTGATTGTCCCTCTGTATAAGGCAATGTATAATAACAAAAATCACATTTTTGTTATTATACATTTATAGGATACACTTATTAAAAACTCTAAAAAAAAAACCGAAAAAAAAAAAAGTTAATATTATTTATACTTCTATGGGATTATATGGAATAATACTAATACTAAATAGCATTAATATTCTTATATCAATTCAATGAATAACAATGGCAGAATTCTCTCCCATTTTGACTTTCATTTTTTTAAGCAGTTTCAAAGGCAAAGTAGTAAATGATTACACCAACTATCAGATAAATAGAAATAATAACTGAAGCATTAATTTTAAATAAATGGATAACAGAAACCAATAATTTTTAGGAAATATTAAAAAAGTCTACTTAGCAGAGTTCAAAATTTGCTCCCACTCTTTGCTCCTAGTATATCCCTCAAACCAAAAACATGGCGTGTAAAGACAGCTTGTAATACTCTAATTCAAACATTAGGTATGTATGTATGTATGTAGGAGTCTTAGACAAAAAGCTCAATAATTCCTAGATTTGTTTTACCTGTTATTCCTCCTCCACAAAAAAAATTACTTGCATTTTTTTTTTTTTTTTTTTTTTAATAATTACATAAAATCATTTACTTGAGAAGTAAATAATTCATTAGAAGAGTATTTACTGTTTGGAAAGCTTTTACAATTCATTTTTTCTCTATATTAAAGAAGTTTAAAGGAAACATTTAAACATATTTTCCTTCTTTGTTTTAATTTTAAGTTTTGTAGGTTTCTCACTGTTAAGTTTTATTTCTATTACTGGTATATAATCAAGCTTCAGAGAGAAAAATTAATTCAATAGCTGATTATTTATCTACTAAAACTGTTTACTGCTGTTATCCCCTACATAAGCAAAAATTTCATGATTTAGTGTAGATTGAGTAGTTTCAAATGAAAGGCACAAGTGAAAACACAGGGTGTTCATTTTAAAAGTAAACCCACATTTTTTGCATTACGTATTTCCTTCCCAATGAATTTTTCTTTTTGGAATTACTCAATTTTGTATTTAAAAATTAACTCAAATTCTGGTTTATACTCAATTGCTGGCTGAGACTTTTCAAATGATATATAATTTGTCTTTATGGATACAAAACTTTAGGGCAATATCATGAACAAACACACACCTAATGCTCGGCTACTGTACATTTGGTTAATACACATTCCATACTGATACCATCTGTCCAATATACATACATATAACTGAATGTTATATACAGTTTTGTGCCTTTGGTGCACTATGATGTTATCCTAGTAGATGACTACAGTAACTGTGCACTCCTAATTCCTGTGAGCATCTGTAGAACAAAAAAAAAAAAAAAAAAAAAAAATTTAGTTATTTATAAGATTGGAAGATACTGTTACAATGGTTTCCAAGCTTATCTCCATTGGATATCAAAAAAGCAGATATTCTTGGCTAATAACAATCTAATTAATGAAACAATTCCTTGTGGTTGTATTCCTCAGAACGACAACAAACAATGAAATGACAAACATTATTGCCGATCAACCTATCCATGTACTGACTTGAACATTCAAAGGAACTGGATGCAAAAAATAACTTTGATATCATATACTTGGATTTCAGGAAAGCTTTTCATACTGCTGAACATAAAACACTACTGTACAAACTGGAGCAGTAATAGTAATAGAGGCATGTGATGAAAGAAAGCAAACGTATGAGCTTATGTAGCATCAGCAAAAAAAAAAAAAAAAAAAAAAAAATTTACGCAACCGTCCCCTCTAAAAGTTTGTCCTTTTCCTCGAATTTATTTAAGCTATCAACTTCCACAATGGCAGATAGAAGTTTGTTCCAGCAATTAACCACCTGCTGGCTAAAGGCGAATTTCTGCACATCTATTCTACAACTGTCTTTCCTCAATTCTTCTGCTTGCTCTTAACCTGAGCAAGCAGAAGAATCCCATCAGAATTCAGCATGCTCAACCCATTCAAGGCCTTGTACACCTCAATCAGATCACCTTGTTGGTCTAATCTCTAGCCGCTGCAATTTGCAGAACAAGCCTCTCTTGGCAAGAGGATCCCTTCATTCCCCTCACCAATCTTGTTGCCCTTCTCTTCACATGCTCAAACAAATCTACATGCTCCTTAAAATGAGGCCTCCAGACCTATATGCAGTACTCAAGGTGTGGCCTGGCAATTGCCTTATACAAAGGGATAACCACCTCCTTTTCTCTGCTAGCAAAATTCCTGTATATCATTGACAAAACCCCACAATCTGCTCTTGCAGCCAGTCTGCATTGCTTAGAAAACTTCATATCTGACCGCACAATTACTCCAAGGTCTTTTTCATTTTCTACCACCCTAAGTGTAGTACTACACAGTTGGTATGTTTCTCTGTGGTTACTTCTACCCATATGTAGTACTTTGCATTTGTTAAACTTCAGTTGCCAACTTCTCAGCCCATCTGTCCAAATTTTCTAGATCCTGTTGCAGTAGCACACTGCCATTAACAACCCTGCCAACCTTTGAATCATCTGCAAACTTCAACACTAAGCCTGATGTACCTTCATCAATATCATTAATAAATATACAAAACAACAGTGGGCCCAACGCCGAACCCTGTGAGACTCCACTAATAACATTAGTCCACGAACAGCAGTGTCCGTTACTCATGTCACCTTTCGATCCCCTTTCGTGAATTAGGGATACATTTGCAGATCTCCAGTGTTTTATGTACAAACTGGAGCAAGGGAAAATTGCTGCTATGGATAAAGGGATGGTTGAGTGGAAGGAGAGAGTGGTAATCAATGGATACTGCTCTCTGTGGACTAATGTTATTAGTGAAGTCCCCCAGGTTTGGTGTTGGGTCAATTGTTGTTTGCAATATTTATCAATGATATTGATGAAGATCATCATCATCAGCCATTATCAATCCACTGCAGGATGAAGGCCTCTCCAGCAACTTTCCAGTTACTTCTGTTTTGAGCACTGGCCATCCATTTACTAACCAAAAACTCATGAATTTCATCTATCCATCTCCGCCTTTGTCTTCCAGGTTTTCTTCTAGCTCCTCTTGGGTACCATTCTGTTATTTTCTTAGTCCATCTGTCATCATGTCTTCGAGCTATGTGTCCTGCCCAAGACCATTTTAGTTCTTTAGGTTTGATAAGAATGTCCTTTACTTGAGTTTGCTGCCTAATCCATGTGTTTCTCTTCTTATCTAACAGTCTGATTCCCAATATAATTCGTTCCATTCTTCGCTGTGTAGTTCTCAGCTTCTCTTCCATTCTTTTGGTGAGTGCCCAAGTTTCACTTCCATAAGTCATGGTGGGGAGTATACATTGATTCATTATTTTACGTTTCAGACAAACTGGGATATTGCTCTTCAGTATGTGACTATATTTCCTGAATGCTATCCATCCAAAATTTATTCTTCTCTTGACTTCCAGCCATTTATCATTATTACAGCTAATAACTTGTCCCAGATAAGTATATGACTCCACCTTTTCAATTACTGCTCCTTCAATCATTATTTCCCTTTCCATGGCATACTTGTTCATCATTACTTTTGTTTTAGCCATATTCATCTTTAGTCCAAAATCCTTACTAACTGTGCATAACTGATTAAGATTTTTCTCTAATTCTTTGGGATCGTGGCTTATGACCACAATGTCATCTGCAAATCGTAAATGGTTTAGGTACTCTCCGTTCACATTGACTCCTTTCTGCGACCAGTCTAATCTTCTGAAAGCTTTCTCAAGGGCAGCAGTAAACAGTTTCAGAGATATTGTGTCTCCTTGTCAAACTCCTTTCTCGATTTTAAATTTCCTACTGTCTTTGTCTAGTCTAATAAAGGAGGTAGCACTCTCATATATTTTCTTCAAAATCATAATATATGGGGTATCTATGCCTTGTCTTTCTAGTGCCCGAAACATTGCCTTATGCTGTATGGAGTCAAATGTCTTTTCATAATCCACAAATGCCAGGCATAATGGTGTTTTATATTCATTTGCTTTCTCCATTAGCTGTGATATTACGTGAAGGCGATCCATAGTTGAGAATCCTGTCCTAAAGCCAGCTTGCTCTTTCGGTTAATTCTCATCAAGTATTTTTTCCAATCTGTTAGTAATGACCCTTGTGAACAACTTGTAGATGTGGGATAACAAGCTAATTGGTCTATAATTTCCAATTTCTGATTTATCTCCTTTCTTATGCAGCAAAACTATGATTGCATTATTCCACTGCTTAGGCATCACACCTTTTCTAATGCACTTTGTGAAGAGCCTTGCCAGTTTTTGTGTTATGTCTCTTCCTCCCGATTTTAACAACTCTAAAGTAACTTCATCTTCCCCCGGGGCTTTCCGATTCTTCATTTTCTTCAATGCATGTTCTACCTCATCAGGAAGAATATCGGGTATGTTGTATGTGTTGCTACTTTGCAATCCATCTTCCCCACTGCTGGTATCATTCCCTCGCTCCTTGTATAATTCTCTATAGTAGTCTTCTGCTATTTGAATTATGCCTTCTCTGCTGTTTATAAGTACACCATCGCTATTCGTCAGTTTCAGTATCATTTGTCTTTCTGTATTACTGCTCATGGCTGCTGATTCAAATCCTTTGTTTTCCCTTAATGCTTGTTCTACTTTTCTTGTGTTAAATCTTCTTATGTCCTCTCTGAGTCTCTTTCTAATGGCTTTGCATAACTCAGTATACTCAATTTTCTCCGTGTCAATGTTTTTCTTGCTCTTCATTTGTCGTCTTCGGTTCATCATGACAAGTGTTTCTTGACTAATTTTTTCTTCTTTGGATTTCTGTTTCCCTATAGGTTTCTTGGGCTTTATCACTTTCAGAAAGTTGTAATATTCCTCGTCGATATCTTGGTCCTGAGCAGTCTGCAGAAGCTCAAACTTGTTCTTAAGTTCCAGTACATACTGCTTTTTCTCCTCCTCTGTTATCTCAAAGACCTTTGTATTATCTACTTGAGTCAGTTTTTTCCTTTCCTTTCCTACATCTATATCAAGTGTACATCTTACCATTCTGTGATCACTTCCAACATTTACCTTATTCAGGACGGTAACATCATTCACAATATATCTTCTGTTAGTGAGGATGAAGTCGATTTCATTAGTTGTTAATCCATTTGGACTCTTCCATGTCCACTTTCTGTTCACCCTTTTCTTGAAAAAAGGGTTCATTACTGACAGTCCTTGAGATTCTGCAAATTCCACAAGTCTTTCACCTCTTATTTCTTTCACCAATTCCAAAATTTCCTATAGTTCCTCTTTCTGCGCTGTTTTGCCTTTTTCCAACCTTAGCATTGAAGTCCCCCATAATAATAGTGTAGTGGGTTTTCTGCTCATCTAGAAGACTCAATTTCGGTGTACATTTCTTCAACCTCTTCATCATCATGGCTCGATGTTGGTGCATAAATCATTATAATCTTTAGCTTGTACCTCTTAGAAATCTTGACACCCTTGGTGATGTATTTTTGAATTCCAAAATGTTGTTTTTAAAATCTTTATGGACCAGAAACCCAACTCCACCATCACTCCTTTCACTGTTTCCATTAGTGTACAGCAGATTTCCACTTGATAAACTTATAAGTGATTCATGAAGATATATCAGGCTTAAATGTTCACGTTTGCAGACAATATGAAGGTTGGCAGGGTTGTTAATGACAGTATGCCTGTTGCAGCAGTGACAGTACACTGCTGCAACAGGATCTAGAAAAGTTAGGCAGATGACTGAGAAATGGCAATTGATGTTTAACATTGACAAATGCAAGGCAATGCACATGGGTAGCAGTAATCCCAGAGTAACTTATCAACTATGTGGTACTACACTCTGGGTAATGGTAAAATGAAAGACTTGGGGTAATTGTACAATCAGATATGAAATTCTCTGAGCAGTGCAGACCTGCTACCAGGACAGATCATGGGGTTTTGCCAATTATATACAGAAAATTTGCTAGCAGAGATAAGGAGATGATTATCCGTTTGTACAAGGCCATGGTTAGGCCGCATCTTGAGTACTGTATACAAGTCTGGAGGCCTCATTTTAGGAAGGATGTAGAGCTGCTGGAATGAGTACGGAGAAGGCAATGAGATTGATGAGGGGAATAAAGGGTTGCTCTTACCAAGAACGGCTTCAGTTCTTCAAATTGCAGCATATGGAGACTAGGTACCTGCAAGATGATCTGACTGAGGTGTTTAAGGCTTTGAACGGTTTCAGCATGCTCAATGCTGATGGGATTCTTCCTCTTACTCAGATTACACACTTGAGGGAGCATGAATTCAAATTGAGGAGAGATCGTTGTAGCATTTATTTGGCCAGTGAGTGGTTGATTGCTGAAACAAACTTTCATCTGGTGTTGTGAAAGTTGATTGTCTAAATTCATTCAAGGAAGATCTACACAAACTTTTGGAGGGAATGGAGATAGGTGAAATGGGATGCATGTTTTTTTTTTTTTTTGCCGATGCTTATATAAGCATCGGCAAAATCTTTTTGGCTGATGCTTATATAAGCTTGCTTTCTTCCATCGCATGTCAATACTAATGCTAACGTGACAAGTACTAAGTGAAATATTGTTCCAGAAGAAAAAAAAATTGTGTAAGATTGCATTAATTAATTTTTATAAACCATAAAATAATGTTATTAAGATTATTCATTCTTCTCAAAGAACTGATTTTCAGTTTAATATGCCTCTCTAATTGCATCTTGTAATTTTCCATATCACAGCTGTTGTGTGTTTCACATTAGGATTGGGAAGATATTTTCATTGCTTGATTTATCATATGAAAGATCTCTTAGAGCTCCTGAGAGCTCTATGAGAGTGTAAAGCTCCTATTATCTCATTTAACACAGTCACTGAGTATGGTGCATATAAGCATCCATAAAACACCCAGATGCTGTGCAATAATTCATGTAGGCTAACATTCTTTAGTGGTCAATTATATACAAATGGTATAAGCGTAAAGGCACATGAAATTAACTAATCAATTTTGTCAGCACACCGAATGAACTCTAGACTATTTAGCAGCAACACTTTTTTCTGTTTATAGCTTGGTACATATTTTATTTTATTTTATTTTTTTGCTTGTACTAAGGTTAGTTTTTGTACACAGAATAAACTTTTGATAAAAATGGGGTTCTCTTCTGATTTACAGCTCAGCCAAAAATTAAATTGGAATGCTGTTATTTTTCAACATTACAAAAATTATGGCACATTGGATGTAACTGATAACTGCAACCCTTATCAACCCACTGCAGGATGGAAGCCTCCTCAACAATTCATGCTGAGGGAAATGGACCATAATCTGCCACGCTGGTCCAGTGCAGGTTGGCAGATCAACCGCATTTAGCAGTCAGGGGATTGAACCCCGGTCTACTCAAAGAGTGTCTGCTACTGCTCTCCCGCTCCTGACCACTCGGCTATAGAGGCCGCTACATTGAATGTACCCGCTCTCAAATATAAGTGGCAGAAAACATGTAAAAAGAGTGGAATCTATCAGATCCTAGCTGCAAGACTTCCACATAGAAAAAGACATTACTAATGCATGTTTTTATACTATTCAGAGTCCCAGTGCTGTTATATTGATCTCATTGGTCTTTAAGAAGAAATTGGCAGTTATAATCCAGAACAGTGGCATCTTTTCATAGTTCAAATGAAATCTTCAAAGCTGTGTTGCTTTTCAATGGGAACATACACCCATCAATTCTTGTTGCATACTCTGTTTGTATTAATAAAGAAGACTACGGAAATATGATGCATGTGATAGAGAAGATCATATATAACCAGTATAAATGGGATGTCTGTTTTTTTTTGTTTTTAGGAGCATTAGCAACTAAGGCCATATTGCTCCGGGATATGCGGTGGTCAGTCCCTGACCTTTCCGCATCCTCCGTATTTGGTGGTGACGGGCTCGAACCCCGGTCTAATCAAGAAGCGTGTGCTGCACACTGCTGCTCCTTCCCACCTGGCTACGGAGGCGCCATGGGATGTCTGTGGGGACTTCATAATGCTGGGGCTCCCTCTGGGTTTGTAAGGTGATTTCACTAGGTATCTTTTTGTGCCTCTTGCTTTTTCTGCCTCTGGGGCAGCAGGCCAGTAGATCAGTAGCAAAAGAGAGTGATTTGACAGAACTGAGTTGCAGTTCAGCACACCCACAACATGCTTAAAAATCTCTTAGTTCCAAGAAATAAAGTATTGCTTCCATCACTACATATCAAGCTTGTACCAGTCAATATTTTAAAAGCAATGGATGCATAAGGTGACACCTTTGAGAATATACAATCTGTGTTTCTAAAATTGTCTGATATAAAAGTGAAAGGTGGCATGTTTAATGGTCCACAATTTAAGCAGACATTTGTTTCACAAGAAATGGAATACAATATCTGATGCTATGCAGCATGCCTAGTAGTTGTTTTACCTTGTGGTTTGACTTTCTCAGTAAAATTGAGTGAAAATTGCAAAGAACCAAGTTGATTGTTAGGTTGATTGAAAATTATGGGAAAATAAGATGTAGAACATCTATCAAACACCATTACTTGCACATGAACTTCTATTTTTTTTTGATAAAATCTGCAGACATTTGTTTCACAAGAAATGGAATACAATATCTGATGCTATGCAGCATGCCTGGAAGTTGTTTCACCTTGTGGTTTGACTTTCTCAGTAAAGTTGAGAGTGAAAATTGCAAAGAACCAAGTTGATTGAAAATTATGGAAAAATAAGATGCAGAACATCAATCAAAAGCCATTACTTGCACATACACCTCTATTTTTTTTGATAAAATCTGGGAAAATATTAGTGAACAGCACAGGAAGAGATTCCACAAGGACATGCAGTCAATTGAGAAGTAATAAAAAGGATGGATCTGGTTCAGAATGATCACATTAACCACAAAAGACATTCAAATGCACATTTAAGGAAATTTTTTTTTGAATACTCCAAAGTAGGGTTTCTACTTTTAATTTATGATTTTTTAGCTTTTTGTTTACTCATAGCAAAGATTAATGCTTTATTTCTGTACAGAAGTTAAACAATGTTGATAAATATGGTAAAGTATTATTGCATATTTAGTTTTCATGATTAGAATTATCTGATATTCTAGGTAGTAAAAATTTGTATTAGGTCATTAGTGATGCAAACTGCTCCAGCATACATGCCAGCCATATCAATACAATTATAAAAAGGAAGAAAACCGAATTAATATCAACAAGGAAAACTTCAGCTAGCACGTCAGATTGAAAATATTTGCATATATGAAAGCCATTAATCACCCTTTAATAAGTGAAAGCCTTATTACAACAGCAAAGGACTATTCATTACTCCTACTGGAGTATTAAAAAAGTGATGGTCTTTTAAAATCTGTGTAATCTGCTGCAGTTGTATGAAGATGAAGGCTATGTTCTATTAAAACTGGAAGAAAAGAAGAAGAATAACTTCTTGTATAACATCAAATCAGCATGCCCACTTTCAACAACAAAAAAAAAAATATATATTTTTTTTTGTTATCTTATTGATGCTATGATTAGAAATATTTTTCCTGTCACACAATCACAGTGGTGCAAACTGAATAATGCAATGCAAACCTATTTCCTTTTCTGACTTACTAACACAAAGGAACAGCAGTATATGTGCACATTAAATAATGATTCTTATTTTTTTTGTGACCTACCTTTGTTGTTTGTATTTGAAGTAATAAATACAATTCATAAGCACTATAATGTAACCACTGAAACAATTTCAGCCATAACATACACACTGCATCTTTACCAATAAACATATTAGTCAAAACTTCCTTCAGTAGGTCAATATCAACACACAGAAAATATTAAAAAAAAAAAAAAAGACTTTCAGTAAAACTGAAAGGTTTACTCTTTTTGTAAATATTTCTTCCTCTTTCAGTTTTATTGAAAGAGAAAAGATGTATTCCATACAAAAAATCTGAATAATATCAAAAATATTTTGGTATTGTCCAACTTTAGTGACTAAGTACAGTGGATTCCGGTTATTTGGGCCACCAGTTAATCGGGGCAGCCGTTTATTTGGGGCAAATCTAAAAAAAACAGAACCCAATCGAGAAAATAGCCAGGATTTACTTCGCTTAATTGAGACAACATGCCGTTTAATCAGGGCAGGAGACCGCAGCACCGGAGATTATCCTATGATTGTCTCTGACCGTACAGTTTGGTCTGATTTCTGGAGGTCACAACCATAAAACAATTAGCAGGCACCTGTTTATTGGGCTTTTCTGTAAGTGCAATCTATCATAAACGGATAGTAAACTCGATCTTATTGAATTTGCGATAATACCGACAGCTGGAATTCTGTGGGTTATTATGGTGAAATGTGTTTACACTTCCATGAAATCTTCAATCATATAAAAAATTAAATTTTCAGAATCTTCTCTTCATTCCTATTTTTAAAGCTTCGTAACTTGTTACTCTGTTCTGACTTACGTGTATCATGTTACTTGCAATTTGTGTGTGCCGTGTTTTTGTTACTGATTACTTATCTTTTTACTGTTTTAAAATTTAACCTCCACCCACAAATGTCAGCAAACAGCAATGTCAGCTAGTTAGTATGTACATATTACAGTATGTATTAATTATTCCGATTATCACCTATATTCTTCCGATTTTCATGTATCATTTAATTTTTTAGTCGGTAAGGTAATAAAGGGTAAATAGCCTGTGGATAATATTCCTCCTATTTTTGCTAATTAGAATCGCTGTTTAATAGAATTAAAATTCAATTCACAAATGTGATCACAATGACCAGCGCTTACTACGTGTAGAGTGAACGGTACTTTACTATGGTGAGTCCATCGTAACATGATTTGATTGTACAGTGAACCAATTATAAAGTGGGGGCTCATTGTATTTTTAACTATTTAAGTGAAACTTCGGATAATTGGGGCAGCCGCTTAATCGGGCTAAAATGCACTAGTCCCGACGTGTCCCAAATAACCGGAATCGATTGTATATGCTTTCAACTCAATCTGTGCTAAATATTGTAAAAAATAATTAATCTGTCTTCCAAAAATATAAGTATTTTGGAAAATAGATTTGTCAACCTTCACATGTATGATGATATGGTGTTTGTGCAGCAATTCATCAATAATGCAAGATGATTTGGAGGATATTAAAAACAGCATATGAGAGCATCTCAAGCATACAAATTGCTCTTCTATTATAAAAAAAATAATACTTACTTGTGGTAATCATTGACACAATATATTTTGTTGTCCATATCAATTGTAAATGGAACCCCATCTAGACATTCATTGCAAACACAACATCTGAAGCAACCCGGATGATAGGACTTCCCCATTGCTTGTAGAATCTAAATATGGAAAAAAAAAAAAAATGAAAATTATGAAATTTTAGTTAAAACATGTTAATTAACACATTCACCTTGATGCAAAGAACTGCAGCAGCATCAAGTTGTTTTTCATTCAGGTGGATGAAAAATTAGCTGACATTTTTTGTTCAAGTGCCCTCGTCCAAGGCCATCTAACATGATCACAGAGAGAAGAAAGCTCATTAAAGTCTTTACTCACTGTAAATTTTTCTGTATGTACTTTGTAGATCCAAAAAAATTTTGGCAATTATCACTCACTCCAGTTGTCTGTTTAGAAGTTAATGGTTATTTTAAAGTAATAGCTGCAAACAGTTAAATGCTGTTATAATTCTTGTGGGAATTAAGTCATTAAAAACAAAAAACTATGTAAAAGTAAATGGCTCAAGTTTGAAATAGAAATAAAAAGGTTCCATTTTGTGCTTAACAAAATAGAATCTTTATTTCTGAAAAATATTTGAAACTTTTAGATACAATTTCAAAAAGGCACTGAATCATAATTTTGAGTTTCATGCATGCAACTAGCAAAATAAAAGGAATTAAAAAATCAAAAAATAGTAGTAAACTGCACAAGGAATGTAAAATATTTATAAACAAATACCTGAGAGAGATGTAATTATTTTTGCATTATGAACCAAACTGTCAAGTTATAATAACAGAATAACTCTTTAATATTCTGAGGAATATTAAAATGTTAGTTTCTAAGTTCTTAAGCAATGAAAAATTTTATTGAAACTTTTGGGCTTTTTTGTGTATACTCTACTCAGTTTTAAATACAGTATATGATATAAACTTTAATGATCGTTTTTTTTTTTTTTTTTTTACAAGATTTATCAAGACACTAATTTTATAGACAGTGACACAGACACAGTTGTATTAGTGGAAATTTCCAAGAACTTGTAAGTAGGAAGAAGTCAAATTAATTACATTTTGAGAATTTATAACTGGGGAAAAAACAAAGTAACCAAGGACCATGCTGAAAAAAAGTGCCACGAGTTGAGTCAGAATGTATGTGTCTGAAATTCTGCTCAGGCACAATAGGAGGATCAAGCTGGAAACCTGGTTAACTCAAAACTTGGAGGACTTGGCAAAACCTTTGGGGGAATTTTTTTGATTTTATTTATTATTTATTTATTTTTTTTTAAATCAGCATGATCCACACTCACAGGCAGAAAGAATTATACTGTGTAGTAACAATATATTTAAACAAAGGTGATAACAAAGTTCTTTGTCAATATCATTTAAGATGCCTTAGTGGTTCAAAGAAACTGCTAACTGGAAGTGCCAAAGGCAATACGCATGCATTTATCTGACAATAAAGGTCAAAATAACCACTGTACCCTTGTATAAACCCCAACAATTCTTTTATAAGGCTTCTCTCCTAGAAAGGGCCTTCTAATGGTGGGAAGATGTACTGAATGGCAGCAATATTTTAAATACAAGAAACAAAATTCCTGGAAAAAGTACCACTATAAACAAATAAATGGATATGTTAGAGCCACAATGAACATAAAGCAACCTTCACACGTTTGCAATGATTCCAGGAGTATAGGTAATAAATTTGACCGAATTGAGGTACAGGAGGGATAAAACTTTCAATTGCCTAGCACAAATTTAATATTAGTATTAGCCATATACTGCAAATAAGCCACAGGCTTTTGCACTGGCAAAAAAAAAAAAAAAAAAAAAAAAAAGTTCTTCCCCCCCCCCACACACACAGATAACCATCCAGTTGACCACTGAATTTCTTCAAACTGTCAGCCTCTACTACCTGTGGAAGTAACTTGTTTCAGTAATTAACTGACTTGCTGGCTAAAAGAAAACTTCATACAATCTAGTCTAAACCTCTTCCACTGTAATTTAAATTTATGGCCCCTAGTTCTGGAATTCTTTATAACAGTAAAAATTCCACCTTCATTCATTTTACTAAGGTTGCCAAGCTCTGCAGCACATAATTAGTCTTATCTCATACAGTTGCTCCTTTGCTGATCTCACATGAGAGTTGCCCATCTTTGGACCCTTTCAGAAAGCTGAAAGTCTTTTTTCAGATGAGGTCTCCATACTTGGACACAATAATCCAAATACAGTCTTACAATTGCCTTATAAGTGGGATTATGACCTCCTATCTCTACAGGATAATGTTCGATAAATCATCGATAGGACACCGTGGGCTTTCCTAGCCACCTGTTTACACTGTTCAGCGAACTTCATATCTACCCATATTATAACTCCCAGATCCCTTTCTTCCTGTTTTTAATTCAACTTCATGAAGTATAAGTTATCTTGGGGTTGTTATTTCCCAATTGCAAGACCTTGCAATTTACTGCATTAAAACATAGTTGCCACTTTTCTGACCATCCTTGAAGCCTGTTCAAAGTCACCCTGAAGGAGCACTGCTTGGCACTGATCATTAACGATGACTTTCTTGCCCCCCCAATCTTTACATTTTCTGCAAATTTTTATATTGTGCTCTATTCCTTTTTCAATGTTGTTTATGAAAATCAAACAACAGTGGTCCAAGAACCAATCCTTGAGAGGCCCCACCTCTGACGTTACACCAAACTGAAGACTAATTGCAACCCTTCTGCTCTGCAGCCACCCTGCAATCCATCTTAGAATATTTTCGAGTATTACCAACTTTAGACAAGCATATACAGTATACAACTATACTGAATCTGCATAAAGTGACATAAGCACTGGGAACACAAAGATGAGAGCAGGAGTGCTTTATAATTAGATGACTGTGATGAGTATAATGAACTTGGCAAACAAATAAAATGGACCAGCAAATCAGAATGTCTTATAATGGGAGAATGATTTTTTAGAGATTGATTGGCTATTCACCTAGTAGCCAGACTTGTCTGGCTACTAGGTGAATTTTTTTTTTTTTTTTTTTGTTTAAAAAAAAAAAAAAAAAAAAAAGTTCCAACATCCCAGACATAAATAACGAAACAAAATTCCCTTTTGCGGTGTGACGGAACACAACAATTGACAATGCACTAAAACAAACTAAACATTTGGTCACTTTTTTTGAGCAGCAGGTGTGAAGACAGTGGAGGATTGCAAGGTAATAGGTACACTAATCTCCGAATGAAGACTTATAATGCCGCTTCTTGTCGCTTATTTATGACTTGAATTTTATATAAGATTTCTGGTTGTCTTTTTTTTTTTTTTTTTTTTAATTTGGAGTCTTCAAGTATGCCGGTTAATCCGATCCCGGTAAATCGAGTCTGCTGTACAAAGCTTTTTTCAGTGAAACCAAATGATAGCTTTAATACAAATGAGAAATGTTTAAGGAAATTTTACTAAAAGTATAAGTTATCTTGGGGTTGAAGATACAAATCAAAATGAATGACAAAGGAACTGATGACTTTTAGTGACAGAGAAAAAAAGAAGCATAGGACGATTATAAATTATCAGACCCTGAACTATTTATTAGAGATCTATTTATATAGATCTCTAATAAAATTACTAAGGAGGTGAGGCAATGTAAAATAGATGAGAGTTCCTCAGATAAGAGTACAAAGAACGGTAACAAAAATTCCTTTGCTTGCATTAGCAGTAAAAGGAAACGAATCAACCACATTTGTCCAACTGATACTGGTGGTAACAACATAGATGGTCCTGAACCAATTGCTGATAAGCCTGAATGAGTATTTTTCTTCCACATATGAGGAAGTTTTTAAAGAGTACCAATGATCTAGCCAATGCTAACTGACAGTTCAATAATTTTATGGTAACTGAGAAATCACTAGAAGCAAAGTAATTAAAAGTGAACAGGGCACAAGGAGCTGAAGGAATCTATTCAATTATACAGAAGGAAGCAGCAAAATATGCAAGTAAACCTTTAGCTGGCATGAGAGTACTCCTTAGATTCAGGCAACATCCTTATATACTGAAAATGTGCAAATCTCTCCTATTCACAAAGCTGGCTCAAAGTACAAAATGAGCAAGTACATACCTCTCATGTTGACATTTTTGTGGCAGGGAAGATTATGGAGTCCACTTTAGGATGCAATACAAGGTCATCTCAACAGGTATAGAATTATAACAGAATCTCACAGCATGGCTCTGTTAACTCTGTAATAGGCACATATGACCAAGATGTGTTATGGCTGCTGCTCTTTATGGACTAATAGTATGAGTGGGATCCCACAGGATTTGGTTCTTGACCCCCCCACACTGTTTCTAATAGTCATTAATGATATTAATGTATGTATTTCAACTTTAATGTCTAGGTTTGTTGATAATACAAAGGCGATCAGAGTAAATAATGGCAGTAATCAGGGTATGCTGCTTCAACAAGACTTTGATAAATTATACGGATGGGTTGAGAAATGAGATCACATCAATTTGTTGTATGACAGTTTGGTGCATGGCAATTTGCTGTATGCAACAATTTGGCAAATGACAATTTGGTTAGACAGTTCGTGACTATGACAACCCTGAATTCTTTGGGAGAATTCAGTGTATGGCAAAGCAAGACAAAGTGCAAATTTTTAACATGCTGTGCTGTAAATGGTGAATTTAGTGATCACAACACTGTTCTTGATATTTTATATGGAGGGTACTATCCACCTTCACTTCTTAAAGCACAATTCTACCTTTTTTTTTTTTAGGAGATCCTATTAAAGAAGTGCTATAGATATGTTAAATATTATGCTCTCAGAGAGAGGTCAAAGTACTTTCTAAAGTAAACTGCCATTAATAAATCATCTTATCTGGATTAAAGGTGTTACAATATGGATGGAGTCATGCTGAAATAGGTATGTACTCACTTTCTTCTGCCTATGAGAAGGAATGATATGACTCATTTTATACGAAATAAATGGATTAAAAATATATTTTCTTTTTTTCTAAATTTCTGCATTCCACAATTTCTCTTGTTTCCTTACCCATTACTTCATTGATTTTGTTAATTTTTGATCCCTGGGTGATGCACCAAATTGTCATAGCCACCAACTGTCCTTCACCAAATTGTCTCATACATCGAACTGTCATGCACTGAACTGACATGAACCCCCTGAGAAATGGTAGCTGAGGTTAATACCGGAAAATGCAAGGCCTTGCATCTGGGTAGCAGTGATCCTAGGGTAACATCCCACTCGGTTACCACAAAACTCAGATTGTAAATAATGAAAATGACTTGGAAGTAACTACAGAATCTGATCCGTTTTCCGAAAACAGTGCAGACAGGCTACTAGGACAGCCTGTACAGTTGTCAACAATATATAGGAACTTTGCCAGAGGAGATAAAAAAATTAGAGGTGATTATTCCATTACATAAAGCAAAAATTAAGTCCTATCTTGAAATGCTGCATACAGGTGCAATATTCAGAATGGGGCCTAAGCATTCCTTGGAGATCATATCAGGAAAGATATGGACCTGTTATAAGGGGTACAGAGTAGAGTAACAAGATGGTCAAGTTAAGCAACATACATAAAGGGACATAAATTGAAACTGAAAAGAGATAGTTGTAGACTAGATGTCCAAATATTTTCCATTAATCAACAAATGACTTGAGTGTTAGAATAAATTACGACAGGAATTTATTCTAACACTCAAGTTGAAAGTTTATCTAAGGAGGGATTGGATAAATAATTGAAAGAAACAGGAAAATGAAGTGAGAGGTGACATTTTATTTTTTAATTTAAATAAAAATCAATAAGGGGGGAGGAACTGTTTAAAATGCAGGTAATTGCAATATTTGAAATAGCTTAAATATAATGATTCTCTGCATTAACTTTTGCAATCAACCATCAGAGAACACTGTCGTCTCTCCAGTGGCAGTGCTGAAGCATGTGTTCTTTAGAAAAGACTGATGCATTTAAATGACATTTCAATGGAGACTTCAAAATATTTCATAAGGAATGCAGTGCAAGTACGAATGATTGTAATCTCCTTGCATTTATTGATTTGTGTATATTTAACAAAAGTAAAATCATACATATATTAAAACAATGTTCATATCAGTCAAAATTCACTCTTCTCATCTCCATATCTCTGCATTTTCTTACTTTAATATCCTATGTAATTAAACTACTTTTCTAAATTCCCTAAAAATTTAATTTTCCTGCCCCATAAATGCAATAACAACAAAGAAAATAAACTTCCAAAACTGAAATTTCAGTGAAACAAAAATCAGTGTAATATCTTCCTTAATAATATACCCTGATCTTCCTTAACATTCCAATGCATTAACTCCTCATGATAATAAATCCTAAGTCTTCACTATAATCAAATCATTGCCAAATTATCAACATGGCTACATCCCTTATACCAATTAAATGACAATTAAACCACATCGTTCCTTGAAAGATAAGTAATAAATTCACTTGGAAACCCTACATGTTAACATCACTACTTTGCTGAGTCCATTTGTGTTGCATTGTTCAATTCATTTTCTGTTATAAATTCGAAATTTGACAATTCAAATACCTCCTAAGGAGCAGACTTTTTTTCTTTTTGTTTCCAGGCAAAATGCTGACTGCCCTTCAATTCAATATTTGTTTATTTGTGATATCTGTTTAGAACTTTAATTAGAACTTTTGAGAGTGTATATAACTTGCATTTTTAAAACTTACCTGGATTACTGAAAATATCAGAAAATCCTGATTGCAAGGTAGATATACAAAAATTTGCTTTCAGTTAAAGTGCAACTGATTGTTGAAACAATCCTCCATCTGGTGTGGAAATGGGCATCTTGATTAAATTTAAAAGATTAGACAAATTATTGAAAGAGATGGACAAATGAAGTAGGTAGTGGTGTCTTTTTTTTTTTTTTTTTTGACGTTATATAAGCTTGCCTCATTTTGTCACTACAGCTACTAAGTGAAATGAGCTGTTCTGATAATAGCATCCCAGGCTGGATAACCTGTAGTAGGGAGGTGGGGGGGGGGACTGCTCCCATGTGAATTCCTATCCAAAATTTTTCTATTTAGCTTGCACCTTATTGCCTTCTACTTATCACATAATAAAACTCATATATATATATATATATATATATATATATATATATATATATATATATATAACTACATATATAACTACATATATTAACTACAGACAAATAGAATGGAATAGCAAATCAAAATGTCTTATAAATGGAGGATTTTAACTTTCCAGATATGGAACTTATGGGTTGGTCACTCACAGTATCAAAACTTTCATGGATTTCTGGATGGCTGTTTTCTACAGTAGCATGTTAGAGGGGCAACAAGAAAAAGCAATACACATGATCTGATTATCAGAAATTCATACATTAAGAATTTCTGAATAAAGGAACCACTATGTTGCCATTATCATTACACATTGATGTGAGATCTGCTTAAGGATATAGCTACTATCAAGGGAAGGAATTTTACTTCTATAAAGGCAATTACAATGGTCTTAGTTAGTTTTCAAATTATTTTCAGTGGGACCAACTCCAATTTCTAAATGGGAAACATTTGGGAAAGTAAACATAGAAGCCACTAAGCTTTCTATACCAGCTAAGAGATATTGTTCCAAGTTTAAACCTAAATGGATATCATATGAATTGATGAGAAGTGACAGAGAAGAAAAATGCATGAGATCTTTATAAATTAGCAGAGAACAGAAAACTGCAATAAGCACAAACTAGTCTGCAATCAAGTTACTAAGGGGATTAGACAAGCTAAAGAAAATTATGAGAAGTCTGTCTAAGAATGTAAAGAAAAAGTATAAAATAATTCTCTACTTATGTTAACACTAGAAGGAAAGGGATGAACCACATAGGCCTACCAGATATAAATAACTGGTGATGATCCTGTTCAGTTTGCTGAAAAACAATAAATATTTTATATCTACATCTATTTTGCCTGTGAAGAAGTTTTTAGGGATGGGAATACCAGATATACAAACAGAATACACAAAACAAGGAGCTAAATAATTCTGTGATAAGTGAAAGGAAGGTGGAAGAGATGTTGCAGACGTGGCTAAATGTGAATAAGGTACCTGGTAAGATGGAATATATCCAATTATATAAAGAGCAGCAGGCAATAGAGGTAAGCAAACCTTTAGCCACAATTATGAGAGCACCGTTGGAATCAGAGGTGGTCATATTGACTGGAGATGTGCAAATGTATTCCATATTTTTTGGAATACATTTGCATATAATTTTGTATTTCATAATTATATGGAAATCCGAGCAAATCCAAAATTATAATAATTATCCCATTCTTTAATGCATGGTCAGGCCACATCTTGAGTACTGCAGATAAGTCTGGCCACCTCATTTTATGAAGGACGCAGTGCTGCTGAAATGGGTGCAGAGGTCAATGAGATTGGTTAGTGGAACAAAGGGGAAGCTCTAACCAAGAAAGAGCTCCAGTTCTGCTAATTGCAGTATCTGGAGACTAGACACCTGCGAGGTGATCTGAGTGAGATATTTAAAGCTTTGAATGGACTGAGCAATCTGTTGTAGTGGAAGTGGATAGTTTGAATAAATTCAAGGAAGAACTAAAACAAACTAAACTTTTTTTTTTTTTTTGTTGCCAATGATATGTAAGGTTGCTTTCTTACATCATTTGCCACTACTACTACTACCACCACCACCAAACTTAATTTTAGCCACTACTGATTTAAAAAAAATTATGAAAATCAACCCAATAGGGATCAAGTTGTTACACAGCCAAATAGATGGACACAAAGATAACAACTGCTTTAAGTAATGTAAACACACAAATAATGATTATAATAAAAAATAGCTGTCCTTTTGTGCCTCCAGTACATGAAAATTCCAATATAATACACTATATACAATAGTTCTTAAGATATACAATTAATTAAAAAAAAAAAACAAAAAACCCCCATTATTCAGTTATTTCTGGCCACAATTATAAAATAATTGTGGATATAAGCACTTTTGAATTTGGAGTCATTTATTGGCAATAATACTGTATTAATCTAGTTGTATTTCAATAAGAATGATTGTCTTTTCTCTTTTTACGATTTATTAGTACTGAGGGAGGGGTTATAACTAGCCAACATCCACTATCAATAGATCTCGTACCTGTATTATTCTTTAAGAAATGTATATTCTACAGGCAGTCTCTCTACAGGAAGTTCTGTTGACAGAAGTACTCTTCAACTTTGGCTAGTAATAAGAATTGAACCAAGTTCCCTCCCCCTCTCAATTCTACTCATTCACAGCCGCTATTTCATACCAATATGATGTGAAGCAGTGACTATCCTTTGCATAACTAAAAGTGCTTCCTTAGAGAAAGTTAAAATTACAACTTATACATTTTGGAATTATATTTGTGCTGTTGGCCTAATCCATTTCAGCAGGAATTAAGAGTCACAAGAAAGTACACCATGCTATGTGTTCAATAAATCTATCCTCCATTTTCCAATACTAAAGCTAATAGTAGCTGCAGTACTATATAAATTCTGCAGATACCATTAACATGACAATGCTATTTAATCAGAATCTGAAATCTTAACACCTCTCTCATAAAACTAATAATGTCAGTATAATACATACCATTTCCATTATCAAATGGCCACAAACTGCACACTTTTCTGCTGTCTGCTGGAATCCTGAATACTACATGGAAATAATATTAATTCATTTTGTCTACATTCAGGATTTCTATAAATTATATTACAATAAAATAGATGCAAAAAAAAAAAAAAAAGTGACATGTAACTCAATAAGCACCGTGTTCACAAAAAAAAAAAAAAAAACTGTGATGGCAAAAATATTTATACATAAATACTTTCATGGTATATTATAAAACCATATTTCTTTTCAATTACATACAACATAAAGCAATAATCCACAATATATTCTTGACTCATTGGTGTGCATGGAGGTAACTATAGCAACAGAGCACTAATTGAATAAGGAGCAAAATATTTTCAGATATTGTAAAAAAAGCAGTTTCACTGTGAAAGTGTTAACCAAAAAGAGTACAGAAACACAATACGGCATTTATTACTACAGTGAGTAAACAGGTTATTTTTCCCAAAGCAAAAAATTGCATTTACACTGCTAACAAACATTTTTAGAGAGATACATGAAGGTATAGGGGCTCACATCTGGTGAGTGTGGGCTTGGCACACCCAGGGTCCTGAGCTGGATATCATCTCTCTCTCTCTCTCTCTCTCTCTCTCTCTCTCTCTCTCTCTCTCTCTCTCTCTCTCGAGATAGAAATTTTTTTAGGTTTTTTTGGCTGGTGCAGCATAAGCCTCAGGCTTCCTTGCACCATATGGCTAATAATAATAATATCAGGCTTAATGTCCAAGTTTGCAGAAAATACGAAGGTTGGTAGGGTTGTCAATGACAGTATGTTACAGCAACAGGATCTAGAAAAGTTGCACAGATGGGCTGAGAGATGTCAACTGAATTTTAACATTGACAAATTTTATTATTATTTTATTATTATTAGCCGTATGGTGCAAGGAAGCCTGAGGCTTATGCTGCACTGGCCAAAAAAAAAAAAAAAAAAAAAAAAAAAAATTCCCTATTACCCTGAGAGAGAGGGAGAGAGAGAGAGAGAGAGAGAGAGACAAGGTATTCTTGTATTGATTGCGACTTGCGGCCTCCAGGGTTACCCCTATATACCGCTGTAGCATCTGTAGGTTATTTATAGCCGGCAAGTGTGTGTAACTGTGTGTGTGTGTGTGTGTGTGTGTAAGTATATATGTGTGTTATGATGGTTGTTGTTTGCCGGCCCTGGAGTCTTAGCAGCGGGGAGGCAGGGAGCAAGCTACCTGCGTCCCGACTCCCGTCCCTAGCCACGTGGAGGCGCTCCAGGAACTATCTAAATTACACTAAGTGGGATTCCAACAAGTGGAATCCCAGTTATAATAAATAAGGAATAGGGAGGATAAAGCAGGAGAAAAGAAAGTAGAAGAAGAAAAGTGAGCGAAACACTCTCTCAGGAAAAGAAGAAATAGGAAAGAGGAAAACACTAGTTGGAAAATCTAACAAGCGAGAGAGCTTGAAGAGGTAAAATTTTGAAGCCTGAAGGCTTGTAATTTTGAAAGAAAGATTCTCCTAGCCGGGAAGGAAGCCCAACCTGCACCGACAAGGGGAAAAAGAAAAGTCTCAAGGAAAGAACATAGGTAATGTACAAGTGGCTATTAGATAGCCACTTAAAAGAATAAACTAAGTTAAATAATAAATACTTATGTCACCGATATGAAACATAGCAGTAAACATTAACAAATTACACTGCATAAGCAGAGAGTAAAATATACAATATTTACAAAATAAGTAATTAAAATCTTAGCTGAAAACTAGTCAACCAAGAAATTAACAGAAATAGTCAACCAGAAGAAATGCAGAAACATATATACAAAACACAAAAAGAGACAAGCAGAACTCACTCAAGGCAAAGATATGCCAAAGGCAAAACCAATAAATACTGTACAATAAATTAGTTAACCAAATCAAAAGCAATTCTAAATTTAAATCTAAGTATAACAAATCAAAATAATAAGTTAAGTATTAAACAATAATTAATGAATATGCAGAGAAAATGTCTCTGCACAAGTAATCTAATCTATAAACATATGTACACAACCAGCAAGTGCAAAGCTGCTACCACAAGCTGCGAAAACAAAACTTGTTTCAAATAACAAGACACGTAGAATTAACAATAATGCATAGGTAAGCATTAAAAAAAACTCAACCTGCAGGGCTGAACAAAAGCTAAAACTATACATTTCCACTGCAACTGGCAGTAGAAAAGAAAACAATGGCAAGACTGGAGGAGGAGAACGACGCCTCCAACCAGTCAGCCAACAAAGCAATTGGATCTGAGAGGGTGGGGAGAGGTCCATCCCACCCCTCAGAACCAAAACCCATTTACAACTAAAAATGCTAGACCAAGAACTATATGGTACTAGCAAAAACCTAACTGATTGCAGCTGCAATCAGGCAGGAAAAAGAAAAATACAACAAATAATCAGCGCCGCAGGAAAACAAAATTAAATCAAAACACAAGCAGCAAGAGAAGCAGCCAGCAGCCCCAGCAGTAAAACAGCCTAGAGAGGAAAATCATCTCACTCAACCAGAACAGCCAACTGAAGGTTGGATCTGAGGGACCAAGGAGAGGTCCATCCCACTCCTCAGAGCCAAACAGACAACGTAAGAAGAGAAAACCTGTCTTTTCAACATAATAATGAGCTAACTACACAAGTAATGTACAATATAAACATTTAAGATTAACAACTGCTGATAAAATCAGTTACTCTCAATTCTGAGAGCAAGCAGCAAATCAAACAAAAGCACCATGATATTAACAAGATAATTACAGTGTTTACAAAATACATACAATTTAACACAGAAAATCATTTCAGGCAACCCAGACAGAGTTCGAAGTGGGAGAGGGGAGGTCCATCTCTTCCACTCGGCCAGGAGAAACCTGAAACAAGTCTCCAGAAAAAAGACGCAAAAACTGCGTCCAAAACAAAAGGCAATTTAGGCAAGGAAGAAATTTCTCTCAAAAAAAAGAGAGAGAGAGAGAGAGAGAGAGAGAACTATTAGCATTAGTAGAGGCATATGTTGCAAGAAAGCAAGCTTATGCCAGCATCAGCCAAAAAAAAAAAAACCCCACTCCCATTTCACCCCTCTGTTCGTTCGAAATACCTGTCCAGCTGAGCCTTAAATTTATTTAGGCTATCGACTTCTACAAAAAATGATAGAAGTCTGTTCCACCAACCAACTACCCGCTGGCTAAAGGCAAATTTTCGCACATCTATCCTACAAAGTATTGAATATGGGTAGCAGTAACCCCAGAGTAACGTATCAACTGAGCGGTGCTACACTCAGGGTAATGGAGAATGAAAAAGATCTAGTGGTAATTCTGCAGTCAGATATGAAGTTTTCTGAGCAGTGCAGACAGGCTGCCCGAGCAGCTCATAGGGTATTTTCAATAATATACAGGAACTTTGCTAGCAGGGATAAGGTGGTGATTATCCCTTTGTATAAGGCAATGGTCAAACCTTGAGTACTGTATACAGGTCTGGAGTCCTCATTTTAGGAAGGATGTAGAGCTGCTGGAAAAATACAGAGAAGGGCAACGAGATTAGTGAGGGGAACAAAGAGTTGCTTTTACCAAGAAAGGCTTAAGTTTTGAAAATTGCAGCATCTGGAGAATAGGCACCTGCAAGGTGATCTGGTTGAGGTGTATAAGGCTTTGAATAGTTTGAGCAAGCTCAATGCTGATGGGATTTTTCCTCTAGCTCAGATTATATACCTGAGGGGGCATAAATTCAAACTGAAGAAAGACAGCTGTAGAATAGATATGTGGATATTTGCCTTTAGCCAGCGGATGGTTGATTGCTGGAACAAAACTTTCATCTGTTGTTGTGGAAGTTGATAGGTTAAATAAATTCAAGGAAGAATTTGACAAACTTTTGGAGAAAATTAAAAAATGGGAAGTCCCCCCCCCCTTTTTGGCTGATGCTGTATAAGCTTGCTTTCTTGCATCATATGCCTCTACTAATTCTACACTAAAAAGAGTGAATGCATGTCATAACAGTTTTGATTCCATTTCCATTGTTAAAATTTTGTTATGTTGCAAACTGGGTTGCATTTTAATAGGATAACTGTGTACAATTCAAAAAAGGTTTTGCTCTAATTCAGTGGTTTGCCAACTTTTATTAATTCTAACTAGTGTATCCGTGGCAAATATTTCTTCAAAACTGTTTCAGAGAAGTAAAGATTAATACTGAAATAATTACAAAAATTTCTCCCTCAATTTCCTTTACTGCTAGCTAAAAAATGAGTCCAGTAGGATGGACTCTTTTTTTTTTTTAAATAATAAAATATATTTTAAAAAATTACTAAAATTGCAATTTGATCATAAATTTTTTTTTTTTTTTTTTTTTTACATACTATAGACTCTCGATTTTTCCGGGATAGATGGTAAAAAACAAATCCCGAATAATCAATTTCCCGGTTAATCCAAAAATACAAAGTCCCTGACATACGTAAGAGATACGTTCCAGGACTTCTTACTTCGTCGAGTTTTAAGTAACTCGGGAATGACTAATAACATATTGCTACTATATTATTATTGACAAATCTGAGTTTTATTGACAAACGGAACAAAAAAAAAAAAAAAAAAAAAAAGAAGCAATGCACTAAAACAAACCGAACATTTGGTCTTTTTTTTTTTGAGCAGCGGGTGTGAAGACAGCAGCGATTGCAAGATAATAGGTACACTAATCTCCCAATGACGACTTATAATGCCGCTTGTCACTTTTTTACGACTTGCAAAATATCTGTTTATACCTATTCTAGTTATTAGTTGAATTTTTTGATTTCTGGCTGATTTTTTTTTTTTTTTTTTTTTAATTTGGAGTCTTGAAGTGTCCCAGTTAATCTGATCCCAGTTAATCAAGAGTCTGCTGTATATCACCATATTGTCCTTTACAAAAAATTAATGCACAGATGAAGTTACAAAATTACAATTATTCTAGTGTACCCGTGGCAAATATTTTTCCAAAACTTTAATGAAATGGTTGCTCAACAGTTCCATATCAGAGAACTTAAAAAATAACAAATTTTGAAAATCAGTCAGAAAATATTTCTGAAAATTTTACTACAGTCAAATTGTGTTGTGTTTTTTTTGCTAAATAAAACCTATTGCAGAAGGAATCAGGTCAAAAGCTTTAGTCTTTGAGTTATTCAAGTTCAAAGAGTGTTCTGGACAGAAGGACATATGAAAATTATTATATAGATTTCTCCATGACACCTCTTGTTTTTTTTTAAATATTCTGTCTATCCACAAGCCAGATTTTATTAAACCAATAATGAACTCATTTTCTTCTTTATCACTAGCGAAGTGCCAAATTCCTTCCAGATATAATATACAGCAGAAAAAATTTAAAATTGAATGAAAATTTTAAAAAAATTTAAAACTATGCGCCAATAATCTTCAAATTATAATTTACTGAACTGAAAAGTTCATAGACTTTACATATATACAAGTAGACTTTCAGTAGAAAGTCTACAGCAGACAGTAGAATAACGGCATCTTCAGGAATTCGAGGTACCGTTATTTCGATTTTTCCATTATCTAGAAAGTTTTATTTTTAATATATTTAATGCAGAAATAATGAGGCCAAATAAGAAATAATGATTAAAAATGCAATTTTATTAACTGCATATAAAAAAACAAACATGTTGATGATCCAATGTTATATTCTGCCACTGATACACTTCTGCTTATGCCCCGTTCTATTTTCTTTATTATATCAAGTGATGATACCGTCACTTGATATGGTATCATCACCATCCTCCCCACACTGGGTGAAACAAGCATGGGTTTGAATCCCGTCGATGAATGACGTGAGGAACTTTTATAGGCTTTATTCACTCCGTGGATGAGCTAGTGGGTCTCAGGTGTAGATAGTAGGGTTTTTACCCCAAGAAATTGGGGTTTTTCATCCAGCAAAACTGGCAAATCAAGCAGAGAACACATAATTTACAGACACAGTACACATGGGGATATGAATAACTTTCTGGGTGACCTTAACGTAATAGTTTGGATTATATCAAGTTTGTCACTAAGCTTTAAATGTTGTTCTTCTTTGCTTCGCTGTATGAGGTTTATTAACTGTAAGAGTCATAGTGAGGGGTTTTTAATTTAAAATAAATTAACTATATAATATCAGTGTAGATACACCATAATTTATCCATAAATTTGAACTATGTATGTAGTGCAAAGGCATCGTTTTAATTGTATCTCATATTGTGGGTGCCTTCACAACGAGATAGCTGCTATTGCACTACTTCAAATAAATAACACTTCTCTAGTAGAGAAGACTACTGTTATTTATTTTCAGTGGATACCACCACCCAGACGATCGTTTCAAAGCTAGTGGGCTTCATATCAGTGGGTGGGCAGCTACCCTGGTAAGGCAACATGCCATCACAGTTGAAGTTACTTCCACAATATGAGAGATGTCAAATGGTGTAGGTAATAATAATGTATTAGAAAACGAAATGCACAAGGCATAATTTTTTTATGGGTTTAGGTAATTAACTATATAATATTGGTGTAGATACACCATGGTTTACCCATAAATTTTAACTACATATGTAGTTAACGGCATTGTTTTAATTGTATCTCATATTATGGGTGCTTCACAACGAGATAGCTGGTATTGCACTACTTCAAATAAATGAGATACAATTAAAACAATGCCTTTACACTACATACGGTTCAAATTTATGGGTAAACTATGGTGTATCTACACCGATATTATATAGTTAATTACCTAAACCCATGAGAAATTAGGCCTTGTGCATTTCGTTTTCTAACACAATTTAAAATAAAGGTAAAACAGTGGTACAATCTGTGATATCAGTACAGAATTCATTTTGAAAATGGCAAATGTAAACAAATACAGCAATCACGTGACTTGCTGTTTTATTTTTTCGCCACTGCAAGACATCTGCGCTGTATTTATACATTCGATCTCAATGTGCCATTATTTCAACAGTCTACTGTAGTACCTTTGCAAACCCTCAGGAAATCTCTGCTCTAGTTCATGAGTGAAAACCGAGAAATACTTTTTTTCTTATTCCTTTGTTAATTAAGTAAAAAAAATAAAAGGAATAATTAATAGGTTTAGAGCAGGAGAAAATATAAAATAAGAGTGATCTATGATAAATTCTAGCAGTCATAAGTTACAATGAACTAATGCAAAGGAAAGAACAGAATCAATTGCATGATATAACAAGAACATTATTGCTGCCTCTAATAAAAAACACTTTATACAGTGTGATTCAAATTTTATGCAACCCAAATATCAGTATTTAAAATTTATTAATTCCTTTATTACCAGATTATAAAATAAAATAATTATAATAACCATGATTAAGTAATTATAAAAAAAAAATTATAATAAATGCTGAAAATATTCAACATTTTGAATACATGTACAGACCTCTTTCATTACATTCAGTAACAGTGATCGTTGCATATCTGTATTCAAAATTTCCTCCTGCATATTTGTTTTAATCCTCAAATGTGTGAGAATTATTTTTTTTTATAAACCTTGCCTTTCAAAAGGCCCCACAAATAATAAATAACAATATTAAATCTGGAGCACTTCAGATTCCAGAAGACTTTCCTTTTGCTGTGTTGTATTCACCATCTCACCAGTATGCATCACTTGGGTCAACTGACACTTGTTGTTGGGGTGGGGGTTTGGCACATGGACTACTGTGGCCAAATTTCACCTGTTACGTTGGAGTGTTGATCAACATACAGAATGAAACAGATCTAGAAGTGTGTACATCAGGTGATCATTTTTAGGTATGCAAAAAACTGATAAATTGGCCTAGTCTCCAATAATACTAGTTAGATGCAAAGGCTTGTGCAAGAGTTATGCAGTGATCTGAAAGACACTAATTACTACTACACAATTCTGGCTGAATGTTAATGTGTATGCTAATGAGACAACTGATGGATTTTTATGGAATCAGCTTCTGCTGCCATTAGCATCTCATTTGCTATGTGCCACAACAGTGGGAAATGAAAGTTTACAGAGTGGGAAATGACAATCTGTTTATCTAACACAGATAGTAATGTATTAGCAGGATCGGATTAAGGATGACATAGACCCACGGCCATATTTAATGTACATGTATTACATATATCTCCAATTCACAAAGGGGAATCAAAGGGTAACAAGTAATTACAGACCTGTTAGTTCGACTTCTGTTCCACGGAAAATAACGGAGTCACTGGTTAAAGAAGCATTGCAGGATCATCTAGACAAGACAGCAGTAATAATTCTGACACAGCATGGGTTTGTCAAGGGAAGTCTTGTCTGACCAATTTCATTGGATACTATAATGTGGTCACAAAAGGAACTGGATGCAAAAAATAATTTTGATATCATATACTTGGATTTCAGGAAAACTTTTGATACTGTTGCACATGGAAGACTACTGTACAAATTGGAGCAGTATGGCATTAAGAGCAAGTTGCTACAATGGATAAAAGGATGGTTGAGTGGGAGAAGACAGAGTGGTGGTCAATGGGTACTGCTCTATGTGGACTAATGTTATTAGTGGTGTCCCTCAGGGTTCGGTGTTGGGCCCATTGTTGTTTTTTTTATATTAAGCTTGATATACCTTCATCAATAATATTGATGAAGGTATATTAAGCTTAATGTCAAAGTTTGCAGACGATACAAAGGCTGGCAGGGTTGTTAATAACAGTAATGACAGTATGCTGCTGCGACAGATCTGGAAAAGTTGGGTAGATGGGCTGAGAAGTGGCAACTGAAGTTTAACATTGACAAATGCAAAGGTACTGCATATGGGTAGCAGTAACCCCAGAGGAATGTACCAACTATGTAGTGTTACACTCAGGGTAATGGAGAATGAAAGAGATCTTGGGGTAATTGTGCAGTCAGATATGAAGTTTTTTGAGCAATGCAGATAGGCTGCCAGAGTAGGCCGTGGGGTCTTGTCAATAATATACAGAAATTTTGTGAACAGGGATAAGGAGGTGATTATCCCCTTGTATAAGGCAATGGTCAGGCCACACCTCGAGTACTGGGTACAGATCTGGAAGCCTCATTTTAGGAAGGATGTAGAGTTGCTAGAACGAGTACAGAGAAGGGCAACAAGACTGGAGAAGGGAACAAAGGGGTGCTCTTATGAAGAAAGGCTTAAGTTCTGCAAATTGCAGCTTCTGGAGACTAGGCACCTGCGAGGCTATCTGATTGAGGTGTATAAGGCCTTGAATGAATTGAGCAGGCTTAATGCTGATGGGATTCTTCCTCTTGCTCAGATTACAAACCTGAGTAGACAGATTCAAACTGAGGAAAGACCATTGTAGAATAGATGTGTAGAAGTTTGCCTTTAGTCAGCGGGTAGTTGATTGATTGAACAAACTTCCATCTGTTGTTGTGGAAGTTGGTAGCTTAAATAAATTCAAGGCAGAACTAGACAAACATTTGGAATGAATAGCTCAGTGAAATGGGAAGGTTCCCCCCCCCCCCAGGCTGATGCTGTATAAGCTTGCTTTCTTGCATCATGTGCCTCCACTAATGCTAATATAAATACAAATACTACATAGGTTTTTATATTTATATTGCAAATAATAATTCCTTGATAAAAATGTAAATTAAGGTCGAAACTGTTTTGTTTTTTGACTTGAAAAATAAAGTAATAATAAAATCAATTTTAATAGAAACTAAACTTATTTATCATACAATAAAAAAGGTACAAGAATAAAATTTAAACACTTAACAAGTTAAGTTCAAGAATGCATTTATATTACACGTTTTCTTGGTTTATTATTATTATTATTAGAATTTTTATCACTACTTTAGCAAATATTTACACTGAAAATGTGGCCCCTCTTTGTGTGGGGCCCCCAGCCATGGCCGGTTTGGCTGTAGCGTTAATGCGGCCCTGTGTATTAGGTAAACAGTCATTCTCTCTCTCTCTCTCTCTCTCTCTCTCTCTCTCTCTCTCTCATCCTTTAACAGAAACAGGATGGGCTCTACATCCTGTTTCTGTTAAAGGATGTATCAGAGCAAGAAATGTGCAGTGACTCCAACCAGGGACGGCACCAGTAATTGCGGGACTGATCGATAACTATGACATTGCAACATGGGTCAATGTCGTGTTGGGTCAACCAGAAGTGCTCAGCAATGGCTGAGTCTTCTACGTCCACTAAACGAATGGCTCTTTCATGTTCTGAAACACAATTGCTGAGTCTTCTGGAAGTTTCCCCAACGTAACAACTAGTTGCTATACGCAGTTCACCATACACGACTGCCATCGCACACACATAGGTTTTGTATTTCTAGACCATTAAAAACTGATGAAAAGCAACATACTACCCGAAAGCTCTTTTGTATTACTGTTTACTGTATGTATTTTGATATTAATACCTATTTTGACTGCATCTTATTACTTTTTTCCATTCTGCTCTGCGTCACATAGTAAAATATATGAATAATGAAATTCTAAAGTGGGGCATTGGAGTACTGCCATATTTATTTTATTTTATTATTTTTTTTTAAATCATATCTTGTGAAATCAGTCCTAAGATCAGTAAACCAAGAACTACAAGAGTCAAGAAAGATATAGGAATGTTAATGTTAAGCAAATAATGAGATGAATAACAAATGCTTCCAAATGAGTGCCACTGAAGTGGTTCAATCCTGTCTATTCTTCAAGATAGGTTCCTAGAGGATTATACTGGCCAGCAGGGTCACAAATATAGTCTATGTTACTCTAGAAAACTGATTCCACCAAATAAATGTACATATTACCTATGTTTACCATTAGCTCTGTTTGCTTTTAAAAAATGGTATTTTTTTCTCCCTTTTTCATGTGTCATAGGCACTTGAGTAGGAAGTGAGATTACCTCTACACTTTGAAGACTATGAGGTTTGTGTAAGACAAGCAGCATAGATGTGTTCTTTGGACTCTCAGACAATATGTATCACTGACCCTCTGAATGCCACATGCAGAGGATTAGTGACTGCCAGAAATGCCAAACTATTTGTATTTGAAACATCTGGTATGGTTTTGGATATATTGTTGAACTAGACTATTTAGATACCTTACTTTTACAGGAAATGTAGGATTCAATAAACTGAAGGAGCATACGATATTTGGAGTTAGTATAGTATAAGTACACCTTCTCTTTCAGTAAGAATTCACTCACCTTATGATATTGACCTTTCAGTTCTTAGATAATTTCTTAATTTGTGACATGTAAGAGGTCCCATATATTAGAGGATTTGGGATACATGCTCACACTTGTATTCAAATATGCTTGGCAGCAGCCACCCCTTGGTCTTCCAATTCAGTACAGATCTTCCTTTGAAAGATGTAAAAAGCTACACTCCAGAATAACTTCCCTTAATGTATTTAAAGTTATATATGGGATCATTACTATAAATATTCGTAGCTAGGCACAGCTCTCAGGATTTCTGAATATCACGTGTTTGAAAAAAAGTGAAAGGAGACAGAGTAATTCTTCCAGTTGAAAGCAAGAGCAGTGGACTGTACAGAAACCAGAGCATAAATTGTACTATTATGTGTTGAACTTGTATGTTCAACACATAATTGCTTCCCCTTGTACATTCCCCCAAAAAAATTTCACTTGTTCCTATAGTTAACATTATCTTGTTAAAATGTGATAATTGTACTTAGATTTGATTTTCTGCGGTTCACCGATTGGAAATTATACTTCAAGAAAAAATATAATTACAGTTCTGGTTTTGCACTGGTTCATGAATTAATATTAGATTGCTAATATTACTCTGCTGTAAAGAAGTCAAGGAGGTAAAAATTACAAATCAGTCTGCTTTTTATAGCTGGGTCAAAGTTTTTTCTTATCTTTAGAAAACCATTTGTCCTGATTTTTGTCCCTCAAAATCTGGTCACCCTATGCAATTTTAAAATTTTATTATTCCAAAAAACAGTTAAAAATAAGTATTTTACTATTTTCAGTGAGTTTTGCATTTTATTTAACCAGAATATTATAATTATTATTTAACATTCTTTTCCCATCTGCCTAAAAATAAAATCTGTTATATGTTCACAGAATGTTAAGAATAATCACCAAATAAAAGTCAGTATTTGCCAGTAACATTTAACACTCTTAATTGTTTTTGTTTCTGCTTTCAGGAGTAGAAATACAATCTTCCATGTACTTTTTCCAACTATTTTCTCAAAAAGTATGCATTTTCTGTTTTTGTTTCATTTACTACACATTATAAGAGGTTAGCTGTTTAGTTAATATCTACAGACATGATGCAAGCCTTTTTTTTTTTTTTTTTTTTTGCAATTAGTTAAACTTATAAGCATCCTTCATAATTCATCCAAGGTACCTATATGAATGAATAAAAGGATTATCCCTAAACATATGGCTCTAAAAAATTTTACCCTGTATCGCCTGTGTGGATTTTTCTGAAAATTACATTTCATGTATGTGTGCAAAATGGAAGCCTCCTCAACAATTCATGCTGAGGGAAATGGACCATAATCTGCCACGCTGGTCCAGTGCGGGTTGGCAGATCGACCGTATTCAGCAGTCAGGGGCTTGAACCCCGGTCTACTCAAAGAGCGTGTGCTACTGCACTCCCGCTCCTGCCCACTCGGCTACGGAAAAGTAGAATATAATAAATAATGAGAGAGAGAAAAAAAAAAAAAAAAATTATAAAGCACAAAAAAAGTTTTTGAGAAAAAGGAATGAAAGGCACATTCAACAAAACAAAAGCTAAAAAAAAATTAATTACAATAAAAACAAAAAAAAAAAAAAAAAGATCTAGTCCAGAGGTGCAACTAGGGTATGGCAAGTGTGGATACACTGCCACACACAAAACGAATGGAATTAAACAAAAGCTTTTTTTTAAATAAAAGTACAACCTTATGGATAATTTAATAATCATTTTTATAATTTAATGACTTAATATTGAAATTAATTTAAAATATTAATTAATATTATAATATAACAATTTTGATTATTTTTATAAAAGCAAAATGTGCAATTTCTGATATTTAACATGTCAAAAATCCTAACCATACAGTTTTTTTGTTTTAGGGGGCATGGAGAAGGTCAGTGTTTGAAAAGAGATAAAAAATATCAAATAAACAATTATTTTTTAATTCAATAATAGCAAGTTCAAATTCTGCGTGCATGCATGGATGTGCTCTCCCAGAAGTACATAATAATTACCACTGTACATATGCTTCAAAAACTTATTCACAATCAATACAGTCTCGTTAATAATTTCCAAAATTCAAAAATAAAGACTCTTACCAAATAATCTTCTTCACAGTAAACTTTACCATGAACATTGTAAAAGGCTTTGCCCCGCAAAGCACGACCTAAAAATAAAAAAAATAACAAAAAAATAAAAATTGCACATACAAATTCAAATCAATTCATATTAAATGAAAAAGTTCTGAAATATATTCAAATAGCAATGACATGTTTTTATATACATCTGAAATTTACACAGGATGTTTTTGGAAAAACATTACCTAATTAAATAAAACAAAAATACAAACAACATTATTAAGAAAATGATTAAGATTGAATGCCTTTTAACCTGTCTTGATCTTAATTCTACATTGCTTTATTCCTGTGGTGGGTATTTCTTTTCACTATTTTTTACTATACTAATACCTGACAATTTTTTATTTGTACTATTTATCCCGCCCCCCCTTTTTCAATTTCCAATATATATTTTTTTTTTTCTTGTACGCAGGTAACAGCAGTTCTTTGCAAACAAAAATACTTGTAATTTTAGCAATACATTCACATAGGGTGCAAATGAAGAATTTTAAGCTTGTGGGAACAGAAGTTTTTTGGAAATTATTACCATCTTTTTGATTAATTAACATATCGTGTTTGACAAATAGTTTGTTTTAGTCACATTCATTAGCTTATTTTTAAAATTAACTAGTGATGTTGTAAGTTAGAACCTGATATTCATAAAGCTATTCTATCAGTGTTTTCATGTGAATATCTTAGCACATAATTAGCAGTGCTGTGGAATAGTAGGGTTTTAATTATGATAAATAAGAACCTCAAAAGGTTCTAATCACATAGTTTGGCTTTTTTTTTTTTTTTAAACTAAGAAATTGTACTTTTAGTAAGGATATAACTAGCTTAAAACTCTGCAGACAGAATGGTATAGCATAACGTATAACATAAATCTGATAGCACAATATGCATCACTGCATTTAGGAATCTATTAGCTTAGAGCAATTAATCAATTAAACTGATTACCAATGAAAATTTTATTAATTTTCATTGGTGATCAATTAGATTGCATTTAAATAGAAATCGTGACAAAGACTAGAGCAGCAAAGCAACGGCGCAAAGTAGCAGGAGCGCTATGGCTCAGAGGAGAACCAAAGGGGCGATTCTCAAACAAATCACTACTTAAATAAATGTGTAATGTTTGCAGACCTTTCTGGAACAAGACCTGATGTAGGAGGATGTCTCTGTCTGTGTTCAGTGCAGAGAGAGTGTGAAGGAATTAGGTGCCAACTCAAGATTCTGATGTGCATTTATGAGTGTAGTAGTAAACAAAAATTGATGTAGTAGTAGCTTAGCTACTACTACATCAATTTTTTGCTGATGCTATATATAGCATCAGCAAAAAATTAAAAAAAAAAAAAAAAAAAAAACACACTACATACTTCTCCCATCCATGCCCTCCTAGTTTTTTTGAGAAGAAAATGGGAAAAACAATGAGAAATATGTCCACACTCATTCTAGTACACAATTCCATAATAACAACATCTGTGATACTCACAAACTCCACAGAAATCTTGCATACATTATCCAAATAAGAAATGAATTAAACTATTATTAAAAATTTAAATTAATTATGAAGAGTCTTAATTTAATGTTTCAGAATAATTTATTCCTGCTCCATAAATATTCTTGTGTCTACAAAGACATGCATTCATTGCCATTAAGAATACTTACGAAAATGTTTTCTTAGTCAATGGCTTCACTGTGATACACTGAACCTTAGGACCATTTTTGGGAATGATTCAGTTGCATTAACTCAATATATGTACGCTGTAGAAAATTCAACTTTTAGGCTTTCCATAGTGCAAGTAAATGTAGTATGCCATTTTCAATACAATGACTCTGAAGTACACTTTGGTTGATGGAAAAAAATCAGTCACAAAGGCAAAAGAATCTTTTAAGTAACATCATATTTTCTTGTTTCAATTTTTTTAATATGTTAATTTAAAAACTTAATGCTAAAATATCACCTATACAAAATATTATTATTACTCAATATGACAATTTTACAGTCTAACCACTCGCAATTTTCTTCTTCTGAAATTGTCTAAAATTTGTTTAACCCTGAAAAGGTTCCAAATGTAAACGATATTCCATATCAGTTATTATTATTATTATTAATAAAAGAGAGTCAAAAGTAGAAAGGAATCACTTAGAGGAATAATACAACAAATGGGACTCTTGACACTGGCCTTGTGCCAAGTTATACAATAATATAATAAGTTATGCAATATTATGATATTTATGACTGTATTTCTGGGATGATTTTGTTCTTATTTCAATCTACTTACATTACACTTATATGAAAGCACATGCTTTCATATTGCTGGATCTGTAAACTAAGATGCCAAAATATAAACAATTAAATATAATTAAAATAAATATGATGGAACAAAGAATTATCTGCAAGAGCCTCATCTTCTCAGAAACTGCAAAACACCGATGTCTGAACCAGCCAAGGAACATAGCATTTCAATAACCTCCATAATATACCAAAGGGCTGGGCTGAAAGGCTTTTATTTATGCTGCGTGACATCTAAGTAGACTAATTTCTATATATTTGTTTCCTTTGCTCACAGTTTTGAAATATTTCTTATTCCAACAACTTCTATCTGTTTTTCTGTAACAATTTTGTTCTTCATTAAACTATATGCATTTTAAAAATACAAACAATAATTATTTCCCCATCAAAAACATAAAAACCCTAATTAAGGAAGTAATGGCAAAATTTCTCAGTCATACGTAATTTACAATAATCAAAACAACAATTTACTCCACAAAATGGAAAGCTTCAGAGTAATTTCCAGATTTTATTTTCCTTTTTTTTAAATTTAATAGATTTCTGAATACTGGATTTCAACTTTTGGTACATTATAATGAAAAAAAAAAAAAAAAAAAAAATTAACTTTTTTCATTAAAACGTTAAAATAAAGAATGCCATAAAAGGAGCACAATTTAAAAGTTTGTGGCAAAAAGAATACCAAGGTTTATAGCAAAAGAATGCCAAGGGTTAAAAAATTGAAAAAGTAAAGGCATGCTGTCTATTGCTGCTCCTAGATACCTTGCACCCTATTTCTCTTGGGCTGTCCTTTGAGCCCAATTGTCGAAGTTTGCAGACGATACAAAGGTAGGCAGGGTTGTCAAGGACACTACTGACACTATGCTGCTGCAACAGGATCTGGAAAGGTTGAGCAGATGGGCTGAGAGGTGGCAAATGAAGTTTAACATTGACAAATGTAACACATGGGAAACAGCAACCCCAGAGCAACGTATCAACTCTGTGGTACTACACTGACAGTGGTAGAGAATGAAAGGGACCTGGGGGTGGTTGTGCAGGCAGATATGAAGTTCTCTGAGCAGTGCAGACGGGCTGCAAGAGTAGCTCATGGTGTATTGTCAATGATATATAGGAATTTTTCTAGCAGGGATAAGGAGGTGATTATTCCCTTGTATAAGGCAATGGTCAGGCCACACCTAGAGTACTGTATACAGGTCTGGAGGCCTCATTTCAAGAAGGATGTAGAGCTGCTGGAACGAGTACAGAGAAGGGCAACAAGATTAGTGAATGGAACAAAGGGGTGCTCTTACGAAGAAAGGCTTAAGTTTTCCAAATTACAGTGTCTGGAGACTAGGCACCAGCGAGGTGATCTGATAGAGGTGTATAAAGCCTTGAATGGTTTGAGCATGCTCAATGCTGATGGGATTCTTCCTCTTGCTCAGAATAATCACCTGAGAGGGCATAAATTCAAATTGAGGAAAGACAGATGTAGGATAGACGTGCAGAAATTTGCCTTTAGCCAGTGGGTGGTTGGTTGGTGGAACAGACTTCCATCCCTTGTCGTGGAAGTTGATAGCCTAAATAAATTTAAGGCTCAGCTGGACAGGTATTTTGAATGAACAGAGGGGTGAAGTGGAAGTGTTTTTTTTTGTTTTTTTTGGTTGATGCTGCATAAGCTTGCTTTCTTGCATCAAATGCCTCTACTAATGCTAATGCCCAATTTTGTTGTAACAGGAGTATGCAAAGTGTCATGGAAGGCAATCAGAATCTTGATGGTAGGCAGTTGGAGGCACAGATAATAGTATTATATGAGTATGGGTGATGCCAAATATGATGGTTGATAGGTAATTAATGACAATTGATGATTACCCTCGAGGCAAGCAACTGCTGATGAAAGTAAGAGGGTTAACAATCACAAACTATCTGCCATGTTTTCAAAATATTAAGAACCCAAGAATGATGGTCAGAGAGACAAGAAAAAATCAACAATCAACATAGAACCTATTTAGAGCACTTACAAGTATTCGAAGGGGGGTTCCAAGGCCACCAAGTGTGGAGGGCTCACACAATGACTTGTCAAGACATCTTATGTTAGGGAAGGTGTTTCTAAAGAAGTGCAGTTAAACCAGGAAGTGGGACCAAAGTTTATATGTGAATTCCAACAAATGGCAAACAAAATGTGGTAGGTACCCATACATAAAAGATTTTTCAGTGCACCTACTAAAGAGTCAAAGGACCAGTTAGAGAAATGTTTTCCTGAATAAAATGGTGTCAAGTATTTGATAGAGAGAGATGCACAGAGATGCATATTTACCTCTCAAAATGTTAATATGATGTGCCACCATGTTTCAATAAACAGTCACCTCCATGCACAATCCTAAGAATGCTCCCTGTACACAACAATCACCATCGTCCCTGGTAACCAATTTCCTGTATATCACATCATTATACTTAGTCTTTTTTGTTATCAACTACTAATCACAGTTCGGTGCTATCCAAATGGTATATCATCCTGGGATTTTTTACCTTGCATTTATTAACTTAACGTTAAAGCCTCTTTTACCATTTTTCTGCTTATCCACATTATTTAGACCTTGTAGCAGCATAAAAACCCTGATTAATGTAATTTATCACTAAGCAAACCATATCATCAGAAAACTCTGACATTAAACCTACATCAATATCATTAATCAATATTAGAAACAGTATGGTGTCCAGCAACAGACACTGTGGGATCTAATAACATTAGTCCTTAAAGAAGAGTGGCCATTTAGAATTAAATGTCTTCACTGCTTAACCCTCCCTTCGTCCATAGTATTAATTTCACCCTAATGTCTTCACTGATCCTTTGAATGTAATATTCCTGACAACACAGAAGCAACATCTGTTTAATTAGAATTTGATAAAACACAGGATAATTATAATAAAAGTGTCATTTCAGCTGGCTGTAGGCAGAAAACCATTAATGCACAAAGATGAAATTTGAAATGGACACTATCCAATGTATGTGAGAATGGAAAGTGAAAAAAAAAACTGTGTACCTGAACGCACGAAAGATGTTTTATGTGAAAACATCTTTGAGGAAAATCAGAACCGTTTTAAAATCGAACAGAAGTTATGAACGATGTAACATTTTATGCTCATGCCTGCTCGTACTCTACCATATCAATGTTAGTGACTGAGTTATAGTCATTAGCATCGTTTAGGAAGTAGTGGGCGTGAGCATAAGCCCACGCCTGCTACTTCCTAAATTTTGTCTCGCATGCTTCCTAAATTTTGTCTCACATTTTCGTTACCAACTGATTTTACTTCAGTCCGAAATATTCAGTACGAACGGTGTAACGTTTTATGCTCATGACCACTACTTACCCTACCGAATCAACGTTACTGACAGCATTAGCATCATTTAGGAAGAGACATAATTTGCGTTATTTCCATTTCACATTTTCGTGACAAATTGGTTTTTTTTTTTTTTTTTGATTTGGTAGTTGGCGCATCGGCTTCTGTGGCCATATTGCACCTCCCAAGGTTTTTGCAGTACTTTGATCCAAGCCCGAGGCGGGAATCAAACCCGCGACCTTTGGGTTGCCAGGCAGGTACTTTACCCACTCGGCTAGCCCGGTCGGCCAAATTGGTTTTACTTCAGTCCGAAATTCAGTAGGTGCTGCCAAAGATGTTTTCACATCAAAAAATCCAAACACTATTACTAGGTTGAAACTAGAATTGCGTGCACCACAACACAAATTACAATACAAATCCTCATCACATGAGCATTACTGATGCCTCAAAAAGTTTAAGAATGGAAATGATGAATACAGTCAGCAGCTCTCAAAACGGTACTACAAAAGAAAGGTCATGCTTTTTTTTGTTTTACCAAATTGGCAGTAACTTTGTTGCTGCACTTAAAAAATACCAGCATATAAAAGGATTAAGAAAGGCCGCTTTCCCAAAGTGGCCTTTCTTAATCCTTTACCAAGTCATTGCATTGTTGAAGATATCAACCATTGCTGCAGGCAATTGTGCAGCACACAAAATCAACATTTGCTCATTAGCGTTAGGGTGATATCACAATGGCTTAGCATCCCGTAATCACCCCTATAAGATCCACATGGTTCAACAGGTAACGTGAATTGATTTGCATCAACAAAATGACTTTGTGGTAATGATGGAGGTTGATAACAAGTGACCAGGGTACATGTTGTGGACTTACAAGATCCATTTCCAGTGAAGTGGTTGTAAATATCCATAATCAACAAGCATAGGGATCATTAGGGATTACCTTCAAGTGTTGCCAATGACGTGCCTCTCCACATGTTACTGTTTAGCGTGGGTTTAGACTATTTTACTTCTATGAGGTTTGAGCTTGTGGTCCTGAAACATATACCACAGCAACCAAGTCTTACTTCACTGTCTCCATCATGGTGCAATTCCTACTCTTCAGAAGAAAGCATTTCTGGAAACAACTGTTTTTATGCAGGATGGAGTTCCTCTGCACAAAGGTTGGCCAATATTTTCTAAGCTACTGGCTAACCAGTGTATTGCAAAGCGTCTATGCTTCATAATATATTTGATGACGACATCATTACCCCATTGTTTTGGTTGTTGTTATTTGGTTTTTAGGAGCATTAGCAACTAAGGCCATATTGCTCCGGGGATATGCGGTGGTCATTCCATGACCTTTCCGCATCCTCCATATTTGGTGGCTCACGGGCTCGAACCCCGGTCTAATCAAGAAGTGTGTTACGCACTGCTGCTCCTACCCACCTGGCTACGGATGCGCCCCATTGTTTTTGAACATCTGGCTATTTCGATCTGTGAATATTTATTGTGAGTTTTTTTTTTTTTTTTGTCACAGGAGTGTCAAGAGGATGGGGTGTTTCAAGGATATATGCAATCTCTGGCTGATTTGATGAAAAGCATCAAAAGGACTGTTGCTAACACCATGTCATATACCTCCAACTTACAGTGGATACAAATGGTTATCATACTGAGCATTTCTAACTTCACACCTAGCAGTTTGTCTAAACAGAACTCTACCAGTAGCACACTGGAAATTGCCACTGGTGGGAGTTGGATTTTTTTTTTTTTAAACACACTTTCATTTCTGCACTGGTTAATGTCCAGTGCAACTTTTATCCTTTTACCATTAATGAGTTTCCACTTACAGCCAGATGAAACAGTTTGCTTTAATTATACCTACCCTATATATTAACAGAGAGCAGTTATATGTTAAGCAATCACTGTAAAGTGGGGTCTCTCTCTCTCTCTCTCTCTCTCTCTCTCTCTCTCTCTCTCTCTCTCTCGGACACTTTGAGAACTGTCCTTTTTGATTTTTCAACCTCCCTGCAGCAGACACTAAGATCTTTTCAAGGGTACCATTTCAGATGAACATGTTCATTCCTGGTAACATACACATTTTCATGTCTGCACTTAGCCACAAATCAAGGTCGTAATAGTGACACTAATTAGACTTCTGATAACTACAAATTGCAGCACTTAGCAATGCAATAAAATTATAAAACCCAAGAGACACTGTTGCTGAGAGAGAAAGGGGAGAATTTCAGTGTGAATACAGTTGTAATACAGTACTGTACAATAAATTTCTTTAAAAAAAATTTAACACCCTACAAACTGACTAATGCATTTATATTAGAGTCCCTTACAAATGCATGCTACATTAATAAAACTGTCAGTCAAACTTAATTGGAAGGGCGCCTCCGTAGCCAGGTGGGAAGGAGCAGCAGTGTGTAGCACACGCTTCTTGATTAGAACGGGGTTCAAGCCCATCACCACCAAATATGGAGGATGCGGAAAGTTCAGGGAATGACCACCGCATATCCCGGAGCAATATGGCCTTAGTTGCTAATGCTCCTAAAAACCAAATAACAACAAACTTAATTGGACATCGATTAAGAAGATCTTTAAAATTTAAAATTAAAAAAAAAAAAAAAAAACTCATATCTGGCACTACCATCTATCTATTCTTTAAAGCTCAGTGCATTATAGCCATAGTAGCTTATGCACCATTAAACTCCCATAAGGCTCAGTTTTGTTTCCTCAGAGTGTGTGTGGTTGTTACAGTACTGTAGTAAATTTCAAGTGGACAGAATCTAGATGATTGTAAAATTATGTACAGAGTTCTAGGCAAGAATTTACAATCTCATACTGTACTACAGTATGTTTCAAACACAGTTAACACTGAAAGAAAAAGTAGAAGTGACAGAATATTCTAGAAAATAAAAAAGTGTGGAGTTCGAAAGTTAGCTGGTAATTTTAAAATTGGAAAGACTTCAGCAGCAATTATTAAAAATCAAGAAACTTAGTTAAAACAGTGGCAGGAAAATGGAAAGCAGTATATCATACATTTTCTCATGGCAAAAAGTGATTTGGTGAATAATTTGACTTTTGAGTGGTTTAGTCTGGTACGCAGTCAAAAAAAAAAAAAAAAATTCCCATCTCTGGGCCTATAATTCAAACCAAAGTTTTAGAAATTGCTAAAGAAATTGGCACCATTGACTTTAAGGCATCTAATGGCTGGTTAGGTAAGTTCCATAGATGTTGAAATATTTCCTTCAAAGCAACTTGCAGGGAGTCTACTAATGTTGATTTAGAAATCATTGCTGGGTAAAAAAAAAAAAAAGCTGCAGTCAATACTTATTGACTATTTAAACAGAAAACATTAACTGCTAATGAAATGGATCTTTCTTTCCATATAAAACAATGTGCTTTAGAGGGGAAACATGTACTAGAGGTAAAGTAGCAAAGGAGCATCCAACTGTGCTTTTGTATACAAGCATGAGAGGCAGTCGTGAAATACCTTATTATAAGCAAATCTATGAAAGCAAGGTGTTTTAAAAGGTTTAGATTAAGCAAACTCAATGTTAATTGGAAACAAAACAATAAGGCTCGGATGACTAGAGATAATGACAGAATGGCTGATCCAGTTGGATAAAAGAATAATTTTCCAAAATATAAAAGTTATTTTATTTCTTAATAATGCCACATCGCAACCACATGTTAACCTGAATAACGCTGAAAAGATGTTTTTTTCCTCCCAATGTCACATCCATTAGATCAAGGAATAGTTGCAAACTTTAAGGTGAAATATTGATAAATGGTTCTTAAACACCTGATTTCAAAACTTGATGAACAAAAAAGTTGTTCAAAACTTTGCAAAAGTATAGATGTACTACAAGCTATATGCTTCCTTCTGTCGCAGTGGTGTCCGCTATAGAGAGGTTTCACTGTACTGTATAACTAAAAATTCTGTGTTAAAAGTATTACTAGGACTGTAGTCCTAGTAATACTTTTAACTAGACTTGCCACACCACATTTTATTGCTACAAATTAAGTCTTCAATGGCAAGAAAGGTTTCAGTGGGATCAAAGAATTGCTTAAAAATTATTAGGAAACTTTTTATCCTAGATACCTGCTGCCAGCTTAAAACTGCACTCTATAAAAAAAAAAATTAGAATTTACATTTGGTTTTTCATTGACTAGAAATCACCAGAAACACTGAAAATATGAAAATACTGGGACATGTTTTAAAGTCTTACCACCACTGTTAACACTTCAAATAAAGAAAAATGTTTTCCTCTAGGACTTACCACAAGAACAGCAGATAAAGCAATTTGTGTGATACAAGTTTCCCATTGCTTGACATGCCTGTCCTGCTCCAGTTACTTTTTCCCCACAGGTATGACATATTCCTATTTAAAAAAAATAAATAATCCAATTTCAGTTTTATACATGGGATTAAAGTACATTCTTTTATTGAGAAAAAAAGAATTTTTATATGGTAATTTTATCAGCTACAACAATATTGTTAATAACAGTCTTCTGCCAGCTTGGGGAGGAGGGGGGCAGCATACTAAAAAAGTCTTTTATAACAGCAAGTAAATTTCACCCACATGATGAGGTCAAAATACAAGTATTGACCTTACTGGCTAGCATTAAATTTGTATAATTGCCAACTCACCAACACAGCTAATAATCAATCCCACACTATGGTACTGGACAGCCCATTTATAAATAAATGATGTAAAAATGAAAAGCTTTAATTTCTTTTAATGATAAACTGTTATCTATAAGTTAAATATTACCAGAATTGGTCCTTGAGGTTGTCACAGACATTCTCTCAGATATGCCAGACAAGCTGTACTTGCTACCTGGGAGTCTAAAACGTTGATCACCCAGGTGTAAACCAACGTAAGCAGAGGTCGAGGTGTGGCACCCACACCACATGGAGGAACGCTGCCCCTCTATGTTACCAGACAGTACTAGGTGGTAGATGACTCTCATCAAACTGTGCAATACCACCACTTTGCTTATTGGAGGCTTGAAGTGGTGGTTGTTGTTATTTGGTTTCTAGGAGCATTAGCAACTAAGGCCATATTGCTCCGGGATATGCGGTGGTCATTCCCTGACCTTTCCGCATCCTCCGTATTTGGTGGTGACGGGCTTGACCCCGATCTAATCAAGAAGCGTGTGCTACGCACTGCTGCTCCTTCCCACCTGGCTACGGAGGCACATGAAGTGGTTGAACCCATGTTTAGTCTCTAGGGCTAAGTTCCGGTCAATCCTTCCCTATCTCTTCCATCATACAGTATGATTGATGACTTTTGAGGTTATGATGAACATTGTGGCGAGATCCAATATTCCTTACATTTCGAGGGTACAGCTCGAAAAACGTGTTTGCAGGCCGGTCGCTAATTAGTACACTGGACCGAACCTATTGGTAACTCTCTAGGAGGCTTCCGGATCAGCTAGTGTATAATCTTGCTACCTCTACTCTGCCAGATAGTAATTGGAGGGAGTCCGAGTAGTGTGTATGTGGGGAGCATTGTCAAGGCCACGTTATGTCAAGGATCTGGGTATATTCTTACCATGTGTATGCCATATCCAAAAATTTCATTACTTCATACAGCATGTCCCACCCACCTTTTCTTACTATTGAATACACCATGAATTGTCAAACTAATAGAGCAAGCTTATCTGTGAAAAGATCTAAACCTCCCAAGATGCAAAATGGGATGACCTGCAAGACTTCTTTTCTTTTGCTTGGTCAGATTACTGTTTCAAAACTTCTGATGTCAACGTTTGCTCAGATTGTGTCAGTGAAATTATTCTTGCAGGAATGGAATCCTTTATCCCACACTCCACTTTAAAATCTCGTCCTTTATCTAAACCTTGGTTTTCCAATAAATGTGCTAAGGCTGTTCAAGAGAAGAATGTTGCATATCGCAATTGGCTTGTTTCTAATTCTCCAGTTTCATTTTCTGCCTACACCAAAGCTCGCAACAATTGTAAAGCAGTTATTAATCAGTCCAAACTAGAGTTTGAACAGGCTAAGAGTAGAAAACTTGCTTCTTGCCCTAATGGTAGCCGAGCATTCTGGTCTCTTGCCAAAGATATTGGCTGCAACTTTTGCCCATCACTGCTCCCACCTCTGTCAAAACCAGATGGTTCTGTTGTCACTTCAGACAAGGATAAAGCTGACCTGCTAGCATCCCATTTTTCTTCCAACTCATATATTAATGATCTTGGTAAAACACCTCCCACCATTCCCAACATGCTTCATTCAATGCCTCCTGTGGTCTTCCATCAAAAGGATGTCAGAAGGATTTTGGCGAATCTTGATGCTAAGAAAGCTCCACATCCCGATGGTATTTCTCCACTTGTTCTCAAAACCTGTGCTCCTGAACTTACTCCTATTCTTTGCCACCTTTTTTCACTTTCTTATTCCAACGGTGTTTTTCCTTCTGCTTGGAAATTTGCTCATATCCAGCCAGTTCCTAAAAAGGGTGACAAATCCCACCAATCCAATTATCGTCCTATTGCAATTATTTCTACTCTTTCTAAAGTAATGGAGAAAATCAATTAACTACCAACTCTTAAACTACCTAGAAACCTTCGGTCTGATCAAAGATCGCCAGTATGGATTCTGTCAGTGTCGATCCACTGGTGATATTTTGGCTTATGTTACCCATTTATGGACTAATTCAATGGAAAGGTTCGGTGAAACACAAGTAGTTGCTCTTGACATCTCAAAGGCTTTCGATCATGTTTGGCATAAAGGTCTTCTAAACAAGCTTCCATCTTATGGTTTTTCAACTGTTTTTAGTAATTGGTTATCCAGTTTTCTCTCTGATTGCTCACTGAGGGTGATGGTAGATGGCTCTCTGTCTTCTAACTTCTCCACTAATGCCGGTGTCCCCCAACGTTCAGTTCTTTCCCCCACTCTTTTCCTCTTGAATATCAATGACCTTCTTCCATTGACTGGAAATCCTATCCATAGTTTTGCCGATGATAGCACATTGCATTCAACTTTCCATTTTGAGAAACCTTGTCCTGCTCAATCACCTTCAACTTCTCGAAAATCTGCTACCAATTCCTTAAATGCCGATCTTCAGGTAATTCTCCAGTGGGGCAAAGACAACTTACTTGATTTCAACCCTTCTAAAACTCAGTCTTGTCTTATATCTTGCAAAAAGGATTCTTCTGCTCCTATGCTTATCTTTAGTGACACTCCGATTTCTAGGCAAAATGATATATCCCTGACTATTAGAAGTCAGGGCACAAGCACATTACAAATATTGCTTCTTCTGCATCTAAAAAAAAAAAAAAAAAAATGTTTTCTCTTTCGCTCTAGGCGTTACTTTTCTTCCAAACAGCTGCTCACTCTGTATAAATCCCAAATCCGCCCTGCCATGGAATATTGTTCCCACATCTGAGGTTTTACCCCCAAAACCTCTCTCAGGCTTCTTGATTCCATTCAGAAGAGGGCAGTTAGGTTAATTAATGATTCATCTCTAACAGAGTCTCTCCACTCGCTGTCTCATAGACGTACTGTTTCTGCTGCATGCCTCTTCTGCAGATACTTCCATGGGCACTGTTCTTCTGAATTGGCTTCTATAATTCCCACTCTCTCTTTCAAAACAGTCCGAACATGTGCTGCCACCAGCCAACATCCATTTACTGTCCAACTTCAAACTCACAGAACCAACTTTTCATCTTCCTCATTTATTCATTCAACTGCCGTTTTCTGGAACAACCTTCCTTCATACGTATTTCCTGAAAATTACAGTCTACAGAAGTTCAAGTCCACTGTCAACAAATATCTTCTTTCTCTTCTCAACCTCCAACCCAAGCATGGTACTAAGTACTATAGGTTCTAATACCTCTCGTGTTTGGGGTTTACATAAAAAAAAACTGCCAAGTTATTCTGAATTAGAAAGACCAAGCTTGCAATCATGCATGTAGCTTAATACTAAACAGCAAAGCTAACCTTTCAATATTTATTTCTTTTTCCCAATATTATTTAGGAAAACGGTAAAATTTGTGTATCCATGCTAAAAAAAAAAACTAATTATGAAATGCTGTCCAGGTAACTTTAATTTTTGCACTATACTAATGAAAGCCAGATATGATTAATAAGAAATGCAATTCCTCAGCTTGTCTCCACTGCAGCATGTGTTACTGTTTGCTATTCATTTGGAATTTCCAAAACCCTCTTCAATCAAAACTGCAGTCAGCTTATCTCAGGTGGTGGAGGGAATAGGCTTTCCCTCCAATGAGTTATTCTAGATTATTCCAGCCTACACATAATGCAAATTGGCTCATGAAAACAGTTCTACAGACAAAATACATATATAGGTAAGTAAAACAAGCTCAGGTACCAATAATTTGCAATTTCTTACCTAATTAAAAAAAATGCTGTCTTCCTGCCTTCTTTAACAGCACCAAGTGTGTAATAAGAATTTAGTTTTGCTACTAATTGTGTCTACAATAACACGTATTCTTCATTTGGTGAACAAGAAACCTTAAAAATCAACTAACTTGGCAATGATGAAAAAAAAAAAAAAAAAAACTAATAAAAATTTCTCCTCTCAAGATGGGATTTTAACTCATGCTTTTTACACAGTGTGTGGAAGGACAGCTATCAATCGCTGTGCTAACTCCATAACAAGCCGACATGATATGAAACATTCAAAGATAGAAGAGAATTTACCACCATTAACCAATACTGGATAAAATATAAAATTGCTTGTGTGCATGCAACTAATCTAATGCTGTGATTAGTTTTAATGTGCACTAGCAGTGGCAAGATTAAAATACCACCAGGCACACTGGGGCATGTTGTACATATGGGACCTTTCAGTAATCTTGTGGGAGAGAATTTATGCCTTCACAAGAGGGCTGATTTGATAGTAAGCAATTTCAAGTTAAAACACATCTAGAACTTTTGCAAAGGTTATTTATATAATGTATTTATTATATTAATTAATAATAATGACTCAAGCGTTTAGGGCATAAGCCTCAAGCTATGGAGGAGTCTAGACTATATATAAATATAGTGCAAGTGCATCAGAAATACATAGCTATATCTGAATAAATCAGAATATTAGTAAAACGGCATCGTTTTAAGTTATATCTCATATTGTGAATACCTTCACAACAAGTTGCCATGATATTGCACTACTTCGAATAAGTAACGCTTCACCTAAGGAGAAGACTAATGTTACTTATTCTCATCTCAGATGGATACCACCACCCAGACGGCACCGTTTCAAGGGCCAAATAGCCTTGAAATGATGCCGTCTCGGTGGTGGTATCCATCTGAGAATAAGTAACATTAGTCTTCTCCTTAGGTGAAGCGTTACTTATTCGAAGTAGTGCAATATCATGGCAACTCGTTGTGAAGGTATTCACAATGTGAGATATAACTTAAAACGATGCCATTTTACTAATATTCTGATTTATTCAGATATAGCTATGTATTTCTGATGCACTTGCACTATATTTATACATAATTAATAATAATGATTAAAGTTTTAGCAATAATTTTGTTTCATTTATTTCTCATTTATAATTTCCTTCACTTTTTGTGTTAAATAAATAAAAAAAAAAAACTTCTTCACACATTAAAAAGCTTTAGGAATAGTAACACAGAAATTATACCAAGTTATAACTGGGAGCTAAATGATTTGTGATATATAAGAGGAAAGTAGAAGGGGAAATTGTTGAAGCTAAAAGTAAAAAAGGGTATCTGAGGCTGATGGAATCTATCCAATTATATTAAAAGAACCAGCAAAAGAGGTAAGCAAACCTTTACCATAATTATGAGTGTCCTTGAATAAAGGGAAATTCCAACAGATTGAAGATAAGCAAATTTCTCTCCTATCACAAAGGGGGGGGGGAGGAATCGAAGGACAAGATGATTAGTTACTATAATGAAGTAAAAAAGGAACTGGATGAAAAAAATAATCTTGACATTGTATACTTAGCTTTCAGTAAAGCTTTTGACACTGTTCCACCTTAACAACTGCTGTACAAATTGGAGCAGTATGGCATTAGGGACAAGTTACAGCTATGGATGGATATGGTTGAATGGAAGAAGACAGAATATCAATGGGCACTCTGTCTTCTGGCAAGAATGGTTTTAGTGGAGTCCCTTAGGATTCAGTATTGGGTCCCTTACAGTTTTCAATATTTATTAATAATACTGACGAAAGCATATGACGCTTATTGTTTAATTTTGCCAGCAGAGACAATGACGTGATTATCTAATTGCATAAGGCAATGTTTAGGCCACATCCTGAGTACCAGTACAGGTCTGGAAACCTGATTTTAAAAAGGATGGTGGATCTACTGGAATGGTTACTGAGAAGAGAAATCATTCAATCAAAGTCATAAAAAAGGTGCTCTTACCAAAAAGACAAACTCTGCAAATTGAACTGAATGGAACTAGGCAACTGCAAGGAGACCTTGTTGAAGTATTTAAAACTTTAAATGGATTGAGTAAACTAAATGCCGATGGAATCCTTACTCTTTCTCAGACTCAGACAACACAAGGGGATATAAACTGAGAAATGATGGCTGCAAAGTAGATGTGCAAAAATTTGCTTTCAGCAGAGAGTAATTAATCGTTAGAACAAACTTTTCATGTTTTTTTTTTTTTTTTTTAAGTGGCTAGGCTGAATAAGTTTAAGGAAGCATTAGACAAATTATAGAAGCCACAGATAAGGTGGTTAGTTTTTTTGACTAATGCTGTATATGCCCATTTCCTTGCATTATTTGCCACTACTAATACCAAAAACAGAGGTATAAAAAAAAAAAAAAATTCACAGCTGTGTGTATAGGTATGTGGCACTGTCCAAAAGTGTACAATAGGAAGGGGGAAACCATCTGGAGTTTACAAATTTAATACTTAAGCAAAAATCAAAAACACAAATTCTTGTTTTTATTTGAACTTTACTATAAAAAGTAATAAAAGGGTACTATTCCCTTACACTATCTTTTAAAATTCGTATTCAGCTGTAAATTATAAGAAACAAATGATAAAACATTCTGGTAATTTTTTTTTTTTTTTTAGGTGTTAGAACATAGTTGTTTTTTTTTTTTTTTTTATTCCAAAAATGTATTTTGTTAATCATAAAATATATCAAAATAACTGTCTACATTTATTTATTATTTGGTGGTTACATTTATTTATTATAAAGTATAATAAGACTTTACACCAAAACCGTATGGTCATTACGGATCACGTGCAATCTAATTTTTACTCACATGCCTCATAATGCTAAAAACTCTCGCTATATATATTTTTTTTTAGTTTAACAACAGCTGGTTTTAAACAGATTTTCAAATCGATGAAACGGACTGTGGGAAATACGCTAAGACGTCCAAACAAGGCACGTCACGTATGGCGTAACACATGACGTTAACAATGCATTAAACTCGTACGCCAATGTACGAGTTGAATGCATTGACTTGGTTAGTCAAACAATATTGTAAAAAATCTATTCCAATGCCTATTTTGTCTGCTTTAGCGTAAGTAAGGAAATCTTTTGAATTCATTCAGTGTCCTAGAGGCTGCTGTGTATGTGACACTGTCTGTACAAATATTTTCTGGTTGATGTTGTGTGGGGAGTAAAATACGGAATAATCCTACCCTCAATTAAAATCAGCTACCTACAGCCCTGAGTAAAGAGACTTTCAATCCCACGGATTCGAACCCAGATGAGGGTTCGAATCCGTGGGATTCGAATCCAACCAAGTGGCGAAACCACTATACTATTACGGGGTAACTTAATCCGTGATATATACATTCCTCTTTCAAAGTAAATACAGGGTGTCTCAAAAATATTGGTACAAACGTTTAGGGGAGGTAGGTAACATCTAAAGGAATGTGAATCGCATAGGAACCCATAACCGGAAACGTCACCGTAAGTTGATAGATGGCGCTGTTTATCGGTTCGCGAGAGAAAAAATTTCTGGTTTACTCATTCAAGCAGTAGTCGTCGCACGAAGAGCATGCATTGATATACAAACTGTGAGCTGGCAGACATGCACCTAGTGTATGGATTAGCAGAGAGCAATGGACGAGCCGCTCAATGAATTTATGGAGAACGCTTCCCAGACAGACATGCACCGGACCACCGTTTGTTTGCGCATGTGCATCAAAATTTGTGAAATTATGGGTCATTTAGAGGTAATAGAAGTAGTGCGGGCAGACCACGTTCGACGCGAACTCCCGCCATCGAAGAAAGTATGTTGAATGCCGTCCAGAATAATCCTGCTACCAGCACACGTGCCGTTGCCTCAGGAGTGTCTCGTTGCAGTGTACAGCGTGTGGCACGACGATTCCTTACACCCCTTTCATCTCCAAAGGGTTCAGTTACTGCTCCCCCAAGATCATCCTGCACGTGTGGCTTTTGCGCAGTAGTTTCTCCAAGAAAGTGTTCAAGACTTGAATTTTCCAGCCTATGTTTTGTTCACGGATGAGGCTTATTTCACTCGGGAAGGCTTATTCAACCAGCACAATGCTCATTTGTGGGCTCACGACAACCCACACGGTGTGCGCCCCCATGCGGCACAACATCGCTTCGCAATAAATGTGTGGGCAGGTATGGCCGGTGACTGCTTAGTCGGCCCATACCTGTTACCATCCCGCATGAACTCCGCTAAATATCGGATCTTTCTTGAACAAGTTCTACCAGGGTTACTTGACGATGTTCCAGCAAATGTGAGACGCAACATTTGGTTTCAACATGACGGGGCGCCTGCCCATTATGGAAGGTGTGTTCGTGACCATTTGAACAGGCGTTTTGGGCGTCGATGGATTGGCCGTGGTGGACCCATTGCCTGGCCCCCACGCTCACCTGATTTATCGAGCCTCGATTTCTTTCTGTGGGGGCCCTCAAATCTATCGTGTATGACTCGCCTGTGGAGACGGAAATGGATCTCGTCTGCGCTGCTGCTACTGTCAAAGAAACTCCAGGTGTGTTCGACCGTGTCCGACAATCCATGCTGCGTCGGTGTCACGCATGCATCGCGTCTCATGGTGGAACCTTCGAACATCTGTTGTAACATCATGAAATGCATCCATCTCGTACTCCATTGTTGATATTATGTCAAATAAATGTTTGCCACTAATTACTGTCTTTGTCATTTCTGCTTCTTGTGCCTCTGCTACTACTTCAGTGGCGTTTCCGTTTATGGGTTCCTATGCGATTCACATTCCTTTAGAGAGAAGAACTCTTTATTGTGTACAAAACACCCTTCATGGCTACAAGCCATGTATGTAGGGGTAGATGTTACCTACCTCCCCTAAACGTTTGTACCAATATTTTTGAGACAACACACTGTATTTCATACACACGACATTTCTATAGTTGCTCCGATTTGCACTACTAAGGAATACGTATTTGTACTACTAAGGGTACGCACTCTTTTTTTTTTTTTTTTTTTTATCCAAAATAACTTTAGTTTCAGTAGCACAAACCTTAGTTTGGAAAAAAAGGCAAAGGATGGTTACCCAATCATACCAGATATAAGAATCATTGACATACATGCAGTGTCCACAACAAACAGCAAATTCATACTGAATAATACATCTAATACTCTAGAATTAAAAACATTTAGATTCCTCCATTTAACTTGTATATCAGTTGCAAGAATTCAAGGTCTGTAATAGTGTATTCTCTTAAGGGCAAGAAAGTGGACTTTCATCCACTTGAACGAGATAAGTCAGGTCAGGCCAGTGCCCTGAACTGTACATTTACTACTGAGAAATCAAATTATGTCCATGTAACTAAAAATTCGAAGCGATAAAAATTCAAGATGTGGGTGTTTTTTTTTTTTTTTAATAATCTTGAAAGGCGAGGGTTATCATGTACTTGAATCATTTAATAAAGAAAGAAACATTTTGTTATCGAATATGATTCAAATTAAATGCGTGCATCATCGGAAATAAGGCTGGTGTGTCTTGATATTTGTATACCTGGTTGGCACCAATTCTGTAACGTGCAATGAAGAAGAATTAACAAACAAACTTAAAATGTTTCTGGATAAACAAAGCTGACTAATAAGGGACTTTGCCAGTGCCGGAAAAAACGAACAAGTTGCAAAAATTAAAAACGCCTCCTATACTTGCACTGTTAACTAATTTCAGTAAAGGAAAGATTATTTATGAATAGCACCGGATAACACATCTAATATCCTTGAATTGTTAACAAAAAAAAAAAAAAAAAGTTAACACTACTCTGTTTAACCTGTACATCAGTTCGAAGCTCCAAGGAATATTTAGTTTTCCACCATTTTATATTACATCTTCGTTTCAAGTCATTTAAACTGCAGTATAACTGAATTAAATGAGGTTTCAATAGATAGAAACCAGTTGGACATTTGGCTGGAATCAGTTTAGCCAATACCAAGTCACTCTTAGGCTGCGGGGTCACCATGCACGCCATTTCTGGTGAATTTCTCATCTCTCGAAGTCTCCAGATATCGACCAACTTAACCCATCGATCGCTGTTTTAGTCAACGGCTCAATGTCTGAGCCAACAGCTGTTTCGGCAGGTATGAAAGAACAGTCAATTGCATCAAATTTTTACAAATCCCTGAAAATCGATCAAGGAAATTACCACCAAATGGAACGCTTCCACACACTGACTATTCATTTACACATTTGACAGTTTTGGCAATTTTTCATTACTCCGTACTACAAAGCGCTTTCATTGAGAGGAAAAAAAACAAAAAAACGATTATTCGCTTTTTCTGTATCCACAGTTCACGCTATGAGGAACAAACCAGTTTGAACAATTAGTAATGGCTATCTGCTGAATAAATTCACTTATATCATGGTCAGTTTAACGTTTTACACATATAATAAAAAAGTTTTGATTGTTCCCACAACGTGGCGAGACGGTTAATTCACCAGAGATCACGAAACCTTAGCATTAAGACAACATTCAAATGTTTCACCATGCACAGGACACAAAAGCGAAACAAATTCTACCCTTCCCCCGGAGGTATGGTAGTTTCGCCAATGACAGGACACTTGCTCGTAGGATACTTTAAACTATTAATGAAGACAATCACAGACAACCTATTTGACTTCAGTGTTCCACTGGTATCAACGTCCTTTCAGTTATTTTGTTTATTTATTTTATTTGAAGTCCAAATACATCGTTGGTTTATTGACCTTCAAACGGTAAGAGGGAGATTGCCGCAACGCCTACCACAGCATTTTTGCGCAATGTCTCTATTAGGTTCGCTACATTCGGATTAATGCTGTCACCTCTTGTTCTTGGCATCTGTACAAGTATTCCAGCATTCCCTGGAATTCAGGGCCTATCTTAGCCCTATGCAAAAATGGCAATTGCTAGGGCCTGTAAAATCATGGGGTACAGTCCCCTCGAATCATAAAATATATATATATATTTTTTTTATTTACAATTCAAAAATCTACCATAGTGCTCTCTGCCGCTGCGAGAACCTTAAAACTACGGATAAGGAGACTCGACTGTTCTTCCTCGTCGATTAGGGCCACACAAAACGCCTTCAGGAATCTTTAAGAGTTACCTTCGTATTCATTCCGCACAATTTTGCTTTTGCCATCGGCGAGTCCGCTGGAGCCTAGTGCACGAACCGAGTTATTGCTACTTGTGCTTGTATACACCAGTGGCGTTATCAGACTTTAGCACAGGGATCCCAACTTTTTCCTACAAGCGATCCCAAAACTGTACTGACAATCACACGCGACACCATATATTTGTCTTTGAATGCGCCATGACTTCACAAAATGCCACCAAAACCAATCCATTTATCATTATTATTATTAATCCAAAAACAATAAATGTCATTTCATAATTAACATTTTTGCAGGGGCCTCATAAATACTTTTGCCTAGGGCCCGCAATCTTCAAGTTAGGCCCTGCAGGAATCTATGTAAATTCCAGACTTGAAGTCGAAAAGCTGGACGGCTTTAAGATCTATTCCCCCCCCCCACACACACACTTTAATTAGGGTCATTAGTAATACGTAAGTACATAAACAAGTTTATATACGTTCAGGATTCAAAATATTCAACAAAAATACTGAAATCTTATGAAGGAAGAAAAAAAAAAAAAAAAAACACAAATAATTATAACTCCAACGTATCGAACCGATTATAGAAGATCATGAACTCTTTATTATGTTGAATTTATTAGGTGAAAGGAAGTAAAACCGGTCATCATATTAAATCTATATATAACATATTTCATAATTCTCCATTATTACATTTATTCCCAAATGAGCTGCTTAAATAAAATAAAAGATTAAAAACTGAATGAACTATCAATTTTAGACAAAAAAAAATAAACAACGGCGCAATCTTCCGGTTTCTTTAAACAAGAAATGAGCTCCGTAAACCGATATCTTCCCCTTTCCCCACACGCTACCTGGAACTTCATGTGCATCAGTTTGATAAAGCCACCTTCCAAGAAATTTTATATATAGCTTCTCCTTGTGACGTAAAAAAAAAAAAAAAAAAAAACTTAATTCACTCATTTTGATTTCAAGACAAGGCACCGTTCATAAAATAACACTGACAACGCAATTTTAACAATATAATGAATGTCGGGAGGAGGAGGAAATTCACTAATCCCGCTAACCTTGACAGAGGATGCCACGCATTTGGCTTATAAAATACTTTTGACGTCAGAAGCAACATTCTCCAAACACGTCATGGTCGGTTGCCAACAACTTGCTAATTAGTTATGTGTACGGCGTATATCACATAAAGGCATCAGCAGTTTCATTTAGCTCCCTGCCTTCAAGAATTACAGTAATTACTGGGATGATCAACACTATCTTAAGATGATGTGTGCTCGAATTACGACCGCACTGCCCTATGCAGAGAAAATGATTGCACTTATGAAGTTCTGGACATAATCGCTTCCAAGAAAATCAATTACAATTTCTGTATCATAAAGCAGCAATGACAATAATTTAATTGGACCAAATCATCGATGTTTCCCACAAGAGTCAAAAAGAGGTGCCAAAAGGATGGGGCTTCCTAAGTAACACGTGACCGAACTGGATAGAAATGACTCGAAAGAATTCTTTGCAGCAGAGTTGGTTATTCCGATAGTTTGAAAAAAAAAAAAATTGGTTTAGCCATAACTGTCCCATCACAACACAAAATGGAGGTGATGTTTTCATTACCCAATGTACAAATACCTAAAAATCCCATACGTTTAGCAAATTTAAAGGTCTGATTTTGTATGAAAATGGCAGAAGGTTATCAAATTGTTGCAGGATACTTAATGATTTTGTAATAACTGAAAGCAAAGTGGAGGAGAAATTGTTGAAGTTAAACGTAAGAAAAGCACCTGGGGTGGATGGGATCTATCCAGTTATATTAAAGGAGGCGGCAAAGCAACTAAGCAAACCCTCAGCCATAATTATGAGAGCATCCTTGGACTCAGGGGAGGTTTCCACGGACTGGAGATGTGCAAATGTATCCCCAATTCACAAAGGGGGATCGAAGGGTGACACGAGTAATTACAGACCAGTTAGTTTAACTTCTGTTCCGGGTAAAATAATGGAGTCACTGATTAAAGATGCATTGCAGGATCATCTAGACAAGACTGCAGCAATAATTCAGACACAGCATGGGTTTGTTAAGGAAAAGTCTTGCCTGACAAATTTGATAGGATATTATGATGTGGTTATAAAGGAACTGGACGCAAAAAATAATTTTGATATCATATATTTGGATTTCAGGAAAGCTTTTGACACTGTTGCGCATGGAAGACTATTGTACAAATTGGAGCAGAATGGTATTAAGGGTTAGTTGCTACAATGGATAAAAGGATGGTTAAGTGGGAGAAGACAGAGGGTGGTAATCAATGGGTGCTGCTCTTCGTGGACTAATGTTATTAGTGGAGTCCCACAGGGTTCGGTGTTAGGTCCACTGTTTTGTATATTTATCAATGATATTGATGAAGGTATATCAGGCTTAATGTCGAAGTTTGCAGATGATACAAAGGTTGGCAGGGTTGTTAATGACAGTAATGGCATTGTGCTACTGCAACAGGATCTAGATAATTTGGGCAGATGGGCTAAGAAGTGGCAACTGAAGTTTAACCTTGACAAATGCAAAGTACTGCATATTGGTAGAAGTAACCCCAGAGAAACGTACCAACTGTGTGGTGCTACACTTAAGGTGGTAGAAAATGAAAGACCTGGGAGTAATTGTGCAGTCAGATATGAAGTTTTCTGAGCAATACAGACAGGCTACCAGGGCAGGTTATGGGGTTTTGTCAATGATATATAGGAATTTTGCTAGCAGGGAGAAGGAGGTGATTGTCCCTCTGTATAAGGCAATGGTCAGGCCACGCCTTGAGTACAGGTCTGGAGGCCTCATTTTAGGAAGGATATAGATTTACTTGAGCGTGTACAGAGAAGGGCAACAAGACTGGTGAGGGGAATGAAGGGATTCTCTTACCAAGAGAGGCTTAAGTTCTGCAAATTGCAGTGGCTGGAGACTAGGCACCTGCGCGGTGATCTGTTTGAGGTGTATAAGGCCTTGAATGGGTTGAGCACGCTGAATTCTGATGGGATCCTTCCACTTGTTCAGATTACGAACCTAAGGGGGCACAAATTCAAATTAAGAAAAGACAGATGTAGAATAGATGTGCGGAAATTTGCCTTTAGCCAGCGGGTGGTTAATTGCTGGAACAAGCTTCCATCTGTCGTTGTGGAAGTTGACAGGTTAAATAAATTTAAGGAGGAACTGGACAGGCATTTGGAGGGAATGGTGTGATTTTTTTTTTTTTTTTTTTTTTGGCTGATGCTGCATAAGCTCATACACTTGCTTTCTTGCATCACATGCCACTATTACTACTACTATAAGTAATATAGGCTACCTATGGCTCTTGGTACACTAGTAACAGTGATACTACTTTAAATTGACACCGCTTTTTGAAGAAATTTCTATGAAGAGTTGGTGTTAGGAAATTCACATGTTCAAGATATTAACCAAACTTATACAGACATTTATTGGTTTCCGATATTCATTAATATCGCGATATAAAATGATTTTTCTATGAACAAACCTTAACTAGAAATGATTTATTTAGAAAACTGTCTATTTAACGTGCATGAAGTACTCCACTCATGACTCTGAACCAATCAATGTTATGTATGAGAAGAATCCATTAAGTTCCGCGGGACCTTTTCTGCTAGTAAATCGTTTATATTACAACAGACCAAACTCGCATCATTTTTTGTTCCATGTCAACCACTGACACTTCGTCCTGGTATCGAAACCAGAATTTATATTTTGAGTCGAATTCCTCTCTTATGGGAGAAACTACAAGACCTAGAAAAATTGGACAGTGGGCTAAGAAGCAGCAATTGAGGTTTAACATTGAGAAATGCAAGGTACTGCATACTGGCAGCAGTAAGCCCAGTTGAGTGGTAATACATTCAAGGTAGTGAAAAAAGAAAAAGACCAAGGGAAAATTGTACAGTCCGACATTATGTTCTCAGGGAAAAGCACAGGCAATTTTTTATTAATTATTTATTTATTTTTAACAGAGATCTTGGGATCAAGACTCCAAGCTAAAATCCGACTCCAGCAGGGATATCATTTTGTGGGTACAGGACACTGAGGATTTCACTCTATGATTTTCTCAACAATATTCACTTGTCTATTGCAGCAATATTTCTGGATTAATGACTGCCTTAGGAGCTCCAGAATATGTGAACCGAGTGAGTGGAAATGAACATTTATGCTTCCGTTCCAACTGTGTATTCGGTTCACTTAAAAGAAGATCTATGAAAATCTCAAAATTCTTAATAAATATTGAAACATAATTGACTACTTTCTGAAGACTAAAGTTTTACATGTTGTTCAGTCATAAATCACACTACACTATACTACAAGCTATGTTTCAAATGTGAATGGGACAGCGCAGCACCATGTTAACATTAGACAAAAGAAGCAAGACCACGCAGAGACAACCTTGTGCTGAGTTCAAAACGCATATTGAATAAGAAAGTCCGGCAGACCTAACGAAACTAGTTTTATTTTAATTTCATATCGATGGGTTAATGAAGATCTCTGGTAAAGGATTTGGACAATGATTGTAATTGTTTTAGATATCTTTTCAATCTACTTTCAAGTTTATCTGATGCGAACTGACGGTATTTTCTTTGGGACACCGATAAAAAAGTTAATCAACTTCAGACGAGCAATTTTAAGGTATGAAACGGCAGCGAAAAAGGAGAATTAATTGGCTTCGGAAATAGTGTTCATAAGTAGCTGAGAAACAATAAAGATTCGAATTTTAAAAGTATCGCTGAAAATATACTCAATAAAATTTGCAAAATTAAGATGCAAGATTAGGATTAGCTTAAAAGTTCATTTGCTGTACTTCCAACATTTTTCCAGAAAATCTTAATTCTACCAACAAGGGACAGGGAGAGCATTTCCACAGGAAAATGCGATAGAAAGAAGATGAATATAAACAGATTACTAAAGGCGTTTGTCTGGCGTAAGGGATCCAAGCTCCTGACTTCTAAATACGGCAGATCTGCCAACCCGCACAGGGCCAGCGTAGCAGATTATGGTCCATTTCCCTCAACATGAATTGTTGTGGAGGCTTCCATCCTGCAGTGGGTTGATAATGGCTGCAGTTTACCTTTTACTCGATTAATATATATCATAAGCCCGATTCCTGGATAAGAGACTTTTCGAATGATACGATTTATTTACAAATGCAAAACTCGGGACCAAATATCGTGAGCATTGTTGTTATAGTAGCAGGGTTTTAGGCGCTTCAACAACTTAGGCCATATATATTGCTCTGTATGTAATATGTCTATAAATTGCGTGGCCAATTTGCTGTTTGCTGGACGAAAAACCCGAGTTTCCGGAAGGGGGAAAAAGAAACCATGCTACCCTCGCCCGACTAACTTAGCCACATTGTGAAAAAGGCCCATAAAAATTCCTCGTATCATTGACGGGATTCGAACTCGGGTCATTTTTACGCAGTGAAGGAAGGGCAGTGATAATACCAACTGCTACCCACAAAGCCACATCGTGAACAAACATTTAGTAGCTGTTTTTGATAATATATAACAGATTCTTCTATTTTCTTCCCCTTTAATTGAGTTTTTTTTATCTATTTTATTATAAATAATGTAAAAATTACTACTTGGATAAATTAAATAAAATTTACAAAATAAGGATGAACCCGTTTCCTTTTACTGAATCTGTTAAATTCTTATGTGATACAAGAAAAGAAAAAAAAAAAAAAAAAAAAATGCAATCGGCGTCCAGAAACTTAGGGAAGATAAGAAAACATTAGTACAGAAACTCTCTGCCCAATAACTTAAACACAATGAGTATACGAATATTTACAATTACACCCGAAATTTTAAGGAGACTGTAAAGTAAAATTATTACTGACGTTAGTTTGACGTTTTTATTTTCCACCAAATATGCGTTTATCATACTCACATGGTATAACAACTCCCCTTTGAAAACAGTAACTAATACAAGCTGGATTTTTATTGTTGCATTTGGAATATCAAACTCGAGACCGTTGTTAACAGAGTTTAAAAAAGGTTTGAGAGGAACCCACATGATTTTAGCATTCATTCAAAACAGAATATCAAGTATTCATGAGCTAAAAAAATATAGGAAAAAAAAACCTGATGGAATCTATTACATCTAGACAACAGTGGACAAGAAACTGATAAAATTCAAACAAAAGGGCACGAAGCCAAACATTCTATAGGGACAATCATAAATAAAACAGATATCAATGTTTACCTAACCACCATCCAGTTCCTATTCCCCGATCTCCAAGAGCTAAACATGGGCTTGTGCTCCCTATAAATATGAAGTATTTCACAACGGCCTTTAACAATGAAATAGGAAAATTGGCACAATGAAAGAACGAAAATCCCTTTTCTTTTCAGTTTTTCTGACTACGTGAGAACCGGATGTGAAGTCTCGCAGATATTGTTGCTCGAACAATAAGCCCACTTCCTGTTGCCTGCTATCTCTTCTTCTCCCTTCTGGTTATTAAAGAAGGCAAAATGCATGGTAGTTATCACAAGGACTTTCTTGAACATTACCAATGATGACACCACGGCAAGACTTCACCTATTGACACAGCTAATACTTTAAGTACCGCAAATCTTTGTATTCAACTCAATAACAATACCCCGAATTCTGTTGTTGATATTCTACTCCAGACATTTTATGGTTCAACGAACAAAACGTTCAAGCAGTAGAAAATAATTTATTCTAAACTGAATAATGACTTAACTTGGCTGACATCATTTTCGCGTTTAGGTTAGGATTCATGACAAAGGAATTCGAAGAAATAGCCGGCGTCCTTATTTTCTGGCCAATAAATAAATCGTTTTAACTGCTTTCTAAATACTCCCTCCCCCTACCCCGAACAATAAATTCTTTAAACAGAAAATCAACTGGAATTGTGACCCGAGACAATCATACTTAGTACTGGATAACTTGCTTGGCTTTCATCGTTCGAAATATTAAAATCATTACAACAAATATTCAAAATTAAAAAACAACTTTTGTCACTCCAAAGGAAATCTTCTCCACTTGAGCAGTTTCACAATTTATTTTAATACATACAACAGTTTAGCTTTCTACAAGTCAGATGTTTTTTTTCGCACTGTCTCTGAAAACTTTCAAGAAATAACAGGATGACCTACTAACAATTAACAACGTGCCTCACTGCCCTGACCTCAGAGGTCGAAACACAACCAGCAGCACTTTTGATGAAATGGCTTCGCTTCTAGTGAAAGAGACCGCCAATGACAAGCGTCCGTAAATACTATGGTAGAATGATATTCCTATTAGTTGGAGGATGAAATGCCTAATCTATTTTCGATGAAGAGACACGGGGCTCCATCGCGGTTTTAAGCACAAACAAGTAGTTAGAAATCTGTGCTGTCAAACTGAAATTGGATTTCGACGACAACGTAAGTTGACCTCGCAATATTTTGTTTCGACCGCGACGTCGGCTACCTTCATCGAATAGGTCTAGAACCTCGTCTACACCCGGATGTCTGCAGGCAGCACAGAATACCGAGGGCACAGTCACGCAGGTGAGACAGCGGTTGGCGTTGCCACAGTAACATCTAGTTCCCACGATGGCAAGACTCTTTATTCAATATGGCAGCAAAGGATTTAACGCGTGGGCACGCGACATTCATGGTACCACGAAACTGCATGTAACAATAGCGTAGGACTAACAGTGATATCTGTGGTAACAACAGAATGACAATTTCAAATGGCATCTTCGCAACTCCAATTTTAGTGGAAAAAGTTTTACGCCTACACAAGTAAAAAAAAAAAAAAAAATTCATTTAAAAATTTTACTATAGAAATTCTATATCCGGTAAATACTACGATTTACCAGTTAACTTGGTAAAAGCCTGAAACGTTCGGTTTATTTCAGATTTTTTACTGCTCTGGCGGTAAATATTAGGATTTACCACATCAAGATGGCGATTTCAGACTTTTACCGCTCTGGTACAACAAATCCTAGTATTTAATAGTTCGCGTTGGTAAAAGCTCGTTTGATAATCGCTTTGGCAAGTTCTTTTCCATTATCTGACTGAGGTAATCATGATTAGTAAATCGTGAACAGGCACAATATGGCCCAAGAGGCCCTTGTGCCAAAAAATCTCAAATACAACAACAATCTGATTGAGGTACTGTATATTAGGCGCTCCGAATATAGTAAATATTCTATCCAGGCAATTTACCAGAGATAGCATATATATCAACCGATGCACTTGTTCATAAATCGAAAAAGTGAAGGAGAGCCAGTAAATTATCATTGCTTCCCTTTACGCACGATCATCACTTTTTCGATTTTTAAACAAGGGTATCCTTACAAGGTTGTCTGTATCACGCATGCCGGTGTTTAAAATTCGGAAAGTTATAAACCATTGGAGCTTTATTTATTTATTATTTTTTTGATATTTGATAAAAATAAATTCTGTTTATACTCGAGGACAACCACATAAGGTCAAAGGAGTTCACAAGATTGAGAGAATACAAAGTCACTGTACTTAGTAGTCACGCGAGATTGAGCCACGGTCACACAAATGTACCCTGGTGTTGGACCACTCTGCTACAGCAGCCTTCTAGCTTGATATTTCGACTTTTACCAACAATAACTGGTAAATTCTAGGATTTACCCGATTTGCCTTTCAAAGTAAGGCCATATGTATTTTTTTTTTTTAAATACATCATGCTTTCTCCTAAAAAATTGCAGCTCTAATTACAAAATGTTCCATAGTATTGATATCTAACTACAGAGGTTCCAAGGACCTGCCTTAATTCCAAGTGGTCAAGCGTTCATCTAATCCAACTGACTAAGTCAAAGTTGACCTCGCAATACAACAAGACCTCGCAAATCTTGTTTACTGCTGATACAGCAGTAAACAAGATCTGGAGCAGACTTTTCAGTTTGTATCAGCTTTTAAAAAAAGCTTTCGGAAATGATGTGCCAAATTTGCTGTGGATATGAGAGCTAAGATTCTTGGTTTATTCTGTTATAGAGCGCCTGGCACCATCTTGAAATCAAAAGGGGAGGAGGTGGGTGTAAGCAACCAGTCAGGTGCCTCCGTAGCCAGGTGGGCAGGAGCAGCAGTGCGTAACACACGCTTCTTGATTAGATCGGGGTTCGAGCCCGTGACCCCCAAATACGGAGGATGCGGAAAGGTCAGAATGACCACTGCATATCCCCGGAGCAATATGGCTTTAGTTGCTAATGCTCCTAAAAACCAAACAACAGCAACCAGTCATTGTCACATGTTGTTATACTGAACACAAATTAAGTGGGTGAAAGAGTTGAAATTTTTACTATTTTTCCCACATTATAAAGTTAATATCAACAACTAGTCATCAATCAGCAAACTGCAACCTATTCGTATTACGAATGTCATGTTGAAATCTCAAAACAGAAGCGGGTAACTATGTACAGTATACTCAAATAGATGAACAAAACGATAAGTGCTGGGGATGTCGCTGCAAGTCTGAATATAAAAAAGTAACTGCAATGGAGCTGAGAGGACTGAGATCGCGTGGATCAATAATGTCCCATAGAAGCAAGAGAAGGATGGTCGTGTATCCGACGCCTCTAAAAACTTATCGAGTTGATATGTTCGTTCTGCTATTTTAATTCGACAAAAATCATATGCACAGATGAAATAGGAAGAAAATGAAATAACAGATGGAGAAGAATTAATTCCATTTATAACCAAGGCCAGTTTTACTGAGGTGCAGAGGAATAGTCGCTCAAACGCTCCAAGATCACGGTGGATCCAAGGACAACGCAATTATTTTTGGTCCGAGATTTTATTTCTAGGTTCTCTAAAAATATGCAAACCAGGGCTCCAGACTACCTAAATCGGCATTAGTTATAGCTGTGTAACAAGGTTTCCCATGTTCACCAAAATATGATGTTTGCAATAATAAAAATAACAATTCAGGATAATAACTTATCTTGATTAACTCTGGCTACACATTTCCAGCTGAAAAAAAAAAAAAAAAAAAACAGCATAATTTTCCCTCCAATTAATCCGGGAGACAATTAACTATATAGCTTTATTTCTCCTGCAGCGTAAGATGAGCTGCAGGCACCGTGTCCTTTTCGCTGTAGAGATGAACTCGCAGAAAAATGTGCAGGGGAAGTGGCTACGCTACTCAAGAACAAGTTGTGGAAACCTATTTTAGCATACCATCGCAACTTGCAGTTAAGTGAGGTCACGACTGTAGTTGTGAAAACTGCGATTATGTTACTCGTTTCTCTCTTACCCAAAGATTTTTTTCCCTAGAGGAACTTTAAGATACTTAAGGATCGCTCCCGGATGGATGTGTTCGTGATTAAGCAAAGGGAAAAGTGTTGGGAAGATCTTACTCGAGTGTGGAAGATGACAAAGCACTTTCCTGGTGAGATCAAGCAGCCATTTCGGCTAATTAGAAGAAGAGTAACTATTGAATCTTGTATATTCTTGGCAGATGACCTGCTCATACGAAAGAAATAAATTTCCAATTTCAAGGGAAAAATATTAATCTCAAACTTTATGCTGTAAAAATCCTTCTCTCACTCCATGCAATATGAGGAAATGCTGTTGTTTTTTTTCTTTTATTGAAAGTGATAAGTTTTGCTTGTTGACTGGTAAACAGTTCAGATATTTTTAAAAAAAAAAAAAAAAAAAAACGGAATCTCCACAATGTCCTCTTTCGGTTGATATTCCCTTTTTCAATAAAATCCCCCCCCCCCCAAACCGAAATACACTTCTCCCAACATAAAACCTTTTTTTTCTCTTTTTTTTTTTTCATTCCATCAATGAGGAATTCCAGGTCTCTTTTTGATTCATTGCTTCACTGCTGCATCATCTTCATAATGGTTGCCTTTCATGTTCCACTTCATGACTGGAAAGAAGTGGAAACCGCAAGGTGCAAGATCATAACTGTAGGAAGGGTGGGGAAAAACAACGAGCTTGTTGTCTTCCCACGCGTGGCGTGTTGATCGAGAAGTGTGTGGCCGAGTGTAGTGTCTCGATGTACCGCTGTGAGTTGATTGTTCATCCCCACTCAAGAAAATCGATCAGATAAACATGATGTGCGTCTCAAAAAACGGTAACCATAACCCTGAATGAAGATGGCAGATGCTTTCCTAAAACTTTTTGGTCGTGGGGAATCGCTGTGACGATATTCCAAACCATTCCCTTCGTTGCGATACAACTGCTGAGAAATCCAAACTCTTTTGGCTTTCATCTCCACAGTCAACTTTCGAGGAACCCATGCGGCACAAATTTTTCGATAACCGAAAAGTCTAATAATGTGGTCAACCCTCAACCCTTTCTTTCTCGAAAGAAAAGGTTGACCACAAAGAAAGGAAAATGTTCAGCTCGGCAGCAATGCGACCTTAGGTTAAGCGACGGTCACAATGAATCATGTCATTTTAAGTTGTTTGTGTTTTTCATCGGATACCGTTATCGGTCTTCCGATGCGACGTTTATCGTTCATATCAGCTGTTCTTGGTTCATTATCTCCACATTTCTTTGCCCACCTACGCACGGTGCTTTCCTCGACACATTCGTTGCCATAAACAGCCTTCATTCGCCGATAAATTTCAGCAGAAATGACCTTTTCCGCGGTTAAGAATTCGATAACAGCACGCTGTTTTAAGCGCGTTGACATACCTACTGCACTAGCAGTCAGTCTAATGGCTACTGACTGAGTTTTGGTAATGCTACCAAGTCTCAGCGTCTTGTGGATGCGTAGGAGCCATTCTAAAGATTCGTTTATTTTCTGAATTTTAAAAATCTCGATTGCTTACCGAGTTATGAGTCTAAGTCAACAGGCAAAAGTCATCAGCCTACATATGCTTGAGGTACTTAAATCCTCATTGCGCACATTCGGTACTTTTCTCATCTTGAGAACTTGACTCACCGAACTTTGTTAATATATATTTATTATCGCTAGGCTACGGTCTAAAATGTTCAAATTAGCTAGGAAGCCATAATATTTATTTTTTTATCGAAAAGCGCATTTTATCAGCCTCTGGGAAAATGTTGATTTAGAAGTGCACAATTATTTTAAAAGTTCTGAGGGGAAAATTTTGCATCATCACTCTCGGAAATTGAGGAAAACTAACAACTCTTCAATTCGCTGCATAGTAGGACTTAGATTTTCTTGTATGAAACGAATTGCTTTAATCTCTTTTTGGCTATTTTATGCCGAGCTATGTTTCATGTCGAAAGAGGTTAACAACTTCGAATTGAAGGTTGTATTATATGCCTTAAAATTATAAGTTCAATAAATCACAGTTAAAACTGAACACTTCTCAAAAGGGTTGGATGGAGAATTTTCTGACGACTTGTCCCAATTGACCATTCATTTGCATGGCCCACTGCAAATTCAAATTAAGTAATATTACCGAAATTTCATTTCGGTAATATTACTTAATTTGTAACCTAAATTCAATAGAACTTGAATGTTTACTGGCCTATAGGAACGACATTTATTACTATGGAAGTATACATTGAAACTGACCTTTACAAGAAGCTCTTTAAAGAGCTAAGAGCATATAATAATGATTACCACTTTCAAAAGTTCTTGCTCTTCAACAGAGACGCAAGTATCAAAGATAACGAGCTACAGGTATGTTGTAATTTCCGGTCATTTACTCTGCTGTAGTCCTGTTTTATATACATTCATTATAAAGTTACATGTTAACTGCAGTGGAGATGGTTTTTTTGCTCCTTACGGCTCAGGGTTTGCTAATAAGCAGTTTCACCTCACGAATTTCTCATACAAAAATGATCAAAGTTCACTCTGACGAGAATTATTTCTCCCTCCCCAACTTCTTGCTAGTGTGTTTAATAGTTTAAACCAGCTGCCATTCCAGAACCAAACGGATGCCAGATTCCCGATGCCTGCTGACAATATAAAATTTTATCTAGCATTTAATCAATCCATTTGATAAAAATTCCTCTGTACGTAACACCCGACATATCATCTATGGGGGGGAACTAAAGCTAACAAATATTAAGTAGTAACTACAGTACGTTCAAAAAGAAACGACCCACTGTCTAATGTTTCTTCCGGTTTCAAATCATCAAGTTCAAGAATGGCGTACAGCCTGTAGAAAGGAATATTAATTTTAGAAAACTACATATCACAGTTATATTATAAAGCCACCAGAAGGGACTGACAGAAAAATATGGCTGCAAGAGTTTGATGGCAGGATAAATTGAAAACACCGGGGTATCCACATATTATAAAAGGTAGAAGATCGAAGATGCTTATGGAAGAGCAAACTCTTGGACATTTATGCTGCAATAATCAAAAACCCGTAAGGAAGCTTTTGCCACAGAGCAGAATTGTCTATCGGCCTTGCTCATAGGCCACTGAGATTCACAGGCGATTTTTCTTTATCCTTCCGACCCATACACAAAATCACAACTGAAAATCTTATTCAACAACAGAAATGTTTATGTTTTGGCGAAATTTCATAAACATTTCTTGATAACAACAGAAATTTATAAAGATTGATAAGAACATTTTCACAAATATAAGCTTCAACTTATTTCGACAAGGATTACAACTATCCTCCGATTTAAGTCTTGATAACAAATTTCAGTCTTCATATTTTCATATTAAATCATATTGCATATTCCTTGCCAGGTTTACCACTATATCTTATTCTAAATATCAAATAGACCATTGCAGATTAAGTCCCATTATTAAACTATTTCATTTAACTAATTAATCGAACCTTGACCTTCATTATTTTTTAAAAACTTATCCTTCATGGTGAAGATCGTTGTTGTATACCACTTTATGCATATGCTATTAGTATGGGATTTTGCGTATGTAGTCTAATTTAACCATATTTAACCTTTTTTTTTTTTTTTTCTGTTATGAAACAATTCGCTTATTGAAATGCTCTTTTAAATTTTCATGTCTTCTTTTTCCTTAAGCATATTGCTGTTGGGTTTAGGATTAATGATCAGTCCATCTTATTGGCTTTCCGTACTTTGTTTGCCTATGGGTCGCCATTTCTTTAACATTTTATCCATCCACATCAGATTTTATCCATTTTACAGTTTCCCGATTTTTTTCACTTTTAACAATTTTCTGATTTTTGTATTTACGTTCTTTGGATTGCTATCCTCTGATGGGTTCTCAATATTTTTTTGGGCTGAATTTCGCCCCCGCCTCGCTAAAATTCAAAAGTCGTGCCTATCACTCCACTCAAACGTTTCGCAAAATGACTGATATCTATCTCCCTGGCCATATCATCATCGCCGATGAAGACGCCTAACAAGACATTTTATTCTGTGAAAACTATGTAAGCTTGTCCTGGCAAGCGTCACCCTACAGTTTCCCGTTAAACGGTAACGAACTGCCCAACCGTACCATCGTGGGCATGAAGTATCAGTAGAAGTACAACTTTTTCCACAAGCCGAAGAATTTCTGATGAAAAGAAGCCTTCCACTAGCTTGTATACACATCAGTGTGAAAGTCATATCACTGAGTTTACGACCCATGGAGGGGCGTAATTTAAATTTAGGCAACCAATCTTGTTTCCATTTGGTTCACCCTCGTATTACTACTATTTTCTGAAAATGACTGCAATCGTTGCATATCCGATGTTTAGAAACACCATTAAATTGGGATGAAAATACACGAATATATCTGTTTTCAAAAACTATTGGGCAGAGAATAAATAGTATAACCTCAGATATTTTCATTCAACACGACCACATATTACATACAATCCTTACATATGATAATGATATGCGTCATAGACATGTTATCGTATCGGAACAGAAAGAACCAATTTACTGCCTGAAATATAATGATGAAGCAGTGTTGCTTCTAAAAATTACAGCTTACATTTGGTGAATTTTATCTTTATTAACTAATTTTATGGATTATTACTTTCATAACAGTAATATCTATAGTACACACCACTGTACTCATTATTCGTAAAGTTACACGTACATTCCGGTACTTTACCCTTCAAGAGATTTTCGCTCCACATGGATATTTTACAATTACCATTATTTATTCACAATTTTCTAACTTTGAAATTGTAGACCGGGCTAATTTTGGGGGCTATGATTTCAAATACAAAGAAAATAGGAAAAGTAGAATCCTACTGCTATAACGAAGGGATGTATCCCATTGGGGTCTCCAGCACTCTGAGCAATTGATGGCCAAACTCTTTTTTGGTAAGAAATCTGTGTTAATATGTATGCATTTTTAAGTTTACGATAAGTATTATTATTATTAGACATTAAAAATAATGCGCACACACACGGTATTCATTAAAAGATCTCAACGATTTCATTCATGGACGCAGCCGAGATGGGGAGGATCAGGGGTTATGGATAAGCACATTTTATAAATATAATTTTTGATTATGACCTTTGAAAACATTTAAATGAAATGAATATTTTCCAGTAAGTGCCCCCCCCCCCAAACTCCTACCCTTCGGAAGTTCGCTATATTGGCTAGTCCGTTAACTGTCAACTACGCCATCTACTTTAGGGCTCTCTTCAATCGGTGGCCCTGGGCACAGGCAGTTAGGCCGATTGGGAAAGACGGCTTTGCTCCCAAAGTATGTTGGTGAAAGTTGGGATTTGTTTGCCAGAACACTTTCAGTTTCACACACTTGCTAAGAAAGCGGAAAAATTGATGTCAAGGCCACAAAGCAGGACACGATTTTTATTTTGTGAATGTTTCCGGGAAATAGGCTGCAGTCACGAACACGTATTGGCACCAATGAAGACATTCCATACCAATGAGGTAATACAAGGTTGCACGTAAAGCATGCCACACTTTGCATGACAGAATCGCTTTGCCTGTGTGTGAACGAAACAGGAAAGACGTAAAATCAGGGGGAAGACTTACTGCATGTTGAAGATGCATATTTGCTAGTAAACAGAACTCCAACAACTATCCAACTTCTGACTTACGCAACTGCCCACTTGTAGGACTAGTATTAACAGTACTGAAGATCTTAACTTATTCTACAAAAGTTAATGGTTTCGACAAATACAGAAGAAAAAAAGAACCACACAACTGAAAATTTGCAACGTATTAAAATAATGCATTTATGTGATGATCTCTTCGGGATTAATTCTGCAGAAATTTACAAATTTTTAATGATACTTATCTGACTTTCTAATACCAGTATTCACGACTTCAATGCCATGGTCGATTCGCCTGTTTTGCCGGATAAAAAAAAAAAAAAAAAAAACACAAAGAATTTTCATTACGAGTGCGGGACAGACCAAATGCATGGAGTCAAACAGTGTACCTTTCACATAGGCCAGCCCTGCCTCGACCGCTTTCTACCATTTGCCACTATACTTTTCGGAATTGCCAGTTTCCTAAACGAGAAACCCAAGCTTCCAGGAGATAAAACCATGCAAACCTCGCCTGAGACAGATTAACTGGACTACGCTGTGAAAAATGCACACTGCGGGATTCGAAATCAGGTCTTTTCCACCCAATGTGGGCAGGACAATGAGTAAATCCATTTTGCTATCTAGTATGGGGACTTGGGTGCAGGCTTCACTGTGGTACGAAGCCTCTGATTCCAGTGGTGAACTTTTGGAAACAGGGTATCTCCATATTATGGGAAGGAAGCTATCTTCTATTTTGCAAAAATGGATGCTGCGTGGGAGTTTGAGATATACTGAAGGGTGCTTGACTTTGAAATTAAACTGGGACAAGGTAACGCCTGTCTGTGTTTGTAATGACTTTCGTGGTAATACCTTGGGATGATTGCATGAAAGTCTCGTGGTGGCATTCGGATCGGTCTAGGGTACCGCCTTTGGCACCAGTGCAAATATTATTATAAATTATAAATAAATTTGAATAAATTAAAAAAAAAACTACTGTATATTAAACCAACAGTGTTCAAACTTAAGAAATAAAATAAAATTAAATTTAAAAAAAAAAATCCCGGTACTATAGTAATTCATTCTGTTCTGTATTTTCTGTTCCATTCCGAGTTCAGTTCTTGCCTATGCTTTGTGTTTGAAAGAACAGAGGTTTGAATTTCAATCTGCAATTTAGAATTTGAGAAGTATAGCCATAAAAAAAAAAAAAAAAAAAAAAAAAAACAAGAACCTGTGCAACTTTGACATGAATCCACTTAATTTTTTAATAAAAAAATTAATACAAATGAAAAATTTAAATATTAAAATAATAAAGAACGTCCAATTTCCTTTATTTCAAATTGCTATATTCTTGTTGTTTGTTTGTTTTTTTTAAACGTATTGGATGCTGTACAAAATACATCAAGCACCTGCTAAAGTAACACTTCTTGATCCGCCAAGTCAGCCATCATTGTTAAGCAAAAAATTGAGTTCGTGCAACCATTTTTTCTAGTTATGTTACTATCTTTTAAATGTGGTTAACTCCACTGCATGAGTGCACAGTTTGAACTATTTCTAACTTTTATTCTCAATTAAAATATCGATTATGATTTCTTTTTTTTTTTTACGGGCACCAGCTGAATATTAATTACGAGTTCATTTTGCTTTGCATTATCAACAAACCATAGATAACAGGATATTTGGAAGCATCCAAAATAAGTGCACAAGAACGGTAGAATCTCTCTGCTCTACACCTTTTCTTATAATTGAAAAAAGTTTATACCCAAATGGGGGGGGGGAAGAGAGAGAGAGAGAGCGCGCAAGTCAAATATACCTTTGTTTTTTGTCAATTATCTTTATCCTATACACATTGTTTTGCAACCATCTTTTAATCAAAATTAATAAACCTTAGTTTCTCGTAGATCACTTTTATAGTTTTTTTTTTACCCAGATAAGATTGAATAAAATTGAAGACCACTTCTATAATTTTTTTTTTTTTTTACTCTTATTTTCTGATAGTCTTGAATTGGGCCTCGAAGGGTACGGGATTTGCTGTCCCCACTGGTATTGCACTCCCTCCAGATTCTGTCCTACTATAGGACGTCAGATGATAGTATAAGTTGGCCCACCTGGTGGTTAGGTTACACTTAACTGTGGCCCGCCTCCCCGTGGTGTAGAAGGACACTGGACAGGCTTTCCAGGTGATCGCCTTTTTGGGGACTAAAGTGGCCAGAAAGGCATTCGAGTTTGCAGAAAGGAATTTTTCTGGGACTTTTTCACAAGGTGGCACAGTAAGTCGGTCCTCAGGCGAGGGTAGCGTGGTTTTTTCTTCCGGAAAAATTTACAGACCACATACACAGAGCAATACGGCCTTAGTCGCTGATGCTCCTAAAACTCTACTACAAACACTCGGCAGATTTAAACTAACGTTCTGGAGCCACTGTACATAAGATACTATACGTGTTTAAAGTTATATTTCGATGACATTATTTTTTTATTAAAGTAAATGTTACTCCAAACGAAGGTATTTTTATCATTAATATTTTGTTGGTTTTAATATTCAAAGTAATCACCACTACTTCAAATACCTATAAAAGATAGCAGCGGTTTCAAAATACAGAATAGGCCACCTGTAAGTCATTACGAGTATCACCTCAATATGACATTTTCCAATTTGCCTTCATCCCTGTGTTTCAGCGTACCAAAACATTCGCCATCCCTCTCCTAAATTAAAATAATATACAGAGAAGAGGAAAGGAAGGGGCAGCGGGAAGAAAGACCTTGGATACAATCCAGCTGACACAAATATGCGCAGGTGGCCTAAGCATGGGAAAGACTAATGATACTGATACATACGAACAGATGTTGTCCTTCTCATTTGAAATGAGTACAAGTGACAGTCGCTATAAAAAGAGGACGATGGGGAAAAATTAACAAGTGTGCGTGGGATGAGTGCGTATGTACTGAAACACTTCGTTTAGCTTCGCGGATTTATGCGTAAGTGGCCGCTGAGGAGGTCCTGAAACTACTACACGTCACGACAATAAACTGTAACCATGCATTTTACAGTTCTCATTAAACAACTTATTGAAGATATCTTCGAGTATTGTGGGCTCGCTCAACAAGTTCAAAGTAGAAGTTACCAAATTGGATTATTTGGCTTAACGGAAACATAGCTGTCTGCTGAAATCTAAGGTAGTGATATTGTCCAAGGTTTCGTGTAATTACAGCGGATATAGAAGTTAAAAGGAGTGGCGCTTATTATTCATCAATCTGTTAGCGTTATTGACTCTAAGAAATTAATTAACATTGAGAGACTTTAATTATTTAACTCTGAGACCACGCAGTAACCACGTTCGATTTAGAATTTGACCATGCAGGTAGAAATGACTTCTCTACCAGAACATTCGCTGCATAGAGACTTTCAAAGGGTGATATACGCTGTTGTCAGATGTAAACTTGGCGAAATATAGCGGAATAAATACTTTAAATCTAATGAGACTGAAACAGCGTCAAAGTTGTTGTACAAAAATATTAACGCAGTACATGTAATTGATGAATGTATCTCGCTGCAACACAAACAGGAAAATTTTCCAATCTGTTTTCACTTTCTGCAAAAAAAGGACACTAAGAATGAAATTACAATAGCATAACAAATATAAAAAGAATAAAAGCAGCTTTTACTATATTAATTTCTCAGAGCAAAGAAAAAGACTAAAAATCGTTGGTACAAAAAGACTGATTGTGGTCATCGGTACCTAGCAAACATGACCTCCTCATGTTTGCTAGGTACCGATGCTGTGCTGAATACTACCTTACTAATTTTGAAAAGTTAATTCTGAAAGTCTATTATATGCAATAAATAAGTTTCTATTAAGCTACAGTTGTGGATCAAACGGTATTCCTATGGCTTTCTAAGTATTGTTTTATTGCACTGCAGTCATAACTTTTCCATCTCATAAGTATATCCTTTAAAGAAAGGGTTGTCCCCAGTATAATCCTGGAGATTACCGAACTATTCGTAAATTAAATGCATTGCCCCAAAATTGAGTTCACTGTTCACAATCAACTCTTAGCGGCATTTAAAAACCATGGTAGCCTTCCGTGAATGCCACCATGGTTTTTTCCCCTAGAAGGCTGCTACCACCAACTTACTAATGCTTGATATCGAGCTAAAAGAAAAAAAAAAAAAAAAAAACTATATACTAATAAACAGACAGATATATACATGGATCTAGCCAAAGCCTTTGACTCTGTCCACATTTTAGCACTCATGAGCACGCTCAGCAACATTGGAACTGCCGGCTCTGCACTTGACTAGCTAAACAGCTTTTTAACTGAAAGGACTGCTGCAGTCTTCAACTCTGGAGATTTTTCCTTTCCAATTGCCATCAGCAGAGATGTTCCTCAGGGCTCTTCTCTTGGCCCACTGCTGTTTGCTTTTTTTTTTTTTTTTTTTTTTTTAACGATGTGGATAACCCTTTCAACAGCGACATAGGTTTGTTAACCTATGCATGATATCAAACTGTATATGAGCATAAACAATATAAATGACTGTAACTAACCAACTCAAGCCAACCTCTTAACCCAATAGCCAATCAGAGCCCCCTGGAGAAGCTATCCATCTCTAGTAAAGAAATAGAAGCAGTCAGCAGGGGCCTACCAAACACGTGCACCTCAGGCCCAGACAAATTCCCTTTTCATTATTAAGAAATGTAGTCCTTACCTGGTGGACATACTATCCCATTCTTTGTTTGTTTGTTATTTGGTTTCTAGGAGCTTTAGCAACTAAGGCCATATTGCTCCGGGGATATGCAGTGGTCATTCCCTGACCTTTCCGCATTCTCCGTATTTGGTGGTCACAGCCTCGAACCCCGGTCTAATCTGCTGCTCCTGCCCACCTGGCTACGGAGGCGCCTCCCATACTTTCAATAGAATCACTGAAACAGCCACTCTCCCTAATGCCTGGAAAACGTACTACACAAAACCAATACCTAAAACCTGGAAAGGCTACAGACCTATCTCTATAGGATGCAACCTATTAAATTTTTGAGAAATCCATAATCAAACAAATAATCAATGTTTTAGCCATTATCCATCCTATCTTCACTCAGTCCTAGAGACAAGTTGCAGGATCCAAACCGCCCTGAACAGTAAAAGCCAGATGGATATCCTATTCCTGGACATCAAAGCCACTTATGACAGGATAGCGATCCAACCTCTCCTCCATTCTCTGGAATCTCGCTTTTGCATTACAGAAAACTTACTCACACTATTGCGAGATTTACTTACAGAGAGGATCATAATAGTAAAGCATGAAGATTTAGCATCAATTACACAGTAAATGGCGCCTCCGTAGCCAGGTGGGCAGGAGCAGCAGTGCGCACTTCTTGATTAGACGACCGGGGTTCGAGCCCGTAACCACCAAATATGGAGGATGCGGAAAGGTCAGGGAATGACCACCGCATATCCCCGGAGCAATATGGCCTTAGTTGCTAATGCTCCTAAAAACCAAATAACAAACAAACAACACAGTAAATAGAGGAGTTCTCCAAGGAGGGGTGCTCTCTGCAACACTATTTGCCACAGCCCTCGATCCTTTCCTCTCAACCTGCAATAACATCCTAACCTATGCGGACGACCTGAAAATATTCTTCCTATCCTGAAGTAATGACAGTGAGCATAACGTTGCTCTACAAGCTACACAGCAGTTAACTAATCTGGCCAACTTCCTTTCCTCGATTGGGCTTGAAATTAATCCTCTTAAAACTGCACAGATGTCCTTCTCCAGAAAGCATAAAATACATAACATCACCATTCTCTTAAATGGCTAACCCATCCAAAATAGTCTATCATCAAAAGGATCTGTAAATTACCTGGGAGAACAAGTTATGCTTCACTGAGCATTTCACTACTACCAGGAAGAAAACACTACTCGCCATCTGGTGCTCAAGACAAGGATTAGATGGGGTTCAAAATGCTCAAATGGTGAAGGAAATTGTTGTTAGGTACATTGCCCCAGTGGCCTTATACGCTTCGGTCATCTGGTCCTCAGCTCCTGAAACGTACGTTAAAACCTTCTTAAAACACAGAATATTGAATACTCAGGTGGTTAAACATGTTTTTCCAATTCCCCTTCACTGTCTCCAGAGGCATTTTGTATGCAAATATGGAGTGGACACCGTGGATGTTTGTAATTTGTACAAATATTCATATACTGGCCAAGCTATTGACAGGAAGATATGATGCGCCAGTACTTACAGGCATCATCTCGCACCCAAGAAGTCAGAAGCAATCATGCAGCCTGCAAATTAAGCCACGTCGCTCGCTCTAATCTAAACTCTTTGAAAAGTTTAAACAGAATGATCCCACTAAATACCATAGAAACTCTACACCGATTTCAGGTTAACTGTGAAAAACTGTGCTCCAATAAGGCCTACAGAAAGACTAATCTACCAAAAAAAAAAAAAAAACAACTGAGTTGCAACGCTACTAGCTGGAATCCACAGTCTTTTAGTATTCTGAGTTATGCCGTCATCACGACATGCGAGTACGAAGTTAATAAATTTTAGTGTTGCGAATGCTCCTCTACGAAGACATCCAGAAATGAGGAACAATTTTTATATTAATAGACATTTCCTTTATTGCTAAACTGTAAATATTTTTGTAAATTTATCCTCAGCATTGTAAATATACCCTTCTGGCTTGCACGCCGTACAAGGGGTGATTGCATCTTACAATCAACTGAAAAATAAATAAACAAACAAACCACTGGATTATTAGCTATAGGTTAACTATAAACATCAATAAACGTGCAATAATTACGTTTACAGACTACCATAAAAGAGACGCTATAAGTTTTGATCAAAATGGGTGGCAACTTGATACCACGTTCAAATAGGGTGATTGATCTCGGGATAACCTTCGTCAATCATACCAGTCCAGCCAAGAATATTGGTCAAGTTGTCAGAAAGAGTTCAGAATGTTAGGCGTACTTAAATGTTCTATCAGAAATTTCTCCAACATCAGTTACATGATCAAAATTAACAGATTGTCATAGCTCCAATCCTGGAGTATGTCTCGATCATTTTGTCGATAAGCACTAAGGACTTGTAAAAGATATCGAAAGAGTACAGAAGTTTCTTACCGATGCCTTTATCAGAAAAAACACCTAAACTACCACGCTAAGCATTGTAAAAAACGGTGCGCCTACTTTAAAACTTCTTACATTAGAGGGAAAGAATACTTTTACACTTCAACTTTTTAAAGTAACGAATAATGAGATCCAATGAAGTACTTCTGGAATAAGTAAATTTTACTGCTAACCTCGACAGGAAAGAAATCCTGTTCTTTTTAAAACGTGTTTTCCATGTACCAACCATTTGTATTCATTAATACTTTAATAGGGTAATGAGATCCTTTAACAGGACAGACTTTCTTAATAAAGTAGCATTTACTAAGCAAGTCAGTAGGAAGCTGCTGCATAAAGACTACAGTCTTAGGGAGGTAGCAGGAAAAAAAGTTCTTAAAAAAAAAAAAAAAAAAAAAAACCAAGAATTTGTACAGATAACATATATTTATGCGTATTACTAGAAGCGTATCTGGGACAATCATTCTTACTCGCCTATGGCGTGTTTTTATGTTATTGCCTTTTATTTCTTTTTTTACTTAATTTGAAAATAAGATGTAAAGATAACATCTCGGTTCTAGTTTTGAACTGAAGTGCTTATAATTGCACAATGTCACACTGCATGTGTGAAAATGCATTACATAAACCGAACGTTTGATTTATGTTTAATTATTTCAATTTTTGATAGTTGCTTTCAAATAGAATTTTACTTTAACCACAGTTCTTGGCTGTACTATGTTTGAATTTTAATAAAAAAAAAAAAAACTGCTGCGCACTTTACGGAGGTAAAGTGGCACGAGTTAATCCGACAATAACAATTTTAACGCCCTTTTTGAAAAGAGTACTGGAAGTATAATCAGCAAATGAGCACTTCAGAGCAATAGAGAACTTTAGTCGCTGCACTCGGCAGCTAATTAACGCGCGCACAGCGTGTCTTTTGGAACGATTTCAACCATCAAAGTACAGCCACCAATCCAGCTTTGACTCGGGAGGAAAAAGTCAGCGTCAGATGCAATTGCAAAACTTTTCCTTTTTTTCTTCTTTTTTTTTTTTTTTTTTTTTGAAAGTTTGCATGAAGTTCGGGATGTCTTTTGGTTTTTTTCGGTCTTTTGGCAGATATTTATCTTTAACGTTTGATATGCGTATCTAGATTCGCTGAAAAAACCTGAAAATCTACATTTCAAGTGTTGTCAACGTATATAAATGTACGTCATGTTAAAAATCCCTTGATGACAGATCGTATGTTTTCAGTTTGCTTTTTGGATTATATATCACAACAGTTTATCTTCTGAAGTCAAGCACTGGTCTGGTTAGGATTTTTATGAAGTGCTGTTGAAGACAAGGCCGTGATATGAATGAGTTGTAGGCTGTCTGAATTACCTCTTCGAAATCGAAAAGCTGTTGTAGGTATTAAGCGCATCAGAGATTTAGTGTTCACGGGCCGATTTACATCTTGTGCGGGCTGAAAAACCCGGAATTACTCACAAAGGAAACATCACCTCCTTTGCCTGTGACCGGCTAACTACAACTCCGACTAAAAAGCCATTAGAAAATTTCTCCGGTCTACGAGGGTACTCGAATCCAGACCTCTCCAAAAGAATAAGAGGCAAAACCATTACACCGTCACCTTATATTTTAAATACCGTAACATGAGTGCTTAGCATATTACACTGTTGTTTGTACTGAAAAATCGTAATCACATTAAAGGTTCCTAAGTCTCAGAGAGCCATTCATATACAATATAAATCACAGCAATTCATTTACAGAAGACAATGTTTGGAGAGTAAGACCTGAAAATAATGTTCAGAGGGAAATTGCCCAAAGAGTAATTTTCAAATTTTCTTCAGACTACTCAAACTTCCCTACAATTCAATATATGGAGTCTACTATATATGAAGTACACATATAGCTCGCGATTTCATTCTTCTCGAGAAAAGCCTTAGATATCAGTTTTAAATCACTGTTTTTCAACCAGTGGTACGCATACTGGTGGGGGACTTGAAACTTTATATTTGAAAATAATATTAAACCTCGTAATGCGTTACCCACGACGCCATCTTTATAAACAGCGGCCTGGTTTGTATCATTCCAAAAAATTTCAGGAAGGACAGAGAGCATAACTACAATAACATAGGGTCATTTTAAATGAGCAGGTGAAAATATGAATAACTGTGAATAAAAGAGTGCCAGAAATATGTCATTTGCATAACGTTCTTCGTTCTATTCATGGTTTCTCCATCTGTTGAAAACTTGTAGAATTATAAATGCAGGTGAGCAGCGAAAGCAATAACACTGAGTACAGTACAGTATAGAGGGGCGGTGTGATTTGGTGGAACATCACCTCAAAAACTACTCAACGTCGCCTTTTATAGACAATTTCGATGTCGTAACGCACCATCAAAGTCTGTAGTATGAAAACTTGAGACAACAAACGGGAAATGTCAAACAGCAGTTTTCATGCAGGGTTGAGGAAATTAAACTGTTTTCATACAAAGTGCATGTCTTGCAGCAACTTTTTGCCTATATTCTGATTGGTTATGTAAACTCTCAGAATACTCATCTGTTATGTACGGAAAATCCCCATATAGCACATGAATCTCTCTTACATCCTGTGAAGATTGTGACAGAAACCATGATCTCTCAGCGATATACTGACATAATCCATGAATTCCTGCGACATGTCAATTGGGAGGATGTCATAGGTTGTTAAAGCATGGTTGCAGCAAGACAGCACAACAAGTCGCACTTCATGATCTATGGCCGAGTTATACCCCTCTTGTTTGGAGATCGCAAATTTCGAAAGTAATACAGTATTACAAACGCGCTCGCCTATTTTTCACCATTAGAATTTTTATGTGGCTATGTCAAAGCGACTGCCAATAATCCACGCACTCTGGAAGAAATGAAAAGCAACATAAACGCTTACGACATGGTGCATGAAGCGTTTTCGAACATATGTCATCATGCACACGATGATCATTTCCAACATATTTCAAAAAAAAGTTAAGTAACGTCAGAAAATAAAAAAATACTTTTCTTTTTTTTTTTTTGTTTCTAGCACTCTTTTACTTGGAGTTATTCGCAAAATCATGATACTGTTTTAAAATTATCATCTTCTACTACATCTGTTACCAGGTATTTATAGTCCGGCCACACAGTACTGAGATGCCTCTTCTTTGAAGTTTATAAAGATCACCCTTAGTAGTATGTTTTTTTGTTTTTGTTTATCCCAAGTTTTAATTTAAATTCAATTCAAATGTAATTCTTTTACGTACACGAATGTCTCAACCCAAGTTAACACACAAACATTAAATAACAATTAAACACTAATTAAGGATCGATCCTGAACGCTATACGAACGATGCACTGTTCAATGCCGGGCATTCCAGAAAGATAAATGTAACATTTCTCAATTGAAATAAAGCAAACGAGATTTAGGCCTCCACGAATAAACAAAATTCCTATCATCCTTTACACACTGAAAACGCCATCTATGATTACACATGGCAGTCCGTAACACTCCCCATTACTACACACCATCTGTTGCTCGGTTCAACCACGTGGCTGCTGAGCAACAAACTATACACGCAATGAACGCTTCCACGGGTCAGCAAACCGCGACCTTGGTGTCAGTCATTAAAGCGCGGAATGCACGACAAGCTGCTGATGATTTTGCTCGGGAAACATTCAGGAAAGTGCTCCGAGGTAGAAGACAAACACTTTCCCATAGCCAGAGGTGTTTTTACTCGGTGTCAAAGGTTCGACTTCAAAGTGAATCAGCAGGCTTCCTTTTCATCATCAGTACACATCGGAGCGCCACTGACAATATTTTTTTCCCTTCTTCTTTTTCTTATTTGCAAAGAGCGGAAATTATTCCGACGTAGACCTTCCTTTGTATAATTGGCAGAAATGAAGACTAGTACAGCAAAGGGGAAAAAAAAAATGTTCCACGTATCCCATTGATTAACAATATTTTTCTGCTCGTTTGTTTCTTTAGGCGCAGTTCACAGCAACGCAATAGCGTCTATTAGCTTCGCCATAGCCGTCCACACGCGTACAGCGTCAGATTTTTTACGGTATTTGATACTGGACACCCTTTAATAAAATCATTCACCGAATTCAGTTCTAGTTTACGAGAGACTGAATTACTCTATTATTATTAATATCACTTTTAAACATAGAAAACTATTTCTTGTATCTAAATGATTTTGCAATTGAAGTACTTGAGTTCTTTCTAACAGTTTATGGAAAAAAAAAAAGACTTGTCAAAAATTCGGTGCACAAGAAAAAAAAATATTTAAGGATCTTCTATCGTCTGACAGCTGGTACTAGCATACGACGGATGATCCTTAAATATTCCTTTTTAAAAAATTGTCTGTTTCTAATAAACTATCGTCTGCTGATGAAAATATGGAATACAAAATGCCATTTCTATTATAAAGCTAGCGAGACTTCAAGGCTAGACAGGACATTTACGAACAAGCAGATATCGCTTCCCATACCCTAAGTGCCCCCTCGATTTCCTGACTCAGCAACAGACACCAATACATCCGATAAAAAGGAAAAATTGGGCTTTGCTTTTTTAACTACCAGCGAATCTAAACTTTGATTTTTCCTGAATTAAAATGGGTAACACTGCGTATACTTTTCACAATTGAGCGATATTATTAGGTTTTTAAGAAGGAAATATATACAATCTAAAGGGGCTGTGAAAATTCCTAACTTGATAACAAAATTTTCCTGCAGCTATTACAAGCAATAAAGCGAGTTATTTCAGAGCACCGACTTCGTCACTACGAGCTGGAAGGATGCAACTGTAGGTTTAATTAGATAAATGGTTCAGGACAAGCGTAACATTACCGATTAATCATAACACATTAACTGCAGTTATATTTCTTTACCCTTTTCTAGTGGTTTGTCGCTGTCAACCAGCGGTTCGTCTGAAACAGGAAAATAAAACACTGCAAAATGATTTCTTTGGTCATGTACCAAGTCTTTCGATTTTCAGAAAGTCCAGCAGAGAATAAACAAAAATGGTAACGATGGTTTTAACCACTTCTTCGCATATTTAAATATAAAAACAATTACGTTAAGAACTCCATATGGAATATGTTATTTTGTTAGCGAGATCGAGAAAGATTATCTCTGTACGTCCTTCAAAGCGCTATCTCGCTTTGTGCACCACTCCTCGATTTTACACTGCGTCCAAGGCCAAACCACTGAATTCTGTAAAGATCACAATATCAAATTTCTAGTGTACTTATAAGACATTCTACAGTCTTATCACTCAATCACTTCGTTTCTTAATGGCTAATAGATGCCATGATATGAAGCATTAGTATGCTCTGTGGTACGTTTGCAACTATCACGGTTTTTAAAATTTTCCCCTTAAATTAGTTCCACGATAATGATCCGAACTAATCCGACGAAATACGTCCAGTTTAGATCTTCCACTTTCTTCCAATAAACACCTCTCATTTCAGTTCTAATCAATATAATTCGTCACAGATGACACTGACCATCGAATATATGTACATAAAACAAATTAGGTAATCTGCATTTCAAACGAGTTAGTTTTTTTTTTTTTTTTTTTTTTTTAATGCAAAGTGACTGGACTTAATTTCTATTTTGGGCATTAGCCATGTTGCCCATTCATTCTTCCAATACTGATATATATCGGAAAAATAAATTTATTTTACTTAATTCGAAGTCTACAATTACACTCTAGCACGATAGTCCCAGTAGGGGAGCTATAAAACAAGAAATAACAGAAAATAGAAGCAAGAAAAAACAATGGTACCCAAGAGGAGCTAAAAGAAAACCTGGAAGACAACGGAGATGGATAGATGAAATTCAAGGGTTCGTAGGCAGTAAATGGATGGCCGTTGCACAAAACAGAAGGAACCGGAAAGTTGCTGGTTTAAAATAGCTGATGATGATGAAAGCTCATATTGAAACAAAAATATACATGGCGCAGTGGAATAGAGACAATGACAGCCACTAAAAGTAAGTTTGGTGACAAGTTAACTGGCGAATGTCAAGCAGGTACTAGGATGTTCATTCCTAGGAATAATATCCTAAACTTTAAAGCAGAAACGATACCAGAATTATCACTAGGTTTACAGGAGTTAAATCGGTTGATTCGTTTGCTGAAAAATGGCAGCTCTATACTTCTTAATTCTTATATAGATGCTCGTTATCTAATATATGAGTTGGTTCAGATTTAGATTACTGGACAATAACATCCTTTAGTCTTTTGAGCTCGTCAAAGTTGGAGCATAGCAGCCTCACTTCAGTTTTGTAGTAATTCTTTGGCTGCGAAAAAGATAAATAATTCCAAAAATGTTTGGCGCATCTATCCTCGATGTGAGCATTTCGCCAGTGTTATGATGGCGGTTCCGATTATGTTTAATTCGGAGGGAGATCCGGTTATTGGTGGTACAGAGGCGTTTACCGACTGAACTGTCCTGTTTAGCTTCCAAAGGATCCAGTATCCGATGCAAGGAAACTAGAGTAGAGTGGAAGACGCGGAAAACCAAACTACAGACCTGTAGAGGGCAACTGGAGAGATGTATCTCATTAACATATATTTCTTTAAGAGACACGGAGTTCTCTTTAAACACCGGTAAGATCTTGTTTTGTTCTCCAGAGGGCTGCAAGGTCCTTTTTCTTGGTGTTTGCTAAGTAGTGCGAGAACAAGAATTGTTCATCCCAGGTGATCCCTAAACCAGAGTGATGCGCGACTCCGTTGATAGGGAGGCAATCTAGGAGGGTTGTAATGCTGTTTTCTCTGCTTTCTGTTTGAAAAAAAAAAAAAAGCAAAATAAATAAATAAATAATAAAGCAAAAGTGAGTGGGCTGGTGAGATTTAACTTAAAGCCAATGGTTTTGAAGTACGCTATAAGGTTGAAGGTCTGGCCTATGGTAGACTGCGAGACGTTACATATCGATAACATGTATATACTGTATATGTGAAATGTATGGGGAAAAGAAGTTTAAATGTCGGATTTCTATTCATTCAAATTTAATGAAATTTAGAATAGTATAAAACCTTTAAGAGAGGCAAATATATATATATATATATATATATATATATATATATATATATATATATATATATATATATATAAAAAATCGATCCACTGCAAATAGAATTATTATTAGATGCGAACTGACGGACATGGCGAATCAAAAACACTTTTGAAGCATTTGCCAGCGAGCCTAAAATATGTCTAATACCCCAGAACTACAGCAGGTAAGAGAAACAATGTTAATTCCAAATTCAATAATTTCTCCACTTCAATGCTGGATCCAATTCCAATAACTGAAATTTATTTTTATCCTGTATCTAAGCAGCCTTCAGACGGGCAGACATCTGAGAATTTAGCTATCCTAGCAAATTGTAGAACTCCACCTGGGCGCCTCCGTAGCCAGGTGGGCAGGAGCAGCAGTGCATAGCACGCGCTTCTTGATTAGACCGGGGTTCGAGCCCGTGACCACCGAATGCGGAAAGGTCAGGGAATGACCACCGCATATCCCCGGAGCAATATGGCCTTAGCTGCTAATGCTCCTAAAAACCAAAAATAACAGAACTCCACCTATTTCAAGAAGAAAGTAGTACATTAATTTAGTGCAATTGTACAACTTTTTTTTTTTCCACTGCAACTTGTATTATATTATTTTTTTTATTTTTTTTAAGATACTGAATTAAATTTCTGTAATATTTTTTTCTATTTTTGGTTCCGTTATTTTGCACAATTAATGTAAGGATTTGTACTGAGCGATGTTTCGTTTTGAATGTGCTGATATTTCGGGCTTTTAAGTTCAAAATAAACACATTTCACATACAACTTCAGTCAGATAATGGGAAAAAAAAAATTCAAAACTTCCATCAGTTCACTGTGGTAAAAGTCAAATTTCAGAATTGGTAAATCCTAAGGTATTTCCGATTTCGGGCCTTTTTACATAACAGATTTTTTCTTTTTAAATTATAAACTACTTTTTCATAATATTTAAATCTGGTGGAGATTTGCTAAAGTCGTGCTGTGGCACTTTCATTCGTTCTTCGAATGAACGAAGAGTTAAGATAGTGGCTACTTGTATGTGTGGGTTATCTGATATATCAGCACGTCCCTTTTAGGGATTGACTAACGGATACGACTACTTTAAGTAACATTCAATCATTTAGAGCATCGGTTGTTACAAATACAAAATCAACACGAATCAGTAAAAATATATATAAATCAGTAATAAATACAAAAGGCGTTTTATTTTTTCAGTATTATTTTGGCAGTGCAGTGGCTAAACGGCACTTTTAGCCATCTGCCCTGCATAACACATTAAATGGTTTCTATGTAATTATAATCGTATTCTAATTAAAAATATTTAGAACATTAATATGGTGAAGTATATTTGTAAAACTGAAAGTCTGGTAGCCTATAATAAAAAATAAAACCTTATTAAAGAATGCCTAAGCTTTGGCCTTTGGAATCACCGTTGGATAAGAAGAGAAACGCGTGAATTAGGCAGCAAACTCAAGTAAAGGACATTCTTATCAAAAACTAAAAAACTGAAATGGATTTGGGCAGGACACACAGCTTGAAGACATGGTGACAGATGGACTAAGAAAGTAACATATCGGTACCCAAGAGGAGCTGAAAGAAAACAGAGATGGACAGATGAAATTCAAGAGTTCGTGGGCAGTGCATGGATAGCCTTTCACAAAACACAAGGAACTGGAAAGTTCCTGGAGAGGCCTTCATCCTGCAGTGGACTGAAAATGGCTGATGATGAATCTTTGGGCTACCAAGATTGACTTACTTAAAAATGAACAGGGCATACTCAATGGAAACATTCAATTAATTTAACGTGAGTAAAAACGAAAACACTCGAGAAATGTGAACCGTTATCTAGCTTGTTTACCATTCCAAAGTCTGCAAGAAGATTTTATTATTATTAATGGTGTTAGCTCTCTCTCATAAGTTGCCAAATTTCGATTATCAATTGAGTTAGATATTAAGATACTTTCGAATAAACAGCACTCCCGATGACGAGAAAGTTCAATACACGTATTTAAAAAAGTCACTGGGCTGACAGTTGCTGCTTCGGTGGTATACCACTTCAGAGCTAAGTCTGGGTTGCTGTCTGTTCGCAAATTTACGGACAATCGGAAGAAAAGAGCTAAAACTGTACACGAAGAAAATGTATTATTATTTTTTTATTATTTTTTTTTTTTTTGCATTAAAAGTTTTCATCTCGTCTTGAAGCTGTAGGCTGCTTTATACACAGTGGATATTAGAGGTGGTATTTTTCCACTACTTCTAGGCTCCCCAGCACTTTAATAAATACATCTACGGGGGTGGGGTTGAAAAGTATTTAATCAAAATATAGATCGCAAAGGTTTTCTGGAAAGACAATACTGCCAATCTGTAACAATGGGAAAACACGCTAGATCTTGAGGACTTGAAAGGACAGAAATTCGACACTGGCAATGGTGCGATGAATGTAATCAACTGGTTTGGGTCAAAATATTCTGAATTTTATTTTATTTTATTTTTTTTTTTTTATAAAAGCTAGTGGGTCGTGCCAGAAAGTATGTTGACTTAAGGAAGTGTGGGCTATGTTGAAAAATAAACTGGTTTTCACAACTTCCCAGCATTCGTTCTATGAGACACTAGAAACTTCAACTTCCCCTCATATATCAGGTGATTATACAGTACTTGTTTGAAAGTCGCGCGTATGATCAAGTGTAGATTTTAAAAATCTACCCCCTCTTTTTTTATTTAATTAAAATTTCACCGATTTATGTCATTTTGACCTATCTTGATATTACCTAAAAATCAGGTCCTTAAAATTTAGTTGTCGGTAAATTTTCTAGCTATAAATATTTTTTCAGGAGTTGGTGACACTTAGAACTGAATACTGCTCTTTAAGAGTTGAAAAGAAAAAAAAAAAAAAAAAAACCTTTAAGAAACGCCATGACCTCAGAAGCACATTTTCCACTCAGCAACTGCGTGCTCTATCAATAACGCCTGTTGACTTTCTCCTACAAATATCAGCACAAACAAAACAAAAAAAAAAAAAAAAAAAAATTGCTGACAATTTGAAACTACTGTTCCAATCCGGATAGATTCAATTCTCAAAGCGTGCATGGTTTCTAGAAAGACGATTGAATGGACAAATATGCATTATATTTGTCTATTCGATCGTATTTTTACTTTAAATTAACTGCGAGCTCTCAAATATGGAACACTGGACGGATACTTTTTAAAAAAGAACGAAATAAACGTCTATTTTCTTTTTTGAAAACACCAATAATGGTGGGAGGAGGAATACAGTCTAGAACTAATTATGTAATCATCTTCGCCGAGCTAACCCATTTCAGTATAGTGACACATGTCATGACTCAAAAGACTATATTCTTCCCTTTCTTTTAAGTTCCAACCAATTGTGTAGCAAAAGAAAAAAAATAATAATAAATAGAAAAAAAAAAAAAAACTATCATTCTTTTACAGTTACGTGGTAATCTCTTAGTGACAGCCAGACAATGACTGGATCCGCGAGTATGTTTACTTACAATTCTACCACGTGTTCTCTAGACTGTAAAAAGCATCTGTGGCATTTCCTGCGAACAACAATAGGGTAGAAGAGCAGGCCAAGGCAAACTTCTTCCCTTCGCCACCACACGCCCCACTTCTCCAGATCAAATTTCCAAAACTGGTCTGGCCGATAAAAACTTAAGAGATTAAATGGGCAAGCAAACGTAAACAGAAACAAGAACTTCAGTGGTGCGTTGAGAGAGAGAGAGAGAGAGAGAGAGAGAGAGAGAGAGAGAGAGAGAACCAAGCGAAACTCCATTACATCGCCTGACAATTTCCTAGCTCAAAAGCAAAACCAAGGGTTAGTGTCCTCTGACAAGACGCTGTCCCATCTGAAATCGAATGCAAGAAAATTCGCAAGGGAAGTATACGATCTAACGCCTAGGAATTACTATGCTTTTGTTGAGTGCGAGTGCAAATGCAAGGAAAAATAACAAAAACGTATTGTACTCGACCGTTTCTCGTTCAGTCATTGCTGAACGAATAATGATAGGCATCTGCTTCATTGTTATTCAGTTTTCCCTCCTTTTTGTTTTGGTTTATCATTGTTGATTGAAAATACAGCATATCTTATGACTAACGAATTATGTGGGGGTATATATTCTAATATTCTAAATTTGCAAAAATGTTTTAGTATGGACCAAAATAATAATAATTCAAACGGCACGAAAGTATACCCGAGTATTCATGAGAGGACCGTGCAAATGGCAGTACGTTGATTGCTAAACTCCGAACCCCTACTCAGAATGTTTTATTTGTTGCAGGATTTTAGGCGAATCAGGGACTTAGGCCATATTACGCTGTATACTGGGTGATTCAGGAGGAATAACAAAATATTTTGGGAGGTTATAGTATCGATTATTTTGAGTAAAAAAGTTCATATGTGTCCAATTCTCAATGGATACGGAGATACAGCACCCTGAATCGGATGTGACCAAGAAACACTTAAAACCTGACGCTGTTTGGTGTTAGAAGTGTTGTTAAAAATGGCGCACATCTTCACACATGCGGATATGGTGTTTGTCTACGGTTTTTGTGGTAGAAGTGCTACTGCTGCTTGTAGAGAATACCGTCGATGGTTTCCTCACCGCATTCAAGAGTGTTTACACCAAACTGCGTGAGACTAGTACAGTTCCCAGCGCTCATATTTCTTCGGAACGTGCAAAGGAACAAAATGTGGATGAAACAGAACACATTCTTCAGTAGGTAGAACGTAGTCCTATTCGCACACGAAGAATTTCTAAGCGTATCGGTGTTCCACAGGCAAGAGTATGGCGAACATTACGTGAGCACGGCTTGTATCCATTTCACATACAGCGGGTGGAACACCTTCAACCAGGAGACGATTGGAATTTTGTCCAGCGGTGGGTAAATGCTAATCGCCGATTAATTCCATTAATACTGTTCAGCGATGAAGCTACTTTCACCTGTGACGGTATCAACAACACCCGTAACTCTCATCAGACGAAAATCCACATGCCACTGTAGAAACAAATTTTCAACTTCGCTTCTCTGTGGTGCGGTATCATCGACAACCAGTTGATTGGGCCTGTTGTGTTACAAAATCGTCTTACAGGGCTCATTTACCTAGAACTTCTGCAAAACGAACTTCCACTATTATTGGAGATGTTCCCTTGGCTACAAGGATTGGCATGTACTTTCAGCATGACAGAGCTCCTTCACATTATACCCGTCTGGTGATCCAATATATAAATCGAACTTTCCCTGAACGATGGATCGGCCGCGGTGGTCCCATTCACTGGCCACCAATGTCTCCAGACCTCACTCCGTTAGATTTTGGTTTGTAGGATGGATGAAAAGCGCAATATACAAAGAAAAGGTAAATACAATAGACGAATTGCTCGCTAGCATTTTGGATACTGCTGCCCTCATAAAGGAACGCCAAGAAGACCTCGGAACAACATATATTACCACAAGAGTTGCAAAGTGCATTGAGGTTGGCGGTGGAATTTCGAACATTTATTGTGAACTGTGAAAAAAAAAAAAAATTGTCAATTATTTGTGTTTTGTATCATCCAAAAAGTCAATAAATACAAACAATAAGTAATTTATCGTTCTTTAATACCTCTCATAATGCCTTTGTGCGCGCCAGTTTCAAACAGATGTATCTCGGTATTCCACATGTTTATATGAACTTTTTTACTCAGAATAATCGATACTATAACCTCCCAAAACATTTACTGTTCCTCCTGACTCACCCTGTATCTGTAAATTGCATCTATTCTGTTCTTGATTTTCCTCCTTGGCGGACGAAAAACCCGAGTTTCAAGGAGTTAAAACCATGTTGCTCTCGCCGGACACCAACTATCTAAGCCACGTTGGGAAAGACCTATAAAAATTTCTCACGTCACCAACGAGATTCAAGCTCATGTCTTTTCCACCCACTGTGGGGAGGACAGCGATTTTACCAACTGTGCTACACGAAGAAGCCGATACAAAAGGGGGTTTAAAACCATGCACCCAGCACCTCTCCCATAACATAGCATCATGTTACATGACTGCTATCTGTCTTCAGCAATCTTAATTTGATGCAAGAATTTTTGAAGGATTAAGTAAATTCTACTGTGAACGCCAACAGACTATCCACTGAACCGGACCTAGAACCGTGTTCCACTCAGACTTTTTTTTTTTTTTTTGTAGTTGTTGGCGCATCGGCTTCTGTGGCCATAATGCACCTCCCAAGGTTTTTGCAGTACTTTGATCCAAGCTCGAGGCGGAATTCGAACCCGCGACCTTTGTGTTGCTAGGCAGGTACTTTACCCACCCGGCTAGCCCGGTCGGCACAAAGACGTGTACTACTGTACCCGTTTAGCTACTCGGCTACGGTATCATAAGAGGTTTCGGAATGAATCTCGACATCAAGTTGGTAAGAAAAGTATCCCGTACTATGATAATACAAAGGGGGGGGGGGGGTTAATAGAATATATAGTATAATATGGTATGGTATAGCATTTACGAGTACTAATACACGAATTTTAAAAGCAAAAAAAAAAAATAAATAAAATAATAATAAATTAAAATACAAAAGATTTTCTTATGCTCTGCTTAGCCAATAAACTTTTAGATACACCAATATGTATAGTCGTTTGATCAGAGGGCGCCACTGTTTTCTGATATTTTAGAAATAGATGCTACGTTTTCTAAACTACGTTGATATTTAAAAATACATAAATTTAAAGATTCTTCTTTGGCTCTGTCTGTCTCATCTTGTGCATCTCTTATATAAAAAAATAAAAAAGGTATTTTATGGTAGAAAAGCACAAATACTTTCTAGTCACAGTTGTTTTTGTAATGACACTGCAATTACAAAAGCAAAACCAACTTAGCATTTGCTGTGGAGTGCCTGCTATGGTGGTATCTGTCTTCTGAACAACTTAACAGCTGGAAGGGGAACAAATTCGTCTCGCATTTCAAACCAAAGAGGAAGAATAATAGAAAGTATATGCTCATTGAAATGTTCACTGCATGAAAAAGGGGCTAACAACTGAGCTAAAGTCTTCCTTTGTTTAGTGAAGAGGTAGGGGAAGATACTACAGTATTGCCGTCAGGACAGACTTCCGCCTGTCAATATCGAATTAGCCCATTTCAAGGATACAACATTTCACCTAGAAAGTTTCTTGAAAGAACAAAATCCAAAAAGAAGAAAGGAAATTATTACAATGAAGCTTAAGAGTTAAAATAAAGAAAAAAAAGTGTTCGTACAAGTTATTTCCACCACTACTAAATACTCCAGGCTGGTCAGTGACCTGATAAACACGTGTTCTAGGTATTTCATTTAAATTCCACATTTTCCATAGACTATGGCGCACTATTTTTGGTGCTTAATTATTATTTTAGAAAAGTTCTATAAAAGGACAAGCCAACCAGAAATTCAGACCGGAAATATTTCAAAAGACTACAGTATCCGAATATGACTCCTTTTACGAAGTAATGTCAGCAATAAGTGGGTGCAACGATTCTGGAATTGGTGCTCCACCTCTCGACAAAACAGAACTGGTTGTTAGGTCGGCTGACTCATTGGCAATGGGAGTGAGTCGTCTTCATCGCCCACTTAATTGAGTGGACTTTTAAGTAGACATAATAATACCTGTAGGAATGAGAGCTGTGAAAAACCATTATTAATGCCACTTTTGAAAGCTGAAAAAAAAATTCTTGTAACTTGTAATTTAAATTTTTATTTTTAAAAAATACTCTTGAAAATCATTACTTTTATCCATATTTTAACAATAAGCTTGTTTTTAATTTTAAAAAAGTGTGGCCGAAATTATTAAATAATCGAAGCAAAACACTTTTACTCTGGGCAAGTTCCTTTTTACATTACATGCAGAAATTTTGCATAAATGAGTTTACATCACTTTTTTAGCAGCTGACATAAGAGTGCTAAATTAGGAACACCGTGGACCTTAAGATTTCCAGCAATACTTCACCCCCCCTCCTCTCCGGACATCGTGAAAGTAGTGACCGTCACCTTTTAAAATAGGTGATGGTCACATAACATACTTTATTTTGGCTGGCAACACTGAACACTTTTCGGCTGACATGAAGAAAATGGCGGCACATAGCATTAGGAGGAAGTGCTTATTGAAAAGAAAATCAGAGAAGTGGGAATTCAACTGTTTTGGGTCAAAGAAGACCAATAACAAACACTTCAGCGAGAAGTGCCCGACCAAGGTATTTTTGCGCCCCAGGCAGAAAGATTTTTCCGCGCCCCATAAGGATATATATTTTTTTTTTTTTTTTTTATGATTTGTAAATTGACGCCCCTTAAAGGATGGCGCCCCGAGTAAGGGCGCTGCTAGCCCGTCCGTCCCTTAATCCGGCACTGTCAGCGAAGTGACTGGTGAATCAATTGAGAGAACAGGCGGTGTTTAAACGAAAAAGAAAAATTATACAGACCGACGGTCATTAAGAACGCCAGAGAGGGTTGATGATATCGGGAAATCTTGCTGCGAAGACCAAGAAAGAGTTTGCGTAAACTTTAACACATGTCTTACAGCACAGTAAAGCAGAGTTGTGGATGTTGCTTGTCTGCATATTCATTGCACTGAGAGAGAGAGAGAGAGAGAACGAACTTGATATTATAATTAAACCTCTTTACTCCTTGGATGAGAAATCCAGATAGAGAAAACTCTTTTGCTTACTGCACTGGCAACCTTGACAAGAATTTAACCGGAGCGGCAAAAAGTGAAAATGTAGATAATTTTGTATATATGATGATAATCTACTTAAATTATTTTGAATTTACCACTATGAATGCAATCATACGTTAGTATTCTTTATATCTGCATTTTTTGGAAACTTTTAATGATATTCTTCTTTAGGTTTTGTTCTGAGAGATTTCGTTTTTATTGTCGATTTGATTTCTAATTCTGAAGCACTGAATTCAAAATTCATAATAAGAAGCAATATTACGTAATAACTTCATATTTAGAGCCTTCGTGGGAGTCACAGTTGAAATAAACGGTCGAACTCCCCACACCGGGTGAAAAAGACTTAGAGTTGAATCCAATCAATAACGGGAGGAATTTCTATGGGTCTTTATTCACAACGTGGCTGAGTTAGTATCAGGAGAGGGTAGCATAGTTTTCACTCACGGAAATTCTGGTATTTCATCCAGGAAACTGTGAATCGACCACTGTACACATGCAGTTTCCAGACATACAAATTACATACATTTGTATATACAGGGTCCAGTCACATTATTATGACCACCTACCTAGTATCCAGAATATGCACCTTTCGCAGCATGCACCGCAGCCAGCCGCCGTGGAAGGGATTCAATAAATCCGCGGAAGGTTGCTACGGGTATCCGTGACCATGCAGACTGCAGGGCACCCCGGCGTTGCTGTAGGTTTCTTGGTCGAGGATCCATCCGTCTAATGTATCGATTGAGGTGGTCCCACAGATTCTTTCAATTGGGTTAAGATCCGAAGAATTCGGTGGCCAAGGGAGTAGCTTGAAGTCTCCATCGTGCTCTTCAAACCACTCACGGACAATTCTGGCGATATGGCATGGCGTATTGTCCTGCTGATAGATACCATCGTCCCCAGGGAACACTGTCAACATGTACGGGTGTATATGATCGTCCACGATCGATAGGTAACCATTTGCGTTCAGCGTGCCCTCCAGAGGCATCAGCGGACCCAAGCCATGCCATGAAAACATTCCCCAGACCATAACGCCGCCCCCACCAACCTGAATTCTGCCAATAATCGTGTCCGGAGGTTTAACGCCTAATACGCCACCATCCATCCACTCGGTGGAGCAGAAACCGTGACTCACCGGAGAAGGCCACCCGTTGCCACTCGGCCGGGGTCCAGTGTCAGTATTGCTGTGCAAACTGATGGCGTTATTGCGATGGACGGCCGTCAGCATGGATCCTGTCACCAAGCGTCTGCTCCGGAGCCCAATGCGTAACAGGGTTCACTGCACTGTCATGTTGGAGACCTTTCTGGTAGCCCCACGGTTCATTTGGACAGCCAGTTGAGCAACAGTAGCGCGCCGATGTCCTGACCAACCGTTTCAGCCGAAATTCACCTCTGGTATCAATGGCGCATGGGGCTCCACAATTGGCACATCGGGTCGTCAAAACTGTCCCATTCGTCCAGTCTTTCACCACTGCAGCACGTGAGCATTTCATAAAGTCCGCTGTTTCGGAAATGCTAGCACCCCTGGCAAGATAGCCGATGATCATGCCTTTTTCCAGGTCTGGTAGGTCGCGTGCTTTGCCCATGACAGAGCCTGTTACTGTGTTTATAGATGCCGAACATCAAGTCTTATATGCTTGCGGTGTGTGAACTCGACACGTGCGCTGTATGATTTGCTAGGCGTGTGTGATGTCTGCATTGGGGATGGTCATAATATTGTAACTAGACTGTGTGTGTGTGTGTGTGTAGCGCAATATGGCTAAGTTGCTGATGCGCCTAAAACCCTACAACAACCAACCGTCATAATCAGAACTAACTCAGTAATCGAAAAACGATGTCTACGAGTGTCGTGTTTTCGTCTTATTTTCACATCTGGCAAACCAAAGGTAGCGGGTTCGAGTCCCGCCTCGGGCTTGGATCAAAGTACTGCAAAAACCTTGGGAAGTGCATTATCGCCACAGAAGCCGATGCGCCAACAACTACCAAAAATAAAAATAAATAAGTTAATATATTAATTTTATCATTACTGTATTACGTTATTTACATTCAAAACCTGGAACCGCAATCGACCCTCACTGCCGGTAACCCTCGGGTACCTGATCCGATGCAGGACTCCAGTGAAGATAAACGAATGCAGTGAAGAATGACGTTACACACGCCCGTTATGTCTCCACCCCCTCAATTAAATCGGTTAACGCCTGATTCAGAAGTACACCGAAGAGATTTTAGGCTAAACTGAGGACGGGGAACAACTTTCCCAATCAGAGAAAAGCAGGGGAAAGAGTTAATTGAAATTTAATTGGGCAAGATTTAAAATTAAAAATCGTAATCTAAACGATACATTTTGGAACGGTGCAAATTTTAGCACAAATGTGACAAAAAGAGGTCCGAAATAAGAAACAGTGTGTATTTAACGATATCTAAACTTAAAAATAAGCGAGATAAACACCAGGAGGAGTTTAAATTAAAATACACCTGTATGCATAACACAAATGTCAAATTTCTATCAGCACGACTTTGATGAAAATCTGTTGGTATGTTGTTTCGGTTAATAAGTTCAACTTTTCGAAATTACCTCAGGGTTCTAGTTGTTAAACTTAGCAGAAAAAGGTTTTTGAAAATGTTAAGATGGACATTGCCGATTACAAGTTTGGACACTTCCGTGATTAATCATGGCGTCCAAATGTCCCAACGAGAACCAATTCTAGGCAAATGCAAATCATAGCAGAAGCATTAAAAATTTCGTCTCATACGATGCTCGCATTTTCAATTTATGATAAAAAAAATTCAGAAACCTTTCACACGCCAGATACTAAGAAATGAAGAAATATTATCGTCATATCTATCTTGTAAACTACTCTGACCCCAGGCGGTTCAAAAGCGAAAAAAACAAAACTGATTTTTTTTTTTTTTTTTTTTAAATGAATCATATTACCAGCGAAGAAATATGAACTTGAGGCCATGTGAGTCCTCTGACCCGGTGATCATAGTAGATTGTAAATGTTATGAACTCCTGTGATCTCCTGAGACCGTAACCTAGTATAAAGGAATTCATAGGACTACCACGTCCTTGACATTTTTAATTAGTCTCATAAAAATTATCTTAAACAGCTTTTATACTTAGAGCTGCTAATTTCGCTCTGATTTTTTCTCATGAAAGAATGACAAGCTTTACTTGAATTCATTCAGATGTGATTTCTGAAGTCAATCAGAGTGAAAAAAAAAAAAAGAAAAAAAAGTTATTTCAATGAGTGCGATTCTAAAAGGTTGGAGTTATGCTTGTTCAAAATTTAACAATTACAATACTACTACAAAATAAGAATAAGGCAACATGAATCTAGTAAAGTGTTTATTCTTTAAATTTTGTTTACAAGATCTGGAATAACATGGAATAAAGTTTTAAGGTTCACCTTCGGCCTCAATGCACAACGGCTCGAATCGCTTGTGTTTCCACTTTTACCGAGCACACCATCTCCTGCATCCAATCCCAGATACAAAAATCGAAAGGGGATTAGATCTGACGACCTGGATGGCCAAATTTGTGGCCCATGCGATCGATCTACCTGTCTGGAAAAGGATCTAGATGCAGTTTCACTGCATGGGAAAATGTGGAGGAGTCCCATCATGTCAAAGTACATACGGAGTCGTGTGTAGCCAAAGGCACGTTATTTAACAGTTGCCGCAATCAGCTCCTCTAGTAAATGTCACCTGTAAGACATTCAAAAAAATAAAAGGAGCCAATCAACTGTCGTCGAAAATACCGCACCACACACTGACACTTCCATAGCGAAATGGAGGCACAGCAATCACTAACGGTGTCGGTGAGTGTCGCACGTGAATTACGCTTCGCCCAAGAACAAGACGTACGTCCGTCCAGGATTCGCCCTATATTCTATTATTATAGACTATAGTCGTTGAACATGATCCCCAGGTTGGAGATGCTGGACAATGTTTTAAGTTTTTCTTAAATTAGATTTATTTTCTGATTAATAGAAATGACAAAGAACAACTTGAATGATTTCTATTACCAAGCACCTGGAATGCGTGATGTGCTAGAAAGTCCAAAGAATGACTTTATATGCAAGTTAATTTGCGCTTGCCAATTATTTGCTTTTGTTTCCCCGTTGGACCGCTCCACAAGAAGTCATTCTCTTCTTCCCCTATTAGAGGAATTTCCCTTATCGATTTACTGATGTCAATTTTCACTTCTCTCAAACATACTGAATTTCCACTAAACAGTACACAGATTCCTTTCAACAAGTTTTTGATATGGGAATAGAGAGATCAGATGAAGCCAAATTGCGAAAGTATGTGGGGTCTGTGTAACCGAGAGAAACTGCCTCACCGAGAACACGACAGATTTGTACTACATTATCAGTAAGGCAACTTCTCTCAAAAAAACTCCATACTTCCCGGTTTGGCTTCATCTAAATTCCTTCTATTATCAATCCTTCGCTGAAAGGGACAAAACAGTGCCTTAGAAGGAAGTCCAGTAGTTTATGGCATAAATTCGATATCAGTAAACGAGTTTCAGAAATATCTTCAAAAATCATGGAGAGAAAAAAAAAAAAAAAAAAAGTCCGATTTCATGTAGAACTGCCCAAGGTAATACTTTGAAACGGGGCAAAATCTTTAACTGGAGAGTTCAATTTTAACTTAAATATCATTTCTGGACATGTCTAGACATCTATCACCCTCGTGGTAGCTCAGTTAGTATAAATCACCGTCCTCAGCACACCGGATGGAAAAGACTGGAAATCTAATTCTGTCAATGACGCGTGAAATTCTCATAGGTCTTTTTCAAGAAGTGGCTAAGTTAGTCGGTCTCAGTCAAAGGCAACATGGTTTTCACTCCCGGTAAAAACCATGCTGCCGTTCTGTGGTCTATTTGCTTTCGTTAAGCAAATGACCACAGAACACGCAATTTACAGATTTATTATATACGCGCAATATGGCCTAAGTTGCTGATGGGCCTAAAACCCTACAACAGCCATTCTTATACCGAAGTGGGCATTACAAGAAAGCAAAGCAAAAGACAATGAATAGTTTGGTACGCCAACTTCAAACACTGTAAATAAACTTTTCACCAACAAATGAAATTAACTATACATCTACAGTGTACCACAATGTATAATATGAAGAACAAAGCAAACAAATTTGTTTGAAGTCATACACGTATACACACGTGATTTAAGAAAATACAAAAGGAATTTACCTTTATTCTGTCTTATAGTAATTCTTCTTATCCTACTCTCCTGAAATATCGATGAATTAACGAATGATAATTTAAAACTCAAAATGTGTTGCTCGCCTTCAACCCATGAATGATTCAGTACCCCAGGATCGCAGCAAATGACCTCAACCCGACCCCAGAAATATCAACCCCCATGCGACTTCTAGTAATGGAAGCCATTATGTCAGAAAAACCGCGACATTAAAAATATACGTTAAAATTACTATAATAAAATAATAATCCACTAGAATTCCTGCTCAAAAGGGAGGAATTTTAGTGGATTAAGTGAATTTTAGTGAAGACGTATATTTTTGATATTTCTGGGGTCGGGTTCGGATCTTCAGCTGCAATCCTGGGGTACTGAATCATTCATGGGCTGAAGATAAGGAACACATTTTCAGTTTTAAATTATCATTCGTTAATTCATCAATATTACAGGAGAGTAGAATAAGAATCCCTATAAGAGAGAATAAAGGTACATTCCTTTGTATATTCTTAAATGTAACGTGGAATATACTGAGCCTTTGGAAGCTCTTACTTACATATGTAAGTGAATATAAAACTGGCAAATATTTTGTCATAAAATTTATTTCATTACATGCAAAGTAACTCTATTATACGGCAGCAGTAACTGTACTGTCTTTTTTGCGTATTGTTTTCACTGATGTGTCAGCAGTGTAAAAATGATTTATCAGAGTGGTTCTCTCAAGCAGTTAATTTTTAACTAGGTCTAGTGGTTGCTCGACTACCATGAAAAATATAGCTCGCCAAGCGTAGCCCACTTGAATGAAATAAATGATACTAAACTGCATAATATAATCAAGAGAAGTGCATCTATTATCCACGATCGCTATACAATGAGCTAAATTTTTCCCCTCAGTGGTTTGGGAGCCTTTCGGTGGTAGTCCAACTAAACACCAAGAAGCTGTGTCTAATTGGCCATGAAAAAAAACAACAACAAAAAACCTGCTGTGGTCAATGACCCGCTACCCACTTAATTTAATGTAGCTACTCCTGATTTTATTCACCATTTTTGTAGAATGGTCTTCAATTCACTAGTGGCAGAATTTTGTTATCGTTATAACAGCGATTTCGATTTCGGTTCCTTTTCACTATTAGGAAGGCTAACATGGTAGAATCAAATGGTGGGATCGAAGTGTTCAATTCTGGGCTTCGGGCTTTTTTTTTTTGTAGAGGGAAAAGGGTCCTATTTATTGGATGTCTACAAATTTTTAAACTCTCAGCAAAGAGAATTTTTATTTTTTCAGGGGTGGTGTGATAGTTTGCTTCCTTAGTGTTTCACTTCGGAGTCTTTTTTTTTTTTTTTTTTTTTTTTTTTTTTAAACAACAATAATCATGCTTACAAAGAATATTCTTTAAAATCTATGCAATTACAAGTAAACGTATGATAACATTTCTGCTAATGTATGTGTGATAAGTGCATATTCTTCGATAAGTTTTCCTGTATGCTGGATGAAAAATCAGATTTTCATCTCCATGATTTTATGTGACACTTTGTAAAAAATAAATTTAAGAAACCTATTTCCCGATCTAAACGAGAATTGAACGCAGACCTTTTTCACACGTTGTCGAAGCCACCGATTATAATCATTGGGCGCAAGGCTGAGACCTGAAACACCATGAAATAAATGACGGTTGGTCGGGGGAATTCCTTATTGTCACCGCTACTTTCGTCAGAGTCAGTTTTGATAATACCAAAAGGAAAAGAAAAATATTTTTCATATATCTGCATAACTGGTTGTTCATTGTGCGATGATTCGCATGTTGTTGTACTACTCCTTTAATCCAAAATCGGTTAACTACAGGATTGCCTGACAAGAGACCTTTGAAAGTTCCTCCTGACCCCGACAGGATTCGAATTCAGACACAGCGAATCCATTATAAACATCACAAAACAAAGAAATGTAGACGTGCAGTATGGTAGTTTCGCCATTTCCCCAAGCCATCATTCCCGATGCTGACCCTGTATATTGAAAAATGCATTCGCTTATTTTTTGCCGTCATTATGTTCAAGACAACACCATTAAAACTGCAGCCATTATCAACCCACTGTAGGATGGAAGCCTCCACAACAATTCATGTTGAGGGAAATGGACCGTAATCTACCACGCTGGTCCAGTGCGGGTGGGCAGATCGATCGTATTTAGCGGTCAGGGAGCTGAACTCCGGTCTACTCAAAGAGCGTGTGATGCTGCACTCCCGCTCCTGACCACTCGGATACGGAGGCCTCGACAACACCATTACTTTATGAAAAATCAAAATAATAGAGAGATGATGCTATCTCCTGTACTAGCTACACTTCGATTTAAAATTAAACTTTCTGTTTATATTCAGGATTATATAAACGATATTTTTGTGAATAAAATACGAGATTTAAATAAATGAACAGGAAAATAATAACCGACTTACATTTTACTAGGTCACATTTCAATAATAATTTTATAAAAGAAAAACAAAATTACCTAATTCATTTTATTCAGGGACTAATCAGTGCACTGAACCTTCCTCTCCCTCCCGGTTATCTAAGTGACATTCACCCGTTTTTTGTTTTTTTTTTTTTTTTTTCTCGAAGTGTGTAAAAACTAATGCAAGTGGAATTTGGTGAGACCAACAAGAATTAAAATGCACTCAGATACGCAGACTGAAAACAATACCATTATCAAATTCCAGAGATACGCTGCGCTTTCAGTGTGAAAGAAAGCTAAACTGCAGTTTCGTCACAAAATACGGCGTCAGTGACCACCACAATCTGTGCTAGACGTACAGCTAGGAAGTTGCAATCCTCCCCTCCCAACCCCAATTGAATAATTAGAAATATGATCCTGTTTCAGAGCTTCGTTGTTCCAATCCTGTCTTTTGGCAATCAAATTGATTATCACAAATGCCATTCATAAAATCGGGGAGTTTTTCAGTTTTTTTTTTTTTTTTTTTAGTATTAAAACCGACGTCAATCCATTGTACTGAATCCCTTTAATTTCTTCTAAAAGAAATGGCCACATTTTGTTTTTCGTTCTTTCCTAAGCATACATATACATTTCGTACACGTCGCGACAGTTTAACACCTGCATGACTCATGCGCTCCTTTCATAATTTCCATAGAGATATTTCGAAATAAAGCCTCAAAATAAAGCATACCCATTTGTGAACATTCAAGCCGCATTCCAGTAAACCTTATAGAAATAAACCTGTTCAAACAAACCATCACTTTCCTAATATGTTATTTTAAAAAATAAATAAAAAAAAAAAATGAGGTCGATAGACGTAACGAAATCGCGCAGTGAAACCTTGAATGAAACAGAAAGAATCGATAAACACTGCTTTCGTTCAAACGTAATAAGGTCATCACATTCCATAATATTTGCCTCAGTGTTTGTGTGGAACCCAAAAGTGTATTTTTTTAAACTATGGAAAGCATTTTAAAAATGACAAAAATACAGTGCTCTATTTTGCGTGGTAGCGTGCTTATTGCAAGGTACAAAAGTTGCGCACATGCAAAAACGAAATTAATGTTATTTAGAAGCAAAACATGCTGACCTGTCCAGTAAGCAATGACTCCCCCCCCCTTCTCTCAAAGAGTGGAAAGTTTACAGGTTAAGAGTGAACTCTGCTATGATCTTATTTAAAAACTCTGAAATACCAACAGTTTGAGGGTTTTGAAACTTAATGCAGCAAGACAACTTTTAACATGGCAGAAAATCCCAGCAAATTTTGGATATTTCTGAGAATCTTAACTTCAGGCTGAGCCTATAAGCAGGGTGCATACAGGGCCATACCCCCAGGGGCTCACATCTGGTGAGTATGGGCTTGGCACACCCAGGGTCCTGAGCTGGAGCCTATTCTCTCTCTCTCTCTCACCATATGGCTAATAATATGATAGGAATGGTTTTTGAGAGTTTCATGATTGAATCTTACTGGATGAAAAACTCGATAACCCATATTGATAGATCACAATCCCAGCCCCCCAAACTTTTAATGGGTCAAAATCCCTTTGTTTTTATTTGTAAAAATCTGTATGTGGTCCTGCCCAGGGCATATCAAAACTGGGGAAATAAAAACATGGGATTATTTATTTACTATTACTTTTCTAACTTCAAAAATATGAAAAATTGAAAATGAAAAATTTTAAAATTCTGCCAAAAAAAAATTGAATGACAACAAGGTACATTTTGTAGTATTTCATTATGGATTTATTCATTGTTATATTTATGTTTGTTATTAATAGGGGCTGGCCTAACCAGTGCAAAATTTATTTTGCTCCAGTCACCTGAATACCTAGTAAAGAGAGTCTAATACAGGAGTTGTGTGGCACTGCTGGTCAGTATAAAATGTACTGATTTGTGATACTAATACAATTACTTTTCTTACAGATCATCTGTAATGTTTTGCTTTTATATTTTGTTACATACACACTTCTGAATCTAAAAACTTATGTTTATATTTACCTACTAAACAGAATCCTGTTTTGGAATACTAAATTTCATAAACAGGTTATTTATTTGGCATCATTTTCAGTCATTACAAAAAAAGGAAATTGTGACAATCTATTATCACTAGTTTTTTTGCAATATTAAATGGGTAAAATGGCATGAAGGGTTAATGCACGTGCCTGCAGTCATTTTTTGGTTGCTATTTGGAAGATATAATTGAGGTTATCTAGGTGTGCTGTATAACAATCTGATGGTCCTTGTTGAGAATTCCTTACTGTTTTACACTCAATTTGGCAAAAAAAATCAGCAAACAAAAAAAAAAAGGAGTCACTATTAAAATAGTAACTCCTTCAGAAAAGAGAACACTTAATTCTGGTCAAATTACAGGGGAATTATGCACCAACACAGCATTCTCAATATCTGGGCACTATGGGAGACCAATTTTAGCTTACAAAGTACATAATAAAATTTATTTATACTCCATAGATTTCCCCCCCCCACACCAAGACCAGCGAAGTTTACATTTTCATTGTTAGGCATTGTTGCTGCCAATATATCAGCGTAACAGTCATACATGGCCTGTAAATTTTTTGTGCAGCAATATGAGCTTCACCTTGTGAAGCTCATATGGCTGCACAAACATTACCCCAGATACAGGCCAGGCCACCAAAAAACATAAATCTTAACATTCATAGCTCTACTTGACCTTGTGTTAACAATAAATATCATACATGCATACACTAAACTTGTTCTTCCAGTGTATTTTAGCTCTTGATACCATGTGGACAACCTGGGTGGTATACTCAAAGCATTAGCACCAAAAGAATTGAATTCATCTCTCTATACATTAAAAGTTTTCCTCGAAGTGATATTTATTCGAGCCAATAGGAGACTAGGGCGAGGCAATTACATCACTACAAATGCGCAGGTAAATAATTACATTGTTATCCATTGAAAGACAACTATCCGCACAACATTCACCAACTTCGTGCACATGCTTCACTCTGTAATACACGACCACGCATGGCATCATTTGATGTTCCATTATAACATCAGCTGATGAAGAGACCAGACAAGTTTGTATATTTGTAAATCATTTAGTATTTTTTAAATATTTGTATAGTTTGTAAATACTGTATTTTAGCTAAATATTTTAGTCCTGCTCTTTTGGATGCAACAATATTCCTCATGCATTATGGAACCCGAAGCAAAGGCCTTTTCCCAAGTGACCTACGTAAACGCATGTAAATAATTACATGGTAATATTTATTTGACCTTGAGAATGCCGCATGGGGGGGTAGCCAATGATGTGGGTCACGTGGTACAAAGCCAGAAAAGTATTCTGTGGTGCATGTGTAGTTTAGTGTTGGGTTCTGTTTTTTGTGCTAACGTCTTGGCTGCAAGACCCCCCTAGTGGGACATTACATTGTCCAGCACTGGGAGGTGAGCCAGGTTATCCACAGTACTTTGGCTGCTCTCCATCAGGGGTCACCTGAGCTTCCTCACAGAGAACAAAAGAAAAAAAGAAAAAAAAAGCAAGCATGAGTGAGGGAGATAGCTAAAGGATGGGAGTAAAAAGGGGGAGGAAGAACATCACTGCATTTTGAGAGGTGTCTTTTACATAGAAAAGATATCACTTATTCTGTCATACCTCTACATTTACATAGAAAATGTGTGCATGGGGGTTGGTGACCAAAGCAAGCAGGGGGCAAAGCCCCCTAGTAAACCATTATAAAAATTTAAATCAAAACCTGGCCATTGGCAATTTTCAAAGAACCATAAAAAAATGGGACCAGACATCTGGGCTTTTGTTATTCAACAGTGCTGCAAGATGGTTATCCAAAGGAAAAAAAAGTGTTGCTCGTGCATGAAGTTGGAAATGAACTATAGTACTTTTTGAAAGAAGAAAATTACTACTATGTAAGCTTATATGTCAACTTCCTCATCAAGGTTTCTTATTTAACTGCCATTTCACAAGCTAAACATTCCAAGTTCTTCGCCATGATTTGGGGAAGAAAATTTGTCTTTGGAACAAAAGAACTAGCATGCTCTTCCAAAACCTTGATCTGTGGTTAGGAGGAGTTAATAATAACAAAATCTTAATCCTTCTGACAATGAAGTCTTATATGATAATAAAACTGTGAACTTCCTCTTTTGGTGAATGACTGCAATTTGATCACTTGTCATTGAAAAAATATTTTCATAAATATTTTTCTAAAACTGATGTATTAAATAACAGTGACTGGAGAAAACTGATCAACCAATTCTTCTCTGCAATTTAGATTTAACTAACTGATTTCTAGTTGGTCCAGGCAATACCATTTTCTACATGAGAAAAGTTGATTAAAAATATTAAATTTCTTTTGTAAAAACATAATTATGCAAGACAAATTTTTCGACAAGTTAGAAACAAAACAAGTTAGAAAGTTCTATTAGATAAAAGAAACCCATCCTTCTCAAAGAATGTTGTTACTGCCTAGTTATAATACTAGGTTCATTGCTTAGTAGCTATTATTTTATATGAAACGTTTCATATTATTTAATTTATATTTTGTAGTTAAGCTATATTAATCATTTCTGTATTGTTTTATGAAGTTTTGATTTAAAATTACTGCAGAATTAGTGAGAAAAAATAAAAATGTTTATGGAATTTATTTTTATTGGTCTAACGGTCCACTTTTTTTTTTTTTTTTGTAAATATAAAAAGTAAAGTTTGAGGGCATCTTTGTAGAAAACATCAAAAGGCAAATGAATGTAGTAGTGAAAAACATTTACTAAATTATTTTATTCATTACTTAGTCAATTATCAAACCAGAAAGATGCTGAAATGACAACAGATAAGTTGTAGGATTTTTAGGTGCATCAATAGCTTAGATTATATTTGCGACGTATATAACATCTGTAAATTGAGTGTTCTGTGGTTGATTTGATGTTTGCAGGACAAAAAAAAAAAAATCAGTTTCTGGGAGAAAAACCATGCTACCCTCACCTGAAACCAACTCAGACACTGTGAAAAAGGCTTTTGAAAATTCCTTGCATCATTGATGGGATTCAAACTTGGGTCTTTTTCACTCTGTGTGGGATGGACGGCAATTATACAAATTGTTTGTTATTTGGTTTTTAGGAGCATTAGCAACTAAGGCCATATTGCTCCAGGGATATGCGGTGGTCATTCCCTGACCTTTCTGCATCCTCCGTATTTGGTGGTCACAGGCTCGAACCCCGGTCTAATCAAGAAGCGTGTGACTATGCACTGCTGCTCCTGCCCACACCAATTGTAAGATAAAAGGTAAGATAACTAATTATAGTCAGTCAGAGCCAGGCCTTCAATAATAATGATAGCGAGCATAGACTGGTAGAAGTAATAAACAACTGTCATTCGACTAAATTTTGTTGAAATAAGCTACTTCCTAATAATTACCATTCTACTAACAAATCAGAAAAGTTTACTGTCATAGAATATTAGCAACAAAATTATGCTCTCTGACCAGTGGAAACTTTTAAAGGTTGGGTTGTTCAAATTAACTTAGGAATGTATATGAATATTGTTTAGGTTTGACAGCGTCTCCTGTGGGACATAAAACTTCAGCAGGATCCAAATTCAAGGATTTTCATAATTTGCAGGCAAAGCCTAAAATTTAATGGCAGCAGTAAATACTACAGAAGAATTTTAACATATTTTAAATACTTGCCAAGATGTAATAATGACTTTATATGAAAGTAAGTTTAATTAAAATAAATTTAAGTTAAGCAAGAATGCATTAGCATACACTGAGTGAATGGTAGTTTAAGCTACCTAAATAGGAACTACCTAAATATGATTAACAATTGTACTCTATTGTGAGTTATGTACTTTTTTATACTCCAGTGATTTCTGGATTATAAACAAGAACATAACTTGGATTATATTGAATTTTATAACTTGGATTGCTGAAAGTCTGATAGCTTACTAGTTTTTCAAAAGTTAAGTTATGGAAATGGTTTCTTTCTTATTACACTATTTTTTAAAATTAATTAAAAACATTAAAGATAACTTTTATATTATGTATGAATCACAAGCTATCAAAAGACCTAACAATCAATGATTTTTTTTTTTTTTTTTTTTTTTTAAAGTTTTAGTGAATAAATATAAAACTTGCAACAACTTATTTCTGGTTTCTAGTCTAATTTTCATTCATATGTGCATATCCACAATAATTGAAGCAAATATAAAAGTTGTATAATTATAAATAAAGTTACAAAGAAGAAATAAAATGCACGAGAACTCTATTGCCATATATTTTGTGACAACCTCAAATACAAAAGGTTGATTAGTTCTTAGTACTGCAGATGGGTAGAGGATTGCAAAGAAAAGAAACTTAACTGATATTATATTTTAATATCCAAAGCCTAATTTTAAGTGAATGTACATTGAGGAAGAATATTAATATGAGAACAAAATTAAAGAAAATGAATAAAGAAAAAAAAGTTAGTTTGGAGAGTATGAAGTCGCATCTTAATACATTAAAATAACTGGTAGTCTGGCAATATAACTAGTTCCTGGGAAGGGTAGAGCCTGCTTCCAACAAAATATATCCAATGTTCTTTATTCCATAAACAAACTTATGGGTATATGCAATTTACAACCATCAACTTGTCCCTTTCTGGGACGTTGCAGAGAATGTAACAAGATACACTAGTTAGAAAAGAAACTCCCTTCCACTTAAGAAGGTGAGACTAAACCAAGCTCTTGAGATTTGATATAACAGAGAAGAAAGAAAAAGGCCTTACAGATAAATTCAGAATAACCATGATTAGTGAATATATCCAAGGGAAAAAAAGCATGCAGAAAAAAAAAAATGTCTGCAAGATTAAGAACAGAGAGCCAGTGATTACTAATTACTCAGTACACAGAGTCAAGAACACTTAAAAAGGCTTAGTTGTAGCATACCGGATAAATAAAAATACAAGTATGGTACTGTTGGAACCATTCACATTTTTTTTCAGAAATACATTTCCTTCCCCCTCCCATGATTTGACATATGTCTTTTCAATTCATTAACATTATGAAACTGTATATTTTATTACCTGGAATCAGGGCCGCGTTAATGGTACAGCCAAACCAGCCATTGCCGGGGACCCCACCCGAAGAGGGGCCTCATTTTCAGTGTAAATATTTTCTAAAGTAGTGATAAAAATTTCTAATAATAATTTTTTACGGATAAGGAAAAATATGTATCAATGTATGGATGAATAAAGCTCTCCAAAAACAAGTTTTTTCAATTATCCGACAAGTTTTAATGAAGGAATGTTGTTCGAGATAAATTGTCCGAGTTTTTCAGCAGGAATTTCACACCTGTTTCCACCCTCCCTATCTACCAATAACAGAAACGAGATTCAATAATTTAGTTATTCTTAGCATATATATTTAAAGGGGTCTCAAATTTAAATATGGATGAGGGCCTATTTCATCCTTAATCTGACCCTGCCTGAAATAATTTGGTGTTTAGTAAAAAATTTATACAAGTTTCTAACTTTATTAAATTCTTACGTTTCAACAGATCCAGTAACATCCTGCTTTGTGGCACAGGCAAGTCCAGACCCAGCCAGAGATTCAATGATCTTTATCTCCATGTAGGAAGAATTTTTATTCTTAAAAAGGTCATCCCCCATCCTCCAGATAATTCCCAGCTGAACTGCTAGTTAAGTTGCTCTAGACAAGTGTTTTTTTTTTTTTTTTTATCTCGGTATAAGGCATATTAGCAATCAGTTTTTTTTTTTTTTTTGGTAGTTGTTGCCGCATAGGCTTCTGTGGCCATAATGCACCTCCCAAGATTTTTGCAGTACATTGATCCAAGCCCGAGGCGGGAATCGAACCCGCGACCTTTGGGTTTCCAGGCAGGCACTTTACCCACCTGGCTAGCCCGGTCAGCTTAGCAATCAGTAAATTGCAAAGCAGTTTATGAGATAATGTATTTTGATAGAAATGATTAACCTTCCATAACTATTACTCTCAGTTTTCGGAAAGCACATGGCATCTGTTTGATCCCCTTTTGTTTTAATTTAAAAACATTACGTTTTAGCCTTTTTTACCAAATTCAAAATGGTAATCATTAATTACCATTTGCTAAAAATATTGAATGAAAATAAGTGAGAAACCAATAATAAAAGTTTTTATCATTTTTTTTTTTTTTTTTTGAATATTTCCAGGTCACCAATTACCCCACCGAAACCCAGACTCATGCCTGGCATCTGAGAGACACAAATGCAATGCGTATATTTTTACTTTCGTTAGCTGTTTGTGTTTATCTTTGAAGAAGCAAAATTAGACACCAATTACTGGCATCTCACAGACAGCACGTGAGAATGGGAATTGCCTAGAAAAAAAAAAAAAAAAAAAAAAAGTAGATGCTTTTTCTCACCTGGAATCTGTTAAACACTGCAGAAAAATTTAAATGTCTCATAATTTGGAGCATATTGGTATGAAAACAGAAAATGCTGTATAACCAGTTAGAGAATATTGCTTGGCAAAGTTACATGGGATAATGACTTAGTTTACAAGTTTTTAAAATAATAACAGAAAAATTAAGTGGCATATTAGCAATGGAAGATTAACAGGTAACATCTTTTAATCTTTGATTTTTCTTATCAGAAAAGAAAGACTGCTACTCACAAATGAAATTCTAAAAAGTTGTTCAAGTGCTCCAACATGTAATATATACTGTATATACTTTGATAGTATGAACCAGAGCTGTAATGCTCAATATGTCCTACGTTGATATCAATATTTGTAAAATAACAAGAGAAGTTTACCTCAATATAATAATACGTAGAACACTTCCGTATGATACTCTCCAGCAATTAAAACGAAAAAAAAAATCAAAAATCTTACATTACAGTAAAAAATAAAAACAATTAAAAAAAATCAATCTAACGCAACTAATTAAAAAAAAAAAAAAAAAATTTGCAAAAACGATTTTCCTTCCTGAAGCTGACAACGCTTTTCGACCATATGTCATGATCACAGGAACGAAAATTACCAAATAGGGGTGAGCATGAAACTTAAATAGGGATTATTTGTTTTTGTGTAAAAGCCCACGAATCAGATTAGAAATGGCTGGCAAACATTAATACGTAATTTGCAAATTTTTTCATTAAATTTATTTTAATTAATTGCATTAGCTTAATTTGTGTTCAATTGATTTTTAATTGATTAATTATTTTTTATTGTAATGTAAGATTTTTGATTACCCACCCTGCTAGTCTGGTTGGCTTGGACAGTATCATACACAAGTGTTGTATTATATTGAGGTAAACTTCTCTTATTATTTTACAAATAAATTATATATATATATAAAATGAAATGATAATAGTGAGAGTTAAGTAAAGTAATATGCAATTTTGTGTAATTCTAAATAAACTGCACCATCTTTTGGCTACTAAACTGAAAATACTCCAAAAAAAGAATAAATATATCTTATATTAAGGATGGCCATAAGATTAACAACTTTCCTCCAGATTGCTAAACTAAAGAGTCATTGCACATATTCACAGCTTCTCTAAACCCATTTGTACATCAAAACATAATATTATTGACTAAGGTTGTGAAGTTTGTTGCATCATCAAAAAAAGCCCTTTCTTCCAGAGGATGAAAAATTTCTGGGATCTTTCACTATGCATTTTTTTTTTTTTTTTTTTTAAGCAGACATTTAAATTCTTAAAGCTAAGCTTAAACTCCCAAAATAGCTAGGAAATTTTTCCACTGCCCAAAAATTTATGCTAGATACCAGCCAAACCATATTGGCATCACTGAAGGATTACACAAAAAAAAAAAAAACTGCTGTTGATTAGCTTCAAGAATATTTACAAGATCACCTTGACATATTATGAGAATTTAATCTAGGCTATAAAGATAAACTAGCACCAGCAATTTTGTTCTTATCTCTTACCACAAGATGTGGTTCAGTGCAAGCAAAAACAATTGTTTTTAAAACTGAGTAATCTAAAAACAAGTCACCCACCTATTTCAGGTAAATCAATAAAACATGTTTGTAAAATCTCTCAGTTTTGACACCATGCACTATAAAATAGTCATGCCCAACCCAACATGACTATCCTAAACTATAAAATTAAACAAATACATTATCCATACTTAAAATAAGTGATGTGCACTATACATGGGATTTGGTGCATGAATCACTGTTTAGGTTCAACTAACAGCCAAGATGATATGCTTCAAAGTTAAAATTTTCCATTAAACATTTTATTGACCCAACACATTGCAGAAACCATATATACTGATCCATGATCTAAAAAAGCTGCTGACCACTGATCCAAATAATGCCACATTTGGTGGAATCATTGGATATTTTTCTCACAACATGGGTTGAATATAAAAGAAAACTGTGAGAAATGGAAAAGAAACAAAGAATTATAGAGGAAAAGGAATGAATATTTGATTTTGCAACAAGTAGAATAACCTTTTTTTTTTTGCTGGTGCAACATAAGCCTTAGGCTTCCTTGCAACATATGACCAATACTAGTAATGTTACCATTTTTATGATATCCTTGATCAGAGATATATTAGCATATATATAGAGAGAGAGAGAGAAAAAAAAAAAAAAAAAAAAAGCTGTTCATTGTAATCAGCACATTGGTTTATGTTATTAATTTTTTGCGTAGCTTATGCAAGTACACTGAGATTTATTCTTAAACTGATATGTTATGTGGCTAATTACTACCGTTGCTCTGTGCTGTTTGTATGGTTGCCAGTGTCATTACTCTATGAAGGAAAGTACTGTATTTGTACTCCTATCAATCTGACTGTTTTACAGTAGAGCATTAAGCCTTTTCTAATTCCTGATCTTAACATACATGCTGGCCAAAAAAAAAAATGAACCCTTATTCAGTATCGAATTGGTTACCTTTGTTTTGAATAACAGCAAGTGTGCAGTGCAGCATGGTGTTTTAGTGCATTTTGGTCTACTGTAACCATTCTTCCAGCAAAATATCACAAAACTGCATCAGAGTTGAAGAAAGAGAACTTTGTTGCCGAATAGCTCTCTCCAGCATATCCCACACATTCTCAATAAGACTGAAATTGGGTGAATGCGGGGAGTAGGAATGATGGTAAAAATCTGTATCATGTTCTCTGATCCATTCTTGCACGATTCTGGTATGATATGCTGTCGCATTGTCATTCATAAAATGCCATCACCATCAGGATAAAAGTGTAACATTGCAGGATGCAGTAGAACTGATATAAAATTCAGGTACTCCTCTGGGTGACTATGATATGCTGTCGCATTGTCATTCATAAAGTGCCATCACCATCAGGATAAAAGTGTAACATTGCAGGATGCAGTAGAACTGATAAAATTCAGGTACTCCTCTGGGTGACATTCAGCCTTCCGCCAGTATCAACAAACCCAATCTATGCCAACAAAACATTCCCCACACCACCTCCAGAAGCTTGGATTGTCTTAACATGGCAAACAGCATACATTGCTTTGTGAGGTTCTCCCCATACTCTTAGACTACCATCAGTGCAAAATAAAATAAAGTTTAGTGCGATTTGTCTGACCCCATCTATCCCATGACTTTCTTCCACTGTTCAATCACTATATTCTCAGCACAACTGAGAGTAGATTTTTCTATTTTTCTCTTAAAAAAAAAAAAAAAAAAGTGGCTCCCGAATAGGCAGGTGACTGCCAGTACCCAATTTATTCAATTCCCTATACACGTTACAGGTTTAAATTGGGAAGTTCTGGGCTTGGTTGAATTCGGAAGTTATTTGCTGCACATTGAATGTCCTATTTTTCCTGTAAAGTCCTCCTTTGGGTACTACGGTTTCTCTCTTGAAGTACTATGTTTCTTCCACATTTATGCCTTTGAGATGTAGAAAAACTTCTTGCCTTCTAGTCATTAAAATCCTCTGAGATGGATGCTTCTGAGAAATCAGTTATGTCTTTTGCTTCTTGAATCATGGCTCCTGCTAAATATGCACTCATAAGACCTTTTTTTAAGTCTGATAGACTTCACTTTTTCCTCATTTTGGCTTCAGGTTACTGCAGTCAAAGAGCCTATACAGTGTTTATACTCAACAAGGCAACACATCACCCCATGTCAGTTTTCTTTGCATCTCTTTTATCTGTGACGGTCTTAATACAAAAGGTTTGTATTTTTTGGGTCAGTGTATGTGTTTTCTTTATTTGATTTTAATGGATTTCCAGAAATAATGACAGTTTCACTTTTACTGATGACTTTCTTAGAGAGACAGGGACAGTCAAATTAAAATATATCATATTGCTTGATTTTCATGTTTTCTTTCTATCCACTTATTTTTTATATACATATTTCTGCACTACATCAATAAACAATACCAAACAGCTGCATTCTTATTGTTTTCACTTTAGCTGTTATCTCAAAGTTATTGCAATAAGTGGCATCCACTGTATACATACTGTGGAAGCAAATACACTACACTGTTTACTATTTTTTTAAACAGAGCTTTAACTCTCTTGTTAGTGTCCTCCATGGCAGCATAGATGTTTTGACATCTATCACTCATTTGGAGATCTAGGTTTGAATCCTGTTAATGGTTGTTGTTATTTGGTTTTTAGGAGCATTAGCAACTAAGGCCATATTGCTCCTGGGATGTGGGGTGGTCATTCCCTGACCTTTCCGCATCCTCCGTATTTGGTGGTGACGGACTCGAACCCCGGTCTAATCAAGAAGCGTGTGCTACGCACTGCTGCTCTTTACCACCTGGTTACAGAGGCGCCTCCTGTTGATGGCTGAAAGAATTTCTAAAGGCATCTTCAATGGGGCTGTAGTTAGCTGATTTCAGGCAGGGGGAGACAAAGCCTCCAAACTATTCCAGGTTTTTCAGTCCATACAACATGCAAATAAAAAATATAAAAAATTTTCTTTTTATGCTATGGGATGATCACAAAGTCAGAGTTCACAAGAACACAACCATATTTAGTATTCACATGGCTTGAACCAAGGTCACTCAAGCAAGTGTACTTATGTACCTTCATACTTGACAACTCAGCTGCAGAGGTCTAAAATAAATTCTGTTTATACTCTTGGGCAACCATACAAAGATAGAGAAATACAAGAACACTGCCATATTTAGTAGTTATGCAAGCTTGAACCAGTCACTCAAACTGCTTGTACTTTTGTATCTTCCAAGAAGTACGAATTCTCATCAACTTATGGGGAGTTTAAAGTAATATCTTTTATTTACATTGGAGCTTCCCATAGCCAGTAACTTAATATTTTGGTTTTCTAATATCTTTTTCTCTTTTTTCTAGTGAGTTAACCAATCCTTGGCATGGATTATATATTGCATGCATTGTAAGCTACCCAAAGCATTTCTGACCAAATGTCCTGCAACATCATTTTAGTTCTCCAAATTGCTGCTAATCAGGAAACAGCCATACCTGACAAAGCCACCAGCGCTAACTGTAGAGTCAAGCTTCTATACCTAAGGCAATGTTCCACAGAAGCAAGTAGAATATAAAAAAAAAAACTTGCCAAAGACACTTGGTGGCTCTGTGAAATGTCAAAATGGAATGCAGGAGTTAAGGGGTGAGAAACAGCGAAGGAAGTACGGTAATGAAAGAAATTTTTTTTGCCATTATAAATTCCCTCATTTGTAGAAGCATTTCAACAGAACAGTTATTTGTTAATCTTCCCCCACAGGAAATTGCCGTGTAATAGGGTAGACAAACATCTGCTATTACAGGATGATAAAATTATGACAGGTGCACATTCCAATCCCCGGTATGAGTTGCACTACTCTAGACTCATCTAGGCAAATTCGTGGAACTTATCTAGTGCCTTCAAATTTTGGTGCCATAAGCAACTGCCTATTTATAAAAGCCAAGTAAGGTCACCACTAGACAAACACTAAGCAGTCAGCCTTCCCATTTTCCTCTTAGCACTGGCAAATTAAAAGAAAATCAAGAAATTAACTATTCCAACCTTTATACACCATGATAAATATTATAATAAATTAGCATCATGTTAAAAATCCTATTACAGGTTATTGCTCACTTGCAAAATGAGAAACAAGGAGTTCAAATGTCTTTTTCAAACTAGCTTAGTGTTTATAATAATGTTCACTTATTAAAATAAGTATCGTGGTCTATAAAGTGTTAAAATAGTTCATTTCTTCATATCACTCATGAAGAACACATCACATTTAAAGACAGGTTTAAAGCTAAAAGGAAATCTTAAAAAGAGTTCAGTAATATGGAAAGTGTCATTGATATCGCTAATCTAGATATTCGAAGGGATTGTTCAAGGTCAGCCTTACTTTCACAATTTGGAATAAACTATAAATGCCTGTTATCAGGGCAAGGAGTAAAATAAGAAATTTATGTGCACTCACTTTCGACACAGTCACATGTCTCTTTGCAAAATTTACAGTAGTATAGCCACCGAATTTCCAAGTTTAAAGTATCTCCAAACAAGGGGACCCACATAAAATACTAACATCAGAACAAAGTTCAAAATTGTGTTTTGAAACAAAAACTAATCCATTTGCCAGCTTCGTTCTTGCAGCAACAATTCAAAGTATTATTATTCAAACAGCAAATCTGAGGATAAATTGGAAAGAAATAAAATAAATAAATGAAAAATCTACAATAAAAGTTTACAAAAAATAAAAGAAAAATACCTACTTCAGTGTCAAATAGTGCAGAATAAATTACAAATCAACAAAAAGCACATCATTCATATCTAATGCTTTAAAGAGAAATATGTCGCAGTCATGCACAAACTATTCAAGCAAGAAACAATTATAACAAATACTTCAAAGTTAAATTTTATGCTTTCCATTCAAAATGATTTGGAAAGCATAAAATTGAAGGAAGTCGTTACATCTATATATAAAAATAAATGTTTTTTTTCAATGCAGCAAATTATATAATAATAATTTTCATATAATAAATATGAATAGTATATTTTTCACATAACTAAATAAATGTCTTAGTTTAATTTGTTTGTATGAAAACATTTTAACAGATACAAGTGTCTTCCAAAATCCACTCCTTGGAAAACTGAATGAAATATTTGCACAATAACATAAGTTTCAACTAAAAATTTTTCTTTTGATATCTGAAATAAAGACTTAAATTATTTCTATAAACCAAACGACTACTAAAGACTTACCAAAAAATTCCCCTTCTGGGTTAGATTCTAGGTCATCCTCTATTTGTTTTGTTAGTGCTTCAACTTTCTTTTCTGCCTCTGTAGGACCTTTAGGCCTTGGTGGCGTAACATTATATGGTAACAAAGTTTTGCTGTTCAGGGTATTTGGTTTATATCCTAGGCCTGGATAAGGTGGTGGTGGTGAACAATTACCCAAAGGCTGCACTCTGATATTATTATTTGATGTTAATACCTGAGAGTCAACAGGCTGTGGCAAATGTGGTGAACCTCTTAAATGTAAGGAATGTGACGTGGTTACAGGAAAATGGGGAGACATTTCGTTTGCTCCTGGCAACACTGAACTAGATACAGTAATATTTGGCAGCTGGGGATGGATCTGCTGCCCTCTTGCTAATGAATAAGTATTGGAATTGGCTGCTTGGGGGTGAAATGCTGTCGTATATGGTGGGCATGAGCTAGGTAATATCTGATGACTAGTCGTGATGGTAGCTGTGGGATGATAAATTCTTGGGGCCCCTGGTGTCAGTGTTTGCACTGGATGATTACTATCGTAGGGTGTCGCACCACTTGAAATTTTATACGTATTAGTAGAACCAACAACTTGGCAACTATAACCAGCACAGAGAGGAACTGCATTACAATTGAGAACTCGAGTAGGAACTCCACTTGTCTGTAAGTGAGGTACTGCTGGTTTTGTTAAGGCAGACATGGTATTGAGAGATGTAGCATATGACACTGGATGAGGTGTGGATGAAACTATGCTTGGTTTCTCTATACTATGTACTGTTTTTTCAACTGGTAGGGAATTAACATTCGAACCAACACCCAAGGCCCCAGTGTTCCCTACATGTAGCTTCTGTTGCAAGTCTTGAATATTTGCATAGATTGGATATTCTGCACTCGAAGGGTGTGGATAAGGTGGTGGAAGGTCAGCTAAGGCACTAACAGATTTTGGAACATTCACCATGCTTGATCCTGGACTTGAGTGCTTTGAATCTTGAGAACTAATGGAGGATCTGGGACTCTGCTGAAGTTCCAAAGTGATATGTGTTGAAGGATGAATATTATTTACTTGACGATGTTCGGTTACTGAACTTATTCTGCCTGCTTGAATACTCTGTAGGTTTTCGTATATTGGACCAGTTACACTTGCTCTTGGCGAGTTAGAATGCTGAGACTCCCTGCTTGAACTGCTAAGACTACTACGTGGGCTAGAATGGGTAGAATCGTGACCACCGCCTCCTGTCCTCTGAACTAAAAGTGTTGAAGAGAGTGGGATACTTTTATTAGCACCAAGTGATAATCGTGAAAGTGCATTATCATCCACTTGGGAAGTCGCAACCACTGTAGGTGTAGCACGAACGGCTGGTATATATCCGACATTATTAATATTTGAATTCATACTATTTGTTTGTGCAATACTAACGGGAATTCCATGAATTGCTCCAGAAACAGGTTGTTTGGGAGTAGCAAAACGCGAAGCTGCTATAACACTAGCTCGGTCAATTTTTGCATATACCGGCGGCTCCTTAGGCTTCATTCCACTTGGCACTAGAAAGCTTTCTATTGCTCCCACGGGTTTATTATCCGAAATCTTAGAACTAACCGCGTTGGTATTTAGTTTTCTGGCAATGACACTTTCATTCCGCCTTCCAGCTAGAAAGCTGGTTGCAGGAAACTCACTGCGAAGAGCAGAACAACTTTTCTGCTGAGTGTTTGTATTATTGTTCTTAATATTGGCAACAACTTGGGCTTGACTCGCTGCACTTGAAAGCAATTTTCCATAATTACACTCCGTAGGAGCAGACTTACCTAAACAGTAATTCTTACTATTTAAATTTAAGTTTGCATAGAGCTCCCTTTTCTTTTCAAAGTCTTCTCCAGCCGATGTTTCTGAACGTTTCGGGGTAGTAGAAGTAGTTAGTAAATATTCTCGGGAAGGCACTTCAAACAAATTTAAATCTTTCATAATGCGGGAGGCATCTTCTTCTAGCTCATCATCATAGAGATCCATTCTTCCTGCATCCGAAAAATCTAAACAACGCCCACAGTCACTTTAACACTAAACACACGGCACCGGTTAACAAATTACACAACCACAACTAAACGCACACACACAGACAACATTTATGCCATTTTAAGGTGGTTGCTCAATCTTCTTGTGTGACGTCACAAAGTAGCATCTGTAAACAAAGATAAATATTTTCTCACATTTAATCTATCGATATCTAGAAAATATTGATAACTACTAATTATTAACTCTCGCTAAAAGTTTGTTTTCAAACAATTAAAATGAATAATATTTATTGAAGTGTATTTTTCAACCCGTCACAAGAGGGCAGTATTCTTCAATCTCTCCATATCTTTCAAAACGCGCAAAGATAATAAAACTTAATAAACAGGAAAAACTGCAAGTATTATTCATAATACTGTAATTGAAGTTTTTCATCGTTTATAAATTACAACAATACTAAAGTTTGTTTTTTCCTGATAAAATATAACTGACGTGTAGCGAAGTAGTTCTGGATATAAAGATTCTAATCAAAAAGCAAACATTCCACAATAGGGGCTCACATCTGGTGAGTATGGGCTTGGCACACCCAGGGTCCTGAGCTGGATATCATCATGCTTCTTTTTCTTGGTGATTCCTTCTACTTTTGATCTCTCTCTCTCTCTCTCTCTCTCTCTCTCTCTCTCTCTCTCTCTCTCTCTCTCTCTCTCTCTCTCTCTCTCTCTCTCTCTCAGGGTAACTAGGGAATTTTTTTTTTTTTTTTTGGCTGGTGCAGCATAAGCCTCAGGCTTTCTTTCACCATATAGCTAATAATAATAATAAAAAAATTTCTGTGGTTCCGCGTAATTTTTATTTTTTCCTTTTGAGTGTGTTTGGGGGATAGAGTTGTTGTTATTGAGTTTCAGAAGCATTAGCGACTAAGATCATATTACTCCATGTATAAACTCTGTAAATTGCGTTTGTTTTGTGGTCGAATTTTTGTTTACTAAACGAAAAGCCCCAGTTTCTTGGGAGGGAAAAAAAAAACCATGCTACCCTCTCCTGAGACCGACTACCTCAGCCACGTTTGTAAAAAAGGCCTATAAAAATTCCGCCCGGTGTTCGTAGGACGCCGATTCTTCAAACTGTGCTACCCACGAGGGTTTGGGGGTAGAGGCTAAAAGGGTATAATGTGGACTTTTTAATGCCACATGATCATTAAAGGTCAACGATTTCCTGGATCACTTCATTAGCCAACCCCTTAAACTGCTTAGTTCTCCCTTTTACCCCTTTACAAAATCCTGGGACTGCTTGTGTGTGTGTGTGTGTGTGTGTGTGTGTGTGTGTGTGTGTGTGTGTGTGTGTGTGTGTGTGTGTGTGTGTGTGTGTGTGTGTGTGTGTGTGTGTGTGTGTGTGTGTGTGTGTGTGTGCGTGCGTGCGTGTGTGTGTGTGCGTGCGTGCGTGCGTGCGTGTGTGTGTGTGCGTGTGTGTGTGTGCGTGTGTGTGTGCGTGTGTGTGTGTTTGTGTGTGTGCCTATGAGCTAAGGTCTCTTTTGTGTAAATAAAAAGGCAAATTTTTCACTGTTCCTTTCCACCCTCTGGTTCTTGGCCTAAGGTTACCATAAGTGTCGAGAAGAAGCATAATTCTCCAAGAAAGCTTCGTGGGGACTACTTTTCCCTTAGAATTCTTCTTTTATATAACTTATTACAGTGCTTTTCAAAGATCGAGTCCTACACGCTATGTCCAGACTAAGAGCAGCTGCTCTATCTGTAGTCATACCTCTTGATGCCCCTGGGTGCAGGTGTAAGCACTGCACCATCAAATGATATGCTGTTGACTACGCCTATGATTCTTAAAGAGCTGCATCTGATTGAATCGAATCGTCAAAATTTAAAAAAAAAAGACAATAAAATAAAAATAACAAGTAAAGTATACAGTTTTTATTCTACATTCACTAACATTAAGCACCATTATCCTATACTAGTAGATGCGCATACATACAAAAGGTCGTTCCACGTTGGTAGCTTTTAAAAGTCAGTGTATGATAGTGCAATTATATGAAATGAAACAAAATTATTTTGAAAGGCTTTAGAATCTTGAGTCCTCCATTCCATATTGTATACCCATATAGCAAGTACTGTACAATATTAAGTCCTCACGACTGGCATTAGCATAATAGAGGCATACGATGCAAGAAAGCAAGCTTAGCATCAGCCAAAAATAAAAAATAAAAAAACAAAACAAACCTCCCATTTCGCCCCTCCATTCGTTCCAAATGCCTGTCCAGGTCAGCCTTAAATTTATTTTGGCTATCAACTTCCATAACAAAAGATGGAAGTCTGTTCCAACAATCAACTACCCTCTGGCTTAAGGTAAATTTCCGCACATCTATTCTACAACTGTCTTTCCTCAATTTGAAACTGTGCCCCCTCAGATTCTTAATCTGAAAAAGAGGAAGAATCCCATCAGCATTCAGCTTGTTCAACCCATTCAAGGCCTTATACACCTCAATCCGATCACCTCAGAGGTGCCTACTCTCCAGGCGCTGCAATTTGCAGAAATTAAGCCTTTCCTGGCAGAGCGGCTTCAAATAATATTCTTAAAAACTCTATGGTAAAATCTTGGTTTGATTTCTATCACCATCTTCATTTTTCTTGGTCACTGTGGCCAATTAGCCTGTCGCGGGATTTCAAAATCTTTGTTAGAAACTTTGATTTTTCATTCCTCACAACAGAAGTCATTATCCAATAGATGCAATATAACAGGTGGACAATAAACTAAAAATAAAATGATCTTATTACAGAGGTTCTAAGAGAACCTCTGTAATAAGATCACTTTACTACACAGGTTCGTGCCTTGGCGTGTTGCACAGTGGATATAACCACCGTCATACTTACACCAGCTGAAAAATTCCCAATTCGAATCAAATCAATGAAGTGAGGAATTTTTATGGGCTTTTTGATCGGATGGATGAATGGTTTGCCTACGAGTTTCAAGTTTTCTCCCTGAAACTCGTATTTTTTTTCCAGCAAACAGGCATAAAGCAATATATTGTCTCCTAACACTCTTGGTTGGTTGGTTGGTTGGTTGGTGTGGGGTTTCAGGCACATTGGCAACTTAGCATTTTTTAGCATTAGCATTAGTAGAGGCATTTGATGCAAGAAAGCAAGCTTATGCAGCATCAGCCAAAAAAAAAAAACCCACTTCCACTTCACCCCTCTGTTCGTTCAAAATACCTGTCCGGCTGAGCCTTAAACTTATTTAGGCTATCAACCTCCACTACAAGGGATGGAAGTCTGTTCCACCAACCAACCACTCGCTGGCTAAAGGCAAATTTCCGCACGTCTATCCTACATCTGTCTTTCCTCAATTTAATTTATGCCCTCTCAGGTGATTATTCTGAGCTAGAGAAAGAATCCCATCAGCATGGAGCATGCTCAAACCATTCAAGGCTTTATACACCTCTATCAGATCACCTCCCTGGTGCCTAGTCTCCAGACACTGTAATTTGCAAAATTTAAGCCTTTCTTCGTAAGAGCACCCTTTTGTTCCATTCACTAATTTTGTTGCCCTTCTCTGTACTCGTTCCAGCAGCTCTACATCCTTCTTGAAATGAGGCCTCCAGACCTGTATACAGTACTCTATGTGTGGCCTGACCATTGCCTTATACAAGGGAATAATCACCTCCTTATCCCTGCTAGAAAAATTCCTATATATCATTGACAATACTCCATGAGCTACTCTTGCAGCCCGTCTGCACTGCTCAGAGAACTTCATATCTGCCTGCACAACCACCCCCAAGTCCCTTTCATTCTCTACCACTATCAGTGTAGTACCACAGAGTTGATACGTTGCTCTGGGGTTGCTGTTTCCCATGTGTAGTACTTTACATTTGTCAATGTTAAACTTCATTTGCCACCTCTCAGCCCATCTGCTCAACCTTTCCAGATCCTGTTGCAGGAGCATAGTGTCAGTAGTGTCCTTGACAACCCTGCCAACCTTTGTATCGTCTGCAAACTTGGACATTAAGCTTGATATACCATCATCAATATCATTTATAAATACAGAAAACAATATTGGACCCAACACTGAGCCCTGAGGGACTCCACTAATAATATTAGTCCACGATGAGCAGTGTCCATTGATTACCACTCTCTGTCTTCTCCCCCTCAACCACCCCTTTATCCATAGCAGCAATTTGCCTCCAATGTCACACTGCTCCAATTTGTGTAGCAGTCTTCCATGTACAACAGTATCAAAAGCCTTTCTAAGATCCAAGTATATAATATCAAAGCTATTTCCTGCATCCAGTTCTTTTGTGACTGCATCATAGTATCCAATCAAATTGGTCAGGCAAGACTTCCCCTTAACAAAACCATGCTGTGTCTGAGCTATAACTGAAGTCTTGTCTAAATGATCCTGCAGTGCTGCTTTAACCAGTGCCTCCATTAATTTTCCTAGAACAGAAGTTAAGCTCACAGGTCTATAATTACTTGTGTCAGCCTTTGATCCTCCTTTGTGAATTGGGGTCACATTTGCACATTTCCAGTCTATGGGTACCTCCCCTGAGTCCAAGGAAGCTGTCATAATTATGGCTAAGGGTTTGCTTACTTCCTTTGCTGCCTCCTTTAATATAACTGGATAGATCCCATCCACCCCGGGTGCCTTTCTTGTGTTTATCTTCAACAGTTTCTCCTCCACTTTACTCCCAGTTATTTCAAGATTCTGTAGCTTACTGCTAGAGTTGAATACACCTCTGGCATTCCCCTCGCTGAATAACTCCTCATGTGTGAATGTCGATGCAAAATATTCATTTAGTTTGTTAGCTACCTGAGCAGGATCATCAACAGTTGACCCATCAATATCAAGTGGACCAATCTGATTCATCCCCTTCCTTCTAGAGTTTACATAAGTAAAGAACTCTTTGCTGTTTTTCTTTGCATCCCTTGCCAAGGATTTCTCGTAATCTGCCTTCGCCTGCCTAACCTCCTTTGTAACTTGGTTGCATATCAACTTGTATCTATCATAGGCTTCTGTGTCATGTGTTAATTTGTAAGTATCCCATGCATTTTTCTTCTCTTCCATATGCCTCATTAGTTCATCTGACATCCATTTTGGCCTAAACCTTGAACAATATTTCTTAGTTGGTATGTAAAGCCTAGTAGCTTCCAAGATAAGTTCTTTGAATGCTTCCCATTTTGAATTTGCTGTTGGTAACATCATCAGTTGGTCCCACTGTATAGAATTTAAATACTGTCTCAGTCCATCGTAGTCGCCTTTACGGAAGCAATAACCCTTCCCCTTACCCCTAATGGTAGTTACCTCTTTGAGTAAATCCCATTTCAGCACACTGTGGTCACTGCCACCTAGTGGTTCATTTATCTGCAGATTCTTAATGCATGACGAATCACTGTTGATAATCAAATCAAGAGTATTACTGCCTCTAGTTGCCTCCCGAACATGCTGATGTAGAAAACAATCATCCAATAAATCCACAAAAGCCCTGCTAGTGTTGTGAGTGACCAGCCCCCAAATTCCAGTCAATATCTGGGAAATTAAAATCTCCCATTATAAGACTCTCTGATTTACTGGCCCACTCTATTTCCCTGTACAGTTTCTTATTATACTCATCAGAGTCATTAGGCCTATAGCACACTCCTACTCTCAATTTTGATCTCCCAATGCTTATGTCACACCAAACTGACTCAACACTGCACTGTCCAGCGATGTCGACTGGCTTCACTTCCTTGGTTTTTATGTGTTTCTTAACTAATAGCATAACCCCTCCCCCCCCTTCCTATCCTGTCTATCCTTTCTGTAGACGTTGTACTTCCCAAATTCCAGTTCTGCATTCCTTATATCTGTGTGACACCAAGTCTCTGATATCCCAACAATATCTTCCTTTGATGTTTTGAGCAATACCTCAAATTCATCAAATTTATTTACTAAACTCCTAGCATTGGTGTACACGCAAGTATACCTGCACCTGTTTCTATTCTTAGCTACCCTAACACAACCCATGTGTTTACTTGTACCGCAATGGCTCCCAGCAGTCTCTGAAATATCCTGCATCTTGTTTTTCAGGCTTCTACTCATTCCAATAGAAGCAGTGCAAGAATCTCTTTCACCTCTGCCAGTGGCTACTGTCAATCTATTGGTATTTGTCTCCCCCCAAGCTAGCAGTTTTACGACCCACCTAACACAGGCAACAACTGCGAGGGACTGAAGAATCAGGGGTTCTGACTGCTCGTTTAATATGGTTGTAAAGATCACACTTAGTCCATATTGAACCGTATGTACACTGAGTGGACAGAGATCATGAGATACCTACCTAGTAACTGGTAGGCCCACATTTCGTCCGGATAAGGGCAGTAACACGCCGAGACATTGAGTCCACTACTTCATGAAAGCGTTCCACAGGTTTTTTCCATCCATGCTTGCTGCACTGCTGTCCATAATTCCGTCGCATTCCTGGGTGGAGGATCCAAAGCTCGAACAGACCCTTCCACAGCATCCAAAAAATTCTCCACATGGTTCATGTCTGGTGAATGGGGAGGCTATTCCATGGTGGTAAAATCATCGGAATGCTCTTCGAAACACGTTCTAGTCACCACGGTTCTGTGGGATGGCACATTGTCCTGCTGGAAGAGTCCATTGCCCTGTGGGTGCACGATGACCGTGATGGATACTGCAAGGATGGATACGTAACCTGGACGTTCAGAGATGCGTCTAGACATATTAGATATCCCAACGTGTGCCAGCTGAACACGCCTCAGATCATTACCGACTATCCACCGGCCTGAACAGTTCCTTGTTGACATGACAGGTGCATAGCTTCATGCGGTTTCTGCCAGATACGCATCCTCCCGTCCACTCAAATTAACTGGAAACGGGACTGATCGGACCAAGATACCCGTCCGCAATCATCCAAGGTTCAGTGCCGATGCTCTTTCGCCCAGTTGAGGCGTCGTGGAGTCCTGTGTCATGGTGTTAGCAATGGGACTGTGGTGGGTCGGCAGCTCCCATATCCTATTGAAGCTAATGATCGCCTGATGGTCTTGGTGGAGACGTTTCTGGCACCTCCCTCGTTGAAGTCGGTGTTGATTTGTGCCACTGTCGCTCTCCGCTGAAACAACGCGAGACAGACGTCGAGGGCCACGTTCTTCCACCACTTTTCTCCGCCCATAGCGCTGTCCACGATGAGATGTTATTCCCGAAATGGCGTAGTGCCGATACACTCTTGCTATTGTGGAACAGGGATAGTGCAATTTCTGTACCACCTCCGCGATCGAGTGATTCATGCGTGGGGAACCCACTATCATCCCTCTTTCAAAGTCAGTTAACTCATGACGTTTATCCATACTGACATCGAATTACCAACTACATGAATGCAATGATGCAGTGTAACTATATACCTGCCAAGCGGTGGGGTCGTCCACTAGCGAGAGCAGTGACAGCGTCCCGTTGCTCAGGAACCAGGTATCCAGTGTCCCATGAATTCTGTCGTTTCAGTTTAATATGTCTGTAAATTGTGTGTGTTCTTTGATCGATTTGCTGTTTGCTGGACGAAAAATCCGACTTTCTGGAAGAAAAAACAATGCTACTCTCGCCTGAGATTAATTAACTCAGCCATGTTGTGAAAAAGACCCATAAAATTTTTTTAGATGCTTTAGTGCTTAAGACACAAAGACACACTCAGAATGTTCCACTTAATCATTCATCCATCCATCAGAAATGGCTGACAAATCAGGATAATTTTATTCTAGTCGCCTCCCATTCTGCTCCAGTTGGTGTAATAGTCAAGTTTACAACAGATTAACAACTTCAAAGTCCCTCTTGTTCCAGAAATGGAAGAACTCTTGTAAGACATGAACTATCTTTTGTCACCATTGACAAAAGATAGTTCATGTTTACAAGAGTTCTTCCATTAAAGAGTGTTTAGTGATGTTTTACAAAATGAAAATTTATTTCCAAACCTTAATCAGGCTCAAAGTCAGTGGTGAAACTACCATACTGCCAGGCAGCAACTGCGAGGGACTGAAGAATCAGGGGTTCTGACTGCTCGTTTAATATGGTTGTAAAGATCACATGGGCCATTCGGAAAACTTGCTGGGGAACCAAAATTTATTGTTTCCCCACTGCTCAAGTGAACATGGTTCCATTATATAGAACCGACCCAACTGACCATGATAACTAATATGACTGGATTCTTATGAGACCCTAGTCATACTGGGTAGTGAGATAAAGATATAAAGTAAGGCAAACAGGAATTCAGAATTTTAAGGACATGAAATTTCTTCTTAGTGGCCTTGAATGTGTTGAGCACGCTGAATTCTGATGGGATCCTTCCACTTGTTCAGATTACGAACCTGAGGGGGCATAGATTGAAATTAGGACAGGGCGGATGTAGAGTGGATGTGCGGAGGTTTGCTTTTAGCCAGCGGGTGGTTGATTGCTGGAACAGGCTTCCCTCTGTCGTTGTGGGGGTTGATAGGTTAAATAGATTTAAGGAGGAACTGGACAAGCATTTGGAGGGAATGGTGTGCTTTTTTTTTTTTTTTTTTTTTTTTTGCTGATGCTGCATAAGCTCATACATTTGCTTTCTTGCATCACATGCCACTGCTACTACATCGCCCTCGTGAATAGCACGGCTAGCAGGGCGACATCGAGTGCTATTCAAAACTTTCTGGAAAGGTTCATTCCTCCTTCAGTGGGCTTGGATCACCATCCTTTCAGAATGCGTGAAAAAAAGTGGTTTTGAATCTTCTTTTCAAAGAAGAGTTTCTGCGGCCTTTTTATAACAACGTTAGTCTAGTAAATCGGTCTCGGCGAGTTCTCTCATCCAGCGAAATAGATATACCAATTATAGAATACATAGAATTTACACACATGCTATATTGATACCTCATTACCTTAGTTTTCTAGTCGCCTCTTCCAAAAAACATACAACTAAATATAATCCTGGACTACCTGGCTACTTTTTTCGCTACTTTGTGATACATATAAAATAATAACATAAGGTTCAGTGCCTCTTCCTTTTCGCCTTGTGGGAAACTTGTGGTCATCCACAATCACCGGTGTGTATAGAAGCCTGGCGATTGCTTTTATTATGATCTTATTGATGTAAACTTCACCATTACGTTCACATCACCATTACTTCAAGAAACATTATTGAATTGCTAGCAAACTAGTAATTCAATAATGTTTCTTATCTTATAAGTAAAGTATTGAGAGTCTGTTCGTTATCAGCATGGATAATTGTCAGCTTTATGTTATTAAACTGCCTGCTTTTATGTTATTAAAATAGATCAACTCTCCAATTTCAGCCAATTTTCTGCATGTGATGGTGTGGCATTCATTTTTGTGTTTTGCTTTAGGACATCAAGGAGTAGTAGATAATTTCTTCTCACATCACCATTTCAAGTTAGTAAGCAATGTTTTGGATGCTGAAAAAGTAATGGAAGTCATGTATGCATTCTCTGAATCTTATTAGTTGATGAACCTGAGCATCAGTTGTTCCAGATTTAGCATATGCCATATTGCCAAAATTAGCTGGATAAGGAGAAACTGGACAAACATTTAGAGCGGATTGTACTCTCTTGTTTCAAAAAGCCTTTATTATCACAATATTTAATAACATGTCACTCCACTTTTGCCTTTAATTGCGTAATTCTCATAGGTAGATTCCAAAGCAGTTTTTAACAACAGCAGGCAGTATTTTAGTCATTCCTCCTTAAGAGGCTATTCGTTTGCCGATGGCGGCCATGTTGGTCTGTCCCGAAACCGAAGTTCCAGTTCATCGTGATGATGATCAAGAGGTCTTAAGTTTCGAGCTCTAAGCAGCTTGCAAAGGCTTCTCACTGGAGTGTTTTACGCCCAAATCTTCAAACCAAGTTCTTACAAGCAGGTTTGTGTTTAATATGATACACTGTATACTGCTGAAACAGAAAAGGCCATTCCATAATGCTGCCACCGTAAAAAAAAAAGCGAATTGAAAGAATATCAATGTACTGTTTGGCATTCACTGCTCCAGGGACGACCACTAATGATCCAACCCTAAACTACGAGAAACAATCCCTCTGCCAAACTTCCCAATTGAAACAACATACTAAGGTAAATATAACGTTCGCCAGATCCAAATCATTCTACAACGCAGCTTTCAATGTTTAAGGAATCACTTATGAACAGGTCGCGTGTCATGTTCACTAACTAGGTGTAGCCTTTCGTGGACGTGATCGTTCATCTTGAGAATAATCATGTCTCAATCTTTCGAGGCTTTTCTGTTATAAATGTCATTGTTGGACCTGATCAATTATAATTTACTGACTGCTGCTGCAAGGAGATGCAAATTGCGGCGTCTGGAGACCAGGCACCTGCGATTAGACCTGATCGAAATGACTGAAGTGTTTGTGGCTTTAATTAGAAATAAAAAAAAGTTTCCAGATAGAGGTCCAAAATTTTGCTTTCAGCTAGAAAGTAATTGATTATTGGGACAACCTTCCGTGTGTTTCTGGAAGCGGGTAGGTTGAATATATTTAAGGATCAGACTAATTATTAGAGAGATATAGAGATGGACAAATGAAGTGGATGGCATTTTTTTTTCGTCTGGTGTTGCATAAACTTGCATCGTTGCATTATTTATCACTAAAATACTAATATTATAATTTCTTGCATCATTGTGACATAACTTAGCCAATAAATTACATGCATTTTCCACTAAAACAAGTTGCATATCTTTAAAGGGTAAACTTGACTATTACAAGCTTCCGGAAGACAGCCTGTAATAGATTAACAGCCTGTAATAGTTTACAAAAGATTAACAACTTCAAAGTCCCTCTTGTTCCAGAAATTGAATGTTTAGGTCTTATCATAGATGATCGTTAAATTTTTCTCTCATATTAATCACTTGATGATAAAAATACACAATAAAAAAAATTATTGGCATGTTAATAAATTTCCTGGAAAGATTATGAGCTTACAAAAAAACCCTCCGTACTATATACCAAAAGGTTATCTTTCTTCTTGCATAGGGAGTTGGTCACGTAGACAGCTGGCGCATGGTTTCATAGGGTTAATAAAGTCAAAATTCAGTCAACATTGCTCAGATTTGTGCGACTGTAAAGTTTCATACTCTTAGCCATGGTCCAGGCCTGTAGGACCGTATCCGTCGCTGCCTTACGGATTCTTGCTGGGTTTTGGCCCCTTGACCATCACCTAGCTTGCAGCGGATTATGTTATCGAATTAAGCACAACATTCCCACTGAATTTTTCCGCATTACCATAATTTCATAAAGAGTGACGTAAATCAGGAGAAGATTCGCTGTTGGAACAAGCTCCTTAACTTATTGCACAGTAGATGAAATACTTCTACCAATGTATACTAAATAAGTCTCCACTACATACCTTCTAACCGGACACTGTTCTTTAAAAGTAAAACTATTTGAATTCGGAATTGAAAAGTTCGATCTGTGTATCTGCAGTAGAAAGGACGGCGGTCACATATCATGTATTACTATTCTATTTATAAGGGCTTCCGTTTGACATTTTATCACTCTGAATTTTATCTTTTGTCTTTGGAAACGAAACTAATTTCTTTGATTACCAAAACAACTTTCAAGAGTTCAAACTTTTGCAAATCATTTCTTCATAAAATGGAAATCCTTGCAGTCTCCATCTGGAACTTTTAAAGTGTGGCTCAAACCCCTTCTGTCCCTCACCACATAGTCATCTTTGTTTGGATGTAGTGATTGTTGTTTGGTCGTCTTTGTTTAGATGTTGTGGTTTCTGTATTGTTTTTTGCGCATCAGCGCCTAAAACCATGCAACAACCACAACAGTGCCGGCGTAAGTTTAGTGCGAACTCAACGAACTATTACCCATGAAAGAACATGGGGGAGGGGCTACCGGGAAGAAACAACTGAATAACACAACAACAGACACGTACACACATCGCACAAATGTAGCACTAGACTCATTTCTGACCATTTTATAGTTTTGTATAGTCACATTGTACTGCAGCGGATTCGAACTAATGTTCAAGAGGAGTTGCCTAACATACGTCACAACGCATGTCCAAGATTTTATAGCTGTGCCCTCTGGTTCTTGTCTCACTACCCTCGCCAGTAACACAGTGAATTTAATCACTCTCCTCCCCACACCAGGTAGAAAAGACCCGAGTTTGAATCTCGTCAATGAGAAACTTTCGTGATTTTTTTTCTACAACGTGATTCAGTTATTCGATCTGAGGCGACGGAAAATCGACCTCAGAATACACACAATTTACAGACACAATATACTGACACCTCACAGACTTCACAAGTTTCTTTTGGAGCTTAACACCCACACGAAGGCTTGTGTCATTCCCCCGCGAGAATGTTTCCCTCGTTCATTTTACTGATCCCCTCAGGGCATTCACTTCATTCAGACACCTCCCCTGAGGTATCGAATTGCTAAGCTCTGCAGTCCACCTTTCCTAAGACGGTCCTTATATGCTTTCACCAATCTAGTTGCCATGCTCTGCATATTCTGCAGACGTTTTATATCTTTCTTTAGATGCAGACTTAGCGAAATAATCTGAGGTTGGACAATCGTCTTATACAGAGGGATAATTACCTCTTCTGTACATGCAAAATTCTAATAAATCAGGCAGATTACCAAGTGCCCCTCTCGCCGCCTTATGGCACTGCATGATCTTTTTAAATCATATTCGCCAAGTCTTTCTCTTCCTGAACATCCTTTAATTGCTTCCTCCAATCTAAAAATACGTCTGCATTTCTGCTCCCCAAGTGCAATATTTTGCATTTTACAGACCATACATGAAATCGGTCCAAATCCTTTTTAAGTAGTATAACCTGGTTGTGATCGTTAACCACTCTCCCAACGCTTAAGACTTCAACAGACGTTGACAGTTTCGTATTCCCTCAACAATATCATTTCAGATACAAAAAAAAACAAACAAAACGATGTTTCATGAATATGTTTTTTAGAATAGTGCCTCCGAAGTCGAATATTTGATATAATAGGCATCATGGCATGCAAATTCCAAATATCCAATAGAAATCGATCTACCACCTTATAGAGCCAAACATTATGCAGCTTGTTCCGGCCTATAAAAACACGAGTTACGAGAACATCACTTTGGACAATTTGAAGCCGGGCAGTCGCAGATGATAGCACATTGGTTTTATATGTCACGCAGTGTCGTTTCGGTACTATGGAAGCAGTTTCGCAAGATAGAAACCATTACAAGAAGAGCTGGCTAAGGTCGCCTGAAGGCTACGTCAACCAGAACAGACCGTTATTTTGCTCTAACAGCAAGACGAAACTCTAAGATGTCCTGTCATCAAATGTCTCTTGAGGTTGCTGTGGCCACAGGTGAAAACAGTTCCAACCGGACTATTTTAAGAAGGCTAGATCAAGTGGACTCTACGCAAAGGAGCCATTGGTTTGTATCCCATTAACGCCAAATCGCTGCTACAGAGCTCATCGAAACTGGTGCCATTAATATGTGACTTGAAGCCCTGACAAATGAGGTATAGTTCTGTTCTCTGACGAGTCCCGTTTTATCCTACAAACAGATTCCTGACATTATTTCATCTAGAAACAACGAGGAATGTGGTACAGTCCCTCCAACGTCAGACAAAGGGACACTTATGGCGGAGGCGATGTTCTCGTGTGGGGTGGAATAATGATCAACGGCCGCACCCCTCTTCACTTTTTGATAGGGGTGCCGTAACTACTCACAGGTACCGAGACCAGATCGTCGAATCCTATGTGCGGCTTTTTAGGGGTGCGTTTGGCTTAGATTTTCTTTTCATACACGACAATTCCACTGCTCATAGAGCTGAAGTTGTGGAGGAATATCTGGAAACTGAAGATATTCAATCATTAGAATGAAATTCGATCGAGCATGTGTGGGATGCCCTTGGGCGTCGCTTTGCACGCCAACAGCCAACTCCTCGGCCATTGGTGAGCTAGAGTCTGTGCTGGTGGAAGAATGGAATTTTGGCAACAGAATCTTATAGTCACCCTTATATCGATCATGATTCATCGCTGTCATATCTGTTTGCCCATTGGAGGGGAGCATACGCCGTACTTATGTCATGCGGTTATATTTTCGAGCATCTTATATTGGCTTCTGTAACGTCACTTTTTTGGTAATTCTTATACAACCCCTATAAATGTCCCTTATACCTGTCCGAAGTTTCTCACTGTTCCTCATTTCATGGTTATTCTATGGTACACTACCACCATGACAAATTTTGTATCGCTTCATTGCAAGCTGCAAGAATTACAACATGTTTTCTGCGTGTTCTGTTACTTTTGTCGAGTAGTGTACTTCTTGAGTAGCATAAAGGGTGTTTTTTCCTTGACATACATTATTCGATAATCGAATAATTTTGGTATTTGCGCCAAAGTAACTAAAACCATGAGGCATCATTGAATTGTGTCTGGAAATTGCGTTAATGAATTCTATGGCCAGTTTGTTCTGTTGATTGAGAAAATCTAATTTCCAGTAGAGAAATCCGTGCACCCCACTTAGAGGCCGAGAAGCTGGGCCTTGATGTCAAAAAGGAGCATAAAAACTGCTCCCACCTAGATAAGATTTGAACCCTATCTTTTCTTCACAGTGGAGGACAACGTGATCGTAACCGCTGTCCTATTAGCGAGGACCACAAGGAGGACCACTCAAGGTCTTTGGGTGTACCTGGGAAGACGGCCCCTGTGGGTAGCACATTTTGTAGAATCGCCGTTCTTCTCCTCACCGGTTAGAAAAAACCTCAGCTGGAAAACCAGTAGATAACGGAAGGAATTTTTATGGGCCTTTTTCACAACGTGGCTGAGTTAGTCAGTCTCAGGCATGGGTAGAATGCTTTTTTTCTCCCGGAAACTGGGGTTTTTTTGTCCAGTAAACAGAAAATCGGCCACAGAACACACTCAGTTTACAAATATATTATATAATGCGCATGGCCTTAGTTGCTGATGCGCCTGAAACTGTATAATAACAACAACAACGATGGGCAGACATTTAACCACAGAAAATCTCAAGTTTTAATTCCTCTGGCTAGCCGACACCTTCAGCTAAGATTGTCTAACTACTTCCTGGCTTGGCCATGCGAATTTTTTTCGAGGTATAGAGGGCCAGGAACGTTTAAACAATGGAATTGTGATACTATTCCGGGTTACAATCCTTCATCAGTGCTAATAAACTTTTGTATTCCTGAATTTAAATAGAAAGTGGCATTGGTTCCATTATGTCTCAGTAGATGGCAGTACTAGTGCACATTTGACACCGTTAGCAATTTTTGGCATGGTATATAAAGTTTTGACTGCAAATGAGGTCTTAATGCGTCTATTTTGTCTTATACAGATGGAGGAAATATTTATCTATGAAATTAATAACTGCACATAACCAATACGCTAAAATAAAATATAATTAAAATCAAATAATATCTCTGATAATATCTATAAATTGTCCAAAAGTAATTGCTGAATATTTGGATATATTTTTTCTGTATTACAATGTTGTCACACAGTACCGTTATTTCAAAATAATTATTATAATTTATTAAAATAAATTATAAAATTATAGCCGGCAATAAATATTTTTATGAACAAAAATACAGTATTTATAGATTACAAAGTATTGATTTCACTGAACAAGTTTATTGATCAGATCGAATTCGACATCCTTAAAAATTGTAAACGAAACCAATCGTTTTTACATTCACCGTAGAATCTTCCCTCCATTGAGCACCAAACAGAATTATTTTATAAATTATATCTCAATAATAATTGTTGAATGTTAAACTTCTAACATCTTATACGAAGAGTGCAATCCCAAAACTTGAGTGCATTATTCTTGAGTGGAAACTCAACTCCATAACGAAAGAATAAATTGTCACTTGAGTTAAACCTGAAAGAAATATTAAAAAAAAAAAAAGGTTGGTTATCTGGCTTCGAAAACAGATGTGCAAAATTAATCTTTGGTTATTTCGCGTATAATTTAAAGCCAACATCAGTCACATATATCTTTTATGAAGAATGTACATAATACTTACAGTTATGGAACTATATGGATTATTAACTCGAGAAGGAACTGTATTGATAGAAATACCACGAAGAGGATCTTTTTTCTTCTGTAATGACAATGAAATAAATGATATTTCAAACGCAACCTGTCTTTAGGAAACATGGCCAATATATTTTGGAAAAATATAAATGTTTTATGTTGTTTACTTCTGATTGATTGGGACAGAAAGGTAGAATGTTGCATGGGAACATTCTACCTTTCATTTGCCTGTAGTCCATTCTTATATACAGAATTATCCATTTATCGCACAAACAATTTGGTGATTGGTGTTTATCTAAGTAACTATGGCAAACAGGCACATGCCTGATATGGAGTGAAATATTTTTATTGTAACAGCATGGTATATAAGGATCATATAGTGGGAGGTGCGTAATATTGGGTGTTTTGGAACCTTATACAAGGGGTGATCGTTTAATTCGCGGACTAGTGCAAGATCTTATCTTAATTGTCATCATCTGAATCCTCTGTGGATTTCTCCTTCTCGGAATACTCTCCCTTGAACTTTAAATACTTTCGCCACTGTCGAAACCACCCATTAAATGCTTCTTGCAAGGCATTTTTCGACAGACTGCGAAATGCTTCCGTTGTGGCTCTGCAAGCATCGTTGTGTGGGACGCGAAACGCTTGCCCTTCAGAGCTTTCTTCAGACGTGGAAACAGAAAGATATCACATGGGGTTAAGTCCGAGAAATAAGGAGGATGTGGCAGAACCTCGGCACCAATGGCAATGACTACTACCTGCAAAATATGAGGCCTGGTGTTGACGTGATGGAGAAACCACTTCACGCCGGAAAGTTCAGCCACACCGGAATATGGCCGTCCTACCAAGACATTACCATACGCTTCATTCATCTCTTTGTCTCCGATGCATTTAAGCCCCGTCTGACACAATAACAAATCACATATCACTGTTTAATCTATATGTCCAACATGTTACTTGCTTCAAAACGATCGTCAGTGGCACGCGGTTAAAAAATTCTCTTCACGCAACACTAACTCGATCAAGTCCTCTTGATCGAGCTAGTGTTGAACAATTCCTCTTACATGGCTTCCATTATTCGGCGCACATGACGTGACATGTGGTGATGTTTGTAACTGGGTTTTGTAAATTCACATATGATGGGAAAGTGCAAGTATAAGAGAGTGAAATCGAGACGCAGCTGTCCAACTGGCTTAACTAGTGTAAAGGATATCCAAGAACAAATCGAAGAGTTAAATGAAGATGTTAAGGAATTGTTTACAGTTCAGTTATTTATAGAGAAGTTGCAGAGTCCCAGTGCAGATGATAAGGAAAATGCTGCATGCACTATTGCTAACTTCGCTACCCAACTGATGTAGTATCATCACTTCTAGATAACAAGGTTATAAAGATTGCAGGACCGCCCCTTGTTGATCCTAGTTTGGCTATAAAGCATGCCATCAGCGGTGCATTTAGGAATTTGTCCTTGCTTGGAGGACATAAAGTGGCTCAAGGTATGGTGGACCGAGATCTGATGACCCTTCTAGTTTTCCTTTTCGAGCAGTATAACTGCAACTGGTGTCCAGCCAAAGCATCAGAGAGAAAAATGGGTTCACAAGCAGCACAAAATTCATCAGAAGCGAGATTACTGCAACAAATGCGGACACTGGGACTGAGATTTTTATAGAAGCTACATATTTATTATGGGATATGTGTGAAAGTAGTAGTACTGCAGTGGATATTTTTAATCACCACAAGCTTCTTACTGTTCTCCTGCGATGCTTAAATGTAGATATTTATGGAGGTTGTTGTTGCCGTCTGTCAGTGTCTACACATTGTGTCAGAAAATAATACTAAAGCTGCCTCTTTACTTCCCAAAAGTGGTACCTTACAAACTATTCAGACCCTAATGGATTTACAAGGACACGACCCTTCTGTTGTTCTCTTGAGAACACTGGTAGCAGGAATAATTATGAATGTGCAACGCGATAAAATACCTTCTTGTTCTCATGTGATGGTAACTTCAGTAACAAAAGTGATTAAGGAAACACAAATCACTCTAGTTATAGCTGACCTTGAGAACTTTAAAAAGCTACTTAAGGTGGAACCTGTAAATCATATTTTTGAAAAGGTAAAGAATGCTCAACTGCTAAACAAGTGACATTAGAGATACTGACAAATATTTGTTGCAGTGAAGATGACACAGATGGTTGGGAAGATAACAATGAGGGCAATGATGAAATATCAATGGATAGGGACGATACTGAGAATGGAACAAGCATAAAGTGTCCTCTTACTGTACCCTGTGAGATATATGGAGCTTTGGTCAGCTATTCACTTATGGAAAAAGTTCTTGGTCCTATTGCTGTTCTACCTGAAAATATTTCTGAAGTATTAGAAGGTCATGAGCAAGGAAAATATGTAATGAAGGTTTCATACGGTGAGGTACCGAGCATTACTCTGTATCCATAATTTAATCGAAGTCTTAGATTTGGAAGATTTAGGTGGACCTGAAAAACTTTACAAACTCTAAATCAACTTATTTATAATCTTATTTATTTACAAAAAAGTGGTGGATGAGTATAGGAATGCGTCTTCTTGGCCTGGGGGGTGGGTAGTCGTTCGCGCTGCTGGAAGTAAATGCTGCCCTGTTTTATCTTTATAATTTTATTTCATTTTATTTTTAGGTGGCTTTGTATATAGGAGAAGAATCGCACTTTTCCAAGTTCAACCTCAAAAAAAAAAAAGGAAGGATCTGTCGTGGCGTAGTTTAGTGTCTTCTTTTTTTTCCATAACTCTTGGATTACTTTTTTTTTCTGAAGTTTGAACAAAGGCAACTAAGGTCATTGGTGTCAGTGTATTATGTCTATAAAAAAAGTGTGTGGACTTCTATGGTCGTTTTGCCTATTTGCTGGATGAAAACCCGATTTTCTGAGATATAAAATTAAACGATTCTACCCTCACTACTGACCGACTAACCAGGCCCCACGATTTAGGCAAAAGTTTTTCCTATCTAGACGGATCAGATCTTGAGAAATATATTAAATTTTCAAATGCAGAGGCACATAAAACAATTCATAAGAAGTATTGTTCAGTCAAAGGCTATCAAAGGCACATAAAACAATTCATAAGAAGTATTGTTCAGTCAAAGGCTATCAAAGACGATAGTTGTCATTGTTTCTTATTTCAGGGGAAATAAGAAATAATATACACTATGTATATAAAAAAAAATATAATAATAATAATAATACAAGCTAGTTCATTAAGCACGTAATCTAATTCAAAACTTCCTTCTTATACTGAGCCCTCGTGGGGTAGCAGAGTTGGTAGAATTGCGGTTCTTCCCATCCTGACGGGAAAAGACCTCAGTTCGAGTGCCACAGATGACATGAGGAATTTTTATGGGTCTTTTTCACAACGTGGTTGAGTTAGTTGGTCTCAAGCGATGGCAGCGTTTTTCCTCCCGGAAACTCGCGTTCTTCGTTCAGCAAACAGAAAATCAACCACGAATTTACATCAGTATATACGGTGAAATGTGGCTTTAGTCGCTGATGCTCCTAAAACCATATAACAACAACAACAACTTATACTGAGTGTCCTATTTATACCTATTTGAATCCTGATCCAATTTATTGGCCATCTCGATTGCTTGACTAACAAAACAACCTTAATAAAATAAATAAGTGTTCCAGAACATAATTACAACTTACTACAGGGATTCCTATTTTAGATGTCTTCTTTTGAATATAGTCCGAATTTTCCTCTTCCATCTAAGAAAATTATATCATTCTCTTGTAATGAAGCACTTTTTACCAAAAAAAGTATAACTTAATGTGTTGAAAAATCAGTTCTCCTTATGTACTGTTTTATACGTTGCATGTTGGGCGAAAGATTTGTAACCTGTTGATATGTTGGTACTTATACGCTATCGCAGGACCAAATTTCATTTTTATCCAAAGGATTAAGAGATATTGAATTTTGTCTTTGCAATGTTCCAGAAAAAGATTTATTCATTCATATTTTTAATATCAGTGTTTAATGAGCATAAATGTTAATCATTGGTTTCAGAAAACTAAGTGTATAACGTAAGAATTTATACAATACTTCTGCTGCGAAACAGGGAAAAAATATCAGTCGATCCTATTTACCAAAACAAAAAATTATCAATACCTCAAATATTTTTAAAGAAATTATTACAATATACGAGTGTGGTTAGAGGCTGATCTGCAGTTTATTCTTCAGTATATATTTACTATCGCCAAGGAAACTATGAGCCATCACTAGATTTGTGTCTGTAAATTGTATGTATTCTGTGGTGGATTTTCCAGTTTTACTGGATGAAAAACAGAAGTTTCCGTTGGGGAAGACAGCCATGCAGTCGTGGTGTGAAGAAAGTACATAAATTATTGGAAAAGGGCGGTCTACATGATTGTTTATTATTATGTTAATGAATTGATAGACTCCACACTATTATATCACGTGGTATATTAAGTAATTTATTATGAAAATTATACAATTTAAAGGGGTTGAACCGCCTCAATACTAACCACTTAAGCTATTTACGGCTATCTATGTATTTATATTTAAGTTCTATCCCCCCATAAGCCTGAAGACAGGAAACAGTGAGTTCCCAAAACGTAGCCAAAATTTAAGTGTTTGGCATTGAGGTGGTTCAACTCCTTTAAATTGTATTATTTCAATAATAAATTACTTAATCTGCCACGTGATATAATAGTGTAGTGTCTATCAATTCATTAACATAATAAAATCCATGAAATTCCTCCCCTTTTGATGAGATGCGAATCCAGGCCTTTACTGCAAGGTATTGAAGGACATTTGTTAAACACTGGTAACCACAGTATTATATGAATCAGTCCAAAAAGCTTAGACTGTATGCTGAACAAACCGCCCTCTTGCAATGAGCGAAATTATTGATGGGCATAATCGGAGGTTGCAAAGGATTATTTGGATTATAGCAAATCATTTGATTATTTGGATTATAGCAAATCATTTGATTATTTCGATTTCACTCATATCGTTTGAATGATTCATTCTGTCATTCGATTGTAATAAATCATTCGATTATGGCAAATCATTCGATTATGACAAATAATTTGATTATAATAAATCATTCGATTATGGAAAATCATTGGAAAATCATTCGAATGACAATAGAATAACTGTATGCCAACGGATATCCGTTGTCCTAAGTTGCTGTGATCGATCAACGTGTTTTTCTGAGCTGCAGCATCAATGATCTGCTAAGATTTGGAATAAATACATCATGGTACACAGAGAAAGAGAGAGAGAATACCTTGAAAAGTAATGATAGTATGAGCGATTTGTGTGTTTCTTGTGAGAATCTGTCTGGGTCTACCTCGAACCATCCTAGTAGAAAATGAACACTGTAAGATGAGATGTCAGTTTAGTCAGTAGCTACTTTCAACTAATATTTTAATAATTAAGCAACTGTCATAATTAGATTAACGAATCTTACAATAAAGGAACTTGAAGCCGGGAAAGGAATGTAGACAAGGCTTAACTCAAAACCAGTTGGAACAATTCCCTTTTTGAACTGAAATTAAATAATTAGAAGGAATTTTTATTTGTATCTTTTTTTTAAAAAATAATTTTTTTTTGTTAAAGCATAAATAACATTATTAACACGCATCTGATTATTTATTAACTTACCTTCTTCCAGGGTATCGATTTGCCAAAAAATTTATGCTTCACAATGTCCTTACTCTTGAGGCGAAGTTTCTGATCCTTTAAAAATTAAGAAGTTCAATAATTTCTAGGGACACAATTTAAATCGAAAAGATAATAAATAGATTAATAAAATTAATTATTGATTTATTTTCAATTTATTTACACATTCAATTAAATCAGAAGAGTAAATTATTGAAAATATCGAATAGAATTATAAATGAAAAGTATTTACGATTTAATTTAGGATTCGTGTGCTGCAATAAAAGAATAACCAAAAATAAAAAATAATAAATAATAGTAAATAAATAATAAATAAATAAATAATAAATAAATAAATAATAATAATAAATAATAAATAAATAAATAATAATAATAAGTAATAAATAAATAAATAATAAATAATTGTAAATACATAATTATAAATAATAAAAAATAAATAATAATAATAAAATAATAAATAAATGAATTTCAATAATTTCTAGTAGAAAAATTTAAATAGAAAAGTTAATAAATAGATTAATAAAATTAATTATTGATTTATTTCCGATTTACTTTATTTACATCGTAGTGTATTGTAAATACACTGTACACTATTTAAATTGGGTTCATTACTATAATGCTGACAGTGCTGCCATCTTCAGTATATTTGTACAAGTTCTCGTGGTTTAAATTTTAATATTTTGACATACTGTAATTGATTACATAAAATTGTAAAATAATGATAATAATATTGATTACATAATGGACTTAATACGTATATAAAATAAATATTTCTTTTGATTGAGGAATTTTTTATCTTATTTATAAATTCGAGACAGGGAGGAGAAAAAAAAATTAAAGCATTAATGCCTTTTGAATTTTCAATTATCTTTAGAATATTTTTTTAAACAATTTTGTTTAATAAACTGTTCCCGTGAAACTAATGTTTAACTGAATGAATTCATTAAATAGAGAATCATTTAATTGTTTAAATTTAATGTTATACACATAATTGACAATCGAAGGGGGGAAAGTAACGTTTAGTCAAATATTTTAATATTTTATTTCTTGCGAACATTAACAAAAATCAATTTTCGTAATTATCATTCGGTTTCTATTAATTAAACAACAAAATTATTTACTCACCAGTTGTAGCAATTCTTCCAAGAATTGTTTTTTATATTTACCCAGGATTTCGGGAATAACTACCTTTCCATTTTTTATCGTTCCTATATAAAATGCTAAAGCAGAAAATTGTTAAGATTTTCAAATAATTTTCAGTTTATTTTAAATCTGTTAAAAGTAGTTTCACATTTCCATATTTAAAACGACGTGTTCGAAATGAAAGAAAGAGAGAGGGTAATTTATTTATTTAATTTTGTAATTTTTGGAAGATTCTCGAAACCTCTAATAAACCCAGTTGCTCCATCACTTTTAGTACAAATAAATAATAATAATAATAAATAACTAAAAATATTTCTCTGTTCATACAAGGTCAGGGGAGTTCATAAGACATCAAGAATATAAACACATCACAGTATTTAACTGTCACGTGAGCTTGAACTAACCGTGGTTAACTCAAACGTGTGTACCATCATACCCTGGTTTGACCACACTGCATATATTTCAAAGATAGGCTTACCTTTAAAAAGGCCTGTTTTTCTGTCGTTGATGCTTATTTTTTCTTCCACTATTTCTGGGTTCAAGCTGGATTTTCCCATCAAAAGACGATATGCGACCACACCCACTGACCACCAATCAGCTGTATAATCTATTCCACAAAACACATACAATTTTTGTTAATTTGCTTCATCACTGGTAAAAGTTAATGGCAATCACGTAGACCAAACTACATTAGGCTTAAGGATGAAATTAATGAAATTCTCCACTGGTTAAATCTTACCATATTCTTCTCCTCGTAGGATTTCAGGAGCAATGTAGCCTCGCGTGCCTGCAAACCGATGGGAACTGTCTTCATCCTGTGCTCGTTGGAAGAAGAAGAAGAAGAAGAAGAAAACACGATTTCAAATGTATACGGATATGTTCTAGAAGGTGACAGTAGAACAATTGGACTTATTTGGACTTATTCTCTAATGAATGTATACATGTGCCAAAACATTATGATAACCCTATCTCACCATCTCACCAAGTGGATGGATCTCACAGCGCCTAGCAGTGACGACACCGACTCAGCCAGCATATATAGTAATTGCACGTAATAGTGGCTGTCATTTCGTTTGTACAAAGACCGTTCAATGGGGAAAGGGAAGGACTTGCCTGAGTTTGAACGAGAAATGATTTGCAGCACAAGGAAGATGGGCCAGCATCTCAACAATCGTAGGCATTGTCGGCTGTTCGAGGGTCGCTATAGTTGCGGGATTAATCCCAAGAGGAATACACATCCACCTAACGTGCTGGGACAACAAATGGCTCAAGATCCTGCAGTTAACAGCAGATTACACAAGGGCGTACAGAGAAATGTTCCTGAGCACACCATTCAGCGGACGCTCTTGTGGAAGGGTCTACGGAGTACGCGACCTGTTCATGTGCCCATGTTGACCGACCGTCACTGACAACCCCTACTGAGGTGGGCACGGCAGCATAGATCCTGGATATTGGACGACTGGAAAAGAATCGCTTGGTCTGTTGAATCAAAGTTCCAATTCCATCGTGCCAATGGACGGTGCATATTCGATGGCGAGCAAGTGAACAGCTACAACCAGATTGTACAGTTTGAAGAAAACAGGCCTCCTGAAGTCGATGTCACGCTGGATGTCAGCGGTTATCAAGGCGAAAGATCCAAGACACTATTAGGCAGATGGTCATAATGCTTTGGCTCATGGGTTTTTTTTTTATATATCATTAACCTTTAATAAGCATAGTTGTCTTCAAAGAATTTTTCATCTGACTTTATACGCGCATCCCGACGTCTCTGTTAAACTGGAAATATTGCTGGAGATAATTTTCTGGAGTCCATCGAGATATGTGTTTATAGTCCGGAAGAGAGAGTACTTTGAAGTTGGCTATCTGTCCATCATCCCAACTACTGTAGGAGTCGAAAGGAGATTGTTCCAACGAATATTGTTGGAACAGTCTCCAACAATATTATTAAAAAATAATTGCAATACTTATAAATATTTGAAGTGTTCTAAACGATGTATGGATAGACAGTGACTACTTACAGTGCTTTCTCCGAATCCTATCAGTTTGATGCAACAGGTATCACTCGCAACTAAGATGTTTTCCAGTGTAATATTGCGATGGATGATGCCTGCCAGAGAAAAAAATTTCTAAAACATAAATAGGCGAAATACTTCAGGAAATACATAACAAATACTAAGAAAATACAAAAGGATGAAAGCCTTGTTGTGTTTGATATATTCCACCTTAACAAAAGTCAAAAGATGATAAGAAACAGAAGTTATCTCAAGACATATTGATCCCAGAGGATCCCCACTTCCTACCTGGTCCTACCACAAGGTATGTACACTTATGACTACTCCCTGTCTTCTGTCTCTTAGCCAGCCTTTGATCCAACGAAGGACCTTTGCCAATAATCCTAATTTGTTTCAGTTTATAGAAGTCTTTCATGCAGCACCGTATCAAAAGCTTTTCTGAAGACAAGTTAATTGGATAACCATTGAAATATTACTATATGTGATTCAAAACTTTTAGGCGAGAGTGTATGTCCATTACTTTTGTTAGGATGGAGCAGAAATATGCAAGGAAAAGGCAAACTTAAGGGATGTATTCGGAATTCGTGTTATTGTCTTTGAATTTTGGAACTCAAGGCTTCAATCTTAAAATGACTTTTATAGTAACTCACCTTTCTTTTCATGCAGAAAAATGACGGCTGCACAAAGTTGCGCTAAACACAGCTCAATATTGCGTTCAGTCATAGCCTCTGGTTCGTTTAAGTAGAACTTGAGGTTTCTTCCATCGATGTATTTCATGAGGAAGATGTAGCTGTAAATGTAATGAAAAACTATTATACTGCGCAATTGTAGAAATACTTACGGGGGTGTACTTTACGGATCAATGGGAACTAACCTTCTTTCTGTCTCCACAGCAACGTAAAGATGTACGAAAAAGGGATGACCAGCTATATTTTCCAAGTTCTCCTTTTCTTTTATCATCATCTGCAATCAAGAACAGTTTGTTTACTTAAAAATATTTCTTCACTGCTTCTGCAGATACTACAACGAATAAATTACTGGTTTTCAATAAGAGTGGTAGTGCCGATGTCGTAAGTTAAAAAAGAAATCAAAAAGTCTTATGAGAAGAGGGGAAAGGGTTGTCCTACAATCAAGATGAGAACAAGATTTAGAAAAATTTTCATAGCAAAATTAAACTCAAAATTAGAAACCATTATTCAGTATCTGGTAGGTCCACCTTTTTTCCGAATTACAGCTGCTTTACGTTGTGGGGGCATTGACTCCACTAGGTGTCTGAGGGAGTTTAGCTCCAGATTTGACCATTCCTCCAGCAAGATATTTGTCAGCTGTATTGTGGTCAGTAGAATCGCGAAGCTGAACTGCCCTTTCCAACATATCTTTGACAATCTGAATTAAATTCAGATCTGAAGAATTTGGGGCCAGGTTAGATTATGTAAATCTTCGAAATGATTCTTGAACAATTCAGATACAGTTTTTGAACTTTGAATAGGTGCGTTGTGGTCTTGAAAGTATCCATTTCAATCCATGTAAAAATCAATCACTGTAGGGTGAAGTTCGACCGATACAACAGAACGACATTCATTGGAGGTAATAAGACTTTCTAACGATATGAGCTGACTCAGTCTATACGGATGCAGGACTTCATGAGGTTTACACCATACTTTTGCCCTACGATTGGCTCAAAAAAAAAGTCTAAATCGAGACTCGTTAGACCACATGTGATTTTTTTTACACTGTTCCACAGTCGTCTAATGATAGGTTGTTGCATATAGCCCAACCTCCATGTTTCTGATAAAGTGTCCACGCAGTGCAGATGGTAACTTTTATTTTTTTTTTTCAGTACTAAATAAAGAAGGTCATTGATTTCCTGAAATGTCGAGAAAGAAAGAGAAATCCTAATTTAACTGAGTTTACCAGAAGCTCTCGCAATAATCGCCATTAGGTGAAATATCTTATTTCTGGCATTGTAAAAAGTATTGATCGCAAAATTATATTCGAACTGTGTTCAAAAGTAATTGGACGACAGTTGTGGTTCTTCGATGAGAGACTAATGAGCTACCCTAGTTTCCTGAAATTGTTTTAAAATAACAATTAACTATGTGGCAAATAGTTAATTTTTTGCCTATTCAAAAGTAATTGGACGAAATTTGGAATCATTAATCTGTAATCATCATGTAGCAATAAAAAATCCGCATAATTGTGACCATAGAGGGCTATACTCTCTTTTGCACTCCGTGGCTTAGTTAATCTGTCTCAGGTGTGAAGATGAAGATTTTATCCCCTCGAAAACGTAGGTTTTCCTTCCAGCAAAACGGGCAAATAGACCAGAGAATATATGCAATTCATGGGCATAACACATTGACATAAGTTCTTGGATGGCCCTAATATGACAATTTTTATAGTCCCTTTAGCCCCTATCTATTATGCGAGCATCACTAGACTCTGGGGAGATTCCGTTGGATTGGAAAAGTGCCAATGTATCTCCCATACATAAGGGTGGTTCTAAGAGTGAAGTGGGAAATTATCGACCTGTCAGTCTGATTTCAGTGGTAGGGAAAATCATGGAGGCAATGGTCAAGGGTGGAATTCAGGATTATTTGGATAGAATTGAAATTCTCAAGGATACTCAGCATGGTTTTGTAAAGGGAAAATCATGTTTAACAAATCTGGTTCGCTATTTTGAAAGAGTCACTCACCAGCTGGATTTAGAGAATAATTTCGACATTGTTTATTTAGATTTCAGCAAAGCTTTTGACTCAGTCCCACATGAGCGGTTGCTTTATAAGCTGGAACGGGTTGGAATCACTGGTAAAATCCTTAGATGGATAGCAGGATGGCTTCAGGGCAGGAGGCAGAGGGTTGTGATAAATGGCTATTCCTCAGATTGGGTTGCTGTAAGAAGTGGGGTTCCCCAAGGATCAGTATTGGGACCACAGTTGTTTTTAATTTTCATAAACGACATCGATGAAGGGATAGAGGGCGTGATGTCTAAATTTGCAGATGATGTTAAAATTGGTAGAGTAGTTAATGATCGCTGTCAAGCTGAGCTTCTTCAGAGAGACCTAGATAGACTTCAAGAATGGTCAGAAAAATGGCAGCTATGCTTTAATCCAACAAAGTGTAAGGTATTACACCTGGGAAACAGTAATCCCAAAATAACTTATTCACTTGGTGGAGTTCAACTAAACCCAGTACTGGAGGAAAGAGACTTGGGTGTTACGATACGGTCAGACATCAAATTCTCTGAGCATTGTAAACAGGTTGCAAGGAAGGCCCATGGTGTCCTATCGATGATCTATCGAACTTTTGCAAGTAGAGATAGGGACGTGATAATCCCATTATATAAGGCTTTTGTTAGACCACACTTGGAATACTGTGTTCAAGTATGGAGACCACACCTAAAGAAAGACATCGAGCTTCTTGAAAGGAAGGGTGGGTGCAAATACGGGTAACTCGCCTGGTGAGATCGGCAAAAGGGCGTCCTTATGAAGAAAGACTTTGAATATGTGGGTTGCAGAGTTTGGAAACTAGACACCTTAGAGGAGATTTGATTGAGGTGTTTAAGGCATCAGTAAAATGAATGAGGACGAAATTTTTAAGACTATAAATGATGCTAGAACTAGGGGACATAAATTCAAGTTACGGGGGGAAATGTTTAGATTGGACTGCAGGAAGTTTTATTTTAGCCAGCGAGTTATAAATTACAGGAATAAGTTGCCTTCAATGGTGGTAGAGGCCGACAGTTTGGGGAAATTCAAAGGTCATCTGGGCAGTACCTTCGGGTGAGGGAAGCGCATGGGATGATAGGTGTAATTTCCTTTTCTTTTATTAATTATTATTATTTATTTTTTTTTTATCATTGTTTTATTGGGGTATTTTTTTTTTTTTTTTGTTTGGCTGGTGCAGCATAAGCCATAGGCTTTCTTGCACTATACGGCCATTACTAATACTAATACTATCTGAAACCTTCCCAAGTTTTAGGTACGGCTTTGTGGTGGTCGTAAGTGTTTGTCTCTTGCTAAATCTCGATTTCGGAAAAAGCCTTCAAACTACATGAAGACTTTACTTTTGTATAGTGGATACAGAAAAGTTTAAAAAGTCTGCAGATGGAAAATATTCCACCATACATCCTGTATTATTATGGTGCCACCTATTGGATCTCTGATCCAAGACCTCCACATACAAAAATATACGTCAATGCGTTTTTACACTGTCGCAAAATCCGTGTGCTACTATTTTGATTCGATTGGTATAGATGAGGAAAGTGGTATTAGTCACAACACCAAAGAGTGGTATCTTTTCATAGATAGTTGAATATTGTCCATGAAACTAAAACGTAAATAATGAGTACCCACATAGATTCCTTTGGTACTTTGTTCATGTTAAATAAGACTACAGAAACGAGAAGCATATAAAAAACTGAGGTCATATTCGAAATCGACACACCCAAATTCATAAAGCTACTCCAAAAATGAACAAAACAGAACCTTTTTGAAATGGTACATAGTGTGTGATCATACCTCATTAGTCACAAATGCTATAAGTATGTTGTCCACCTACCGGATGAATGCTGTAGAAGGCTTTGGAGAATATTTTAAGAGCCAACATACGCTGCGTGATTATATTCTTTGCTTTCAACACGGTTTTATCAGGCTCGTTTATAATCACACTAAGGATTTCCAAGTCCATCAGCCTACAGTGCAAAGCCGATTTCAGTGGCCACTAAAATTAAAAACGCAGTAAAGATCCGGGTTAGTCTACAATTTTGTCTATAGCCCAGTCTAATCAACTTTTGGTAGATATAAATTGAGTTCTCGCTTAACGCGCTTTACTTTAAGTTCTTTCGAAGTACGTCGTTTAAGAATTGCATTGCGCGTTCGGTTACGTCGCTTTGATATCAAAAGACTAAGGTAATGGTTATCATTAAAGATTATTTTAATGGTTAAATTTAAAGAATTAGTAGGATTCCTATTTGTCCTCAATTTTCTAGTAATCCGATAACCAAACTCTAATTCACAACAGTATGGCTATGGGAAATTTTGTTTCATTTAATGTCGTTTCGGCTTTAATCGCATTTTCTAAGACATAGCTGCGACGTTAAGCGAGAACTCTCCATATAGTAATTAAATTTATTGGATAAACGGAAGTCGGTCTAACCTCCTCTAGTTTGTTCTGTTTACGAAGAAAGTTCCTTATTTTGGCACCTGGAGCTCTGGGTTTCTTCTTACGAGATGCGTTTAATCTGAAAACGGTGTCGTGCTCAACGGAAAGAAATTTTTCTGGATGCCAAAATCTTGAATAGCCTGCTTTTCGTGGTTTTGTGGGAATTGGCATGAACTGTTTCTCCCAGACAGGATAGGTTAATTTATTTCCGGGTACCTCAAGGGAATCTTCAGACTTATCTTCCTTTAAGAGAAATGCTGCTTTACTTAACGCTCAAATACATCTAATATTAATTGCAATTTTTTATATAAAAGATCAGATCATGCCCAACATGAGCATGATCTGATCATGTAGGGCAAGAGCTCTAAAATCGTTCAATTTTCTCTGATCCTTGTTTGTTATTAATTTTGAAATGAATACGAGATTCGATTACCATGAAACAATCAGATTCATTTCATACTAGAGCTTCTACAGGGTGATTTGATCATTTTGATATTTTTATTGTACATCAGAAATATTTACACTTAAATCAAGCAGATCAAATTTAAGTATATAATTAGCAATTTTTTTATCATTAATTGGTAGTTATAATATACGGTTTAATTTATTGACTGACAAGGCCCCGATCGAGGATAATAAAAGGAAATAAAAATTTTCTACCAAACGAAAATTTTATTTACGTTTGGTGGAATGATTTCATTATACTCGATTGGGGCCGTGTCACATAATAAATCGTGTCTTGTACATATTATACAAAATTACTGCTTTTTTGTTGCATTTCGTATAACATCTGTTTTTAAATATTTTAAGCCTTTTCCATTCATATTCTGTGGTATCAATTTCGATTTTAATTTTACTTGCTTACCATAAAAGAGAGTCGATCTTCGTCTAAATGTTTTTGCAACAGACGTCTTTTCTCGGTGTATTTATCAGAACTAGAATTTTCCATAACGATATGCACCTCGTAAGATATTGAAAACGGTTCCGAAAACTATGCCAGACCCTCACCTACCCTTGTACCACTGTGTGTGTTCCTACACAGACAGAAATTCATTGTTTTTCAATAATAAATGACGTGGCCCCTGTTCGAAATCATTGTTCAACTCCAAAAATCAAAAATGGCTGCTATAATTGAAATTATTATTTCATTATATACTGCAGAAAGGTGTGTAATATTTATTTCTGTCTCCTAGTTTTTTTTATTATGTTTAAATTAATAATTTATGTTCTTAATTGCTTTCATGTTTATTAATTTTGAGAATGTAGGGTTTACAAAAAATCACATCAAAGGCAGATTATAAAAACGATTTATTAAATATCTTACAATGGAACAAATTTTTTAGTTATACCAAAGATGTTGTGAAAATTAGATGGCAAATAGATGGATGAATCACTCTGATGAGAAGATTATTTCCATTTATCTGAAATAGAAATAAAAAGATTTTGATTATATTTAAAAATATTTTAAATTAAAATATATTAAACTTAATTTTATTAAATAATTAAAATTTAAATATTAAATTTAATTTTATAATTTAGAAAAATAATTTTCTTAAATTATCACGATGGATTCCAAAGTTATTGACAGCAGATCAAAAATGTAAAATAGTTGTGAAGTAAACATTTGCATCATTTTCAAGCAGCACCACCAAATTTCCTTGCAAGGCTTGTGACTATGGACGAGACGTGGGTACATACTTTCAGCCAGAGACAAAGGAGCAGTGTCCAAACAGTGGAAACAGCTCTTTTCCTCCTCCAAAAAAATCCAAATCGATTCCAAGGTGATGGCATCGGATTTTGAGACGTTTATGGAGTAATGCTACTGGATTACCTTCAGAAAGGCCAGAGGGTAACAGGAGAATATTACGCAGTCCTTGTGAGGCGTTTGAGTGAAAACATCAAAGACAAACGCCGAGTTGCTTGTCTTTGATAATAGATAACCAGCAAAGGAGTCTTTCCATCGGGACAAAGCGCCTGCTCACAGTCTGTTATTGCCATTGCAGCAATGGCAATAAGTGATTAGTGGCAATGAGTGCGGCTTTGAAATCTTGAATCCCCCTTATCCACCATCTCTAGAACCATTGAACTTTCACCTATTTTCTAATTTGAAAAAAATATCTGAATATCTGGCTGGCATCCATTTTCCCACCGACCGTGACATCATGGCTGCAATAGATGCATTCCTGGACACTCAAGAGAAAACTTTCTTTGCAGCTGGACTCAAGGTATCGCAACATCGGTGGCAAAAGTGTATTGACTGGAAATGGAATTGTGATGAAAAGTAACATTTTACCAGACTGCTCCAATAAACCCTTCATTGCCACGAACTCATCAAAAGCCCCTCCCTCGTAGACTGGAGGAATTTCTAAAGCGTCTTCAATTGGAGTTGCAGTTAGTCGATCTGAGGCGAAGGGATTAGGTCTCCCCTTGTGAGTTATTCCAGATTTTTCAGCCTGCAGAATATATAAATTGTCCTGTGAACACACAAACACACACTTCTATAGACATACCCAATAGTGCAACAGTCCAAATCCAACCCATACTAAACTGGGCTTTGTAGGATGTACAAATTCATCACCCAGTCGTAAATTCAAACGTGTTTCTTTCTTTCCTTCTTTTGATTAGTCAAAAGCTTTGGAAACTATTGCAAACAAACCTTCGTTGTGTCCATTATGAACGATGGAACCATCAATTTCCGTGCATCCCATGAAAGCATAATTTTTTATTTATTTTTTTTTTTCAAAATGAGATTCATTATACTGGCAATATATCTGCAATGGAGATACTAGCGAATCAGCGCTACAAATCTTCTACCCTAGTTCGTCTTTTCTTAAACATTTAAATTCATTCGTAATTGTTTTTACTTCTACATTTTACCTAATATATCATTATCGAGATTTCTAAAGAAGTGAATGGATTCCAACTTACAAAGGTCTCTAACCGCCTCTAACATAGTCCTCCCAATTATCAGAGAAGTGTTGGGCATCATCAGTGCCATAGAAGTTCCTGTAATTAGGATCCCTGAATCCATCATAGCCATACTGCTGATGATTTGTGTATTCTGGAATGCCTCCACCTCCACTTGGGTAAAATGTGTGAAAGAAGCCATCTCCACTTCTTCGTCTTCTTCTCCTGTACATCGAAGTGTCGAATCCGTAATCAGGAAGAGAATTTCTGAACCGATAGTCTCGTCCTCTTCCGTATGACACATGAAACAGACCTATTGGAAAAATTAAAGGTCGCTTTGGTCTAAAGTACAAAGACCTTGCAGCGTAAACTAATGGCCACGGTCTTAAAGGGTTCGCATAAAGCCGAAACCGTTGAATTCTGGGAAGCCAGGGCTCTTCAACACCTATATATAACGAAGGGTCTCTCTGTTCTACACACATGAAAGGTTGGCGAGCATCAGAGACTATCGGTGCACGAATAGCCGAAACTGAAAGCCAGATAGTTGCCACCGAGAATAGCGCCACCTATAAAATTACATTAGTATTTTTAAAGAAACTATTTGTAAGAGGATTATTATATTTCAGTTATGCTTAAAATGTTTATATTTACAAGAAAGTTTCCAAAAGCAATGAGACACTAATAGACCTTAACTTTTGCATGATTATGTACGTTTCCCCTGGCAAAACTGCATTACAGTATAAGTTTATGGTATGTTAGACATGACATGTCACGTGGCAGAAATGAAAGCTCAGTCTCATTGCATTTCAAACGTTTCTGGTACATAACAAATGCAATTTGATTCATTTTACAAAATCTACTATGACTTTCATAGTGTGAGATTCATAAATAATTAAAATAATAAAGCAAATTAATGAATTATTAGCCAAACAAATTAATATATGCATAATGCGCCTATTGTCTTCACCATGTCCGTCTGTATGACCGTCCGCATGTAGCAACTCGATTCGAATTGAACGGATTTTCATCATTTTTTTTATTAGTGCTTTTTATAAAGATTTCTCTAGCCATCCCAAATTTCATTAAAATTGGACCAGTAGCAATCAAGCAATTATTACCTCTTCTAATTTATTTATTGTTATTTTTCCTTCTTCGTGTAATAACTCGATTCCCAGTAGATAGATTTTCATGAATTATTACTATTTGTTAACGCGCCTAAAATGTAACGTATATTAACTAATCTGTTTAAGTGTATTGTTCTTCAGGACATTTTCCCTATTAGCAGCTACTGTACGTGTTTTTTAAGGTAGGTTCAAAAGAAACCAGTTTCTCAAAAATCCTCAAAAATAGCACCTTAGCACGTGCATTACTATCCGGATATCCTGTATATACATCCTACTCATAAACAATTATTTCAATACAAATTTAATTAATATTAGCTAAGTATATTTTATATATAAATTGTATACATTAATAAATAACCTTTATGGTTCAGTTATTTTAGAATTGCACAATATGGCAATTCTAAAATAATGAATTTAGAATGTGGCATCTGTAAACCGCTTGTGCCATGGTCGACTTATTATTTTGTAGGATGAAAAATCCAATAACCCTTAAAAACATTCTTTTAGAAGTTGTTTTTCAAGGGTCCCCCCAGCTACCTTGAAACCCCGAAGAAGTGCCATTGTACCATGGTAAATACGACCTTTCTTTAATGCAAACTGCTTGTAAATATCAATGGATTCGTGTTAATTCATATCCTTAGATTATTTGTAACAAAAAATAAAACAGAAAACTTCCATAACAGCGAGGATCAGTTACCTTTATTGGATACTTTGTCCATTGTGCATTTTCATTGGCTAAGCAAACATCAAATGTAATCAGAATACGTTTACATTTTTAAATTACAGTATTTGTAAAAAAAAAACAGAAAACCATAATCCTTAAAATTGGAAGCTGACAACTTAAAATACTTAAAACTGCACACGCAACTGCGTAACATTTATTATTAGTGATAGTTAAACAATAATTCCATCTTAGTTAACTAATTAAATATTTAGAAACAAGTTACTTACAAAAATCTTCATGGCATCGAAGAGACCACACTGCGAAGTAAAATGAAATCCGAGTAGGCTTAAGTGCTTAAAATCATTTTAACATTATGGAGGTTTTATATATCTTTGCACGTGACAAAAAAGGTTAGAGGGCGCTGTTGTACTAGTATCCTTGCTTTAATGTAGATCAGTCGTGATGTATTTGTCACAAGGTGATAGGTTTCTGACAGTGTATTTTTTCTTGCTTTTCATCCTTTTTTGCATGTTCCAGTGAAGTAAAATTAAATACTCTACCAGTTTAAAGTTCAAATTTTCACTCGCGATAACGAAATCACTGCAGATTTAAAGAAATGGTTTTTTTATAAATCACAATGGCAGTAAATCATAATCTTTAGAATAGCACATATTTTCTATTCAATCCTCATAAGGAACAAATTCTTACTTCATATTTTGTATTAAAAAGGTGGGTATAAAGGTAATTATAAACTTAAATACGTTCGTTGAGAGTTTACTAATTTAAAATAAAATATTTCACGTCACGCTGAATTTTCCATTTTATTAGTAGGACTAATTTATTTTGATTTACATTTGTATTGATTTAGAAATTAAAAAAAATTCTCTGTAACCTTAATAAAAGTATATCGATGATGTTGTCCAATGAATTATAAATATGCATATGAATGGAATAACAGGACAAAAATTAAGAATTAAATCTCTTATAGAGACCTGAAGTCACAAATCCACCTACTTGTTGGAATAGTTATTGATGCATTGAGGTCAAATAGAAATAGCTCAAGGTTTTCGAGAACATATTCTGCAGACAAAGATATATGAAGGTTCTATGCCGAAACCGGTTTTTGCATGAATGCAATCCAATTATATTAATCAATTGTTTTAGCTGCACAAGCGATGTCTTCTACATACAGCGTAAAATGTATTTTCGTCTTCTTTGGAGAAAAGGTTGGAATATATAGAGAATTATTCATTTATCACAAAATCTATTGGACAATGGTGTGCACCGAGGAAACCATGATAACTGAGCACACGTTATTGGATGTGGAGTGAGATATTTTTGAACAATTGGCAGAATGCTGTTTCATTGTGACCGCAGTAATATTTGAGGAGTAGCATATTTATTACTGCGATGGTTAAGGGTTTTTACCGAGCAGAATGTGTTTATTTTGGAACATTACCTCTGATCCATATAATTTTTGCACTGACAATAATTGTAACTTTGTATTATATTGCAAACTAAGTCACCCTTGAATTGGATAACCCCATGCACATTGCTCTTCATTGAAATTTCCCCATCTACAACTTAATACAGTACAACTGTGATGCATATGTTCTCTAATGTGCAGTAGAAGATCCAGTGATGTGCCTGTTACCTGCTTGAAGTCAAAAGTACTATAAAAATATGTGTGTAAGCTTTAGCAGAAACCAAAACGCTGAGCAAATGACCATCTAAGATGGTCATTCGCTCAAATACCTTTAACACAAAAACCGATTTACCGTATTGATTATTCAGCTTTTGACAATCAATTGATCCGAATCCCAAATCCGTCAGCTATACAAATGACAATAAAGTTCCTGGACTGGTGCAATAAAAAGAACACAAAGTTAAGGCGCTCGGAAATGGTTTTATTTTATTCAAAATAATCACCACCTGATTGAATGCACTTATAACACCGTTCTAAAGGGTTCTGAAAAAGACAGCGAAAGCGTCCAAAGAGATGATGTTTAGTTCGGTGGCTACGTTTTTATTTTTAAAAGTGTCCTCAATAGCTGATATCACTTTCCTTTGAGCGCAATTTTCACCTTGGATAGGAGGAAGGAGTCTATTAGTTCTAGACGGGAGAGTAGGATGGATGGTTGATCTTTACAATGCCATGTTTTGTCAGAAAAGTCATCACAACAACAACAACAACAACAACTGCGGAATGGGCGAGGTATTGCCGTGTAACAAGAACCACCCATCTTTCTCTCGAAAAATTGCAGCCTCACCCGGGAAATGCGCTTCAATAGTTTTTGAACACCTGTACGTAGAACGCAGCATTCTCTCTCCCCTTCAGGTACAAATTCCTTGTGAATCCACCATGTTTTTCGAAAAACATTATCAGCATCGTCTTGATCCTGTGCTTCTGTAAACGAAACTTTTTGGTCTTTGGTAATGATTTTGAAGTCCACTGCGTGCTCTGACGCTTCGTCTCTGGGTAGTACTAAAACACCTAAATCTCATCTCCAATGACAATACAGTTGAGCAATCGTCTTGGCAAATTTGAATGAAATCTTCGCATGAAGATATTCTTCGTTGCTTCTGCTCATCCGTGAGGCTGTGCGGAACAAATTTTACGTAGACCTTCCTTTTCCCTAAATTTTCATGCAGAATTTGACGAATCGTCTCCTTATTCATATCCAGCTTATCAGTCATCATTCGGATGGTCAAATAACCATCTCTTGCAAGAATTTCCAAACTTTTGCAATCACTGCTCATTTCGAGAGGTTGACGGATCCCCACTTCTTGGGGTCATCGCGAACATTCTCGCGTCTGTCTTTGATATTCGTTCCTTGCTCCATTGTAAAATCATGATACGGAATGTTAAAGGTCTTAACAAAATGTTGTCACTTGCAATTTGTTAGCTAAGTGGACAATCTGTACCACTATCTGTTTGAACAGGCCGTTCAAACTTCCGTTTATACCACTTCCATTTATTTTCAAACACATCGAACATGACCGCAACAGCACCAGTCCGGGAACTTTATTGCCACACCTCATATATAACACCGCCTTATGTGTTAAAGGCGTTTCACGCTCTTACTCAGTCTTTCGTTCACCACTTTGTTGGCCTCCTAACACATTTTATAGCGTTTTAATATTCCTTATCAGCGCGATTCACAGACACGCTGCCCGATCATCTTAACATGCTAATCGTTTACGCCCATATACGTCACACTTATGAATGTAAAATTTTCAGGTAAATCCGTCCATTCTTTGTCGGTGGGACAATAATATTGCTTGTTTAGAATACTTCATTATTTACAAGTTTGATAAAAGATGGCTTGGGAAGGAAAGAGAGCCAGACTTCTCTATCTGTCTGCATCAATCCTTCCTTTATTTTCAGTTTAGCTTTTACGATACTCGTATTTAACGAACAGTACGTTTCAAGTATTCTCTAAGCCAGTCTCTCTTTCCTATCACATTCATTATTTAATGCTTATGTTTCCTAGCATTTCCTGCTACGCCTGGCCTTGTAGCATTCTACCCGGAAATAAATATGATGAAGGTTTACCTTAAGATGGCAGCTCGTGAATTTAAATTTAAATTATAATTACAGCAAAAACATTTCTTTAGAGGACGAAACCCAACTGGAATAAATCGAAATACTTTGCATCATCAATAAATCCAAATACTTTGATTCAATTAAATTATTATTAAGGGATGTACATTATTACAGATAAAGTTCGGTTAGGTCAGGTATAAAATAAAAGGAACTTTTAGAAGAAATAAAGTTCGTATTGTAAATTCAAAAAAAAAAAAAATGTTCTGCTTAAAATAATCTGATGCAGATATGCTACGAAATGCAGCGACATCTATCGGAATTTACAGATAAATATGTAATAAACTGAGGCACATTCTTATTTACTGTGTATTAAAAATGAAAGAAATTTTATTTATATATAATTATATTAAATTAAATTATATTTTATTTTGTTATGAATTTTAATGTAATTTTTGAAATAAAAATGCTAGGTCATAAATATAAAAATATCCAACTTAATATGTCAGTTCATAAATATAAAAATATCACGTTTTTATTTCACAGCATTCTCAAAATTAATTAAGACACATTATTACAAAAAAAAAATTCTTTTAGGTCAGGTAAAAATAAAAGAAAGTTTTTAGAAATAATCAAAATAAAGCTCGAATTTGAAAATTTATAAATAATTTTAAATTCAAGAAAAAAAAAAGCTTATCTTCTGCTCACAGTATTCTAATGTTATGCAAGTGCAGCGACATCTACCGGAATTTACAGATAAATATGTAATTAATACAGTAAAAAATATATTTAAAAATTGAGACTTTATTATTTAAGGTATATAAATTATAATAAGTGATATTCTGTTCTATTATTAATATTTATGTAATTTTTGCAATAAAAATGCCAATTAATAAATATGTAAAGACACTTTTTTTGTTTTACATAAATTTTAAGAACATAGGTCGAGTTGTTTTGAAATTGTTTGTTTTTCATCAAATCCTCGCCATCAGAAAAGGTTTTTGAAGTGTTTTTATTCGAGGGGATTGTGACTTAATTATTACTAAAATAGAGCTAAAATTAACTTTGTAAAGTAATACTTCAAGGAGGTATTACTTTACAAAGATTGAAGTCTTAAACGAAAGCATTAAAGATTCTTGTAGTGCGTTATAAAATTATAATTGCCCCTTTGTGGCAATGCCCTTGACCTGACACGTGCCATCAAAGCAGTCACGACATTCTGGCTTTTTTTTCCCTACACTCCTATACGTAATCAGGTAAAGTAATTATTATCTGCACATTTTCACGCAATAAGCCATAAAGCAGATTTAAAGTACTTAATAGATGCTTTCTTCGTAGGCATTACAATTTCTTTGAATCATTGAGATGCTCGGTTACTTTTGCCAATGTAGTGTGAAATGTAGTATGAAATAAATAACACTTTCTAACTTCAATAACATTTTTTATTTACACATAAATTGAAATGAGAAGTTATTATTTCATAATAAAAACTTTACAGGTAGATGCGTTTGAATCCCAAAAGTGATGGTTTAATAACAGAAATACTCTGGGTTCTTTAGTTTACCTACATAATGACCTTCTGTAAAAGGAGAAAAATTGGTTAAAATTATGAGACAATTTTTTTAGTACATCATTATCAATTTTTCTGGGATACATCATTTTGTAAATAAACAATCTAAAGAATTTTTTGGAATGGTTTGACAAATATTTATAAAAGAACTAAATGTGAGATTTCATGAACTTCTGTACACCGAGAGTTGACTTGTAACATGCGGACAGACAGACAGATGGACACAGTAAAAACAGTAGGTGTTTTACACATATGCGAATTAGCTTTAAAAAAAAGAGGTAGCTTATTTCATGCATGCAAACATCTACCTTCATATTATTTCAATATGAAGATAATTTAATTATATATGTTAATTTAAATTGTTTGTACACTAATAAAAAAAAGTTAAATACACTCATAAAGATAACTGATATGCTTACATTATTTTCCTAGAATAAAAAAATCTTTCTTTTCTTACAACCTTCTTAACCACTCTTTCCTGATGTTTTGATAATTATTTCTAGAATTGTAATTATTGTTTTGATTTCTGTTCCTGTTTCGGTTTCTGTCCTGTCCGTAATCGTATTCATAACCACCTGATATCCCATAATCCTGAGCACACACAGAGGCCACAAGCACCAACAGCATGATTATGAAGGCCTACAAAAAATGATGGTAATTAGTAGGAATTTCTGTGAATAAAGTCAACTCCAAGATTCTGTAGATGTTAGAAAATAGTCCATAGTGAAAATCACAACCCAGAAATAGAATTCGTATTAGTAAATAAGAAAAGATTCACTTACTGTCTTCATGGTTGCACTCTGTTCGTGGGTTAGCAACTACTTCTTAAATCTGATCTGAACTGAAAAACCAAACATTCGCTTTTATAGAAACAGCTTCCTGCTATGCAAGCTAAATCCATGTACGTATGACATATTGCTTACGTAGATGCAGATTAATCATCTTATAATATGGACTTGTATACAAGGTAGTATGTGGATAATCTTTCTCAAAGACCCGTCTGTATTCCAGCTAGGGATTTGGTGTTCGTCATCGCGTTGGTATTTGACGTCATAGATAAAGGGACGCTAAAACTATTCACGAATACAGTGAGGAAAAGGGAGGGTTGTCAATGACCCTCACCCAAAGCTACTGAGGAAAGAAGGTTTTTTTTTTTTTTTTTCAGCATTTACCTTGAGTCTCAGGCTGGAAAATGTAGTTGAAAACCGGAAATTTCTTGCCATTGTCAGGACCCACTCTACAAGTTTATAATTTATTTAATTCAATGGCCATTGACAGATTTGACCTTGGATTGAACCATAATAATCTAAAATCGCATTTGAATAAATACAGTTTAGGGTAAATGTGGAATTACAATTATGTATACATGACAGGAAATCAATAGTTTGGATTACAAGAAGACGTTTGTATTAAAGAATAAAATTAATTATAGAAGGAAAGGTTAAAAAATAAAAAGGGTAAAGCAAAGAAAGGGAAATTGAAATGAAAAAAGGTAGCAGGGTAGCTAGGATAGCAAATATACACACATTTAAAAAATCATACCATAAAATAAGTTTAAAATTGATTCACATATACTGGAGACCCAGTTATGTAAGAAAAATAGGAGATTTAACAAGTTATGCAAATAATTTTATAATAAAGTTTATAATAAATGACAGGTGCACTGATCTCATAAAATGAGATCAGTGATATAATATTATTATAATATGATGTTTTAGGAAATAAAATTGAAATAAATTTACCATCTTCTACACCAGATGGAACATTGTCCCAATAACAACCGGCAGGCTGAAGCCAAACATCCCCACATCTATGCCGCAACCATCCTTCTCAATTTGAATTTATGTGCCCTGGTGTGTAGTCTGAGCAAGAGGAAAGATGCCATCAGCTTAATCCATTCAAATCTTTAAACACCTCAATTGGATAACCTCGCTGGTGTTTAGTCTCCAGATGCTGCAATTTGCAGAACTGAAGCCTTTAATTCCGTTCCCCAATCTCGTTGCTCTTCTCTGCACCCGTCCCAGTAGTTCTACATCCTTCCCAAAGTTGGACCTCCAGACCTGTATGCAGTACTCAAGATGAGGCCTAACTATTGCCGTGTACAATGGGATAATTAGACTTCGGTCACAAGAACTTGTGACCGAAGTCTACTGTATATAATACCTAGGCCTCCGTAACCGAGTGGTCAGGAGCGGGAATGCAATAGCACATGCTCTTTGAGTAGACCGGGATTCACGCCCATGACTGCTAAATACGGTCGATCTGCCAACCAGCACTGGACCATAGTAGCAGGTGATGGTCCATTTCCCTCACTATGACTTGTTGAGGAGGCATTCATCCCACAGTGGATTGACAGTGGCTCAGATTGATTTCATTTATTATATAATACCTGCAATATACAGCATACACACTGAGTGATCACTGAATTATGACCACCCCTATGAAAACTGAATGCGACCCGTTGACTACGTGTGGTACAAGAATGCCGAGTTAGTCGACCTACATAGCATAGATAAGGTGTCAATGGTTCAGTAGGTAATAAAATTCCGAGCGTGATGGGTAAAAGGAAGAATTTATCGGACTTTGATAAAGGACAGATTGTAGGAGCTCGACGAGCTGGAGCCTCGATTTCCCAAACGGCTGAACTGGTGGGGTGTTCGAGAGCCGCCGTAGTTAAAGTGAACCAGGACTGGCGTCAAAATGGTCAAACAACGACCCGACGGCAAAACTGTAAAGGTCAGCGAAAGGTTGATGTTAGAGGTGAGCGCCGGGTTCGACGACTAGTACAGGCGAACAGCAGAAGCACTGTTGAAGGGTTGACTACCTAATACAATATGGGCCAACCCAGAACAATATCTGGCATGACCATGCGTCACGTTCACATGGATGGGCTATACCGGCAGACGACCCCCACGGCATTCTCTCCTAACCAAGGTTCATCGGCGTAAAAGACTCGCCTGGTGCAAAGAGCATGCAAGTTGGACGTTAAAATACTGGAAGAAGGTGTGCTGGTCGGATGAGTCACGTTATTTACTCCACACCGTGGATGGTCGTGTACGGATTTGGCGTCAACAACATGCATGATGGCTCTTCATTCATCATGCATGGTATTAAAAGTGCATGCCAGTGGAGGCGGGTTTATGGTGTGGAGCATGTTTCTTTGGCAGGAACTTGGATCCAGGTGCATGTGGAATAACGTATCAGTGGCCTCCGCTATCGTCAAGCCCGCTATGTTACACTTTTTCCCGAATGGCGATGGTGTCTTCCAAGATGACAATGCGCCGAGCCATCGGGCACTTGTCGTAGGAATTGTTTGAGGAACACAGTTCTGACTTCCAGCATATCGATTGGCCTCCGAACTCCGCCGATGTCAATCCCATAGAGCACTTGTGGGACATTAGGAAAGGAATATCAGGCATCTGGATACACCAATCACCTCCATACCTGCATTGCTGACCGCATTACACACAACTTGGTTGGCCATACCTCCCGAACGCTTCTGACATCTTGTTGAATCAATGCCACGTCGGATAGCTGCTGTACTGAGGGCAAAAGGAGAATCTACGAAGTATTAGGTAGGTGGTCATAATTCGGTGAGCACTCAGTGTATATGATATTGCAAAGACAGTGTCCTTGAAGAAGTGGTAAGAAAATACCATGAAAGTGTGGGGAGGACGGTAACGATACCACTGCGCTATCTTCGCAGATAACTTTATCGATAGTGATGTCTGCATTCACCAAGTATGGAAAAACAAAATCTGAAAGGACGAATTGTGGCAGAAACTGACTGAAAAAGACCGTCGACCAACGAAAAGGATTGCAACCCGAAATTATAAAACTACTTCCTCAAAAATAACTGCAGAACTTAATGTGAGTCTCAGCAACCCATTTTCCAGCAAAACAGTACAATTCGGCGAGAACTTCATAAAGCTGACATTTATGGCAGAAACGCTATTACCAATCCACTTTTTACTGATGGTAATGCCAGAGAGGGGATGCAATAGTATAAGGAACACAAAAACTGGACACTTGATGGTTTCAAAAGCCGTGAACTGTCAAAAGCAACTGCTTGAGTTTGAAGTTCCATAATAGCCATCAATGATTAGATGGAAGGTTTCAAGATATTTTAGAAGATGGTGGTTAATTGATTTCTCCATCACTTTAAACAGAGATAAGTGCAATAGGATGATATTTGAATGGAAGGGATCTCTCACCCTTTTTGAGGAACTAGCTGGATATGCGCAAATTACAAGCAGAAGGAGAAACTCCAGTGGAATATGAAAGTGTAAAATGAATTCATGCTGTGATCCCATAAGTATACCACTCGTATCGAGATGCTACCGTGTTCCATCCATAACAGATTCTGCGATCTTTCCCACAATAAAGTCAAAACTAGAGTCATATACTTGCTAATCACATCTTGCGTACTAATCACGTGTAAAGAGGAGACGCGATAGCTTCTTCAAGCCAGGGTGATCACCTCGGCGTGAAGGAGACTGTAAGGACCTTACCATCTGAAATTTTGAAGAAGGTCAAAGCTGCTGTTCCAGATTTACCGAGCTGTTTCTGTATGGGAACAGGGAATGCTTAAACCATTAAATCGGAATTCGACTCTCCCAAGATCTTCACATGAACCAATAAAAAGGTACAACGAAAATTTAGTGCATATTAGACTTTTCCTTCTAGAGTAATGACCGAAACATACTTTCATTTTTATAAATTTGTTTTGGGCGGGGAGGTACCATGAGAGCTATGGAATTGTAATTGGACAAACGAAACATGAGCTGAAAAGCTCGTTTCGATCCAACTTTTCCTTCTACAGCAATGCCCGAACATCCCAAACTTAGAGAGAGCTTTCTATAAGGGAGGGGAAGGTGAATGGGGACTGGGAATTCTAATTGATTGATTGTCAAACATCTAAAACACACTTCTATTTTTCTATTTATGTAGGCGATAACTCCAAATTTTACGGTAGAAAGAATAATTGCCGGATTTCTATTGTTCCGATTTTAATGAAATTTGGGATGGTTAGATAAATCATTTTGAAACACCCAAATATAAAATTTCATAAAAATTTTTCCATTAGGAGTTGGGTTGCTACATGCGGACGGACAGACTACGCAGACTACGTACATGTTTGCTTATTCTTATTTTATGAATCGATTTAAGCAGTAGGTTAAGCCCATCATTAATTATGAGGCTCAAGAAGTCTTTTGAGAAACTAAACCAGTACTAAACAGAGGAAAGGGTAATTGGAATTCCTCACACGCTTTCCCAAGTACTGCGTCAGGGATGTGGTTTCTCCAATGACATAAACAGCGTTAGATAAAACTCACCCATCTCTTTTATAACGCCTGAATTATAAAATCCTCACTTTATTGAAGTCACGCGTTCACTTGGCATTGAAGATACCTTATACTTTCCAAAAGTACACGAATGGCAATCAAATAAGAAAAAAAATTCGCTATTATTATTACAGCGATCTCACCAATGTTGGATTTTTTATATTTGATAAGATGGACATCGAAATAACACACTGCAACGCTCTCGTTTTTGATAATTTGTTGCCATGGGAACACCATCCAGTAATGATCAATATTTATATTCTTCAATTATCACAGCCAAATGTCGAAAACTTCTAATTAAGTTGCCTTTGTTTTCTCAAAGCATAATAAATGGACGATCAATTAATTTTTTCCTCTTTCAAAACAAAAATACACTGCTCGACAAAATTAACAGAACAAAATGTTTTTCGTGAATATTTCATTGTGAAGTATTGATATAACAGGCATCCTTGCATGCAAATTTCGAGTATCCAATATAAATTGACCTACCACTTTACAGAGCCGCACAGTATGCAAATTTTTAATAAAAACACGGGTTTCGACCACATCACTTCATTCCCGATTTTTAGCTCAGTGGGATAGCCACGTCTCCAGTACTCAGGATGGCAAACCATCGTCGTTTAGATGATTCTTTGAGATCGCGGGCCGTTGGACGACTTGAAGCCGGGCAGTCGCAGGCGGATGTGGCACGTTGGCTTAATGTGTCAAACATTGTCGTCTCGGCACTATGGAAGCAGTTTCAGGAGATAGGTACCATTAGGAGACGAGCTGGCCAAGGTCGCTTGAGGACTATCAACCAGAACAGACCGCTATCTGGATCTAACAGCAAGACATGATGACGATATCCTGTCATCAACAGTCTCTTGAGGTTGCTCCGACCACAGGTGAAAACATTTCTAACCGGACTGTGTTAAGAAGACTCAGTTCAAGTAGACTTGACGCAAGGAAGCCACTGGTTCGTAAGCCAAGCTAACATCACTGGGCATTGTTGAAGATCCATCTTGTGCTTGTGAGGGCCTGGAAAGCCAGCACCATCTTATGTATGATTGTCCCCTGTACGAGGATCTTCGTTCTATATTAATCACTAAAATCACGTACTTACCCAGAAATCTGAAATTCCACCTGCTATACAATATACAGGAAACTCCTGGCATGGTGCCGTGAAGGGTATTGTAGAGTCGTGGTACCTGCGTGTACCGGTGAACCTTACAATAAAGAATATACGGCATTTGCAAATTTTGTTCAGGATCTCTTTGCAAGATGAAGAAACAATCCTAACATCCATCCTAGGAATATACATTCTGAAGAGCAATCACTGAATAGTGAATAAATACATCCAACTGCTGATATCGAGACGTGCCAACTGTGCCAAACACCTGGATTTGATTAAATTATAACCCTTAACCTAACCTTGACGTGACTAAAACCCCCCCTAAACAAGACACAAACTGAGATCCTCCAATTGTGATAATTACCTGGACATGAGTAAGCCACTGAGGGGACTTGGTCTCCCAACCGTGATCTGCACATCTTCAATTGTGACAGTTACTTGGACTTGAAAAGGACCATGCCTCTCGGCCATGACTTGTGAGCCAAGTGGTTCACAAGTCATGGTCGAGAAAAATGGATCAACACTCTCTTGTCTGGTATCTTTTGACTACCATTCCCTTGCTCCACTCGCCTAATGGAGTTTACTCCACCTAATAATTTTGAGGACGCCTTCCTCTACGTCTCAATATTCCTTACTATTTCCCCCACATGACTTTCATATTCTCCAATCTCTATCTGCTGATATCTGTGGTTGTATAAGAATTGTGACTGTGGTTGTATAAGAATTACCTTTTTGGTAATTCTTATACAACAGCTATAAATGTCCCCTAGACAGCTATAAATGTCTGCCCAGAGTTACTCGCTGTCTCCTCATTTCTTCGATATTCACCACCACCATACCAAATTTTGTCCTGTTTCATCGCTATACCACGTTTTCTACGTGTTCTGTTAATTTTGTTGTGCAGTGTAGATTATTCATTGCTCCTTAGGTACCACCATTTGAAATTGCGCTTAACGGAAATTACTGGTATTTCGGTCTATGAAAAGATTCAACTTTCGCAGACCAAAATAATTTGTTATGACTGGTGCATCGTATAATAAAGCGTGTAACCTTTCGGTATCAGTGACACCGTAACACCTTCGAACAAAGACTCCTTGAGACAATGTCATACATGCTATTTGATCCACGATTTCTCCTTTTTTATGCCAGTTATTTAGAGTTATTTATGTTCACACCCATGAAAATACGCCCTTCAAATACCATCTCCAGAGATAGTTGACGAGGGGAAAATCCCACCAACCCAATTACCGTAATTTGATCCGTGTAATCACATGTAGACAGCGCCTAGTAGATGGACGAAGGTCACGTCACTCTTTGATCCGTTTCTCCTCTAGTTCAATTACGGTCTACATGAAGCTCTAATTTACAACTTCAACTTCCACCGTTTTGCTTTTTCGTGATTTTTATTTTCACAGTCTTGTAGGCGAAAGTAGGGATGACCTTGTCTAACAGAATGCCACATGCGGCTTCTCAATATTCAGAAAAAAACAGTTGTATAAAATAAAAATTGTATATTTGGCCCAAGCACATAATATATAAACTGTTCGATGTAAAATAGCTTGGAAATATTTCGGAGAGAAAGATGGAGAAGTTAAAATGTACATATACAGCATAACAGGCTGTAAAAGACATATAGACACATGACTGGCTGGATTTGAATCAAATGTTCTCTATATGTCTAGGATTTTATGACCTATTCTATGGCTTCATGAATTTTGTAATAACCTTTTATAAAATTTTGTGACTTTTATAACTTTTTTTCAGCATTTTAGGACTTTCTGTTATTCTGTGTCTTTATGACTTTCCATTATTCTCTGACTAATGACGGATTCTGTGACTTTATGACCTTTTCCAGAATTTATGACTTTTATAGAATTTTATAACTTTTTTAGCCTTTTATGACTTTCTGTTATTCTGTGACTATTATTTTCTATGATTTTGTGGCTTTATGACCTTTACTAGAATTTATGAATTTAAGAACCTTTGTAGAATTTTATGACTTTTATAACTTTTATGGCTCTCTAGGATTTTTGACTTTTGTAACCTTTTATGGCTTTTATGACGTTTTCTAGAATTTTATTGCTTTCTAGGATTTTATGACTTTTATAAACTTTTCTATAATTTTATGACTATGACATTTATGACTTTTTCTAAGATTTTATGAGTTTTCTCACTTTTTATGACCACGAAGAAGGGGTTTGCTTTATGCATGTGAAGATGAACAAATCTCAGAAAACCTGGAAATTAATGAGCTTTTTCGTAGGTAAAGTTAATTAATTGGTCTCTGGCTTTAATTTTGTCTCAGTCGTGCCCTTCTGATTTTCTTCACGCATGAAAAAAAAAAAAAAAAAAAAAACCAATAATAGTCAAGCAACCCTACTTCAAAAAGGACATCGGGCAATAAATCGTAAGTCACCGTATTACGGCTTCCCCCAATGTACACTGGTGTGCAAAATTTAAGGACCAGTCAGATTTTCACCTGTAACTTCTCATAGGAGTGTCCTGGATATGGGAAAAGCATAATACTAAAGGAACCTCGTGAGGTACAGAAATGATGAAGGAAACAACACCGACACAACGGGAACAAAACGGTACAGAGGGACTTTATTCAAAAATGGCAACATAGCACTGGCTGCCATGATACAGATGCATCACTGCCAAAGATGGAACAAAGGGAAGAGGAAGTCCTCAGTAGGAGATATGGCCACCACTAATGTCGATGCAGGCTTTGCACCGCCTGTCTATACTTAGAACAATATTGTTGATAAGTTCTTGCAGTAACGTCGTCCATTCCTCTGTCAGCGCCATCTTCAGCTGGTAAACATTTTCTGGTGGGTATGGACGTGCCACTGGGCGTCTTCCCAGAGCGTCCCATATGTGTTCGATGGGATCTAGATCGGTAGAACGGCCAGGCCAATCCATACGAACAATGTCCTCACTTTCCAAAAGCATATCAACAGCTGCAGTGCGATGGGGTGTGGCGTTATCATCCATAAACACGAACTCGGGGCCAGTGGCACCTTGGAACAGACGCACATGGGGAAGGATTACCCCATTACAGTAGCGTGCACCAGTTACAGTACCGCCTTCTAGTAACTGGAGTTGTGTACTTCCGTCCAAGATAACGCCCCCCCAGACGAGAAAACCTCGACCACCATATCGATCCCTTTCAGTGATGTTTGCGGGGTAATACCGTGTGCCAACCTCTCGCCAGATTAGCTGACGTGCAGAATCGCTGCTGAGACTGAATCTACTCTCATCAGTAAAAAGTATCTTAAGTAAAATATTTTGTGGTTGTAACCTTTGAAATAGTGTTGGTCCTTAAGTTTTGCACACCAGTGTATTTGAATATGAACTATCAAAGTGAATACATTTACATAAGTGATTACCATGTGTATAAACGTCCTAAAAATATTAGAAACCTTCACTCAATATGATATTGAGATCCATCATCCATGTCTGTACAAGTTGAAAGGTGGTTCCACCACCCGTGAGAAGCGTTCCAGTTTCTTCTTCGGAATTTGTCTGCATACCGTAATTTATGACCTTTTATCACTGTAGAAATTGTGATGCCGTGGTCCAAAGTGGAAGACTAAATTATCTATTGCCGCATACAATCCTGCTCAGTCTTTCTGTTCAGATTACCAATTTCCTTACCTAAATGTCCTCGTGGGTAGTAAAGTTGGTAGGATCGCCGTCCTTCGCACACTTGGTGGAAAATAATTTTTCCACCAAAATAAAAAAAAAAAATTATGGGTCTTTTTCGCAAAGTGGCTGAGTTAGTCGTTCTCAGGTGAGGGCACCATGGTTTTTTTTTCCCGGAAACTCGGATTTTTCGTCCAGAAAAACAGAAAATCGACCTCAGAATACACGCAATTCATGGATACGGAACAATATGGCCTTAGTCGCTGATGCTCCTAGAAAAACTCTACTACTGCTACTACTACTTATACGTAACAAATTTGGTTCCTATAAATTGTTATTATTTTACTATTTATAAAATAATTGTTATTATTTTATTATTTTATTTATCTGCATTTATAACCCAGGATCACGAATTATTCTGAAAAGAAGGTAAAGAGAAAAATAAATACTTTTAATGTATTACATGGAAAATTAAAAAGAAACTTAAGATTTAAAGAAAATATTTATGTATTTTGTATGTGTTAAAGATAAGGAAAAACATAAACCTTTTTATTACTAGTGTAATTTATCTGTGTGAAAATCATTGATCATTTTATGGTTTGACCAAAATTGAGTCCCTCGTACGATTATGAACTAACTTTATGTGTACAATGTTATGAAAAGTACTGAACGCTTATAGAAAAAATTACTGGTTTGAAGAAGTGTCGGTTCCAATCGTGTTGAAAACTGGAAGAATTCCTAAAGGTCTTTTCAATGGAAGCTGTAGTTGTTGATAACAGACCGAAGAATTTTTTTTCCCGTGAGCTGTTCCAACTTTATAACTTGGACAAGTTACTAGTCAATCCCAACTTTATCTTGAATAAGCTAAGATTTGTAAACTTGCTTGTTGTCCTTCATAGTCGTGCCTTCTGACTTCTGGCCAAAGCCAGAGATCAGAAGGCACGACTGTGATCAGAAGGCACTTCTCCACTAATAGTGTGTTCCCCAAAGTGAAATTCTTCCTCAATGCTTTTCCTCTTTTATATTAGTGACCTTTCACTATCCATGAAAATCCCATCAGTGGTTTTGCTGGTAACTACCGGTAACTAAAGAGGTAACTACCATTAGGGGTAAAGGGAAGGGTTATTGCTTCCGTAAAGGCGACTACGATGGACTGAGACAGTATTTAAATTCTATACAGTGGGACCAACTGATGATGTTACCAACAGCAAATTCAAAATGGGAAGCATTCAAAGAACTTATCTTGGAAGCTACTAGGCTTTACATACCAACTAAGAAATATTGTTCAAGGTTTAGGCCAAAATGGATGTCAGATGAACTAATGAGGCATATGGCAGAGAAGAAAAATGCATGGGATACTTACAAATTAACACATGACACAGAAGCCTATGATAGATACAAGTTGATATGCAACCAAGTTACAAAGGAGGTTAGGCAGGCGAAGGCAGATTACGAGAAATCCTTGGCAAGGGATGCAAAGAAAAACAGCAAAGAGTTCTTTACTTATGTAAACTCTAGAAGGAGAGGGATGAATCAGATTGGTCCTCTTGATATTGATGGGTCAAGTGTTGATGATCCTGCTCAGGTAGCTAACAAACTAAATGAATATTTTGCATCGACATTCACACATGAGGAGTTATTCAGGGAGGGGAATGCCAGAGGTGTATTCAACTCTAGCAGTAAGTTACAGAATCTTGAAATAACTGGGAGTAAAGTGGAGGAGAAACTGTTGAAGATAAACACAAGAAAGGCACCCGGGGTGGATGGGATCTATCCAGTTATATTAAAGGAGGCAGCAAAGGAAGTAAGCAAACCCTTAGCCATAATTATGAGAGCTTCCTTGGACTCAGGGGAGGTACCCATAGACTGGAAATGTGCAAATGTGACCCCAATTCACAAAGGAGGATCAAAGGCTGACACAAGCAATTATAGACCTGTGAGCTTAACTTCTGTTCCAGGAAAATTAATGGAGGCACTGGTTAAAGAAGCACTGCAGGATCATTTAGACAAGACTTCAGTTATAGCTCAGACACAGCATGGTTTTGTTAAGGGGAAGTCTTGCCTGACCAACTTGATTGGATACTATGATGCAGTCACAAAAGAACTGGATGCAGGGAATAACTTTGATATTATATACTTGGATCTTAGAAAGGCTTTTGATACTGTTGCACATGGAAGACTGCTACACAAATTGGAGCAGTGTGACATTGGGCTGAGAGGTGGCAAATGAAGTTTAACATTGACAAATGTAAAGTACTACACATGGGAAACAGCAACCCCAGTGCAACGTATCAACTCTGTGGTACAACACTGACAGTGGTAGAGAATGAAAGGGACTTGGGGGTGGTTGTGCAGGCAGATATGAAGTTCTCTGAGCAGTGCAGACGGGCTGCAAGAGTAGCTCATGGAGTATTGTCAATGATATACAGGAATTTTTCCAGCAGGGATAAGGAAGTGATTATTCCATTGTATAAGGCGATGGTCAGGCCACACCTAGAGTACTGTATACAGGTCTGGAGGCCTCATTTCAAGAAGGATGTAGAGCTGCTGGAACGAGTACAGAGAAGGGCAACAAGATTAGTGAATGGAACAAAGGGGTGCTCTTACGAAGAACGGCTTAAGTTTTGCAAATTACAGTGTCTGGAGACTAGGCACCAGCGAGGTGATCTGATAGAGGTGTATAAAGCCTTGAATGGTTTAAGCATGCTCAATGCTGATGGGATTCTTCCTCTAGCTCAGAATAATCACCTGAGAGGGCATAAATTCAAAATGAGGAAAGACAGATGTAGGATAGACGTGCGGAAATTTGCCTTTAGCCAGCGGGTGGTTGGTTGGTGGAACAGACTTCCATCCCTTGTGGTGGAGGTTGATAGCCTAAATAAGTTTAAGGCTCAGCTGGACAGGTATTTTGAACGAACGGAGGGGTGAAGTGGAAGTGGTTTTTTTTTTTTTTTTTGGCTGATGCTGCATAAGCTTGCTTTCTTGCATCAAATGCCTCTGCTAATGCTAAAATGCTAATGATAGCACACTACATTCCACTTTCCACTTTGAGAAACTGACTTGGCCAAACGGCTTGAACTAAATTCCGATCTGTAGGTGAAGTTGAAGTAGGCTTCAGTAAGGTGAAGAAAACTTAGTTCATTTTAATCCTCCTAAATTTTAGTCCTCTCTTTTTTTCTCGCAAAAAGGATTCTTCTGCTCCCATTCTTATCTTAGATGACACTCAGATTTTATACAAGGTCTCCTATGAGTTTCCCAGAGCGTTCTCGTTCTTAGCATAAGCACATCACAAATATTACTTCCTCTGCATCTAAACAACCACTCACACTTTACAAATCTCGTCCCTACCATGGAATATTGTTCCCACATCTGGGGCGGTTCTCCAATAACATCACTAGACTCCGTTCAAAAGAGGGCAGTTAGGTTAACTAATGACCCATCACTTACAAAGTCTCTCCGCTCATAGACGTTCTATTTCTGCTCAATGTCTTTTGTATAGATACTTCTATGGGGACTGTCCTTCTGAATTGGCTTCTATAATTCCCGCTCTCTCTTCCAAATCAGTCAACATCCATTCACTGTCTAACTCCAGAAACAACTTTTTCTCTTCCTCATTTATCCCTTCTACTTTTGTTTTCTGGAACAACCTTCTTTCACACGTACATCCTTAAAATTACAGCCACAGAAGTTCAAAGCTAATGTCAACAAATACCTTCTGTCTTCTTCGCCTTAAACCCATGCAAGGTTCTCTAGATTCGTACAGCGTCTTTAGTGTCTACCATCACGAAATAAAAAAAAATATATATAAAAATAAGTGAACTAAATGGTATCCACTTCGCTTTTCCGGGTCACCCTGTATATTTTGACACTTAATTACTTCGTTTCTCATCTTTATAAACGATTTCAAAACTGAAGACTTCTTCAGTTCCATCTCAATGTTGAAATTATGAGTTCGTTAAGATTACTGGGTAAACAACTGCTTAGAATGGACGGTACTTCCAAAACCTTTAACTCTTACATAGATTGTGGAATTCTACCTAGTCTCAATGCCCTTCTGGATACTGCCAGTTATTTGTTGTTTCTGAAGTTTGTTTCTTCCACCCGGTGGGTGAAAAAAGGTCTGAATTCAGAAAGATGATAATTATAATCACTGCGCTACCCAGGGGAGACAAAAATGGCTCCTTAAAAGTTTTCCCACTCATATGACCAACACAAGAGTCATCTTTAGAATAATAATAGTGCTTTTTGATTACCTTTCGTGTATTTTAAGAACATAAATGAATATCCAAGTGAGCCCTGACTTCAATATTAACGTGGAGTTTTGGTTAATAATTAACCCATTTTAGATTACTTTTATTTGACTCAATTTACGTGATTATAGAAACTACATCTTTGACGCAGCTGCCATCTGATTGCTAACATTGAGAAAGTAATGTGTGAGGAATTGCAATTAATTTTTATTCTGTTTATCATATTAATACCGGTTTTGTTTCTCCTAAGACTCCTTGTGCCTCCTAACCTGTTTTGTAGCCAAAGGCACTTTCAGGGCATAAACTGTGGTTGTTTACAAAATGGCAAATGAGCATGCGCAATTTGATTAATTGAAAATTCAGTATGTACTGAGATTGTTACGAAGAAACCTGTTAATTATTTATCGTAATTATTGATGGTAGTAATGATAATTAATGAGGATGACTTAGATAACAAAACGATTTTTATTAGAACAATAATATATACAAAATTTGAGATTCACACTATTTCATTTTTTAACCATATGTCCATCTCGAAACCTCCCATCTCTTATTCTGAAAAATAACAGAAAAAATATAAATGCTATAGTACTATAAATAAAAATAAAAACTGTTTCAGATAAAGTTAAAATATATAATAAATCTTAATTATTAAAATTTAAAATATCAATAGATTAATACGCCTTTTAGTTATTATTATAATAAGAATATTAAGGAAAAGAAAGAAGTGGAAAAAAATTTACATTTTTTAAAATTTTAATAATAAAGCATTACAAAAATATGGATTGCTTTTTTTAAACAATTTTTTAAAAAAATTAAAAATCATTTTTTTAAAATTTTTTTATTTACAAATCTCATCCTGGCTAATCTGAGATGGACTGCATCATTGAATATAGATTAAAGTTTACGTAATTTCCTCTATTTACATAACCATCAATATAACTATCAAAATTAAACAAGCTTTGCCTTCACAGTGAGATCTCAAGGTATTGCACTTACAAAAAAATATGACGTTGAGAAAAGGTTAATTTGCCTTATATTTCAAAGAGAAGACATTGTTAAATGGCAGCTTAATCGGTGATATCATGACATCTCTAAAAGGTTAATTGCTTTCAAATATTTGTAGATACTGCAATACCTGTGAAACTCGTTGCGAATGCACAGTTTGTTCCCTATAATTGTTTAAAAATTGAGTAAACGTTTTTAGAAACTGAGCCAGTATACTTAGAATTTTCTTTGTTTTTTGGTAGATGAAGAAAACTCCTTCTTCCTCGCCTCATTGAACAGTTATAATATTAATACAATAACGATTTTTATGCGAAAGATGCAGCCAAAAATTCTGATGCCAGTAAAGTATATTAAAATCATTTAAAGTTTGCAGTACTGTACTTACTTTCATATCCTGCGCGTCTTGCATATTCATCAAGATACTCCTCGCGTCCATAGTCTCCTCGTCTTCCTCCTCCGAAACCACCCTTAGCGCCTCCTCCGGGTTTGCGACCGCCTCCTCCTTTACTTTCATATCCTGCGCGTTTTGCATATTCATCAAGATACTCATCACGTCCATAGTCCCCTCCTCTTCCTCCTCCGGTTTTGCGACCGCCTCCAAATCCACCTCTTCCTCCTCCCAGTCCACCTCGTCCTCGTCCACCACCAAATTCTCCACGTCCACCTCCACCATATTCTTTTTCTCCATCATCCCCAAATCTACCGCCACCTTTTTTGTCTTTTCTGTCGGCAAAGACGAGAACTATCATTGTCACTAATAGACCTAACACCACCTAGGGGAAGAAAAGAACGATAAAGAATACTGATAGTAATCAACGTCCAAAAGTATAAAAGTAGATATTCAGTTTTAAAGTCTGTTTCCTTATCTATATTTAAAAAAAAAAAAAAACTTCAAAAATAACTTACCAAAATATTAAATTGATATTCAGAGCCCATTATCGACTGATTCCATATTGTGTTCAGCAAAACATTACTGTTCTAAGGAACTGATAGAATCCTCAGGGTTGTGTGCTATGCTCCTTAAAAAGTATTTAATTCGCACTAATATAATAGTGAGGTCATACACAACTGAAATACACGCGCCACTTAACGATATGCACCAATAAACTAAATATACTGAATTTCTTTAGATTTCGCGCCATGACAACTCAAGTTATTAGGCATTTATAACTGTATCAGATTTGTAAAGTACACATTAAAACAGGATTCCCAAAATCATCAGCTTCCATCGGATGGGTTCCATCAGAACTAAACCACATCAATGTAATCCAACTGAGATTAAACGACGTACCTTTATAAAAAGTTGGTCTAATGCTGCCATAGCCGAGTGGTCAAAGACAAGGGTATAGTAATACACGCGTTCCAGTTCTCCATGGTTCACGTTTACATTTAAGTTGAAATGAATAGATGTAATTCCAAAAGGAGTTATATACTTACAGTCTTTATATATAAATACGCACGTGTTTATGTTCTAAAAATGAGTACTTACCACATTCTTCATGATTAAGGAAGTTGAGGGCCTCAGAGAACAGTCAAGTATAATCACCAACTGTTAGGAACATCTTATATATATCTACCATCTTCCCTGCAGGTGCTGTTGGGCACTTAGTATGACGTAATTTTGATTGCAACTTCTCATAGAAGACAATCAGTCACCTGTAATAGTTTTAGGGAGTTATCCCCGTGTCGAGGACAAAGGTAAGCCAATCGTGAAGTGTCGGAAACTGTTTCTCCAAGAATTTCAAGGAACACCAACAGCACCAGGAATTCCAGATAGAAAGGAGATTACGTGTTGTCGTCGTGCAACTTGGTACGTTACGTAAGGGCAATATGCGCGAAAGGGGGAAATAAGACATTTATGGCTGGGACGCGTCCAACAGAAAGAAACGCAGAAAAAAGAAAGTTGTTTGTACGCTTCAGTTTGTAAACCTCGTTCAGAACAGTAACGAACGAATAAAGAATATTAATATGACACGTATAGAGATGTGGTGTTTAAATCGCACATATACACTGGGATCAAAAAATAATTAAACACAAAACTTTCACTGGGGAGAAGAAAATGGCTCCTCAGAGTTTGTTCACTGATACGACCAACACAGGAGTCATCTTTAGAATAATAATAGTGCTTTTCGATTACCTTTCGTGTATTTTTAGAACATATATGAATATCGAAGTGAGCCCTGACTTCAATATTAAGGTGGAGTTTTGGTTAATAATTAATCTGACTCAGTTTACGTCATTATAGAAACTACATCCCTTGACGTAGCTGCCATCTGGTTGCTAACCTTGAGAAAGTATGGTGTGAGGAATCTTCTGGTTCTGTACTGGTTTTGTTTCTCATAAGCTTTCAGTGCATAAACTGCTGTTTATAAAATGTCAAATGAGCATTCGCAATTTGATTATTGAAAATTAAGTGCTGAGATAGTTGCAAAGAAACTCGTTCATTATTTTTCGTAATTATTGATGGTAGTAATGATAATTAATGAGGATGACTTAGATAACAAAACGATTTTATTAGAACAGTAATATATACAAATTTTGAGATCACACTATTATGTCATTTGCGTAGTCGTCAAGAGTCCAGATTGAAATCGGGAGCATCTGTTATTCTGAAAAAATAATAGAAAAAATATAACAGCTATAGTATTATAAATAAAGATAAAAAAAGTTTGAAATATAGAAGAAATATTTAATAAATTTTAATTATTAAAATTTTAAATGTGATTAGATTAATAAACCTTATAGGTATTATTATAATAATTATATTTAAGAAAACAAGAAGAAGTTTGAGTGGTGTTATTTTTAATGCTTTTTTTTGTATATTTTTCTGTTTTTAATGTTTTTATTTTTTAATGTTTTTTTCTAGTTATTTTTCCAGATTTTTCTATATTTTTCACAATTGCTTTTATAATTAGGTTTTTAAAAATTAGATTGTTTTTAAATTTTACAAATCATTTATTTTATTTTATTTTTACAAATCAAATATTTATTTCTCCTATTAGCTAATTAGTTTTAACTCATGGACTTTATGATTCAGACTTACCGGAAGTTGCTATTTAGCAACTGTATCACCACTTCAGCGTGGTGTTGAATCCCTCCGCAAAGTACTCTTCATTCAGAAACTATATAATCTCTCATAAAAAAAATTTGTACCTTAGTGTGTATTTAAAAATACATCTAGCTTACTTTAACAATATGTAAAATTTTACAAACCATTCTCTCCCTATTTAAAATGCAAATAGTTTAATTAAAAGCGTCTGAACTAGATTTCAACGAAAAATGCCACCGCCATCTTAATTTTACTGTTTAAGAAAGAAAGGCGGGGCTTATCTAAATCGTCCAATCAGGATATTTTCTTGTAACACTTTCATTTTAAAATAAAATATAGATGGTTTAATCTACCACGTTTTTTTTTAGACAACTTCATGTCTTTCATGCAAAAGAATTTCAGGCTTTAGTGCTGCCTTTTACCTATCAATTGTCCTCAATTCCCATCGTAATGCAGAACTACTTTCTGTGGAAGAAGCGTAAAATGTTAACTGAGATGTACTGTACTGATGAATATAGATTAAGTTAAAGAATTACGTAATTTCCTCTATTTACGTAACTCTCAACATTATGGGAATTGAACAAGCTTTGGCTTCCCAACGAGTTCTCAGGGTATTGCACTAGTTACAAAGTAATATGATGTTGCCAAAAGGTTAATTTGCCTTTCATTTCAGAGATGAGATGTGGTTAACCCCTTGAAAAATGGTAATTGTTTAAAAATTGGGTGAACTTTTCTAGAAATTGAGCTAGTATACTTAGCAGTGGAAAATTACATTTTCTTAGAATTAAGAAAAAATTTCACGTCCAGTTACGTGACCTGTATGTTTACACCTACCCTATGGTCGCTCAGACCTGCTACCGGTTTGGATAAATGCATCTCACGATTAATGGATCGTGAAGGGGAAGTCTTCCCTGACAAATCTAATTAATTATTATGACGAAGTCATAGAACAACTTTGACATTATTTACCTTGACTTCAGTCACGCTTTTGATACGGTTCCCTATGAAATACAAAATTTTGGGGAGTAACAGAAACTGGGGTCTCGTGATCTTTGACTTCGCGCAGTGTACCTTAATAGAATAAATTGCTTACCATGTCAATTGAGGCGAATAGTTTGGTAAAGTTAAAACTAGAATTGATATCTGTTTTTTTTTTTTGGCAACGGGGAAGGTGTGTCAATAAGAATTTTTCCCATTTTTTTTCCGATAACAATCTTAATTCGCAAAAAAATCTGGTGTCAGTAAAGTATATTAAAATAATTTAAAGTTTGCAGTACTTACTTTAATATCCTTTGAAACCACCTTTAGTTCCTCCTCCAGGTTTACGACCACCTCTTCCTCCTCCAATACCTCCTTCCAATCGGCCAGGTCCTCCTTTGATTCCATCATCCCCCAATTCAATACGTCCACCTCCAACTTCTCCACGTCCTCCACCAACTTCTCCACGTCCTCCTCCAATTTCGCCTCGTCCTCCACCAACTTCTCCACGTCCTCCTCCAATTCCTCCTTTGATTCCATCATCTCCAATTCCGCCTCGTCCACCGCCAATTTCTCCACGCCCTCCTCCAATTCCACCACGTCCTCCTCCAAATCCTCCTCCCACTTCTCCACGTCCTCCTCCAAATCCTCCTCCCACTTCTCCACGTCCTCCGCCAAATCCTCCTCCCACTTCGCCACGTCCTCCGCCAAATCCTCCTCCCACTTCGCCACGTCCTCCTCCTATTCCACCACGTCCTCCTCCCACTTCACCACGTCCACCTCCTATTCCACCACGTCCTCCTCCGCCGATTTTATCCCTCCCTCCTCCCAATCCACCTAGTGCTCCACGTCCACCGCCGCCATTTTCTTCTTCTCCTTCTCCAAGTCCCCCAAGTCTACCACCACCTTTTCTGTCGGCAAAGACGACAACGATCATTGTCACTAACAGGCCTAACGCTACCTACGGGGAAAACAGAACATTAATGAATACTAATAGTGATCAACATCCAAAAGTATAAAAATAAATGTATATATTCACTTTTAAAGTCTATTCGCTTGTCTATAAAAAATTAAATTACCAAAACAGTAAATTAATATTTAGAGCTCGTTATCCACTGATCTATTTTAGAATAACAGAATACTGCGCGATTTTGTTCAGAAAAATATTGCTGGTCTAAGGAACTGACAGAAACGTCTTCGCTGTCTACTATGATCCTTAGAAAAGCATTTAATTTGAACTAGTATAATACTGAGGTCCAGAGACTATCCACAACTGAACTACACGCGCCACGTAACGAAATGCACCAGTCGATTAAATATTAAATAATCTCTAGATTTCGCTTCGTAGAAACTCAGGCTATGAGGTATAACTGCATCAGATTTGTAAAGTACACGTTAAAACAGGATTCCCATAACAAAATAATCATCTTCTACCTGATGGATCCATCACAACTGAAAAGGTGACTAAACCACATCAATGTAATTCAACTGAGAAGCTTTTAAACAACACACCTTTATAAAAAAAATTCTAATGCTCTCGTAGCCGAGTGATCAAATACGAGGGTACAGTAATACACGCGTTTCAGTTCACCGTGGTTCTCGCCCATGTGACTGCTAAGAATGGTGGCCAGATTTTCTGTTGATACTCCAGCATGTGGCCATGCTGGAGTATCAACAGAAAATTTATTTACTTAATTTAAATATCCCCTCAATCCCCAAGTGATCATACATTTTTTTTTTTTAGATTTATAACGGCCATTGTTCATCCATTAAAATAATCCAAATTTTTCTTGATACATTCTATCACTTAAACCCAATTTATGACACAATATCCTGATGCCTCGTGGCTCTATTCGCTTGACTGGAGTAATATTTTCCAAAATTGATCCTATCACATTCTACAATGAAAATGCCACCAGAAACATAAAGACCACTTGGAGAGCATCTGTACTGGACTCTGTGCATGGTACATCTTTAGTTGTCATCGATGGGGGACAACTGACAGAGGGAATTTGAGATATAGAAGATTAAAAGTATCAAAATGGTTAATGTTAGCATCAGGTTACTTAAAGAGAAAACCAGTATGTCGTTCGAAGCCAGATGTTTCCATGACTTGATGCTTTTGCTACATACTGAAATGCTTAGACTCCAGCTGGAGTGTGGATATTACCAGGTTATCGATATACAAAAACTCAGTACTTACCACACCCTTCATGATTACAGAAGTTGAGGGCCTCGGAGAACAATCAAGTATAATCACCAACTGTTAGGAACATCTTATATATATCTACCATCTTCCCTGCAAGTGCTGTTGGACACTTAATATGACGTCATTTTGATTTCAACTTCTCATAGGAGACAATCAATCATCTGTAAGAGTTTTAGGGAGTAATCCCTGTGTCGAGGACAAAGGTAAGCCAATCATAAAGTGTCGGAAACTGTTTCTCCAAGAATTTCAAGGGACGGCAACAGCACCAGGAATTCCAGATAGAAAGGAAATTACGTCGGGCAACTCGGTACGTTACGTAAGGTCAACATGCGCGAAAGCAAGTGTTGTCGCGATACGACATCTATGGCTGAGGTGCATTGGATAGAAAGAAAACCGGAAAAAAAGAAAGTTGGATGTACGGTCTAGTTTGTCGTTCAGAACAGTCACGAACAAATAAAGAATATTATATTAATATGACACGTGTGTACACGTCATATTTCAATCCCAAATATACACTGGGGGCAAAAAAAAATAAGCACAAAAACAAATATTTCATATCCATTCATTCACTGTATTTTCAAATAGACTTTTTTTTTTTATTTGAAACTACTTAAATATCACCCTTCTCTGCATTAACTTTTGTAGTCAACCATCAGAAAACGCTGCGGTCTTTCCAATGAGGGGAACTTTTTTTTGACAGTTCTTTTTTTAACAATTGAATTAGGTGAGAGGGGCAAATTTTAACCTGCAGTATTTCGGAAAAGTATACTAACTGTTCTTTTAAGCTTTAAAATATCGAATATAAATTAATTCCGAAATATGTTCTTTAAGTTTTAGGCTGTCTGTTCTTTTGAGGTTATCCACAACTGAACTACACGCGCCTCACTTGCCGAAAGCACTTTTTTATGCAGCGAAAAGTTACATTAGTAACAGAATAATATATTTTCCAATGCCAAACGTGTATTAATCATAAAATTATAGGTTTACAACAGTTTCAAAATATAGTGGAGTCTTCACAAAGCGTACCCTTACTGACCTGAATATTTTTATTTCTTTTACGTTTCGAGGCATCGGTGGTATTTAGTATGTACCACGTTCTGGCATATCTTTTGTTCATATCTGAAATTATTATGCGCAGGAACACCTGCCTGGATGTGGTCATGTCTGACGCTGGCAAGATGTGTGCGTGGGTATTTCCGTAGGCTATCCACAAAAGTCACCTTTCTTGCCCCTCACTAGGGCCCCGTGTTTCTTCTTTTCTTTAGGCATTAAACGAGAAATATTTGTCTCCGAAGGTGCCAACGAACTCGGTGACGTCAGAAGCGGTGACGTAAATGGTTGATTCAACTTTGTGACCTCCCTGCATTCAGTCCGATTCGTAGGGTTGTGGAAGTACCGAATAACCCCCTCGTACCTGTCTGTGAAATGGGCAACCTTGTCTAGCACACACGCTCTTTCATTGGCTGGTATTACCTCGAAGGTCCCAAGCTACGTTAATGTGGGCCGTTACATTTTTATTTATAATCACAATCTGTTTTCAGAGTTACACACGTTTTACTTAAAGGTAGTATAGGTGGGATCAAAACAAAACATTCACTGAACGCGATTGATTATAATTATTACACAATCATAAGTGAATGTGTTCTAAAGGTCGGTTTGGGTGTTTTGAATTTAGAACAGCAACTAACAATGTCTAAGAAGACGAATGAAGGGATGCCAATTTCTGTACGGTTTTCATTTTGGTTTACAAACCACAAATTGAGAGATATTTATTCCAGTTTGTTTTCCTGGAATATTTTCTGTTTTATTAATAAAATCAGCGATTTAAAAACGCTTTGAGAGTAACGTAATCATAAAAAAGAATCATAAACGCCTATTTTGTAGCCTGTAAATCACAACACCAGTTTATGTGATTTAAAAACAACAAGTTTTATTATGTAAACATCGCCAAACTGAACCATCTCGCACGTGACCTATTCTAGCCAATGATAGCGAAGAAAGAGTTACGTAAGTATGATAGATTACTATAGCCAGGATTGCCTAGTTCCTTTCTGCTTTATCATTATTGAAATTAAATATACTTTTCAGGAATACCACGAAGAAAGATGGAAGGGCGCCTTATCGTAATCACAACAAGTAGAATGCCTAATGGGGTAAAGAAGAACAAATAGTGACTCTAAGCAGAAGAAAAAAGTCTTCACAACGAGTTGCATTGGTATTGCACTACTACTTTCACACAAAAATGTATTTGTAAGTAATGCAATACCAATGAAACTCGTTGTGAAGGCACAGTTTGTTCTGCTTAGAGTCATTATCCTTAAAAGAAATAAAAAGTGAACACGTAAATTATGTCTTAGTTACCCTAACACATCCCATATATTCATTTGTTCCATAATGACCCACAGCAGGGCCTGAAGTCCCTTACTTTCCAGGCTGCTCATATTCCAATAGAAGAAGTGCAAGCATCTCTTTCACCTCTGCCTGCAGATCTAGTTATTCTGTGTGGTTCTCCAAACTATCAGTTTTCCCAGCGAATTCTACCCCATGAGCCTTGCATAGTCTCTCTCTCTCTCCAGGGCCAAATTGATTGAGAAGACTCTGAACATGTACATGTCTCAACAGGTACAGAGACTTTCAAATTCAATCCTAACTCGAGACTTTTCCCAACATTGCCCTGTGCTTATTAAGTAAGTCCCCAGATCTCCTACTCTTAATATCATTAGTACTAATATACAACAATATCACCTTTTGTGCCCTTAAAAGATGATATCTACTTTGCCCCTGGCAGACATACCCTGGTCCTATTCCATTTATCATTATTTCATAATGCTTTTCCATTTTATCTGACAATAGAGTCACCAACAATAACTACCTCCTGTGAGACCAGTCCATTCTGCATTGGGGATTGCATTTTGTTGTCTGCTGTACTAGTGTAAGTTCTGGAGTTGAGTTGAGTTAGGAAGCTGAGAGATTGATGGGCTCCGCTTCTAATTCCTTCGAGGGCATTCACTCTGTTCTTCAAGCTCTCATAAACACCCCTCAGGTTCATCTCCCTTTGGCGATATCATGTCCCGTTAATCCGCAAATGTCGCATAAGTAGCACATTTTGAAGACCGTGAATTCGTAGGAGAACCGCCCCCTTCAGTTTTTCTCCCACAGCACTTCCACTTTGTGCCTGTTGCTTTGCTGCTCTAGTCTAAGACGTGATTTCCGTATATAATTCCAGATTTAAGGTTAATTAAACTTATCATTTGATTAAAAAGCAGGAAGAAATAAGTAAACTGCATTACGAAAGCGTTGACAGTATACAGCGGCAGAGCCCAAAAGATGTGTTGCATTTATCGAGCCGTTGAGAGGATACTGTTTCATGTCATGGATTAATGAGTTTAAAAATAACAACAAAAAAAATTAATTGTAAATCATGCCAACAGAGGGCTAATGTGCTTTCATTTTTCCTTTGGAGTGCTGATACTTGGAAATCTTACCCTTGACCAAGTCACCAATCTACAGCTTACTCAAAAGACGAAGAAATCCGGAAAGTTTCTTTATCCAACTATTGCATTAACCGGGGAAGTTTCTAAACTCCCTTCTTCGGGGTTTTACTGTAACTGCGAGATTCTTTATAATCTTAAAAATCTGTCTGCAATCCTTTCTGAAAAATTCATCCAAGTGGAACTAAAGAGGGAATTCTGGTGATGAGTGGTTTTCCTCTGAATTGTTTTGTCATGATAAGAAGTTCTTTCTTTTCCGTGTTTGACATTCATTAGTGGATTGATTATCGGGGTGAATGTTCACGACTTTGTGGATAGTTTTGGGTTCGCCCTCTAGAACTGTTGAAATTAAAAATTAGAAAAATTTTGCTACAAATGTAACTTTTGTTGATCTCTTAAAAAGTGATCCAAGAATTCTGGAGTTTCCACCTTCTGATTGCATCATTCATCGTAAACATCTCATACCTAAATTGTCAGTTGAAAAATTTCCTAATAGAGCTGGATCTCGAACACTACATTAATGACAACACTTTTATGAAAATCGTATAGATCTCCTGTCTATGACTGGATTGACTAACATTTCCAGGATACCAAGCAGCTTGTAATCATACCAAAAGACAACTTACAACAATCTGTTGACGCGAATTTCAAAATGTTTCTAATTTTTTGGCCAGTGAGTGTATCTTTTCACTGTTTTCTGTGGTTGTGAAAAGATACAACCGACAATGTCTTAAACCGAACCGAATTATTCAGACCTATCACCCAATTTTAATGAACATTGGAATGGATGGACAAATCTTTTTTAAAAAGCCCAAATATAAAATTTCATGAAAATTCATCCATTGGGAGTCGAGTTATTACTTTTCTTTTTCCGTCCGCGGACGGACGGACAGACATAATAATAATAGTGTTTCTATGCGTCCGAATTTAAGTAAACTTAAATGGCTCGACAAATCTTTTTAAATGGTCGAAATTTAAAATTTCATGAAAATTCTTCGACTGAGAGTCAAGCTGTTGCATGCGGACGGGCAGACGGACATGATGAAGACCTTAAATACATTATATATATATATACAGTAACACGCCTAAAAATTAATTATTAATATATGAATTTATAAATAAAAATAAATATGTAAGTTATAAGTGAAATTTATAAAAAAATTTATCCATAAAATATATTTTAAAATAATTAAATGTGGTTATTCAGATTATGACTGACTCTGGAACCTCTGAGGTCATGATATGTAACTCTTATTATTATAAAGTTTAGCCACCCCTGGTTTTCCACGCAGCTCATTCTTTATGGAAACTGAAAAAAAATCGCATGGTGCAAGGTCAGGGCTGTAGGGCAGATGAGGAACACATTTGACATTAATGCTGCCTAAGTACTCAATGATGGTATGAGCAATGTGAGGTCTCGCATTGTCGTGATGCAGCATCCACCAACCTACACGCAGTTGTGGTCGTTTGTGGAGCAGTGTTTTTGGTTTCTGTGATGACAACAGTGATTGGAGCTCCAGGACCACCGATTTTTGTGATTAAATCACGTCCATCTTTAAATATTCTAAACCACTTGCGAGCTGTGCTATATGGAAGCATAAATTCACCATAAGCCTCTTAAAATTTCATACGCTTCAGCTGATGTTTTCTTGAGAAGGAAGCAAAACCTGAGAGCAGTAAACTTCCCCGCGAGCCACGTCCATTGTTCCTAGGCGAAACTGAACAGCCATAAACTTGTCCGACTGCCAAGGTCACACCGTGCGCACGAGTGAACTGCGCAGTTGTTATGTGATGCAACTTGGTTTGGTCTTAAATCCGAAGCTCAGCTAAAAATAGCAAGCAGTACGGTTGTTCATGAAAAATTATGATCATCCCGCGTAATAAGCAAATAGTGCTAATTCGTGATTTATATATTTAATAAACTGATAACAAAAAAACAACCAAAATCGACTTTTATGAGCTAATTGAGAACAAAGAACATTTCGTTTCTACGCATCCGCCGTATTGCTTATTCATTATTTCAATTAGCTCACAGTAACAAACAATATCTAGTGCTTCAGCTACAATATATGGTATATGGATAACTTATATGATATGTTTGTAAAAAAAAAAAAAAAAAAAACAAGAGTAATTGTCGAATTTCTATCGGTCCGATTTTAATGAACTTTGGGACAGCCAACAAATCTTTTTAAAAGCGCCAAATACAAAATTTCATCAAAATCCATCCACTGGGAGTCGAGTTATTACATGCGGACGGACAGACAGACATAAGGACTTGGTAAAGACAATAGAGTGAGCCTTGATGATATTATTACAAAACCTTACATCAAATTACATTTGCCAACCAACTGTCCTCTAATAAAAGTTCATTTTGTCCACCGTTACTGGTGTTCAAATACTATTGAGAGGACAGTGTATGTCCATCCTAGATAAAATACTTCTGATTGTTATATGGCAAAAGCTTCAGATCTTCCCATCAAAACATGCAATTCTGTACGAGAAGGATAATGTCCTACTTTCCTATGGAAATTGTGTGTGCGCCTGTAGCGCCTTTCGATACTTAAATTATCAGGTACGCTACTGTAACTGTATACGTTATGGGCTAAATCTTCCGTACTGTTGGACTTCGTCCGTCTTGAAATGAGCAGTTCTCAACCGATTAAAGTGACCTGGGCACATAAGAGGTGCTATCATTTCTGAAAACCTGTCCCCTTCAGCCACAATACATGCTTGTACAATATGGATAGCCTATGTGATATGCATGAGAAAAAAATAAATAATAATTCCCGATTTTTATTGATCCGATTAGCATATGTGCATAATCGCCTGTTATCTTCACTATGTCAGTTTGTCCGTCCGCATGTAATATCTCGACTTCCAGTGGACGGATTTTCATGAAATTTTATGTTTGCTTCTTTAAAACATTTTCTGGGTCATTCCAATTTTAATTAAAATTACACTATTGGAAATTCGCTTATTGTTATTATTTTTTTTCTCTCGTTTTCGAAGATTCGACAAATCTTTCTAATAGAGCAAATATGTTATTTCATGAAAAATCATGACGCGGACGGATAGTGAAATTATAATTGTGGAATTTCGAAAGGTTCGATTTTAATTAAATTTAGGTCGACAAATTTTTCTGAAAGTTCCAATTTAAAAAATTATAAAAATACATCTTTTTGGGAGTCGAAACATGAAGCAAATAAATAAAGAAATAATAATTGGCGAATTTCCACTGGTCTCATTTTAATTAAAATTGGAATGACCAGGAAAATCTTTTAAAGTGGCCCAAATATAAAATTTCATGAAAATCCAGTGGAAATTGAGTTGTTACATGCGGACGGACGAACATAGTGAAGATGATGCGCCTAAAATTCACCCAAATGCTGAAAATCAAAAATTTGAAAAAATAAAGCATTGATTAGATGTTTTTCAAACTTGGTGGTCTTAAGTTTTTCGTTGTTTGTTGTGACTCTGTACAAGTATCGATGACTTCCTCAACAACACAGGAATGCTGTCACAGTCACCCCCTTATCCGGTCGCTGTCTAGCCTGGGAATTATAATTGGTGATCCAGACTTGTTGGCCATTGTCCCTTTGGTAGTTTTGTAATGTAAACTTTACTTGCAAAACTTTCCTCGTTGGTTAGAAGCAGGATGCAAGTTTGACCGATGCGTGTTCTCCGAACCAGGACCTGATTTAGGTATCACACGGGCAACGTGTCAAATTTTATTATTTCCTTTTAAAAGAAGTATCATGAATAAGGAATGAACTGTTAAAATGTATTATTAGATTAAAAATAGAAGGAAAAACTACAAATGGTATTTTAAACTCTGAAATTACATTAAAATAATTTAATAAGAAACGTTGATAAAATGAAGTCAGAATCATCGATTGACTCTCAAGATTCGTTTTCATTCATTTCAAAAATATGTCCATAACTTTTGATGAGCCTGTCCAGGTGTCTTTGGGGATGGCAGAAGTATACCAAGTTATAATTGGGAGTTAAATGATTTGTGATAACTGAGAGGAAAATGGAGAATTGTTGAGGATGGACATAAAAGAGGCACCCGGGGTGGATGGGATCTATCCAATCATCTTACTGGATAGATCCTAAGCCATAATTACGAGAGCTTCTTTGGTTTCAGTGGAGATCGATATTTACTGGAGATGTGCAAATGTATCTCCAATTCAAAAAGGAGGACAAAGAGGTTAGAGGAAATAATGGAGTCGCAGCATGAATTGGTTAAGGGGAAATGTGCGACTAATGGATTGGATACTGTGATGCAGTAACAAAGGTACTGAACAAGGATCTCAAATTGAACAAGGACGGTTGTATGGTTCATTATTATGTGAAAATTTGCTTTCAGCCAGATGACAATTGACTGACTGTTGTGACAAACTTCCCTCTGGTATTGTGGAACTGTTTAGATTGAGTAAATTTAGGGAAGGTTTAGAAAAATTTTTAGAGAGGATGGAGAGATGAGTTGGAAAGTTTTTTTTTTTTTTGGCTGATGCTGTATAAGTTTGCTTTCTTGCAGGATCTACCACTGCTAATACTAAAAAGATGATTCAGACTGGTCTGTGATGGGTCACAAAGATGACAATCACGACTTCATCCATTATAGAATAATTGTGTAAAATCTTATGCTTTTTTAATATTATCTTGCATTTAGAAACCATAAGAGCCGGACTGTTCTCTATTCTACATTTCTGTAAGATCGAGAAGACCTTAGTTAACAAGTTTTGTCACATATGATAAAAACATGACAGAGGAATCTTTAAATATTAGAGTTAAAACATTAATATTGATATTAAATATTAACAGGATGAAAGCGAATCCATGAAGGACACACCATATTACACAGAAAGTATAGTATATAAGACCCTTAAAAAGATGCGATGAAATCTATATAAAATGGTGTTCTTCCAAAATAACAAGAGTATTCCATCAGATTCTCGACCACGATCCTTTGTTTGTTAATGGGAATCATCACTACTAGGACACATACCGAGTAGGTTTCCTTTTAACCCTTAGAACTGCCGTAGCATGTACTCAACGAGGTTTCGAAAGCATTTCACAAGGATGCTGGTCCATGTGGAACTCAAATTTACCCACAAGTGTTGCAATTGGATGGTTGCGATTGCTACTCCGAAGAACCAGTTTCACCTAATACTAGTATTCAATTTGGTTGTGATTTGGTGAGAGGGGAGGTCATAGCAACAGACACATTCACTTTCCTGTTCCCGGAACCAATTCTGGCCTTTTGACGTTTCATTTTATCCTGTTGGGAGAACCCGTTCATGGACGGATACAAGAAATAACAATTTCCAGATAACCTGAGGCATCCAAAATGTTGCTCTGATGATATCTAGGCAGCCAATGTTCACCACGAAAACACTCCCAACACTATTACATCTTGTATTTTCGAGACCTGATAGGAGGGACCATGGACTCATGCAGTCCTCCCATCGATGTGAAACAATAGAATCCGGAATTCGTCAGACCAGGTAAGTTTTTACAATGCTCCAGCATTGGTGTTACTGAGCCTATAAAGCATACCGTCTTTCCTTTTTTTTGCTGACAAGAGAGAGTGGAACCCGGTTGGTCGTCTTCAGCTGCATTACCGCATCCGACGATGATAAGCTACGTTGAGTTGTGCGTTCTGAAATACCTTTTTGGTTTCCTTTCTGTTACCCTGCAAAAGTGTTCTCAGCCTTTTCCATCAATGAGTTGTTTGCGACCACAGGATTGACGGTGGCTGTATGTTATCGTTATTGGACGAATTTCGATACATTCGAGCCACAGTCGGCCATAAAGACCCCACCAGGATTGCAGTTTACAAAGTACTCATATCAGCGGGTCTAGCATCGATCACCATGCTCATTCAAAGTACTGAATTGTTTCATCTGGCCATTTTCAAACTGAGCTGCACACGTACAGCATCCTCAGGGGATTTACCAGAGCATTCAGATATACGAATGGCCAACAAAACCTATGACAATAAGGCACCTACCAACCCCTTCATCACTGATGAACTATCTGCAGTGATTAATAGGATCAATCCCAAAAAATGCCCTCGGTTGGACCTAATAGAATATGTTTTTATTCTGCGCTTCTTCAAGCTTAGACTGCTATATCTACAACTACTATGCAATAAATGCCTGCAAGCCGAGAATTCCCCAAAATTTGGAAAGTAGCTCTCCTTCGGCTCATCAGGAAACCTGGTAAACCTCCTGACGACCCCGCTCCCTCGGACCTATTGTCCTCCTGGCAAATCTCGGGAAAATACTGGAAAGACTCATGGCACTAAGAATCATGCAGTTGCTCTGTGAACAAAACCTCTTCTCCCCAGCACAGTATGGCTTTATGCCAGGGCGCTCTTCTGAGGAGTCGCTGTTTGACCTTGGTCCTCCACATAGAAAATATTACATTCAAATATGAACTGGCTATCTTTGTTGATTTCGAGGGCGCCTTTGACACTGTCTGGTGGGACAGTGCATTGGCCCACCTCCTCCAGGCTTAGTGTTCCCTCCAGCTATATCATCTCTTTTGAAATTATTTCACAGAGAGTGAGATAATAGTTAAATCCAACTACCTGCAGGTAACCAGACCAACCTCTCCAGGGTGCCCACAAGGTTCTGTCCTAGGGGTCCTAGTCTGGAATGTGGTCCTCCACAGCTGGCTCACAAAACCCTTGGATGAATGTAAAATAGTGGCTTTCGCAGAAGATCTCACTATCGTTGTTCCTGGAAAATCCCGCTTTGACCTAGAGTGTAAAGCAAATCGTATCCTGCCCCATCTCAACTCCTGGACGGTGCTCAACAAACTACGAATCAATACGGATAAAACAAAAATGATGCTCTTCAAATCCAAGCTAGATCTGAAACGCCCACCACAAATTAAGATCTCTGAAAAGCAACTCCCGATAGTAACACAAACGAAAGTCCTGGGGGTGATTATTGATCCCAAGCTGAGCTTCCACCAACATCTTATGTACTTAGGGACCAATGCTAAAAGATTCTCAGCGGCCATTATTAGATTTTCCAGATGTCACTGGGGACTCTCAAATAAAACTCTGTCCTTGTACTACAGAGCGGTCTTTTTGCCTGCTGTGACATATGCAGCTGGAGCGTGGTTTCATAGAGTGAAGCTAGTCAAAATGAGTGACAAACTTAACTCCATCCAGCGACGCATGCTTTTGTCTACTCATAGAATTTGCCGGACAGTGTCGACAGCTGCCATTGAAGTGATCGCCGGAACATTACCACTGGATTTGTATGTCATCTATCGAGGTCTAAACTTCAGGATCAAGAAGAAAATTCAAACTAAAATCCTTAAATTGAACTGGATCTAAACAGCAACTCCAAAGTCGAAAGACTCAGGTGCTACAATGAATTAATAAACATTTGGTAGACCAGATGGGATACTTCTGTAACAGGCGCCATCACAAGAAAATTCCTTCCAGAGGTCTCGTTTACCGCAACAAAAACTATTAAGTCCTGGCTGTCGCTGAACTTGGAATCCTTCTTGGTCACTGGACATGGCTCCCTCAACGAGAAGCTTTTTCAGCTAGGACTGTCTACAACAGATAGCTGTTCCTGTGGAGAAAAGGAGAAGGGAAGCATCTCCTACTTGAATGTCCGCTGTATGAAGACATAAGAAGAACTCTTTCACAAGCAGTACCAAACATCACTGAGGATCAACCGGATCTCCTACTCCGAACACCAGAAAATCTCTCAGCGCTGCAGAGTTATGCTACACAAGTCTTCGAGCGTAGAAGGCAAATCCATGCTGAAGGCAGACGCATTAGAAATACTCGTGCAGCGAATTGAAAGTCCACAATGAAAAACTTTTTTTTTTCTTTTCTTATTATTTTTTATTTATTTATCTGTTTATTTTTTCGTCACGTTATGTCTGAAGTTAGTTAATCCGGTGCAGCAGGGTTTTTTCCCCTCAAACGCACCAAATAATTTTATTATTATTATTTTTTAATAATAATAAATAAATAATTAATTTATTTATTTATTATTGAAATTTATTGTCTACTTATTTTTATTAATTACTCTTTTTTTTAATCAGTATCACTAGTTTTTTTATCTATATATTGTATTATTATTTTTCTTTTTTTCCTTTCTTTTCTTATTTTATTATTTTTGTTTTTCCTTTAATTTTTTTATTATTTTTGTTTTTCCTTTAATTTTTTTATTATTTTTGTTTTTCCTTTAATTTTTTTATTATTTTTTTTTCTTTATTTATTTTGTTTATTATTTTTTTTTTTTCATAACCTTCTCTTCCTTTGTCCCCTCTGGAATGATCTCCCAGAGGATCTTAGCCCACCTTCTGGCAACATCAGGTGGATCCGAGTCTCGTATTGAGACAGTACATGTTCCATTGGGACTGGCCCACCTTCTCGTGGCGTGGACGAGTACCCAGAATCATTTGTCCAGGTAACTGATGCTTCTGGATAGCCAAGTGGCCAGATACGAGGTGCAGTTGAACAGACGTTCTAGGAGCCACCCTTTACATATACACATGTCCTTATATATCTATTCACCTACTCTATATCACATGGCAAGAACACGTGATGATGTTAGCACTCCATTTAGCGAAGAGGATAAGTGTACCTAATAAAGTCGCCACTCAGTGTACTAGCTTTTAAATCACCCTTAGAGAGAAGAAATTATTGTTTGTTATTAGCGTGAATGCTAAGGTCGCTTGTCTGTTTTGCTCGATAAAAACGCATGGTATAGTCCTCTCCCGAGACCCACAAACCCAACCCTGGTAGATAAAGACAATAAAAATTCCTCGAGCTTGATGGGGTTTGAGCCATTCCTTTTTCACAAGATGTGGAAAGACAGGGATCGTAACCACACCACCGCTACTAAGATGAGTGGATTTATTACTCTTTTCATAGAACCTTTGCCCATTAATTTTAGGGAAATTCCGTGGGCTTTTGTAACAACCCCCGTTTGTTATCGAACTCTGGAGATGGCCCTGGTTCGAATCCTGTCACTGAGAAGAACGTTTATGGACTTTTTTCATCTGTGGCCAAGTTAGTCGATCTCAGGTGTGGACAGAAATTTTTCCTTTCCCCAGAACTCAGGTGTTTTGTCCAGAAAGATAGACAAACCGATCAGAGAACACACGCAACTTATGGACATATTACACTTGGGCAGACTACTTAGTTCTCCGGGGTAACCATAATATGACAATTTTTAATCTTGTTATTAACTGTAATTTTTATTAAGAAACAGAAAATGAATAATTGAAATTAATAAATAAGGATGCATCCGATTAGTAATATCTGACATGCAAAGTCAGATTCTTCTGACTTTGCATGTCAGATAATGACTCATCAAAAAAACGGTTTATTTTTCCAGGTAAAACAACAAAAGACCTAAAGCAACAAAAAACAGATGTCATCTTCAGTAGGTCCAATTGTGTTCCACTTTCTGATCTTCATCTGAAGAAACAAAGCAACCACAATTACTTAAAAGAATTCGTTGTATTAAAACCTCCTAAGAAACATCGTAGTACACTTTAATTATTTCGTTGAGTTCACCCCCTTCTGTACCAGACCTTAAAGTGAGTATCTTCCTTCACTATTTTTCTTTCTCGTCCGTTGGTCTTAACCTCTCTTTCCTCAGGCCACTCGAGTTTCAAGGTGAGCTTTAGGACAACCATTAACATCTTCAGGAAGGTCGCTACTCGATGTGACTAGCCCATTTTTTTTTTTTATTTTCTTTTGCCTCAACAGGAGGCAGTTTGTCGTGCCCGAGGGCTGCCATACCTAATGCACTAGTGGTTAAGGTTAAACCCAACATTTATGATCGTCTCTCCGCCCCTCGACACTTTTGGTTCACCTTTGACCTTCGCGGCTAACAATTTGTTCCACGAGAGAGAGAGAGAGAGAGAGAGAGAGAGAGAGAGAGGTCTTTTCCGTGCAATTTTTTCGCCTCTTTCCCTGATAGGCCATGCGTGGTTGAACGCATGGTTGCGATTGCGTCATCAACCACAGCGTGCATATATAAAGAGTTTTAGTGCGGTGGTAAAGGTCATCACTTCATGTGCACCTGCTTGGTCATTGGAAACAACCGATAAGATCCCACCATGAAGTCTGTGGTAAGTTGCTCTTCACTTTGGTTCTGTCTTAGGGTAAACGTTATGATTCTATATTCAGTTTAAAAACTCTTCATCATATTTGTACTGTTAGTTGTTTTTAATAAGAGGTGTCGCTGCCAGTTTTCTTTACCATGATCTTGTTTTATTACAAATTTAAAGTAAAATCATTAATGCTGGACTTATCATTTTGAATTCAGAAACATGTCCTTTATTACAAATTTTTGACAAAAAATCAGCTCTTCTTAATAAAGTGCTTCTGGATCCCAAATTCTTAAATCTAGTTCCATCAAACGGCCTCATTCGGAATACATTTAGTATGGATAAATGCTTATTAACCCCCTTTGTCACCCCTGGTTAGGGAAGACAACGCAGCAAGGCTCAGTTGACCAGGGCATACAGTGCCAAAGCACGCCGGCCCTCTACAAAATGGTCCAAATCGCAATGCCATTGCTATAAAAAACATACTATTCGATAAATCACCGAATGGCACTAATGATTTATCGAATATCGGTGATTTATCGGTGTGTTTTACCCCTACTATCACTGTTTTGAAACCGGAAAGTAAAGTAGCTATAATTTTCCAATTAAATGCACTATTTCACTTTCATTAAAAAATTTGAATTGTTGCAGATAGAAAGAATGAGATTTATCGCGTTATTATTATATTCAGGGCCGGCGCTTTGAGTGCGCAATAGAGTTACTTGCCATAGGAGACGCCTAAAATAGGCGCTGCTAGATGCGCTGCTGCATATATATGCGTATTAAAATAATATGTGAATTAGGCGCCGTCACAAACACTAGCCCTAGCTCTGATTATATTTAATTAAAAATTATATTTTAAAACGGTTCTGAGTAGATTTTTGAAGTTGAGTTTGATTATATTTTCTTGATTTCAATATTTTATTTCAGGTTTTAAGCACACAGTGTAGCTGTTGTTGGTATAATAAATATTATTCCATTTACAGGTTCTGTTTGTGGCAATCTTGGTGGTTGTTGTTGCAGAGAAGCCGAAGGGACCAGACAGTTATGGGGAAAGTCATAGGCGATATGGAACTGGAAGCCATGGTGTGGATCATGGTAAAGTTCTTAGCGGGGGAAGATATGGAGGACACGGAGGTGGTATATATGGTGGTGGAGAGCATGGTAAAGTCAGTGGAAGTTCACTAAGCGGACATGGAAGTTATGGTGGCAGCGAGCATGGTAAAGTCGGTGGAAGTTCAACAAGTGGACATGGAAGTTATGGTGGCAGCGAGCATGGTAAAATCGGTGGAAGTTCAATAAGCAGACATGGAGGTTATGGTGGCAGCGAGCATGGTAAAATCGGTGGAAGTTCAATAAGCGGACATGGAGGGTATGGTGGCAGCGAGCATGGTAAAATCGGTGGTAGTTCAATAAGTGGACATGGAAGTTATGGTGGCAGCGAGCATGGTAAAGTCGGTGGTAGTTCAATAAGCAGACATGGAGGTTATGGTGGCAGCGAGCATGGTAAAATCGGTGGTAGTTCAATAAGCGGACATGGAAGTTATGGTGGCAGAGAGCATGGTAAAGTCGGTGGAAGTGGACACGGGAGTGGTATTTATGGTGGACATGGAAGCGGAGTTTATGGCGGGCATGGAAGTGGCGTTTATGGTGGAGGAGAACGTGGTAAGATTGGATTTAGCGAACATAGCAGTGGAAGTCACGGAAAGGTCGGTGGAAGCCATGGTGGAAGACTGGGAGGTGGCTATGGGGAAGCAGGTCATGGAAAAGTTGATGGAAGTGGTCGAGGAGGTCATGGAGTTGGATCACACGATAAGGTCGATGGGATCAGAGATGGAGGATTTGGCGGGAGACAGGATGGTGGCTACGGCGGATTTGAAGCTTCAGATTTTGCAAGAAGCGGAGATCTAGGTGGATACAGAAGCAGTGGAGGGCATGGAAAAGTGGAAGGAGTAGTCAGAGGTGTTGGGGATTATGGTGGAGGACATGGAAAAGTGAGTGGAGGTGTGAGAGAGGGTCTGGGTGGATATGGAGCAGCCAGAGAACATGGAAAGTTCAAAGAGTAGAAAGAAAAACTGAAGACCTCAGAGATAACTGATCGAACGGTAAGAGTTTTGTAGTAGCCATCCACTTGGCCCTTATAATTTTATATTTAGTGGAGTGTGTATTATGATAAATAGATTAAACATGAGGACGAAAGTATTAAAAAGTTTTATTACTTTTGTAAAGGATTTTATAATAACTAATATATAAAACTATTGAAGGTGTATTTAAATTAATATAAACAACAGTATTAAAATTAAAGAAAAGCAGAGATTTAAAGTATAAAACTATGTAAACCTATCACTTTCTTTCTTTTTTATAAAAAAAATACACAGAAAACCATAACTATTTAGATTTAAATATTTGTTTATAAAACGTGTATCATTCCTTATATACACCGAATAACAAAAATATCAGCTTCCACGGCTAATTTTCAGAATGATTATATTTTCTCTCAATATTTTTAATTTACTTCTCATCCAAATTTATTGTAATTAGAAATTTTTAAGGGAAACAAATTATTCCCTTATGCAGGCTTTTAATTAAATTTAAATTAGTTTCATAAAGTATAATTTGAAATTCTATTTTAAATAAAAATTTCTACTTTAATGTCCATTCAATATTATTATTTTTAAAATTTTCTAAAACATGTGCACACATATATATTATATAATTCATAATTAATTCTCTCACAGAAATTTCATATACACTGAGTGGTCGCTTTATTAGGCGCGCTTACCATTTTCATGAAATGGAGCAGTCAATCAGTAACAGCAATATGGCCGGCCTTAGTCGCCGATGCTCCTAAAACCCTACTAGAAATATTATTCGTGATAATCTTGTTTTAAAATTTGTATCTTAATTTTTAATTAGCATTCAATTTATAAATTTTTAAACTTTAATTAAAATTTTAAAATCTTTCAGCAATACTAAAATCAGAAGTTCTTGAGTAGCTTTTAACGTTATAAATGATATTTTTTTTTCTTTTCAGGGATGCGAATTTAAGGAGATTCTTCCAAGGAGATATTAAATGACAGGAAATGGAAATCCATCAGGCTGATCATTTCATTTCCGGCTAAACGAGTAGTCATGAAATTAAATGATAATTATTGTGTTTCATCTGTAAATTTTCATATTAATAAAGTGCATTTTTTCATAGAAAGTTTTCACTGAATTTCATTCGGGAATATAAAAAAAAAAATGTCGCATGGCGCCAGATCTGTCTAATAAGGCGGATGCTCTAATGTTGTGATCTTAATAACAATAAAATAAATAAATAAAAATTGAATAACAATTCTTTGCTCTAAATTACGATCACTCGAAACAAAAACTGATCTGTACAGGAAAAAAACAAGCTACAACATGATAGGAATGTTGTTGACATGCGCAGTAGTAAGGCATTGATTCTAGTTTCATTTTAACCACAATTTGTATGTTGTAGTATAGGCGTGCGATAAAAGATCAATGTTTGTTTCTAGATTACCGCATTTACTCATAAAATTGTTCTAAACTTAACTTTAAAAAGTAATTAGTAATATTAATTAATGATATAAAGAATTTTAATTATCAATCGTGATTATTGATAAGCTATTCACCTGCAAACGCACTGAACTTTTCTCCTACATTTATTTCCTCTTTCCTGTTTATATATTTTTAGGAAATACACAGAGAGGAAGGAACATCTTTTTCCTCATATATTTCCTGAAAATTAGTGTACAGAAATTGAAGTCCAATGTCAGCACGCCTCGTATATCATCCTAATTTGCATAAATGGAATTATAATTTCAATATACCGCCCTGACAGCAGTTTCATTGGTTGCTGCCGTCTCATCATAGTTTGAAGTCCTCCGTTGATATTGTAGTTGCAGTGACAGTAACAGGAAAAATATTAGTCACCAAATGATATTGGCAAGAAAATCATTAGACAGAATCCTACTACAGAAGATGCATTCTTCCTTTGAGACCCAGGAAGGACACTTCCTGATGTGCCCTTCCTGGAACGCAACGGATGTACTGTCCCTGAGGAAGCTGAAAAAGACAAATGCTTATCTCCACAAAACTTAGATAAACTTCCTCGCTATAGAAAATAACTGATAAAAAAAAGTTACAAGAATTTGTCTCACCTTTACGAGTAATCTCGAAAGATTAAAATGTCTTGAGTAAAATAATAAGAGAGAAAAAATCGATAGATCTGATTGAAGCAAAAATGGCGAAGGTATTTCCAAATACACTATTATTGAAAATTCATGCACACATTAGAGCTATAGTAGCTTTTATTTGTTTATTGCATTGTAATTTTCGATTAAAAATTACATCATATGAATGTTGAATATGAGCATTGCCTTCTGCGCATGGTTGAAAAGACATTGCAAAAAATAATCATGAACTTTAAGAAGTTTTAGAGCTTATTGTGAACTTGTAACTGTATCTGTATAGTGTTTGGGCATCAAAATAAGAAGCATAAGTTTTACTGCGAATATTTGCTATTTTACAGTAATTTTGCACTGAAGAAGGACTTCAGAGGTTGATCCGAAACGTATATAAATACTACTGTTCGATGTTTTCTGATATTATATGCTACTTCTAAAAAAAATATAGAGTTAATGTTTTCCGCCTTTTATCCTTACAATCAGATGGATTTTCGTGCAGCTGTGTTTACTTTCTAAGGCTTCTAAGGTCCTGTGGACATTTAAAGTAGGTGATAAGTAGTAGGGAAATACTTCACACAACACATGTACTAAGACAACAGAGATTTCGCGAAGAGATCTTGAAAAAGATGCACTTGAATTCTCTCTGACAGAAAGAAAAATAGATTCGTCAAGGTTAAGAAGAAACACAAGATTAGAAAGTTCGAGTAATTTTATATAAAAAATCTGAGTAATTTTAACTAAAAGGAGTGGAATTATACAATGAAGGTGCAAAGTTTCAGTTCACAATACGTCCACAATGGAACCTTGTGAAAAATCTTATAAATAACGAAGATAAAGGAGATTTTGAGATAAACATGGAAAAAAAGTTTAAATTATCAAATAAAAACAAAAAAATTATAATAATTATTAATATAAAAATATTATATGTAAAATAAGATCGTGTTTTTTAATAAATTATTTAAAAATTTGAAAATAGGTCATATTTAACATACCACACTAGCTATTTGATAAAATCCATCTGTTTAAATAAGGAGACATTGAGGTGTTAGTCTATAAGTAATTTTTTGTACTTGAATTCCACATTTATTTTGTATTTCAATTAAATTCTGGCTGTAATTAATAAAAAAGTTTTAAAACTTTGGTGTATTAATTTTATTTTTTTTAGGTGTGATAATTTTTAAAAGTTTTTTTTAGGTGTGATAATTTTTTTTTTAATTTTTTAGGTTTTATTATTTTTAGGTATGTTATTTTTTCAAATTGTGGAAGTTCCAGAAGAATTGTATTTATACCAGAAGTTTGAATTTTTGCTTACAAACATTCAAACCTGATTTATTTTATCAAAAAGAAAATATTTACCTTGCAATACTTTTCATTTGAGAGAATTTTATTTCATCTAAACAGGGTGCTTTATGATTTCTGCCTTTTTCAAATACCCCATTTCAAATTTAAAAAAAAGAGGGGTATCTTGGAAATTTATTATAATTCCGAAATGGGGTACGTCTGGGAACCCTACTGTAAAGTTGTATGTGTGTTATTCTCTTTGAGGAATGCTGAAGCGAAATGAATTGCCACAGTTCATCATCATCTTCAGATTTTGAAAAAGATTTAGAAAATGTATCTGCTTTTCTTATAGCCAAGAAAACAAAAGAGTACGCAACGGATACACGACATCAACTGGAAGAGAACAGAAAAAGGCGAATTCCATCATTTACTCCAGGACTTAGAAGATGGAATGGAGAGAGAATCTGCCAATGGGTAATCTGGTTCATAAGTAAATAAAACAGCACAGTGGTGATAATAACCGTCCTCCCCACACCGGGTGGAAAACAACCTGGTTCGAATCTCGTCAATGATGCGAGCAACTTTAATGGACTTTTTTCACTCCGTGAATGAGTTAGTCGGTCTCAGGAATGGGCAGCATGGTCCCCTCTCCAGAAACTCGTGATATTCATCCAGCAAAGCGGGCAAACCGACCAGAAAACGCACGCAATTTGCAGACATAATACACACTGGTAGATGAGATCCTTCTCGGGTTTTTATCCCTGGTATTTTTCGCTGTTGAATGAGTTATCGATTGTGTGGTCTTCCTATACTTTTCCATTTGTGCAGGTGATTCAGTTTTGTGGATGGGATCGTCGGCATCTTGGGCAACAAGGATGATGTCAGCTTCTTTTTTGCATTTGTATTTCAGATTCAGAGACGTCAGTGCCATATTTCGCTCATTGGTGAATCCAAATGGGTAAATTCACATTCTGGTTGCTTGTTAGCTCTCCATACGTATGGATTTTTGTGCTGAGTAGCAGCACAAATATGAATTGTAAGGAGGAGTTGGTTGTAGAACTATCATTACATTTTTATCAAGTTTTCCCAATTCTGTTTCAGAGAAGTTATTACTTTGTTCTGATTGAGTTGTTTGCAGTTCACATGGGTTGGATTGAATACTGTGGTTATAGAGGCTATTCACTCCATGCGTAACTATAATGTCACAGAGCAGTTTAAGGTTTCACTTGTTTGAAACAGTTGTCAAACGTCTGCCTAATCTGGTTCGAGTTGTAAGGAGATTAGGGATGGGTTTCTTTCTTTTTTGAACTAATGTTATGGCAGCTAGCACATCGGAGCTTGAGAGCTTTAACATCTTAAAAATTTAGTGGAATATCGCTGGAAGTGGGACAAAATGTTTTTGAGGCTGTCAACTTCTTAAATAAAATCTAAAAGGACAATTCTAGATTTTCTTGCCATTGTGCGAACCCATAGGAAGAGTTGAAATGCAAAATATGAAATATAAAATCATCTCATCTTGTGGCTGCTAGTTCAAAATGTTCTTATAGAGTATATAATACGAACTTACACTATTAAATCCTTTAATTCTTGCATTTCAAATAAAAACTTGCGCCCCTTCCAACTCGGTCACCTTCTATGGCATATAATAGCTCTTTATGTTGTTTTTAACGATCGCCCTCTTGTCTTGTGATAGCCACTTTCCAACACATCACGTCCTTTTGGCCTTTCCTTCATCGGGACTGCTACTTGTCAAAGTCAGTGAGGGCTATAATCCTCCCACCCTCACTACAGTACAGTACTTCAATTTATCCAGGAGTAATTCCCTTACTCCAGTCACCGCGCGCCTAAGTGGTTTCGTTCTACTGCAGGCATGAGCACAGATACCCCGAAGACCCTGAAGAGGATTAACTGTTCCTACACTGACTCTGTTGTTCAATAACACCTCAAGAAACACATTAAGTTATCTGTCTGATACACCATTATATTTCTTTTCGTTGTCAAAATGGAGGGAGAAAAACTTCCACAGTTAGATTTCCCATCTACGACTAACCCGTGGGGCTTTCTTTGATAATAGTAAATTCAAGCCAAGCACCGAGGCCAAAACCTTTAAAACTTATCTTAAGAATGTAATGGTCTAATCCCTTAGATTAGTTCGTAAGAGAGGTATTGTTCTGGAAACTTCAACACTGTTCTTTACCACTGCTGGTATTTCTACAGCAATTCCTGGGAAAGGTAATCCTCCCGTGGTAATTGATGATTTCCCTCAAGACCTTACAAAAGAGGAAATAATAGAAAATCTTTACAATAAGAACTTAGCTGATTTCGGTTTTACCCTTGAGGACATCAAGCAGGATTCTACATTCAGATTCACTACAAAGTCAAGGTCCTTTCCATACATGCATCGGGCGTTAAGTTTCTCCCCAAAGATATATTATCTTTAGAAAGAATTTTCATAACCTGGAGCTCTCACAAACATCGTTCGTTTACTATAGTTACTAAATGCTATCTGTGTCTTGGTTTTGGTCACACCACACAGTACTGTACCCACGAGCCCTCTTCCTGTCGCCACTGTGCACGTAGTGGTCACATTTTTGCTGAGTGTCCCTTTAAAGAAAAACCTGCTTGCTGAGATAACTGCAAACGTAAAAAGCGAAAGAGTGTCATCGCTCTGTTAGAGACTCAACCTGCTCAGAGTACTTACGTGCGCTTTTCGTCCACAGCTCTGGTAACGCTAATCAGTGGGGTTTTCTTTATAAAATCTCAAGGAACAATGCCTTTTCTTTAGGAGTATTTGGTACTTTGGTCAACAACTCTATTAAGACATCTGACTAGTCCGAAACTGTTAGCACTATTTTGGATAGATTATTCCCTATTGATGACGTCTCAACTAACTGACAAACTCATTCAAATACCTGTTGTGATAACTTTGAATGTTCCTCTAACGAATCTTTGAATATTCCTCATATATCGAATTCGTCATCTAAATATCCTCTTGCTATATTTGTTGACTTCGAGGGCGTTTTTAGGGGAGAATTAATGCTCTTGCGAGATGTGGACAAATCATCAGTAGTGCCCCAATTTCAGGAACTACTCCTATTCCATCTCTACCTCCAGTCCAGACCAGCATCTCCATCGTCGCCATCTCGTGATACCACCACCATCGTCACTATCACCATTTTTTAACTCAAGTGCCATCTTCACCACCATCTTTGACTTGGACAGTTGGTTAACAAACTTGTATGACTCCGAATGACATCACTGTGTTTTTTTGACTTCTATTTCCTGCTAACCTCGGTCAATGGGGTCATCTGCTGGCATCACCTTACACTAGTGCGGGATTTTTTAAAAATTAATTTAATTTTATTTTATTTATTTCTTTTTTATTATTTTATTCTTTACCATTTTATTAACTTATTTTTATCTTTATTTTTTCTGAATTTTATTATTTTTTTTCCATTTTGTTAACTTGCTTTTATCTTTATTTTTTTCAGAATTTTATTTACTTATTTTTATCTTTAATTTTTCTAATTTTTATTAATTTAATATTAAACTTAATTTTATTTGCTCATATTTTGAATGATTTCGATTTTCAGTACGTGACACTCGAGGTTTGCTGCAGTTCGCGCTCAGTTGTGGCCCGCCTCCTCGCGGCGTAGACGGGTATCAGGACACACCACCCTGGTGCTTGTTGCTTCCTGATAGCAAAGCGCCCAGAAACAACTAAACAACATGACAAATACATACACAGCACAAACCTAGCATTACACACATTTCTGGCCTTTCTACAGAGTTTTGTACATCACAGCGTAACACGGCGGATTTGAAATAGCGTTTGGGGGCCGCCTTACATAAGATACTATACATGTCTACAATGTAGTTGAGTTGGCCGGTCTCAGGGACGGTACGCATAGTTTTTTCTCCCGGAAATCTGGGATTTTCGTCCAGCAAACAGAAATATACACGGTGCAATATGCCCTTATTGGCTGATGCTCCCAAATCCCCACTATCTATATTTACTGGCCTTTCCATGTTATTTTGAGGTAATTTCCACTCTTGTTTTTTCTTGAAATTTCTGGATTAAAAATCGATTTGATATATGCTGCCATCTAGTGATTGACATAGAAACTACAAATGAACACAAATTTGTTCCACTTTTAATTAGAATCGTTATAGTAGTAGTAATAATCGAGGCATGTGGTGCAAGAAAGCAAGTTTATGTTGAATCAGCCAAAAAATAATAATAATAATAAATAAATAAATTAAATTAAATAAAACATAAAACATTTCACACATCCATTCCCTCTAAATGTTTGTCCAGTTCCTCCTTAAATTTATTGAACCTATCAACTTCCACAACGACAGATGGAAGTTTGTTGCAGCAATTAACCACCCGCTGGCTAAAGGCAAATTTCCGCACATCTATTCTACAACTGTCTTTCCTCAATTTGAATTTATGACCCCCTCAGGTTCGTAATCGGAGCAAGAGGAAAAATCCCATCAGAATTCAGCGTGCTCAACCCATTCAAGGTCTTATACACCTCAATCAGATCACCTCGCAGGTGCCTACTCTCCAGACGCTGCAATTTTCAGAAATTAAGCCTTTCTTCGTAACACCACCCTTTCGTTCCCCCTCAACATCCTTCCTAAAACGAAGCCACCAGACCTGTACGCAGTACTCAAGGCGTGGCCTGACCATTGCCTTCTCCAAAGGGATAATCACCTCCTTATACCTGATAGCAAAATTCTTGTATATCATTGACAATACCCCATGACCTGCTCTAGCAGCCTGTCTGCACTGCTCGGAAAATTTCATATCTGATTTCACAATTACTTCCAGGTCTTTTTCATTTTCTACCACCCTAAGTGGGTATTACCACACAGTTGGTACGTATATCTGGGGTTGCTTCTACCCATATGCAGTACTTTGCATTTTTCCATGTTAAACTTCAGTTGTCATTTCTCACCCCCATCTACCCAGCTTTTGAAGATCCTGTTGCAGTAGCACACTGTCATTACTGTCGTTAACAACCCTGCCAACCTTTGTATCATTTGCAAACTTGGACATTAAGCTTGATATACCTTCATCAATATCATTGCTAAATATACAAAACTACAGAGGATCCAACACCGAACCCTGGGAGACTCCACTAATAATATTAGTCCACGAAGAGCAGCGTCCATTGATTACCACTCTCTGTCTTCTCCCACTCAACCACCATTTAGAACTATCATAATTGAGAAGATAAGTTATTTAAAAAGGAATTTTTCAATTAAAAAAATTGAACTGAAAATTTCGATTAAAAATCATTTCTTTTAATTAAATTTTTTTCTATTAATTTACTTCAAATTAAATCTTTTCTTTGATTGAATCATTGTTGATCCATATTTCATATTAACCAATTTTTATTACAATCCTGTTCTATTCTGATTTAATAATTTATTTAAAAAATTGAAGAGTTTCTTGCTAGCTTGCTGAAAATCTTGAAGAATTTCTCTTCTTCCTTTTATAAACTTTTCTGCTAAATAAATATTTATTTATTTATTTGTATACTTTGTATATGTTCCAGCATAGATTTCCACAGTCAAAGCACGTTATTATATATATATTTTTTGCGATTTATTTTTGGGGCTTATTCAGGGGCATCATTTCTGCATGATTCCCCCTGAATAAGCCATGATTAAACTAAGCGTTTTAATTATCAATTAAGCATTATGATTGGCGAATGCTTCAATAAATGAGGAACAAAATCAATTTGGTCCTCTAGCTTAATTCTTCTGACGCACAACCCACCAACGACATTAGTAATAATAAATAATTTTTATTTTAAAATATTCTTTTTTGTTTTAAATATATGATTTTTAAAAAATTTCTTTTTAAATTCAAGGGATAAAAGCAGGAAAAAAAATTTGGCAGGAAAAATCAAGCTCAATTACTGCAGGACTAGTGAAATACTGTAAATGGTAGAATTGTATATTATTTTTTATTCTATCATTTATATTTTATATAAAATTAAATCATATATTTTAGAGAATATATATATATATATATATATATATATATATTACATATTAAAAAAATGAAATTACAATATGAACAAACACAAAATGGTAGCTGATGACTACTGCCATCTAGGAGCAATTCGGCAAACTATAAATGGAAAACGTGATTTCCAGAGGTTCTTATGCCTTTTGTTGAATTTAATTAGAAATAAATATATTTTTAAACGTACAAACGCAGTTAACCTAAATTATAAATAAGTCATTTATAAATTAATTACTTGCTACGAATAAATCAAGTAAAACTAATTGCAGTATTGTTCAATTTTAAGTAAAATATGGTTGTACTTAGCACAAAGTTGCTTAGAAGTTTATTTTTACCTCTTCCTCAGCATTTGTTTTTTTGTAGTAAAATTTGGTTAATTTTTAAAAAATCCAAATTTTCTTTTTAAAAAATAAATAAAACAATGTGGATTCCATGTCCAAGGTCATCGAACTGTACGTTAACTGCTGTTCCAGCAACATTTAGAATAAATGCCAGCGTAAGAACATTACAAGAACATCATCGTATTTAGTACTCACGTGTTTGAACCACTGTCAACTTAAGTGTGTGTACTATTTTATCCTCACCCTTGACCACTTCCAATGAAATTGTCCATGCTGCTGATTCAAGCAATAAATACGTGACATTTCAGTGACACTGAAGACCCTATGTCAATGATTGGTAATGTGATCTGTGAACCACTACAGTGCGCAGGACGCTGCATGATATGGGTTACAGCTATCGTATCTATATGAGCAGGACAACACTTCATGTCATTCTCTCGTTGTGATGGACTGGTTTGAGGACCTTTGCCATGAATTGGATCGTTGGGTGCGTGTGAGGAATCCACAAGTTTTTTTAAATATCAGAGGGCATTTACAAAAATAGGTAGAGAGTATTCCACAGATACTAGAGGCTGTCATAACGGTTAAAGATTTCAGCACACGCACACGTTACTTGTTTTCCTGTAAATAAAGGATATTTCTAGATATGCAGGTGTCCGGATATTAATGGCAGGGTCCTGTATATCTGCAAGGTTAATATTTGAAAAAAAAAAAAAAAAGTATCTGTGTACCTTGTATGCACAAAAGGTGTTCATTTATTTATTTTTTTTTTCTGGCAATTTCATCAATTTTAGGTTGCAATATATGTTGCTGCAACCTCAAATTGATTAAATTGTCGAAAAATGTCGTGACGTCATTTGCGTCATTTCCGACTCGCATTTTCGTTACCAATCGGTTTTACTTCAGTCCGAAATATTTAGTACGAATGATGTAACGTTTTATGCTCACGCCCGCTACTTTACTCAATAAACGTTAGTGACTGAGTTAGCGTCACTTACGATGTGACGTCATTTGTATCATTTCCGTCTCGCATTTTCGTTACCAATCGGTTTAACTGCAGTCCGAAAAATTTAGAAGGTTCCACCTAAGATGACTTACATCAAAAAGTATTTTATTTTTTTTTGAATTTTGCTTGGAGTGTACAATGTACACTTCACTTGTATGTGATTTACAAACCACTGGTTTGTAAATCAAATTTAACTGACTGAATAAACTTTCTCCTTTATTCGACCTGTTACGACTACACTCCTATAGGTCAGCACGCTTTTTCTCCCTCACAGAAATCCCCTGATAATAAAGGGAAAAACAATGACCTGGCAGATAAAGGACTCGAAGTCCTATCATTACTAATTATAGTAGTTTTAACTGAAGTGGAGGCAAATTTAGGCTCCTTTTGATTTTGTCTCCTTTGTTTCCTGCGTGAAAAACAAAATTCGTGCCCTTATGTCCTTTTCGTGATAATTTGCATTTAAGTCATTCTGCTGTCTTAACCTTCAAAAGATCTTAATTCACCCGTAAGTGGTGTCCAGAAAACTGCGATATGCTACAAAAATCTGGGGGCGAATCCATTTTACGTGTGGAGGTCAAAGCATTCAACAGATGACGAGAGTGTCTGCTCAAAATTAGGTCAATTGCTACCTCTAAGGAACAAAGACTCTTTCTCATTGTCCATCACCTCTGACAGATACAGCAACCGAGAACATAATGGTCGTCAAGGACACCCCAAAGATAGATAGTGGAGACACCATTTCCTCCCTCAGGTGTTATAAGATCATAAATTTTACTTAACTATGTACCTCAAGGGAGAAAGTGACACACATTTCTACAGTTGTTTTCTTTATAAACTTCTTCTTTCTGTCTTTTAAAATTAGAAAGAATTTTCAATTCGTGCCTTATAAGACAGTAGTCTATATTCGATAGTAGCGCTCTAGTCACGTTTCAAAACCCCATGAAGAATTTTGTGAGGGAATTTAACCATAATTGTCACAGCAGAATGAACAGCTTTTGGTTGTCTTGGTATTGCACCACTTGGAAACAAACAGCATCGCCCAAAGGTTCTTCATAAATTCTGTGAAGATGGGCAGACTTCATGGGCTTGATGGTCTAGAATAGATGATGATGATGGCATCATCATCTATTCTTTTATGGCATCATCTAGAATAGATGATGCCATAAAAGCTTTATTGGATTAAAATCAGGCGATTGGGACCCCAGATTTATTGGGTTTAAGTTAGATCACACCATAATTTGCAATAATCTTTTTTTATAGCCTTCTTTTCTTAAAATTCTTTCAATTCTGACGTTGTCATCCACTCCAGAAAAACAGAAGCAACCCCAGATCATGGTTTCATCATGATTTGGGGGCATGATTGTAGGCATTAAAAATTTTGTCACTATTTTTAATTCAGTTGATCCTCTCACATAAATTCTAAGCTTGGATCCAAAAATTTTAAATTTGGATTCATCCGTCCACAATACGTTTTTCAATTTTTCAGTTGTCCAAATATTGATGGCTCCTAGCTCAATCCAACGTTTTATCTCGATTTTTCCAGTTTCGTTTAATCCCATATGGTGTATTTGCCAAACACGTATTATAATATTTAAAATAAATTATTATTTAAAATATTTTTTATTATGTAAATATGGTTTATGTTGTTTAAAATATTTTATGAAAATATTTTTCGAAATTTTATTATTTTTCGAAATGCGTGTTACTTTCGTGACGTGCATTGAAGAAATGAGAATAAAATTATGGAACATTAAAAATCACTATTGTTTCAACATATTAATTTAAATCAGACAAAAAAAAATCTACTTATAAACCTTTCAAATAAATAATTAAAGAGTTATACTAACCGTTAGCAATTTTATATTTCATTAATTATTAAAAAAAAAATCGAGGAAATTAGAAACAAATAAAAACTACGCATGCGCATGTTGCATTTAATCAAGGGGAAAAATATGGAAAAATCACTGTTGTTTCAACGTATTAATTTGAATCAGATAAAAAAAATACTTATAAAACTTTCACGGAATTTAAAAAAATGATAAGCTTTTCATTGTACTAAAAACATTAAGTAATATAAAGGAAAAATTACTTTCACCTTGTGATAATGACTATAATTCACACTCCTATAATCTACACTCACTGGCCAAAACTTTAGAAACCTTTTGAAATTGTTAGCAGGAAATTAAACAGACGATATTCAAAAGTAAGTTGTCATATGGTATGATCACAAGTTCCTTAGATCAAATAAATACTGTAGGTTCTTCGATCCTAGGGAACACAGATCATCTTTCCGATTTTCAGAAAATTCTTACTGAGCAAGTCTAACAGGAATCACAAAAGGAGAATGCAGCTTAAGTGGCTGGAGATGGCATCATGGAATGGGATATGTTCTGTTAGTACGGATTGGGTTTGCTCATACCGATAGAAGCTCTTGTGAATCTCCAATGAATCTGTCGTATGGGACCAACTCCATCCTCCCTGCAATGCTTCATTTTTACACGGATTGCAATGGATTCTTTCAGGACGATGACGCAATTAATCACCATGCAAAAATTGTATCTGGATGGCTCGAGGACATCTCCAAGGTTTCCACCTTTTACGCTGTCCATCTGATTCTTCAGATCTGAATCCAATTGAGGATATCAGGGATATGGGAAAGAGCTAGATTTCTTTAGACCTCTTTAGCAAATATGGTGCTAGATTTCTTTAGACACCTAGTGGAAGAATTCCATGATGTGTACGGGCAAAGTGTTGCGCTGCTAGATATTGAGTAAAGATTCCTAATTTTTTGACCAGTGAGTACACTTTCATATATATCGAGTAGACATTTTTCTTAAATTTATAATCTGTAATTTCTGTGAAGTTTGAATTTCTGAATTCCCCAAATATATTCCATAAAGGAGACGAATCCCGGCATTTTTAGCAAAGAATATTGAGATAATCACGAGGCATTTTCAAACGATGACCAGTAGGGTTCATCTACCCATATCGACTGTATACAAGGACAACACCATCAATGTCCTTAATGCATGCGCGTCTTTTCTCGTTATTGCTGTAAGTTAGTCTCTTGACCTAAATCTTGCGCAGTAACTAGATGGAACTCCTTGAAAAACCCGCATGGAATTATAAAACATAAATACTTGAAATCTTCCGTGCATCTGAGATAAATCTCATCTCTTTTGATTTCTAACTCACTTTTAAAGTAGGTCATCCCGGAAGTGTATATCTCTAAAGTTAATTAAGTGTATCAATTAGAACACCTTGAAAAAAATTATCTATAATTAATGTGCTGAAAAGTTTCCGTGCTATTATTTTTCTTAAAATTCTTCCTACTTTTATTATTTTTTAATTATATACGACAAAATCGAAATCCGTTTTGATTTATTTTGACACCTACTGTACTCGTATTTGAAATATCCCTTTAAACTAGTTGTCAAATCAAATATGCTTAAAAAACAAGTTTATGGGATGTTAATTGATACAGTAGCCATTTTGTTTGATTCTTTATAATCAGAAACACTTTTCACATAATTTTTTAGACAGAATTATTTTGTGGTACAACAATCATAATTGCGTGTGTTCTGTGGTCGATTTGCTTGATAGAAAACCTGAGTTTCCGGGATAAAAAGCCTCGCTGTCCTCACCCGAGACCGACTACCTCAGCCATGTTGTGAAAAATGCCCATAAAAATTCCTTGCTTAATGACGTGATTCGAACTCAGTCAGGTCTTTTCCACCCTATGTGAGGAGGACGGAGCTTATTTGCACTGCGCGCGAGAGGGATTTTATTGTAGGATAAACTGCTGACTGCTTACAAGATCATGGACATAAATGTACAGAAATTGGAATGGCCGGCGCGGAATTCCAATTTGAACTCATGTGATGAACTGGAACGTCAGATCAGGACCAGACCAACATGTCTTACATTGGTAGTTCAAATGGTCACTGTTCTGCAGGAGGAACAGAGGCCTATACCCATTGTAGTTCATCTTTTGCATGCCCTCGTAGGTCTTCCCCACATAGGGTGAAAAAGACTCGAGTTCCAGTCCCGTCAATGATGTGCGGAATTTTAATGGGCCTTTTTCACAACATGGCTGAGTTAGTTGGTGTCGGGTGAGGGTAGAATGGTTTTCTCTCCACGAAACTTCGGTTTTTCATCCAGTAAACAGAAAATCGACCTCAAAACACACGCAGTTCACAGACAGTATACAGTTTAAAGAATATCCTTAAAACTGCACAACTACTGTATTATTCCTCAATATTATTTCTAAATCATTCCACCAAATACCCAAAAAAAAATTTCCCTTTTAATCTCGACATTCAAGGCACGCTTCAAAGGTGGACACGAAGTGGGTACAATGGATTCAAAACCTGCTCAATTGGCATAAACGCTCTGTGGTGGAAGGGTCTGTATTTCTTGTTAAATTGAATCATGCTTTAATAAAACAAAAAACACTTAATTTCTATTAAAAAATTTATTTTATTATTTTTTTTAAATATTTTAGAAATTATTCAAATTGAGTGAGTGATATCTTCGGACAGACAACTGCTCCTGAATGAGGATTGAGTCAAAGCCACTTCTAGAGAATTCTGCATTTCTGAGTTTGGTAATTTGTAGTAATTGGGCGCTGGGAACCTGGAAAACAGACCAAAATTAAAAATTAGATTTTCGACTAATATTTATACTTTTAATTATTTCTTTTTATTAATGTAATTATTCAAAGATTATTGAGGGATAATATAAATTATTATTTATATACGCTGATGGAGTCAGTCATAATCCTGTCGTATGGACTTATATTGATATTGGACCTCCTGGAAAGACATCCAGCAATTAGCTACTCAGTCATGAGAGTATTTTTGATCGCATCCTTTCCAACAGTGTGTTATTGTGTCAGTCTTACAATTTTCTTGATGGGTTCTCGTATACTTTATAAAGACAAGAATGTAGCACGCGTGGAAACTGAAAGACAAGGTTTTGTTGTTCGTCTTATGGAACTGATGGTTTGACAGGCTCTGTGCGCCGTCCTTGACTGAAGGGCTCATGACCTGTGAAAACGATGCCGCCCCTCTCTGACAAGCCATAATAACAGTACACAAGCTGTCAGGAAGTTTCAAGTCGGACGTCGGTTGAAGTCACACCTGGTCATTCTACTCACACAAATCTTTTATTTTTCGTTTTTAAGCGCAACTCTATTCTGTTTGAAGGTCACGAAACAAGCAATGAGTGTCCATCAGCTTTATTCGTCCAGAATAAATGAAGACCAATAATTATCAAATAGGCTTTATTTCGATTCACTTCAAAAGGTTAATATTTTATTAACTTCATATATTTTTATAGGTAGACGCTCCTAACGTTACCAAAGCCTGGATGTTAATTATGCCTAATAAGCAATTGTCAAGGGACCTTAATTTGGAAGGCCTAGTAAAGTGTTCGGGTTATTATTTGAAAAATTCTTCCGGACCTCCTCTTCACAGAGGATTCAGGGTTCTCAGTAATTCAATTCGCCGTTCCTACATTGTTATTTAAGCCCGGTGGAAACAAACAGAAATATTCGGACACTTCTCCTTGAATATTGTGTGTTGTACCAAGATACATACCAATATAAATCTTGTTGGTCTTCCTATGTATCATCAATTTGTAAAACCCAGTATGGGTCGTGAACTTACAGACATTCAACCTAGGATGATATTTGCAATGCATATCAGTAACCTTTCTGTACATGTAGTTGGACGTGTGACTTCCCGAGGTATACTGCAGTGGATGTTATAAGATTGAAGACCACAAGTGATACCTCAAGGAAAACACTGTTGGGACAGCCTCACAAACTGTTAGAACGTGTTCGAGAATCCACAAAGTTCGTGCCTTATGCATGTCGTCTATAGAAAATACCACGAAGTTGGTCCAAAAGGCCACAGAAACATTAGTCAGGACGTTAGCCGTCCAAATGGAGCTGCATGGCCTTGAAATTTATGTAAAGCAGTTGCACCTACCAAAATCACGCTGATTAATGCGATTAAGCGTTTGGAGTGATGGCTCTCCCGGTGTTCATGGATTCTGGAACAGTGGCAGAAGCTGCTATGGGGTGACGAATCTCGTTATATAACATTTCGTTCCTCGGTCTGATGTTATGGGGTTGTTTCCTCTGGTTCGGACTTGATGTGTTGGTAGTGATTGTGACAGAAATCATGAAGTTCATAACCTACTTGGATGTTTTGGACTATTATGCGCTTCTTGCATTGTGACAGTACTAAGTAAATGGCTCCCTCAGTACATGGCAACACTCCATGTCCAACGAGAATCATATGGACCGTTTTGTGGACAATGATGTAGAAAAGTTGGACTGGGCCTAATTAGAGGCCGGACGTCAACCCCAATGAACATCTGTGGGACGAATTGGAATTCCAGAAAGTAATTCAATACCAGGAAGAAAATAACAGGACATAGAGTGCAATACCAACCCAACGAGTTGTCCTGATATTGCACTACTTTTAGATAAATACTCTTTTTACTCCACACATTGACAATATGGTTAAACAAGCAAACAGAAGATTTGGATTTATACTTTTAAAAAGCTTTAAACTCATAAAGACTTTATTTTCAACATTAGTTTTACCTTCACCGGAATTTGCTAGTTCCGTATGGTTATGTGACTATGCAACTCATGTTTCGAAATTAGAAAATATACAGGAAAAATTACTAAAATATTTAATGAAATTATATAATTGGATGCATATCATAGATTAAATTAAGTTTTAAATTTGTCTTTACACAAATTTCAAAAAAAGAAGACACAGCTCTGGATAAAATTCTTACATAAAATAATAAACGGCTTAAATATAGATTAAATTCATTATATTTCATTAAAGGTTTTCATGCTAGAAACCGTAACTTAATCATAGCAATAAGTGGACTTCAAAATCATCACCAAGGCCCAAAAAGTTTCGTTTACAGAAGTCCAGGATTAAGACGGTCAGCATTGTCTTGATCCTGTACTTCTACAATTTCGATAGAAAGACACCTAGTTCTTGTTGTACAATGCCCCCTCCAATTCCGCACTTGTGAAGATATTTCTGAAGAAACGTGGCATTGTACAAGCCATCCACCCTACTCTCCCGATCTACCATCAGCAGACTTCTTCCTCTTTCCTAAGGCGAAAATTGCTCTCAAAGAAAGAGATTTCAGGGTGTTGAGGACATAAAGAAAACGTAACCGCCCAACTGAACATAATCTCTTTGGACTGTTCCCTTTGTTAGATGAGAAAACTCCAGAGCTATTTATTCCAATTAAGGGATTAAATAGTACATTAAAAATATACATAATATTCTGTAGTTTTTAGTATAATTATTTTTGCATTTTAAGAAATTTTATGATTCGACCCCCTAGGTGGATCAGAAAATCGGCACCCTAAGTAAAGAATGATAATTTATTTAAAAGTAGTGCAATATCAAGGTAACTTGTTATGAAGGCAAAATTTGTTCTTTTGAGGTATATTTTGCTCATTGCATTAACTAAGCAGTTTAAATCCTGCTGTCTAGAAAATCATATGAAAGAACTCTTGAAACACATGAAAACTTTCTTAGTTTTATATAATTCCAATAAGGCCAAATAGCATTCGCTATTTTATAATTCATATATTTGAAATGCGATGTCATTTGACTGAAAGTAGTGCAGTACTAGAGCAACTCGTTGTGAAAACAAAGTTTGTCTGCGGTGTAAGTTGTATTAACTAATCAGCTTAAATTCGGATTGCCGCAAAAAACGCATGAAAAAACAAAATAATCATCCTAACTTTATATAATTATTGTTTTCCTTTAATACATTTTCTGCAACTCTAATAATTAAACTTCCTCTACTTCCTACTCGGTAGGTAGGTGGCGCAACTGTCGTTTCTGCAAGACAAATGCGTGCATACATTCACATATAAATAAATAAATTTACTGTTTATACTCCGAGAAGACCACACATAAGAGTTTAAAAGACAGAGAATCCAAGAGCATCCATATTTTGCGGTCATATGGACAAAAGATAAAAAATAAAATAAAAAAAGGTACTTACGTGCAGACTCTTTAGACTTCCAAAGATGTCATTTCATCCTTTTTATCCTCATTTGCCATTACCCCAACCTCCTCTTCCCCAGCCTCCTACACGACCCCAGCCTCCTCCACGACCCCAACCTCCTCCACGACCCCATCCTCCACCACCCCATCCTCCACGACCCCAACCTCCTCCACCCCATCCTCCACGACCCCAACCTCCTCTGCCCCATCCTCCACTACCCCATCCTCTTCCTCCGTAACCTCCAAAATCTATGCTTGGATATGTGCAAACTGCTACAAGAAGAACAGATAATAGCAGCAATACCACCTGCAAATAGAAAGGACCAGTTTATAATGACAAAAATTATTAAATCACAATGCCTATTTAGTTTAAATTGCAGCAAATTAAATCAAAAGAAATTTTAAACGTTAATAGCAAATTAACCTTGGTGATCGGTATTCAAGATGACAACTCAAATCTGGTTATCACCTTCAAACAATTGATTCTATATCATGTAAACGTAATTTGCGAAATAAATAAATAAATTTCCATTTATGAATTTCCAAGGTGCTGTCAGACCAGTCTGACTACTCTGACAACCCAGCCTTGGGACAAAAGCACACGGTTATTAAATTACAGACTTAACATCGTTAAAGTATTAAACACTCCTTTAAGTGGTAACACATTTTGGGATAGAAAGTTGACTTGCATGACTTGAAATAAAAATAAAGAAGAAATGAAAGGAAGAGTTAAAAGATTCGTTACTGATAACTGTTTTTACACTGAGCTTATTTCAGCCAATGAGAGTAGCAGCTTTTCAAATACGAAGATACAATCCTTGCAAATACGTTTGGAAATTTACGCCCCATCCTCCAAATACATGTGTAAATATTTAATTATAAATAAAATTCTCATATTTGTACTAAATTTCGAATGATTTTCGATTAAAACGGAAAAATTGAATTTTGTTTTCATGTTAAAAATTAAGAAAAACTAAAATACGATAATAGTGTTGTGTGTATTATACTGTTTCTGTTTCCTATGGCACACGCTGCTACTGTTCACGTGATTGTTTTCAGCTAAGAAGGATTGTAAAATGAATATAAAGGTTGTCGCTATTTCTTAAATAAATTAAAATTTTATATTTATATAAAATAAACTTTAAAATAAAATTTTAATTTATTTTATTTAAAATTCTTTTATTTTTTTTTGTATCAAATTATTAATTTGAAAATTTTTAAGACACCTTTTTTTTAGTTTTTAAATTACTACCTGCTCCCGGAAATCAATTTTGGCTATATTTGGTCACTTCCGGAGACATCTAGAAATTCATATTCTAAATTGTTTTAGATGTTTTAGATTAGAGAAAACGAGTTGTCCAAGTATTGTACTGGTTTCAAAAAATGACAATGCAGTTACGTGACAGAAAAAGATACGAGCTCACCTGTCACAATACTAAGAACTCAGTTTTTGAAGCATTTGTCCTGGAATAGCATTTCTGGCATAGAGGATTTCTATCCTCTAGCATTTCTGGAATTTTTTGAAGTATTCTACATGCTCTATATGGACTTCAGTAAGACGTATGATAGAAATTAGACAAACTCGGAATACAATGTTAGAATTTGGAATCCCTAAAAAACTAATCACCATAACAAAGATATGCACGACATAATCAATAAAAAAAAAGGCAAAATACAAATTGAAATATGAAACCCCTTGGAAATCAAGACAGGATTAAACCACGATGATGCACTTCCGCCACTCCTTTTTAATTTGGCTTTGGAAAAAGTAATAAGTATAAGAGACAGGGAAAGGAGTACACCCGAATGGACTACACCACGCATGGTAATCAAACATTGGAAATCAAAAAGTCGTGAAAGTGCCAAGCTTCAAATACTTGGGAAGCTTTCTGAATGATTGTAATAATATCGCAAAATAAAAAGGATTCAGAGTGAAAATATATGCTTTTATGCGGTTAAAAAAAATCCTAACCTCAAAACAAGTATCTAGGAACTTGAAAATAAAGATATACAGAACCATAATACTACCTACAGTAACCTATGGCTGTGAAACCTGGCCACTTCCAAAACAACCAGAAAATATTCATTATTCTCAATTCATCGTTCTTTAAATATTCACTGTTCTCAATCAGACATACAGTCATTCGAAAATAGAGTTCTAAGAACAATCTTTGGAACAAAACAAGATGAAATCACTTGGAGAAAGGAGAAGACCACATTGGAGAATGGAGAAAGTAAATACATTTAATCAGGTCCTTAGTATTAGTTATAAACTAATAGTTCCACAGAGTATTCAATACTTGTTACATTAAAGGCAATTAGCGATACTCTTTTATTTTAACTTCTAAATTATCGCACTAGGCCCTCTGAGACTCGTCGTGTTGGAAAGAAACAAAGAAAATTGTAGAGCACCGGTTTTCAAACGGTGGTCCTTGGATATTTATGAATATTAAAAGAGAAAACAAATTATAAGGATAGTTAAACTGTAAATCAGACGTGCTAAATGATACTTACAACAACCTTCATGGAATTTTGCATCTCGCTTAGACTTTTAATAAACTTCAGATGACAGTAATCTATGTGCCCTACAAATGGCTCCTATTTATACACATTTAGCCTTTCTATTTAAGTAGGAAGAGTACAAACCCATTAGGTCATCATTAGCCACACCATGTGATGCTATGTTTCCTCACCCACCTTCCGTTTACAGACTGAAATGGGGAGTCTTACATGTAATATTGGCCAACCATGGATATTTGAGGTTCAAATAGCGATGTCACTATTGTTTTGTAAACAAAAGCTAAATGATGTCACACCTGAGAAGGTGATAAAAGCATTTCTAATTGTAGATGTGTGTTTAAGAAACGGTGATGGAAGAAATGGGAATTCCAAGTGGAAATCCTGAAATCTTTGTCATTCTCGTAAGAACTTGTTAAAATCAGTCTTTAATGGAAATAAGAAAAGTATAGACATTGTACACAGTATTGGGGTGGGGTGTTAAAATGACTTTCTCTTTTGAAAATGTTACTTTATTAGCTAGGGTGGAAAGGAATCATTTGTTAGAAGAGAACTAACGCCTCAATTTTGGATGAAACCTTGCATGAAGTCATTTGACATCCTTTGGCGATACCACTCTTATTTCTAAAACCGATTTGTCATTCTGAAGGGATCGTAATTTCGTCATTAATAGTTTTTTAAACTCGCGCCTCTGTAGTCCATAGTCTCTGTAGTCTTTGAAATCTTTTACCAAATACCCTTTAGATAATTCACAATAATTAGATACGCCACACTCTTTTTTTCTCAGCCAGATAGAAAATTTCATTTTAATAGTTCCAATGGAAAAGGTCTGTAGACTGTTACTTTTTTCCAGAGGAGTTTATATTTGAATTGAAATATTTGGACAATAATAGTCCTAGAAGAAATAGTCCTTCTCCTTTTAGGGAAACAAAACTGTAAATACCAGAAGAAGTTATGTACAGTTAGTTACCATGAATGGGAACAGTTGCCTTTGCAGATTTATTTTTTATTAAATAGATTTATTTTATTAAGTAAACCTCAGAACTGCAACTTAAGTAGATTTTCTAGTTTTCAATATTTGATCCGACATCATGTTCCTACATCCAATAATTATTTATGAGAAATTGTGCTGCAAAACTGTAAATATAAAGGCTAATATTGATTAGCCCACCCTGTATGTGTCGTCTACATTAAATGGATCGATAAAGTAAATCAATAAATAATTGATAAATAGCTGAATTTATAAAAATAGGTAAAAATAAAGTTTTATTGACAAAAAATGGTTTACATTTACAGAATGTTTAGAAATTAAAAATCTCCTGTAGCTTCTCCACTCTGTGTAGTTGTTGATTTTTTTTTATCTCCGAGTAGTGCCAATTTTCAAGTCTAGAGGAGTCCTGAAAGAGACAGAAAGATAATCGATATAAATACATAATAATTCTTAAAGTATAAATTATTTATTATTCATGCGATTTAGGTAATTTTTACACTTTATTTTCTGTCAGTTCTTATATGGAATGCAAGCACCATTAACTCTTTTCAGCTTTATTCGAACTTTGTACCATTGAAATTAAAGGAGAGCAAACTGTACCATTATAGTGACCATTTAAATAACAAAATATGGTTGGATTTTAAATTCTAAGTTTTTTTTTGTGGGTAGGGGGGTTATCTGATGTCTTTTGTCATCAATAATTCAGTCATGAACTATAAAACAACTCACCACACCCATCGAACCCACAAAAACCCCATCCAAGCTATGCTTATATTACATGATCTTTCTGGTATCTTTTTGATCCGTTACGTTACCACAATTCATCTTAAGCTGATATATAATTCGATATTCGTTTACCCAAATCCAGACCGCATTAAAGAATACAAAAGTCGCTGTAAGAAGAGGCCATAGGAGCCTCTCCTTTCCTCTCTTTATATATACATGATCTTTATATACATGATTGGAAAACAAAAGAAAGCAAAACTTTCTTATATATTTCAAGCTATGTATATACAAATCATAAAATAAAGAAGAGCACTTATTAAAGCATAAAATATTAATTAAATTATTTATTAAAGCATAAACAGATTAAGAGACAAATACTTACTTCAATTTCAGCTTTAATTCCTTGTGCTCTGTCATACATGTCCACTTTATCCTTTCCATCCGTAGCCACCACCGCCATAGCCTCCCCAGCCACCTCCATATCCTCCATAACCTCCGTATCCTTTACCGTAACCTCCATAACCTCCCCATCCGCCGTATCCTCTACCATATCCTCCCCAACCGCCGTATCCCTTACCGTAACCTCCATATCCTCCCCATCCTCCGTATCCTCCACCTCCCCATGCTTGAACAGCGACTATCACAACTACCAGAAAGATCAAAGCCACCTAAAAACAATAAAAAAATTCAATAATAAGTAAAGAAAGTTTGCAAATTTTAGGTCTTATTATATCGATTTTTCTTAAGTTCACAAGTAATAATATACAATCCAATATTCTCACTTAAATGCAATTGAAAAATAACTATAATTTGATATTAATTGGAATTTTTATAAGTTTTAGTAAATTATTTAAAACACCATTAAGCGTTAACATCTTAAATAATATGAATTTATGTATTTAAGCACTACTATCGTTGTTACCAACAAGCGCTTTCTCTTGGAGCAGACTTCAGCATCAGCAGTTGGTATCATTAAAAGTAGAAAACAAAGAGAAGAGCACTTACCACAGTCTTCATCTTCGATATGAAACCAAACTTGAATTCGAGCTTCGTGTTCAGCTTTTTATACTGCCATCTGTTGTGTGTCTGGAGGGCGATGAAAACTTGACTTATGTCACAAGGGTGATGTCATAGGTCTATTTGTATTCTGTTACATTTCCAGGATGTGGGGTATTGAGGTCCCAAGCAAAATTTTCCTTCAGGTGACAGTGACCAGTTTTAACGATTTCTACTGGCCACTATTAGGTTTTTTCCTCCCTGTGGGGGAAAGGTTTCGACAGAATATGCTCTAGTAATCTTGAGGAGGGGAAGAGGAGCAAGTTCTCAAGGCCAAAGAGATTATATCACTAGTACTCTCGAGTTTTTTAAAGTACCTCACAGGTGTAGAGGTGATATCTGACATTAATCTTCCTCCTCCTAAATTATCCGATTCCTTCCATCAGGTGTTTGATAATTTTGGAAATCGCTGCTCTTCAGCGAATAATAAGTAGCCACTTTGTCAAATATCTTAGAGTAAATGACAAGAAAAGAATTGACTCCCACTGTGAGGTAAGCCCAGAAAGATGATTTGATTTCTGAGCATGTAATGTACCGATTGTCCTTGAAAATTCATTTTTGAAATACTGTGGAATTATTTCTTTCTATTCCTGTCCAGGGATCATTACCAAGTTGGCGAACTTAAACATCGTGTGTATGTTGTAAAATGGTAAATAATTATCCGATAAGTGGTGCCATTACGCATAATATCTAAAATTCTGTACGAGCAATGGTTGTACCAAGATTGTACGCCCACATACATGAAAAGAAAATGTAATTAAGTGCTTATTCACAACAGATGTTTTGCAATGTATTCTATGAAGTTCTATCTATTCTAAAATTTATTTCAGACACAAATACAAAAGTAATTTTTAATAAAAACTTATTTGTGCGCTCCAACGTTTAGTTTTAAATGAAATTTAAAACTACACAACGTTCGTGGTTGTTGAGACAGGGCTGAAAGAGCCACAGAGGCTCTTAGGAGTCACAGAGGTATACTGTTTGTTATACCTTGGAAACCCAGTTTGGCATTACTGAAAATGGTAGAATATCAAGAAATAAGACAATCATCATCTAGATGGGATTCAAAACAAATTGTTTCGTTCAAATCATATTTTATTAGGTTCAGGCCTTCCATTGGTAAGAAATACATATTTCTCGCACCAATTTACGACAGAAGTTGACAGAAATAGTTTCTTCCTTCAATAGAGCTGTTACTTAGGAAAGTGATTGGTGTTATCCCTCGCTCTCTTCTTCTTCTTCTCATCCTCGTTTTGTTGGCTTCCATCTGATGCCTAAACTGACAGTCCTGTGAACTGTGACCACTATTTGCTATTGTTCCATACAAGAGACTTTAAACAAAAATATAAAAGTGGAAAATTTTATCTCATAACAAGGTAACAAGAGTTTTAATGAAGAGGAACTCAATGGGTGGAAATTTACCGACATGCAGTGCATGTCAGCAAATTTCCACATCAACCCTCCACCCACCCTTTGAGCATCCTCTTCATGGATGGATACGCCAAATCCCAACTACGTATGGTAGAAAAAAATCTCGTGTCCTACCATCCGCCTAACGGTCATATTCGCTACAACAGTGTGCTGCTAGAATTGGGACCTAACATACCCATCGCTGATCCCTAAACAACGCTAAACCTATTGGGGTGGGGAAAAGTGTCTGATGTTAATAATTGTAACACTGAGTAATTCAGGGCTAGAAAATCATAGCCAGTCTTACATCTATTTTTAAATCTTACTTCCTAAAAATACTAAGATGAAATATTAAGTTTGCTTTATTTACAACAATGCAAATTTTGACTAAATAAAAGGTGAGGAGGTCAAGAGGTGAGGGAAATCTTACCTGGTCTAGAGTAGTGGAACCTTCGGACAGATTGCCCATAAGGAAGAGCATTTGGAATGACAGGCAATGATCCGTTCCCTCCCCCAACCTCACGGGTCGGATGACTGCCACACTAATGCCCCCATCTCCCAACCGGTTCCAGAACTCAATTATTGTGCTCCTGCTTGTCCATCGCATCTTCTTGGACACTGAGGATCCAACAACGAAATACGTAATATAGAATAAAAATACTCATTGTAATATCCGAAAAGATAATTTATTTCGTTTTCCATAGAGTTTCCAGCAGAAGACGTAAGCCAACCATGGTGCCATCAGGGCGTAGCCCAATGCTCACCCACTGCCATGTCTTTCCTCTGAACACAGTAATTATTTTTGGTTTGTATTGTGGTAATTGAGCTCCATAATCGCAGTAACAATTTGCATTTTGTACAGAAAACGAACTCAGCCTGCTTCGACAATGATTACTGAGTTTTCATAGATTTGCTGTGCATTAATTGCTAAGGCTACCTGTGGGTTCGTCTCATTTCACTGGGCATTATTTTATTTTTTTATTTATTAACACACAACTGTATATACATTCTCAAGATACATATTAATCAATTTATATACAATATTTATATACAGATTTTATATACATACTCTTATATATACTACAGTATAGTAAAATAATAAGAGGAGTTTACCTCAATATAGTACGTAGAATTGAGGTACTACAGTATATATATGATAGTGATTCATACTATCTTATATATACTGTAGTCTTTCTGTACATTTGATTGTGTGTGTCCTGATATGAAGGGGGCTCCTAGACATAAGCCCATCTCCACCTTTTACTCCTGTGAAAGCTCAGAACATCTGCAAAACAGGCCTGAAAAAAGAGCGTTATGTCAGGCCATTTCGCCACCAGGGATTAACCAACACCTGGATCAACCATTCTCTGTGTGTGCCTGAAGCAAAGCAAAGATGTCCCACCTCTGAACCAAGAGAGGTAAATTATTCTCCGTGAGGTTTGGAGCCGACCGGGCTAGCCAGGTAAATAAAGTGCCTGCCTGGCAACCCAAAGGTCGCGGGTTCGATTCCCGCCTCGGGCTTGGATCACAGTAAAAAGCAAAAACTTTGGGAGGTGCACTATGGCCATAGAAGCTGATGCGCCAACAACTAACAAGAAAAAAAAAAGTGAGGTTTGGTAACCTATTTAGTAATTCCTGCCTGTCTGAAGTATACAGTCCGCATTCAAGGATGACATGTCTCCAAGATTCAACCTCACCGCACGAACAGTAGGGGTCAGGTTCTAATCCTCTTTCAAATAGTTTGGCCCTTAAGCCATGTCCAGTGATTAAGTAACTCGTGGTCATGGTGGGAGCAAACCAAGAAGATACCCTGTCCATTGCAAAGCTTACGGCTGGAATGAAGCCTCTTGTAATGGTTCCATACTCACTGAAATCCCAACGTTGCTGCCAGCAATTCACAAGCTCACCCCAAATTCTACGTTTTTCCTCCTTTATGTTGTTATTTGGATTAGAGGTGATATTCAGTATTTGTAACGGCCTTCCCTTCTTTAAGTTATATACAATACCTCGGAAAATAATGTGTAAATCCAAGGGGATGGTACCTGCAATAACCTGTAAGGCATTTGTCGACACTGTCCTGGGAGCGCGTATAACTGTAAGCAGCATTCTACGTTGCAGGGACAGAAGCTTGGCTTTAGTTGTAACCTTGGTAGCAGCCTCAAACAAAATACCAGCACCATAAACTACAATGGGAAGAAATATCGTCTTGTAGTACAATACCAGAGTTTCTTTGGATAAACCCCATTCCTTGCGGGAAATTCTAACAACTGCAGCTACGAACTTTTTGATTTTTTCATTGATTTTAGTGACATGTACATGAAACCTGAGACGATCATCTAAAGTTAAACCCAAATACTTGGTGTTCTGTACATATGGAATTTGAGTACCATATAGGGTTACCTTTGGCGGCCTTCCATAATCGAAGTGGTGTTTAAACACCATGAAATTGGTCTTGGTGACAGAAATCTTTAGTTTATTCAAACCCGTCCATGCCACTAAATTATTGAAAACTGACTCAATTTTTTGTTCGAGAATTTGTCTTGATCCTCCCTGCACTGCCGCCACCAAGTCATCTGCATATGCAACTTTGATGAACTCATCGCTATCCTTCTTGAGCCACTTGTCTAGCACTGCATTCCAAAAGAGAGGTCCCAAGACTGAACCCTGAGGGCATTCTCTTGAAACGGTAGTTGTGTATGATAAATGCTTTGCACATACTCTAATTTGTCGGTCCTTAAAGTAAGATCTAAGGACTTTGAAGAGGTAGTCATCACACTTTGCCAGTTGCAGTGACCTGAGAGCACTTTCCCACCAAAGGGAATCGAAAGCGTCCTCAAAGTCAATAAAAACAGCAAGAACATATTTGCTGTTTGCCTCCTGAATGTAAGTCAGCAAGATTGAGATTGTGTCCTCAGTGGAACGTCCTTTTTTGAATCCAAACTGGCAATCAGAGGAGAGTTTATGTTCTGTAAATAATTTTAAAATCCTTGGGGCAATCATCCTTTCAAATAATTTGCCAAGATTGGCCAATAAAGAGATTGGTCTGTATGCTCTGGGGTTTGTTTTTGGCTTTCCCGGTTTATGCAAGATTTTTAAGAGCGCAAGCTTCCATTCAAGTGGGAAAAGCACTTCTAGCAAGCATTTATTAAATAAGTTTAATAAAATCTCAGGGAAGAATTCATAAAATTTTTCAATTACTTGATTCTCAATGAGGTCAATGCCAGGACATTTTTTATGGTTCAATTTAGCTACTGCAGCTCCTAGCTCAAGAATATTAAAAATAGCAATTTCAGTTGTCCCCTTATATTCCCGATTAATGCGTCTAATTTCCGCTTGGTCAGGGCTGTCCATATACGGCAAGTCTTCCGGAAATTGGCTACTCACTATCCCTTCGACTGTAGATTCCCAGTCCGAAGTTTCTTGGTTCTCTCTAATTACCGTATTGTAAATTTCACCACACAAAAATTTATTTCTTGAAAGCTTATAGATTATACCCCAAGGGTCAGCATTTCCTGTTTCCTTCACCAGACGTTGCCAGCAGGGAGAGCCCAGTAAAAGTGAAAAAGGGAAGAGATAGTGGAGGTAGAAAGGTAGAAGAATAGAGGGGGGCAATAGTAGAGAGCCGCCTGATTGAAAGAGGGGACGGCAGGATATCCCGAGGACAGGATGCCCATCCTGCTCCAGAAGTGGGAATTGAAAGCAGGCACTCTGAGTTTTCTTATCAGAAAACAGGCAAATCGACCAGAGAACACACGCAATATACGGACACACATGGGCAGATGAGTTGGTTCTCGGGTAGCCCTAATATTATAGTTTGTTGTTGTTTTTAAAGGATTCCAGAACAGTGGGAACCAGTTCAAATTGCGGGAGAAGAGGTTTAAACTGGATTGCAGGATGTTTAGCCAGCGAGTTGTTGATAATTGGGACAGGTTGCCTCCGCGGGTAGTTGAGGCTGACGGCTTGGAAAAATTCAAAGGTCAACTGGACACGTGAAGCATATAATTAGTCTATTTTGTTATTTACTTTTTTATATATTTTCTTTTAATTATTTTTTTGTCGGTGCAAAAGCCTGTTACTTCCTTGCACTATATTGTAACACTAAAAACTAAAAATCATCAGCCAACTTTAACAACTTCCTCTGCACTCAGCCATCAAAACTATGGAAGATAAGAAACAGAAGTAGTCCCGGTATCTAGCTATCACTAATTACAATCTACACTGTGATTAAGAAAACTAAAAAGTTTCAAAACATCAGAAAATTATGTTATTGTTGAGACATACATAGATGGGCAAAGAATCTCCGAAATATTAATCTCTGAAAATTTCTATGGGTCCCACAGGCCCTCAATGTGAAGGCCACAATCGCACTGCAGACGAAGATTCGACAGTTAATACAAAATACATTAATAGTTATTAATAATTTTTTTATATAATTTAATTTTTACTGTCCATCTGTGGTTTCTGTCTCAAATACAAAATTCATCCATCTGTAAGACTATCCAAGACATCATGAGGTTAAGTTCTACTCATATTCTTAGGGAAAATATATTCTGGGATATGTAACTGCGTGATATAGCAGTTGTAAACATCATATTAACTAACTAATTTGGTAAACAAGCGAATAAACAATTTGAGTGGATAAAACGTATAAATATTGTGCCCGAACAAGTTCAGCATAACAGTTTAAAAGTTAAAACTGGATTTTATCTGATTCCTTATAAGGAAAGATGTGTGTGATGTTAAGATTATAGATACTGCGAACTCTTCGAGATTTCTTGACTTCTGAACATTTTCTTGTAATTAAAAATGAAAAACTAGATTGGCTTATTTTAATTTGTTTTACTCTCTTCTTAGAGGAAGGATACTTAAGACAATAAGCCAGTCAATTATCTTTTACAAACTCGAATTTGTAAAAGGCGTAAACTAAATGCTCCTTCACTTGATAATTGTCAGAATTTTTTTTCTCTGTCCACACTCGCTTGAATCTCCACTCGATGGATCAGTGCGCCAGCACTATTCCTAATTTCGAGGTCTGTGTCATCACGATGTCAAAAAGGATATTTAAAATGAATAATCAGGGGTTGCCAGAAATACATTCCTGACCCTACGCCAAGGACATAACAATGACAATAACAACTCACCCTCGACCAAGGACGTCTCTTTCATTCGAGTTTCTTAGAAACAAAGATATAATCTACTTGGGTGTATTCGGTGAAATATTATAAATAATTAAGCTGTCCTTTGTGATGTCATTGTAGAAACCGGTGTGCAAATCCTAGGTTTGAATGTTGGCGTTTATAAATGCTCGCTTCTATCTTCACTGATCAAGGCAATTTCCTTTCTCCATTGATTCTTAATTATATTCATTTCAATTTGATAATACAGCTGAAATATGGATTTATGGCAATATATATTTCGTAATCGAAGTCATTCTATGGTATTATGAGGAGGATAATTCTATGAAGCTGGACTTTGAGGATTGAAGAGGGCTGTTAATGTATTACTCATTCCTCAAATATTAGTTAGTCTCCTAACTTTTTGATCAACCCCAATATTGCAGAATGTGAAGAACTGAAGGACACTATATACAACTATTAATAGCAACTTTTCGGAGAGAAAGAGAGACTATTCTTCTCTCACTAGAAGCGTTTATTCATAACTCATGAATAATAATGAAGTCCAACGAGTGTTTCCTCATTTCGGCTTACAAAATCGTCGAAAGATGTTTTCTTGTCTTTTACGTACTTAGACGAATGGCCCTTTGTTATTTTCGGCATGTTTGAAACCGGTTTCTCCATTTTTTTTGAGTCTGGCCATTGTGAAGCGACAAATAGTAATTCTCAGGAGATCTTCATTTCTTTAATGATTATTGTTTCAACCTTTGAAATTACACCTTCACCCTTTTCCATTTCTTCTTCTTCTCAGTAATTTATTCTCAGATTGTCCAGGGGTTTACCGATGGCATTAGGAACAGTTTCAACCATCCTATGATAGCAGATCCAACCAGAGGATCTCAGTGTCTAGAACAGAAGTTCGAAACGCTCATGCATGTTGACTGCAACATAAATGTGTTAAAGAATGCTTTTCTTATTGTGAACTTTATGAGTAGACACACTAAATATACATTTATATATTTTACAAGGTCCATTTGCTTTTATTAAGAATAATTGGCAATTCACCCAACTTTCCTTCATACCTTTTTTTAGGCTTAAAGTGTTCAAATTTCACAATTATCACAGATTTAAAAGATACAAATATATACTGGATCATGGATCACGATCTAGTATATATTTGGATCATGGACTTGAACACAAGCATAGGTAATGTAATTTACTACTTTTGATTATTAAAAAATAACGTATTTTATTCACGAACATTCTACAGACTTCTAAATATTAGGCGTGATCAGAAAGTTCGGAGACTGACTTTGTATCATGAAAGTGCGCATGCTCGCTGATGATCACAAAGAGTGGTGGGTTCTCTTAGGATCTTCGTGTACACTGCTGACCAACAGTTTGTTTCTTCCATCATAACTGGTAGCAATTATGGTTGTATGGCTATGAATTGGAAATAAAGATCCAGTCCTCCCAATGGAAGATTTGTTTTACCAATCTGTTGCTGGCAATGTCAGGTTTACACTCCTGTTCGGGCTCTCTTTGCATATAATTATCATCGGTACAAATTCGACCCTTACATTAAGTTCTTTCACTAATACACAAACTCTTTTTGGAAAAAAATGGGAGATTTACAGAAGGTTAGATACCGCATCCAATTTGTACCAAAGCGAGTAGGAAAATACCACTATTCTGACTGAATCATGAATCTGAAGGAAACTCCAACAGAAAAAGCCTTTGGGTAAAAAAAGTTTTAATTTTCTGCAATCTTTATGGAGACGTTTCAGTTCGATTTTATTCCTTCACTGCGTTTGCAATCTGCGCGTGTAGTCACGATTTCTCTGACCACGTGACAGCTGCTTCGTGTCGCACGTGGTTAGAAGTCAAACACACATTTCCTCCACGAGTCTACTATTGGCAAAGAACGATGACAAAGACTTAAGTTCCGTGAAATGAAGCTGCCATAGACCTCAAACACAATAACAATGACGCCATTCAGTTTCCCTGTGACGTTTCGTTACGTCACTGTGCTAATTTGGCACAGTGTACATCCGTATTTGCGATTCTTCCTTTGGTTAATCATTGTTTCTTCCTGAGGATAACAATACGCTTTAGCCTCAGGAATACGTGTTATTGTCGAAATTCCATACATTTATTGCCAATCACATTAAAAAAAACTTTTATTTTTTTATTTTATTAACCTTTTAGAGATGCTAAAAGACTAATCTGGCATTTTTCCACTGTCTCCCCCTTAAAATAAATGACAAATTAACCCTTTGGTGTCCCTTGTTTAAAAGTAGTGCAAGACCAATGCAACTAGTTGTAAAGGCAAAATTAGTTCTACTACTATTAATTAGTTTAACTATACCCTGCTGGCATACTTCATTCAGGAAGGAAGTATTGCACTTATATTTCCTGCAGTTACTACTGCAGGAAGTATGACTGAAATAATACAAATATTTGTCATATGATTGCAACAATGCAAATATTTGTCAACAATTACTTTTTTCGTCTCGCATTTTCGTTACATTACATTGCTAGGTGCCGCTATATGTTTTCACATCAAAACAGAGTGTGTACTCTGTTCACACGAAAGATGTTTTCGTTTATGTGAAAACATTCTCAGAAAACGTACACTTGAGATTGTATTTTCAACACTTTTCACAATTCAATAGCAGACGATAAATGAAAGTCAAAACCGTTTAAAATCGAACAGCTAGAACCGAAGTTATGAACCATGTAATGCTCACACCCGCTGCTTACTCTACCGAATCAACTTTAGTGACAGTTAGCTTCATTTAGGAAGCGACGTCCTTTCTGTCTCGTATTTTCGTTCCCAACCGGTTTTACTTTAGTCCGAAAAATTTAGTATGAACGATGCAACGTTTTATACTCACGCCCGCTACTTACTCAGCCGAATAAACGTTAGTGAATGATTTTGCGTCATCTAGGAAGTGACGTCATTTTCGTCTCGCTTCATTTCGTTTCGTTACCAATCGATTTTATTTCAGTCCCAAAAATTTAGGTGGCACCAAAGACGTTTTCACATAAAAAAAAAAAAAGAAAAAAAAAAAAATCCACCAAAGTGCCACCAAAAAAAAAAAAAAAAAGTGCCACCAAAAAAAAAAAAAAAAAAGTGCCACCACAGGAAAGTGCATTTTAAATAAAATGCCCTATTCTTGTGCACTCTGCCACAATGTATTTTCACCTAGAACCAATTGCTGGCACCACATGAAAATGCTTTTTATATGTAGCTGCACTCAAGAGCCCTCCCTTCCAACGTGTGGCGAAGCATCTCCTAACAAATTCAAGAGCTTTTCCCACGTGCAACTTGTGGCAAGCATCTCCTAACAAATTCAAGAGCTCTTCCCACGTGCAATTTGTGGCAAAGCATCTCCTAACAAATTCAAGAGCTTTTCCCACGTGCAACTTGTGGCAAGCATCTCCTAACAAATTCAAGAGCTCTTCCCACGTGCAATTTGTGGCAAAGCATTTCCTAACAAATTCAAGAGCTCTTCCCACGTGCAACTTGTGGCAAAGCATCTCTTAACAAATTCAAGAGCTCTTCCCACGTGTGGCAAAGCATCTCCTAACAAATTTTAGAAATGACCCTGAAGGAGAAGGTAGCCGCTTATAAATACGTATTGTATAATGGTGTATTAAGTTTATTTGATTTAATTTAAAAATTGTTCAAACTAATTTTAAAATTTAATTAATTATATCAAGTACGTAACTTTTAACATGTAGTTTTATATTTATGTTTAAAAATATTAAAATAACCAAAAAAAATAATACAGTGGTTATTGTTACTCAATAATGTTGCTTATCATGCAACATTAAATATCAAATAAATGAAAGAGAGTATCTTTATAAGAATCCTAGAAATTATAAATTAATAAATTTATTTATTTTATATTTATAATTTAAATTTTTATTTATATAGAAATATGTCTTCTCTGTATTTTTATTTATTTTTTATTAATTTAATAAATAGTGTAAATAAAATTTAAATAATGCAGCAATAAGTATAAATTACAAAGTGGATTGTACCAATGAGATTGATTAAAATTCATTACAATATCAAATTTACCTCAACTTGAATTTATTATTTTAACACCTGAGACGGTGTTAAAAGGGTTTTAAAACACGTCTTTTAACACCTGGGACAATTCTTTATTGTGGACAGGATATTCTATTATTCTTTATGCACACAGCAAAAACCAAAACTTTGCCTGCACAACGAGTTGTTCTGGTATTGCACTAATTTAAAATGAATGGCCTCTCTAAAAGGTTAAGTGCAACAAAGTGATAAATTAAAAAATGGATCTTTACAATTGAGTAATGAACCTGAGCATTCAGTTGCAACGGCAAATTCATCGATGATCACATCGAATAGCATTGATCACAATGAGAAACTCAATGGTATTCCATGGTCCTGGACATTAACAAACTTTCTCTCCAATAAAATACCATTAGCCAGTATATTGTGCAACCGATATACTTAAATTCACATAATGGGAATATCTGAGTGGCTCCATTGATGCCAGTGGAAGGTCGAATGTCATTCGAAGAGTACCTGAGTGTGGTATCAGATGTACTGCACCCTGCAATATTACACTTTTATCGCGAAGGTGATGCCACTTTATGGATGACAATGCGACAGGGCATCATGCCAGAATCGTGCAAGATCTTCCTGGCCCTCACGTGATCTCAATCCTATTAAGAAAGTGTGGGGAAAGCTAGAGAAAGCTTTTCGGCAACTAGATAAGAGTCAACGTTCTTATTGTGATGTTGATGAGATTTTTGTTGTTATCAACTTAAAAGCCAAAGTATTGTCAGTTTGTAGGAGGGTTATTCCAAAAAATCGGGTAATTTATCCAAAAGGGGATAATTTAAAATGAGTTTATTTTATAAAGCAAATTTCATTAAAACTATTAGTGTCATTTCTTTTCTTTAATGCCTTAATAGTGGTTATTGGCTTGCAGTTGTATAACTTCATTAGGGTGATCAAAAAGCACTCTTCGCCCCAGTAGTCTTAGACAATCTAGGGTGAGGAGCTGTTATTCTCTGAGATTTTCCCTGACCACAGAATTACCCTAGTTTTGAAATTTCAAGTGTAAAATAGGGAAAGAATGCAAACGAAATTTTTTTTGGTATACTTTATTACAAAACTCTTAATTTTACAGAAATTACGTTTTATTACAAAAGGCAGCTTAAAAGATAAAGGTAGAAAATGAACTCGGAATTGAATATTATGTTAGTTGATGATGTTCGATGAAATGTAGGTGGATTAAAGTTTCCAGTCGGTCAACCTACAAAAGAAAAAAGAAGAATTATTAATATTTTTTGATGTTCAGAACAAGTTCGAAAGATTGATACAACAATTTTTTTAAAATTCTGCAAGAACATTGCATTATATTCTAAATTATTAAATAATTTTAAATTCTCTTCAGCCAAATGGCAAGGATTAAGTACATAGAAGCAAAAAAATATATACCTTTTTTTTTTAAATCCAACATTATGCTATTTAGCCCTTCCAGCCTCCTCCATATCCACCACCGCCATATCCACCATAACCTCCTCCACCGTATCCTCCACCATAACTTCTTCCACCGTATCCTCCACCATAACCTTTACCATAGCCTCTTCCGCCAAGTCCACCACCACCATAACCTCTTCTAACACCGACCACCCCAGATGCTATGATAGCTACCAGCAACAGAATCGATAACTGCAATAAAATAAAGAAAGTCAAACTGAGTTCGGTCTCAATCAGTGTTGCTGATTGAAACCATCCGTTTTATAATCAAATTAACGTGAGAAAAGCATCGTGAGATGGGTTACGAATATTCACGTCAAGATAAGCCGAAAACGATTTAGATCTAGATTAGATTTAAATCTAAATCTAGATTAGATCCTTTCGTTAGATCTACCACCTCAGTCCCAGGCCCTTTTTAACTTAGATTTAAATTTAAATCTAACTTAAAACGGATCTGGGATAAATTTAGATCAGATTTAAATATAAATCTAGGTCCAAATCTAGATTAGATTTAAATTCTTATGTTAGATCTACCTCATTCCCGGATCCTTTTTAACTTATAAGAAAAGGTGCTTAAATAAATTTATATTTAATGACGTTTAGAATTCAGCAAGTACCTGAAATATTAATTTTAATAACGGACTTTTAAGTTATAATTTTAATTTTATGAAAATTATTACATACATAAGTTTGATTATTATTTACTATTATTATAAAAGTTTATTATTATAAACACTTAAAAGTTTCTTAAGTAATGAATTGCAATCATTCTTAAAAGAGTGATATTTTAGAAATTAAAGCCCTTGAAAACCTTTAGTTAACTATAAACAGTTTATATACTTTTTTTATGTAATTTAAATTTCTTTTTTTAATAAACTGCATCTTTCTGTTCAGTAATCTGAATCTGGTTAAATATTATTCGAACGGCGCGAAAATTAAAAAAAAAAAAGAGAGAAAGAAAAGTTAATCCTGTTTGAGGCTTTTCAAAATGATGAAAACATGATTTTCTTGTTCTCTTTTTGTTTTATTGAACAAGTGAATTTAAGCTTTAAATGCTGATGATTTTAATGTTAATAACGAAACGAATTTCGTGTTTGCCATGAGTCGCCTTAGTATTGCACTATTTTTAAACTAATTAATTTCAGACTAGTGCAATACCAACGCAATTGGTCAGATGAACTAATCGGACTCAGAATCCTACAACACATATAAACTAGTCTGTAATCAAGTCACAAAGGAGATTAGGCACGCTAAGGCAAATTAAGATAAATCTTTGTAAAAGGATGCAAAGAAAAACAGCAAAGACTTCTTTACTTATGTAAACTCTAGAAGGAAAGGGATGAATCAGATTGGTCCACTTAATGTGGATGGTTCGATTGTTGATGATCCTGCTCAGGTTCATCAAAAAGGAGGGGAATGCCAGAAGTTTATCAAACTCTAACAAGGAGCCAAGTGATTTTGTAAGAATTGAGCGCAAAGTGGAGGAGAAATTGTCGACGTTAAACATAAGGAAGGTACCTGGGGTGGATGGGATCTATCCAGCTCTATTAAAGGAGGCAGCAAAAGAAGTAAGCAAACCCTAAGCCATAATTATGATAGCATCCGTGGATTCAGGGGAAGTTCACACAGACTGGAGATGTGCAAATGTATTCCCAAAGGAGGGAGCATATCAAAGGGTTACCCCTGACTTGGTCCGGTCCTTTTTAATAATAGGAACAGTCTTCCATTACTAAACTTTCTTTTGACAAAGGCGCATAGTAGCAACTTTTCTGAAGCTGATGAGCGAATTTGTTTTTTTTTAGAAAGTTTACACTACATTTTTGAGAGTCTCGATAATCCGAAGTAAACCCAACACCGAGCCCTGGGGGACTCCTCTAATAACATTAGTCTACAAAGAGCAGTGTCCACTGATTGCCATTCTCTGTCTTCTTCCACTCAACCATCCTTTTATCCATTGTAGCAACTTACCCTTAACACCATTCTGCTCCAATTTGTACAATAGTCTTCCATGCGCAACAATTTCCCTGAAATTGTTGCGCATGGAAATTTCAGCAAAACTTTCCCTGAAATCCAAGTACATGATATCAAAATTATTTTTGGCATTCAGTTCCTTTGTGACCACAGCATAATATCCTATCAAATTTGTCAGACAAGACTTTCCCTTAAGAAACCCATGCTGTGTCTGAATTATTGCTGCAGCCTTGTCTAGATGATCCTGCAATGCTTCTTTAACCAGTGACTCCATTATTTTCCCCGGAACAGAAGTTAAACTAACTGGTCTGTAATTATTTGTGTAATGAAAGTACAAAAAATGGGAAGTTTTGCTAAATTAAAACCTAAAGGAAAGTGCAGGTGATACTTCCTTATCATAATCGTAACTCAATCAAATTTTAATGCATCATTATTGCATAAACTCTGAGCATGCAATAGAACTTAAATACCCTGGTTTCAGATATTTGATTTAATTGGAGAAAGTGGCCAAGGTAAATCTCACTTTCTTCCTCCAAATTCTTTTTTTTTTTTAAGAACTAATCAACATCTAGAGCTGACCACCAGTTGTGGAATGAGATCTTTAATCATCTGTTTAACAAACATAGCATTCAATAGAAACACAGAGATTAGACCGCCCCGAGGTGTAGTTCAACGATCCAGAAGGTGTTAGCCTCACTCACTTATCTCTACAATCTACAATCTTTCCTTGTCTCCATTTAACTTCAACTCACCACGTGAAGGACATTGCATTGCATTTCATTTGTTTTTTCGGATGTGAAAATTGTAAACATCCCAACTACACGTGGCTGAATAAAATTATGAAAAACAGGATGATAACAATGGAACCATAAAAAAGAGGGATGAAAAGTAGGTCACATTTTTTTCGGACGCCAGTTCACATACTAATGTCGTCATTAAACACACAAATATAGCAATTGGGAACTATTTTGTGACTAAGTAATAAATATCCAGAGGAGGTTATTGTTAGTTTGTTATTTGGTTTTTAGGAGCATTCGCAACTAAGGCCATATTGCTCCGGGATATGCGGTGGTCATTCCCTGAATGACCTTTCCGCATCCTCCGTATTTGGTGGTGACGGGCTCGAACCCCGGTCTAATCAAGAAGCGTGTGCTACGCACTGCTGCTCCTTCCCACCTGGCTACGGAGGCGCTCCAGAGGAGGAAATGGAATAAATTTATACTCCGGGACGACCACGAGGTTCAAGGAGTTCACAAGATAGAGAGAATACAAGAAACAGCACTGTATTTAGCAGTCACAGCCTTGAATTACTTCGAATAATTAAAACAGATATTCACACTTAGCACTGATCTCTCATAATGCAAAGCTATGAGTTGCCTCGGTATTGCACTACTGTGAGTACTTTCAGTCAGCATTCTGAAAACCCTTCTAAGTATTATAATAAATTACGTTTTCCACTAGAATTGCTTTGAATAGCCTTTTAAATATTTAACCTTTCTTTTCTGAAAAAAATAGTTGCCTTTATGCACCCCAGTGAAAAAAATTCTGTGATCTATTTAAAAATAAATGAAATAATCCTATACTCACCAAGAACTTCATTATTGGTATTAGTGTGGTACACTAAAGTTCGTCTTCACTACTCAAGAGTCTGTGAGGAGATGCACGGTTTCTTTATATATATACCCTAGCCTTCCCACCCCCCAGCCAGGCAATGTATGTTTATTTTTATTCATTTCGCATATTTGAATTTCTGAAAAACAAAAACAAACAAGTTTCTATTGTAATGAAGTCAAACGGTTAACCTTAACCTTTTGGACTTCTAGAAGTGTCAGAAGGATTAAAAGTCTCCAAGAAACAAATGGTGTCCGAAGACAGACAGTAAATTGCTGGTCCCTGTGAGTGGGAGGGTCGTCATGTATTCCAAAACAGCCAGGGGGTTTTCAGTTATGCATTTTCCCCTTAGTGAAGCAGTTAATCTGAAGGTTATTCTTTATTACTGGGGGAAATACCTTCATTATATCAACAAATAGTTCTTTGTTTTAAGCTAATTTGTCACCTTTTATTCCTGGTAAGTTGCGTGTGTCTTTATTTTGAAAGGATACATCACGTTATTTCTTATGTGTGACGTGACATTGCGAGATGCGGAAGTCCAGTGATGACGTCATTGTTGTTGAAGTTCGAAAGGAAGTGACTTCGCAAAAAATTTTATAAACATGAACTGATAGTATATGGTAGATAAATAGTGTTTTATATTGTTTATATTTATATGATTTGTATGATTTTATAGTTTACTAATCATTTTATATAAAATTTTATAAAATATTTGTAATAATTAATTTATAATTTGTTAAAAGATTTCACAAAATTTTGATGATAGCTCACTGAGAATGTCAAAAATGGTATTGATTATAGATGAAATTCATACAAGTTTATCCAGTGGAAATCTGATGGTGGAGTTGGCTTTCTGGTCCATAAAGATATTTAAACCAACATTTTGGAATTCAGAAGTACATCACCAAGGGTTTCAAGAGAGGATTTCTAAGAGGTACAAACTAATGGGAGACTTCAATGCTAAGGTTGGAAAGAGACAAAGCAGCGCGGAAATGGAAACTATAGTGGTGAAAGACCTGTCGAATTTGCAGAATCTCGAGGGATGTCAGTAATGAACATTTTTTTCAAGAAAAGGGTGAACAGAAAGTGGACACGGACGAGCCCAAATGGATTAACAACTTGACATTGACTTCATCGTCACGAACAGAAGATGTGAACCATGTTACTGTCCAAAACAAGGTAAATGTTGGAAGTGATAACTGAATGGTAAGATGCACACTTGATGTAAGAAAAGAAAGGAAAAAACTGACTCGCGTAAATATTACGAAGGGCTTTGAGATAACAGAAGAGGAGGAAAAGCAATATGTATTAGAATTAGGAACAAATTTGTGCTTCTGCAGACCTTTCAGGACCAAGATACTGACGAGGAATACAACAACTTTCTGAAAGTGATAAAGCGGAAAGCGATAAAGGAGAAGACTGTTGTTACTTATTCGAAGTAGTGCAATATCATGACAACTCGTTGTGAAGGTATTCACAATATGAGATATTACTTAAATGATGCCGTCTTTGCATATTTGTGCTAATTCAGAGTTTAGCTGCGTACTAATATGATACATTTGTACTAACTTGTAGATGTGGGACAATCTGTGGTGTTCTAATCTGTTAGTGAACAAAGTTGTTCATTAACAGATTAGAAAGAATACTTATTGAGAATCAACCGAAAGAGTAAGCTGGCTTTAGGACAGGATTCTCAACTATGGATCACCTTCACGTAATATCTCAGCTAATGGAGAAAGCAAATGAATATAAAACACCACTATGCCTGGCATTTGTGGATTATGAAAAGGCATTTGATTCCATACAGCATAAGGCAATGTTTCGGGCACTGCAAAGACAAGGCACAGATACCACATATATTATGATTTTGGAGAAAATATATGAGAATGCTACATCCTTTATAGACTGTGGCAAATTTAAAATTGAGAAAGGAGTTTCCCAAGGAGATACAATATCTCAGAAGTTGTTTACTGCTGCCCTTGAGGAAGCTTTCAGAAGATTAGACTGGTCGCAGAAAGGAGTAAATGTGAATGGAGAGTACCTAAACCATTTACGATTTGCAGATGACATTGTGATCATAAGCTGTGTTCCCAAAGAATTAGAGGAAAATCTTAATCAGTTATGCACAGTTAGCAAGGATTTCGGGTTAAAGATGAATATGGCTAAAACAAAAGTAATGATGAACAGGTACGTCACAGGAAGAGATATAATCATTGAAGAGGTGGCTTCATATACTTATCTTGGACAAGTTATTAGCTGTAATAATGATAAATGGCTGGAAGTCAAGAGAAGAATAAATTTCGGATGGATAGCATTCAGGAAATATAGTCACATACTGAAGAGCAATATCCCAATTTGTCTGAAAAGTAAAATAATGAACCAATGGATACTCCCCACCATGACTTATGGAAGCGAATCTTGGGCACTCACCAAAAGAATGGTAGAGAAGCTGAAAACTGCACAGTAAAGAATGGAACGAATTATATTGGGAATCAGACTGTTAAATAAGAAGAGAAACACATGGATTAGGCAGCAAACTCAACTAAAGGACATTCTTATCAAAACTAAAGAACGAAAATGGTCTTGGGCAGAACACACAGCTCGAAGATATGATGACAGATGGACTAAGAAAATAACAGAAGGTGCTAAAAGAAAACCCGGGAGACAACAACGAAGATGGACAGATGAATTTCAAGAGTTCGTGGGCAGTAAATGCAGTGAGAGGAAAGTTGCTGGAGAGACCTTCATCCTGCAGTGGGTTAAAAATGGCTGCATTTAAGCTTTGTGTTACTCTGCTTAACACTTGGAGGAAAAAAACAATTTATGTGTGGGGACGTTATTTTTAAGTATGTGATGTGACATATGACGTCATTGATATTGAAGTTCAAAGGGAAATGACTCTACAAAATTTTATGAATTGTAAACATGAACTGGTACTACATGATATATAAATATAGTATTTTATATTGTATATATTTATAGCAATTTAAATAACGTATATCATTCTTTGATATATTAAACTGATATTTGTATTTCATATATTAAATCTAAGTGGGATACTTGATCAGTTGGAAAGAGCTAGCCTCATTAAGTTAATATTTCTAGTGATGACGTTGTCCATTGACTAAAGGGAATTTTTCGTTTGTTTAGAAAGATCCAAGTTCAAACCCCCATCAATCACAGGGAGAATTGTTTGAAACTTTCTCGTGCTGAGTCAGCTGATCGCAGCTGGAGATGTATGAATTCCCCAGTGTGTTTTTATCAAACAAAGGGGAAAACCAAACTAGCCTTAGAAAACAAGCAATTTACAGACACCACACGCACGCTAATGATCTGTAGTCTAGTTTATTATTAGACTTCCTCTGTATCTAGTTTAATTAATTAACTGATGACAATTAGAACAAATTTATGCCGTTCTCTAAATGGTGAATTTAGCGATCACGATACCGTTCTTGGTATTTTATATTTTTGATGGAGTGTACTATCCACCTTCACTTCTTAATGCATATTCTTGTTTATCTTAGGAGATCCTATTAAAAACACGGACATTTTAAAGATTGGAATACAAGAGAACCTTGTTCGCACTTTACTTTCACTTCTGTTCTGTTCGGAGGAGTTGTTCCAGAGATCTTGGATGACATAATGCGCATCTTCTGACGTTGGGTTTGTAGCTCGCGCTATAGTCTTTATTGAAAGAAGTTAGTAGTAGGTTAGTACCGTGGATGGGTTAAGGGTAGGCGGGTAAGCTTTCCTGGACATTGTGTACCGGTCGGAATTGGAGTTCTAGTCCCCTACATGGTAAATCGCTCTGGCCAAGTGATAATCTTTCAAAGTGATGCTCTTCATTTCTGTTCCTTTCACCTGGTTTCTGCCCACGTAATTTTTTTCTAATTTCCCAACCCTCAACCAATTCACTCTTCTGGAAAACATAGGATTCAACTGAGCAGGTATGCTAAAAAAATCAATACGTAATCTTATCTGGATTAGCAGTAGTAGGGTTTTAGAAGCATCAGGCCATATTGCTCCGTGTATGTTGTCTGTAAATTGCGAGTGTTCGATTTTCTGGATGAAAAATTCCAGTTTCTGGGAGAAAACCATGCTGCCCACGCCTGAGATTAACTAACTCAGCCACGATGTGAAAAAGGCTCATAAAAATTCCTGTTGTGATCGACAGCACTCGAACTGCGGTCTTGTTCCACCCGGTGAGGGGAGGACGGCGATCCTACCAATTGTGCTACCCACGAGGACAAATCAATCAGTAAAATACCTCCTTTTTAAATGATTCTAATGTTTTAGTCAATGATCAAATAGTAGGCATTATAGCTGTTAGCAGAATAAGTTAAAGTATACAATTATTTCCAAAAATTCGACTCCTTTTCTTAGTAAAGAAACCGGGGCTATTGGAAGGTATGATTTTAGCGTAGATACCAAACAAATTAAAGTTAGAAAATCCTTAGCGAAATTGTCCCTATGCCATTGGGTTACTCCATGTAGATTTACCAATTTCAAAGGCGTTTCCTACTCTATGAGGAATATACAGTTTTTATTACGATTAAAAGCTCTTTGAAATAGATTTTTCTCTAATTAATCTTCTCATCTAAGCTACAAACAATAATTCTCGGGATGTTCCTTCCATTTCCTCAATTATTATTGTTTCAACCTATTAAATTATATCCTCGTCTTCTTCTGTTTCTTTTTGGAGGATTATTTATTCCAATGGCAGAAACTCCTTGGTGCATTCAAGGGAAAATCGTAGGTGAAACTGGTGAAAATCTTAAAGTATCATTAACGAAATGACTCAAGTTAACGGAAATACGAAAGGGAGAGAAATTACAAGTGATACAACGTGAAATACTGATGACACATTAATAAACAAAGATCTGCAATCTTTGTTTGTGTGTCATTCGTATTTCATATATAACCAATAAGAGAGAACTACACATCCAGAAATAAACTTTACTCACTAGAAAGTTTTATTGCCTTTCGATGACTGGCAGAACAATTTTGAAGTGGTGACGAGTTTCCTATGAGAATGCGAAAACTTCGTAATTTGAAGAGGATTGAGTATAGTTTTTAGCAATGTCAAAGCACCATAACATGGGAAAGAAGTCGACTTATGTTTTATGCATGGAAATTATGGATTGCGAATTATAATGGGTCCAGTAATAAACCCTGGGGAACTCCATTAATAACATTAGTTCACAAAGAGCAATGTCCATTGATAACCACTCTTTGTCTTCTTCCATTTACCATCCCTTTATCTACAGCAGTAAATTTCCTTTAATGCCGCATTGCTCTAATTCGTGCAGCAGTCTTTTATGTACAACAGAATCAAAAGCCTTCTTGAAATCCAAGTAAATGATGTCAAAATTATTTTTTTGCATCCAGTTCCTTGGTCACTGCATCATATTGACCTATCAGATTGGTTAGACAAGACCCATTGACAAATCCACGCTGTGATTACAGTATAATTGCATGCCTGTCCAAATGATCCTGCATTATTTCTTTAATCAGCGATTCCATTATTTTTCCTATGCATACCCTTGACAAAAATCTACCCGTCCACCATTTTATGATACACTGCCATTATTCTGTCTCAGCTGGGACATTAAGAAATATGAAATTTAGGTGTCTTTGGAAACAATGATGGGTTGTATATTTTGATGACTTCTTCAAATAATGTCTGACATGTCCCATCAAAAAGGACGCAAAATCTATAAAATTTTATATGCTGATTATAATAAGACGATTTTTTGGAAAGTAAAAGTCCATCTGATTGATAATAGTCATAGAATAAATAAAACTTTAATTAGTTTTTCTCTGAGATCATTAGTTAAAACTACGTGATGTCATTGTTTATTTGGTGTAAAAAGCAATGTAGTCTTTTTCAACAGTCCATGAACTTTTTTTTATACTTTATTACAGGCATCTAGTCTTACAGAAAAAACATTTAATTACAAAAGGCAAGAAGATGAAGTCAGCTGATGACATCCGGTGAAAGTTGGGGAAATCATGTTTCGAATTGTCCACCTATAAAAAGAATCAAGATTTTTGGAGGTCAGCAATCAAGCTAGATGAAAGACTATCGCACATTACACTACGAATGAAAAACAATATTTTAATTACACTTACGTTCCAAAGATAATTAAATACCCCTCCCTCGTTGAAGAAATTATTAAAATCAGTATTTCTGAAATCATATGAGTAACAAAAGTCCAAAGGAGTGGATTAAATAAATTATTAGAATTCCTCCTCTAAACGTTTGTGATAGACGGTAAACTCTTTAAAATATGACACCCTCCTGGATTGTGAGATGTCGGATTTTAAAATTGTCCGGAATTCAGAGATGTATTCCTAGTGGTTGGCTAATTTTAGGGGAACCACCGACTGCCTCTTCCGGAGCTGATGGGTTACCACAATTTTAATCAGATGCCTAAGTCCTTTCATATTAGAATCTCTACCGTAAATCTTGAATACAGTCCTTCTCCAGAACTTTTCCCCCAACAGTGGAAGGTGTTCAGCTTGAAACTCATACAGGCCCATTTCAAGTGCCTCAATCTTACTCAAAGTTCTCGAGAAACCCTGCTACCTATTCTCACTAAACAGCTTCTGACAGACAGACCTCCGCAAATCCACTATGCAATACAAAATTGTTTCACTACTACCCACCTTCTCTCAATTATTAACTACAATTATCAGTGTCTTCCAATAAATACGGAAATTGCTGTCACCTACCTCCACTTCTAATCTACTTTTGACTTCGTTGAAGTGTCAGAACTTCTCCTTCTATATCAGGGGCATTTCCACAATTCTGGAAACATGGTCTCTTTTTTAACTCTCTACTGTATAAACGGACGCTCCTTATAAACTGGAGAAACCAGACCTTCACCCGCTATGTGAGCACTAGTGCTCCACAAGGTGGAGTATTGTTGTTCCTAATATTTACTGCTTTGTTGTTGCTCTCGTTCAGGAAGAGTTGATATAATTTTCTATGCAGATGATATCAAGCTAATCATATGTATTAGCTCTACAGATGGCATACATCTTATCAAAGCCAGTCTGTCTGACAAACTAAATTATGTTTCAGTATATTTATGGCAATTTGGGGTATGTCTCCATCCAACCAAATCAGTTAAAATGATCTTGTCCCTCAAGCCAGCCCCGCCGTGATTCATTTGCTATACAATTCCACTCGGATCCCTAATGTGTTCACTCATACTGATCTCGGAGTAGTTTTTGACCGCAAGTTGTTCTTTCATAATCACCTATATGCTCTTCAACTGAAAATGGCTAAGCTTAGATGGCAAGCTAAGCACCACCTTCTCTATATCAGGGATAGTAGCATCATGGGGAACTGCATCACAACAGTTGCTCACTCAGCAGTCCTGTATGGAGCAGAAAGCTGACATCGAGATATCTAGCATCCTCCATATCAGGTATTAATAGGAGTAGTATCGAGTTAGTTATGAAAAATTATTATGGACTTCGGCAGCCCCCCCAAAACACTGAAATTACTGTAAGCTTCTGAGTACCAGCTGCTCAGATCGGCAACTCAATAACATGGTGTGCTCCCTATCAGCATAACTATAGCCCTGGTGAAATTCCTAAAAATCCCAAGAATACGTTGCTCAGTCTTTGAGAAAAGTCTCACTACGTCTATAAATATTCTCCCAGGACATATTTCAGCTCCTGATCTGTGGGACAATGTTTACTGCAGGATCCCATTCTATACTCTTAGCGGGACTTCTTCCTTAGCCACCAATGGAAATAAACTGCAAATGTCTGAGAGATTTCTCCCCCTGGCAAATTCTCAAGGTTGCAGGGTCACTGGAAGAGACTTTTATAAATTCTATATTACTAAGAACACAGAGCTGTTATTATCCTCTAATAGAGCTTGCTATTTGACCACAAATTCAGTCTAATTCTAAATATTGTAATTAAATAATCCCTGCAAAGTTGCAAATTCTGTTAAAATAGCATTCCCTATTAAGGGTATGTTGAAAGGTATGTTTTGTTTCGACTTTCATAAGTAACTCTATACTACTCCAAATAACCCTTGCCGTGAAGGATACTAGATATTTGGATGTCAGCTTTCTCTTTCCCTTCATTTTTATAAAGTTTACCGTATTTTACATTTATTATTATTATTTTATTTTTAGTTTAAAATCTTTCAGTAGAAAACTAACAAATGAATTAAGGATTGATGATAATGTATATCAGTTTAAACCAGCTTACCTTTTCTGCTTAATTCCATCATTGCATTCGTTTAGCCCTTCCATCCTCCTTTTCCACCGCCATATCCGCCCCCACCATATCCACCACCGCCATAACCACCGTCTCCATATCCCCCGCCACCACCTCCAAGACCTCCCTTGCCACCACCAAGGCCGCCGCCTCCATATCCTCCACCACCATCAAGGCCGCCGCCTCCATATCCTCCACCACCATCAAGGCCACCGCCTCCATATCCTCCACCACCTCCAAGACCTCCCTTGCCACCACCACCAAAACCTCCTCTGCCACCACCGCCACCTCCATATCCTCCTCCTCCATATCCACCGCCACCATAACCTCCTCCTTTTCTATCGGCAACCACCACCGCTACAATAGCAACCACCAGCAACACAACGGAAACCTGAAATGAAGAAAAAAGAAAGGTTATCAACAAATTACACTGAAAAAACATAGTTAAGTATTTACAATGTAAGGATAGATGTTACTAATAGTATTTATTCCACTCTTAATTAAAATCTCTATTCGTTAGATGACATTAAGGTCAAAGTTTGTTTATAAAATGATTCGTAGCGCAACATCTATGGCCACTAGGGGTCAGTATATAGGGTTTGTAAATTGGGTGCATTCTGATGTCGATTTACCAGATTGCTGGAGGAAGATAAACCACGAAACCCTCTTCTTAACTGAGTTCCACTGACTCAGCCACGTTGTAAATAGCCCATAAAAATTTCTCAATAAAAGGATTCAAATCCAGGTCTTTTCCACATGAAAGGTGAGTATATCCACAGTGCCACTAGCAAGGGCATAGGATACACTTAAGTAATGTATGAAGTAGTTTGAGGTGTGATCCCCAAAGGCGTTTATGGCCTCTTTCACTATCTTTT